>NC_092788.1:8541237-9144936 GCF_047496795.1 Chiloscyllium punctatum
GTGACTGGACAGTATAATAGCCAGTTAAGAAATCACACTGGACTATAGGCATAGTGTTTATTCATCGAGGCGACAAAATATGAGTTAAACATGCCATTGGTTAGGCCATAGATAGAATACTGTGTGCATTTCAGGCAGCCACATTACAGGAAGGGTTTTGGTTTCTCAGTAACACCAGGAACTGTTGAGGTCTCCACGGAGTTGGACGCTTCAGTGGAAGTCTCCTGGCTGCAACTTTCTCAAAATTTTCACTTGATTTGTTTTCCCTCCTCGATTGGAGAACTGCATGTGAGAACCTGCTTCTGATCTTTCCTTTTTGCCAAGTACATGTATCAGAACACTTAATTATTAATAGAGTCGAGGCCAACACGTTCAAATATTTTTGAGGAGCTCTGCTGTCGTCCATAACACGTGACTCCTTCACTTCCTGTATAATTGGTCGGAGGCACTAAGTAGGCTATCTCTACACTTCTCCAATAATTTCATTGAGTTGAATGACTTTCTCATATTCCTGTGAAGCTAGCGTGAGGAGATGAATAATCTCCTCATTTTATCTGTGGAAATGTGCAGTGTCCAGCAGTACTGTTGCATGAATGTTACCGATACTTCCAACAACACACGCCTAAATGTTGTCCAGGTCTTGCTGCACATGGACACAGACTAGTTCAGGAGCTGAAGGGGAACATTTTTTTCCTGTGATCTTCTGTGAACACCCCCACTTCTAATCTTATGGTGGGGGCAAGAACGTTGTAAAGCAGCTGAAGATGTTTGTGCTGAGGAAGCTACCTTGAGGAACGTTTGCAGATTTGTCTAGGACTGCATGGATTTTTGTACCCAAACCACAATCATTGTGCGTTATGCTTTCAATCACTCTAACCAGGGAAGTTTGCAACTCATTCCCATTAAGTGCAATCCTGCTCAGGTTCCTTGAGACCGTCCTTAGTTAAATGATGCCTTGATGTCAGGGCTGGTCACTCTTCCCTGAGCCTTTGTGTTCACGTCTTTTGCTCATATCTATAGGTCACAGTGTGAGGGCAGGGAGTGCTTTTCGACCAGTCAGAGTTGAGGGCTCAGACACGAATTGGACACGAAAGAGGATATCAGACCTTATGATCTTATTTTGGGAGAAGATCTGCTTGTGCTTGTGCTTGTGGGCGAGGGGGGTGGGTGGCCCGTGGATGAATGACATATCCCTGTTTGTCGCCTTCTCACGTTCTATTATTGGAAAGTAGAGGCTGTTATTTTCCTGGAAGTTCTGATATTGTTCTGGAACATCTATGGGTGAGGAATGGGGGCTGTATTCACAGTGAAACTGGATCTACAACTTGACCAACAAACGAAACACAGGTTGCAGAAAGGGGAAGCTCAGTTAGGAGTGATGAGGACCCTTTTTCATAGCCCTGCCTGGGTTTTCCTACTACATTTTAAAACCAGACCAAACTCGGTTTGACAGTTTTGAGGGGCTGAATGGTCTCCTCTGTTTCTGAGAAAGGAGTAAATAGCCTCTAATTGCTCCTGTCTAGCAGGCTTGATGGGCTGAATGGAACACAGAAACACGGCAGAAACAGAAACTGAGGAGCAGGAGAGGGTCATTGGACACTTTGAGCCTTCTCTACCAGGGACTGAGATTGTGGCTGATCAAGTTGTGGTCTCAGCTCCACTTTCCTGTCTGTGTGCTATTATCCAAGAATCACTTCTCTGTCCAATATTTAACTAACTCAGCATTGACTAAATATAAACAAAGAGACATCTCAAACTTGTGGGGAAGAGAATTCCCACTTGAAATGCCTGTTTAGAATTTCTGCTCATCCCTCTTATAGAGTCATAAAGCATATAATGTGTAAGTGCTGACCAGATGTCCCATTATGATCGAGTCTGATTTGAGAGTATTTGTCTCATATTCATCTAAACCTCCTTGTTCAGATACCCATCAAGATGCCAGTCTCCACCACTTCCTCTGGGAGATAATTCCATATTGACACCTCCCTCTGTATGAAAGCATTGTATCTAAGCTCCCTCTAAATTATTTCCCCTCGTACCTTAAAACAGGCCTCCAGTCTGAAAAGCAATCCTCTACCAACCTCTGTCTCCTCCCTTCAATCTAATTTTGTATTCAATTGGCTTGTGTGCGCTGGTTCTCATGTGACCTAATCTTACTAACTTGCCGAATATGCAGAATCTTGTCAAACAACTTGTTCCAATCTGTATGGAAAACATCTACAACACTGCATTCATCAATCTACTTTGTCAGCTCTTTAAAAAACTCAGTCAAATTCGTACAACGCGATTTCTCATGCAAAAAGCCATGCTGTCTATCCCCAATCAATCCTTGCCTTTGAAAATGCATGCAATTGGCGATCCCTCAGAATCCCCTTCAACAACGCACCCACCACTGATGTCAGGCTCACTGGTCCAGAGTTCCTTGGGTTGTTGGGTAACTGTTTTATTTTCAACTGCCACTGCTCCATTGGTCACAGCAAATTATCAGTGTAACCATTTTGATGATATGGCCAATGTTATCGGTCTCACATTGGATCAGGGTCATCCTCAGAAGAGGTCAGGTTGATTTCCTTCATTTGTTAAAACAACAAATTCATGACGAAAACAAAGTTCCTCAAACTATGATGGCAAGGTGAATGTGAATCAGAATAGAAATTTTTACAAAATGTACATTGACATTTCCATTTCTGAAAATACAGAGGAGCACAAATATATACAGACACACACAGAGATACATACACAGACAAGCACACTCAGACACACACACAGACATGCATATACAGACACACTCAAACACAGAAAAACACAGTCACCCACACAGACACATGCACATACAAGTATGCGCACAAACACAGACAAATGCATGTACCGTAGACCATAAATAATTAGAGTAAAATAAAAGCCCATTGGCCCATATAGTCTACTGAGTTATTGATCATAGCTGACATGCTTTCCAAGCCAATTCTCCTGCCTTCTCACAACAAGCCTTGATCCCATCATTAAGCATAACTTATCTAGTTATATCCTAAAGATGCTAATGTGTCTGTGTGTCCGTGTGGGTCTGTGTGCATGTGTTGTCTCTGTGTGTGTCCCAGTGTCCTGCCCTGTGCTCCATGTTGGATAGTGGGGTTTTAGCAGTTTTGAGGCACATCTTTGTAACTTGCTCTGTGCCTATCATTGAACGCCTGTGTTTATCATTCTCTGCTGCTCATGTGCTCAGTAACATGAGGAATCCCCACAACTGTTCGTGATTTTTTCCAGGCTTCTCACTTGCATTTCACTGACATTTGACTTAACTCTAATTTTTGTATATTCGTGGAAGTGCTGGGGATAGTTTCCGGGACTCTATGTTTTAAACTGCTGTGGAAATTCAGGAAGACCAGAGACTTTGGTGACCCAACTCTAGATGAAACATGGTGACTGTAGTTACAGTATCTGGATCTGCAACATGACCAACAAATGGAGCAGAGGCTGGAGAGAGGGGAATCTCTGTAAAATGGAATGAGGGAATTGCAATCAGATCAGTCATGGGTTTGAAGAATGTTGGAGCAGGATTCAATGGCTCGCTCATGCAATTTTTTCAGATTTTTCTGTTAGTAACAAGCCGATTTCCCATTTCTCCCAGTGCCCCAGACGAGTGGGTAGTGAGTCACCGCCTCCTGTTCCTGGGCAACAGAAATCTGGGGCCTCACTAGCCTCCATGTTTCGCTGTATCCCAGTCGCGAGCAGTTGAGTGACTGCCTCCTGTTCCTTTGTCACAGTATTGAGCAGTTGAGTGACTACCTCCTGTTTTCCTGTGTCCAAATCTCGAACAGTTGGAAGACTGTCTCCTGTCCCTATGTCCCAGAATCGAGCAGTTGAGTGATTACCTCCTGTTTCTCCCTGTTCCTGAGCAGCAGTTTGGATACTCTGAATGATGTCACTAGCTTAAGAAAGGACTTGATAACAGGGAATTTCAAACTTGGAGCAGCATTAGACAAAGGTATCTAGAAACTTCACCAAACATTTTATGCAGCCCGTCTGTTATTTTATTCCTGCCTCCTTTTATAAAAAGGGTGAAACATATGCAACAGTGCAGTGTTCCGAGCATACTCCCACATACAGGGAAGACAGATTAAAAAGATTAAAAGATTTATAGTCTCTCCCTCAGCAACCCTCATCCATTCCATCCAAACCGAGCTGCATACATCTTTAAACTGTATATTGTAATGAATTAGTAGAGTAAATTTCACACTTTAACACTACAGTCACTGACTACAGCCCTGCGCCTTTCACCAAGATCTTCTTCAGAAAGTGGGTGAACTGACTGACCACGTGATGCTGATGTGGAATTCCAGTTCTCTCCAAGATATTCCCCTCCCGGTTTGAAATTAATTACCTTCTAAATGTAGACTACAAATCCCACATTCAAGCTCAGTTGTAAGGCTTGCACAACGGATTACATTCCTGCTTTAGCTGAGTACACTGAGGGTGCATTTGGCAGACAGAGGGATCCTGAGGCTGGGATTTACTGTTCAGCTGGTGCCAGAGACGGACTCCCATAACAGTGAACGGGAGCTCGCTTTATAAAGAAAGGGGCGCAATTCACGAATTGTGTTGCAGCGAAATTGCGTTTAATAAACACACTTTTTTTGGATAATTGCCTGTTTATTAAATAGAGGATCAAAATTGATGGAGCAAAGCGAATGCAGTAGTTCCTATTTTATATGTTTCGATGTTTAAACATACTAAAGGATATGATCACTGTGTGTTGAAAACTGAATTGAGGAGCTTTTCACCATGAACTAGAATGGAGGAGGCTCAGTGTGTTGAATGACCTACTCCACTCCCGATATTTCTGTGCAGTCGGTGGGAAAGCTCTGTAAATCCTGCCACCTGATCTCAGATGTTCGGAAGGAAATCTCTGCAGGGTCAACACGGTAGTGTTACCCGTTCCAGGACTGAGGCTGGTGCCGGGTGATCTGTACAGTTCTTTTCCTTTAAGACCCCGGAACAGTTTGATACAATAGAGTGTCTTGCTTGGCCGTTTCCGAGACCATTGAAGAGTGTTTCACATGTCTGTGTGTCTTTACCCAGAAAGTGGTGGGGGCATGGAATGCACTGCCTGTGGGAGTGGCAGAGTCAGAATCATTGGCGACCTTTAAGCGGCAAGTGGATAGGTACATGGGTGGGTGCTAAAGCTAGGACAAATGTTTGGCACAACATCGTGGGCCGAAGGGCCTGTTCTGTGCTGTATTGTTCTATGTTCTATGTTCTATAGAGTCACGTTTAGGCCAGACCAGGAAAGCACGGGAGATTCACTTCCTGAAAGTACATTTAGGAACGAAATTGGTGTTTACAATCGACACTGGTTGTTAATGACTCCAGGTTTTACATCTCGATATTTTATTAATTATAACGTCCACAAGCTGCCACATTAGCCTGATCTGGATCAGTAATCCAGTGACTTTTCCACAACAGCACCATCTCCACATGGGGACCTATCTGAAACCACACTGAGCTGGTTATTTCTGTACTGCTTGACAGCTCTGTCATAAAGAACTCCCACCAATGTGACTATCGCGACGGGACACAGGGCGTCGTAAAAAGTTAGACTGTAGTTATTCCTTTGTTATGGGATTGGACATAGCTGAGTAAATTTCCACATTGCCCAGGGTGATGTCAGAGTTGGAGCTGGAATGAAACAGCTTCCCCAGGGAGATAGCTTGCTGTGCAGCACAAGTATTCAGTCCCATTGCAGTTATGGGATCAGGGCCCATTGCCTTTGTCGTATTTACTGTGTTCAGCTGTTTCTTCATATCACATACAGAAAATCAGATCGATTAAAGACTGGCATCTGCGATTCTGCGGGCAGCATGGCGAGTGTGAGTTGGATTATCAACTTAACACTTCTGGCTGAGGACGACGCAGATAATACAACCATGTCTTTTACATTGATGTACAGGGCTGTCCCGTGATATAGGATAGCGATAGTTATGGAGTCCTCTCCTCCAGTGAGTTGTTTAATAGTCCATCGACATTTATGTCTGGATGTGACAGCACTGCATAACTTCGATCTGATCTATTAGTCTTGGGATCATTTCACCCTCTGCATCAGATGTTAGTCCTGCTGTTTTCAATGTAACCAGTCAAGTGCGGTAGCTTTAATGGATTGTCATCAGGTTTAGGTACACATGGTTCCGACCCTATCATGTTCACCCGCACTCATCACTGAACCATAGATCAGCTTGATGGTAATGGTAGGCCGAGTTATTATCCTGGGGAAAATGTTACGGATTGTAGTTGAATACAATTCTGATGCTGCTGTGATTCTACCGCACCACATTAATGCCCACTTTGAGCTCCAAGTTGTTCA
Source organism: Chiloscyllium punctatum (assembly GCF_047496795.1). Classification (NCBI taxonomy): domain Eukaryota; kingdom Metazoa; phylum Chordata; class Chondrichthyes; order Orectolobiformes; family Hemiscylliidae; genus Chiloscyllium; species Chiloscyllium punctatum. Next base: position 8,547,593 of record NC_092788.1, read on the forward strand.
ATTCAATTCTGCTGACTGTCCCCCAGTTCACACCAAAACCCATGCATCCATCAGCCATGTACTCAGTGACTTAAACTGGTTTCTGATATGGTACCACTTCCATTTTCCTATTCTCATTCTACTCTCCCTGGTGTCACACCTCCAAGTTGTTATTTTACTCAAACCCCTTCACATACGCATCTGAATCTTTTCCATTCCCCCAATGCCATCTCCTGTGTTTTATGTGAATGTGTTCCCCTCTGTTTCTCTCCCTGAGCATGATTAAGAGCTCTGCAGTGTCAGCGATGCCAGCCTTATGTAGTTTCAGATCAAGAAATTTGTGCACCTTGCATTATTGGTCACTTCCCATTGCACGGTGTTCCGTGTTAGGCAAGACGTTTGAGCAGCTTTAACACATTCTGTGGAACTTGTTAAAAAACAGAAATTGCTGACGAAACTCAGCAGATGTGGCAGCATCTCGTGCAGTGAAATCAGAGTTAATTTTTCAGTGCCAGTGAACTTTCGACAAAGCTCCCATTTTCTCCAGCAATTTTTGCATTTTCATTTCCAGGATCCATAGTTATTTGTATAATTGATAACTTCTTCTGAGCCTATTCATTTCTCGAGATACTCAACAGGTCTGGTATCAGCTGCAGAGACAGAGAAACAGAGTTGGCGTTTCAAGTCCAGTATGACACTTCTTCAGAACTGAGAAGGATTGGAAAATGAGCTTTATAATCCATTGACAGATGTAGGGAATGGATGGACGGGTAAAAGAGGGTGTGGAAAAAGTCAAACATGCTTTCAGTAGTTAAGCACGATATGATCATGTGAAATAGCCTAATAATTAAAATGTGAATGGGAAAAGGGGTTCTCTCTATTGAGTGAACGATAAAGAAGATACAACCACAAAAGGTCAAAGGAATGCCAGGAAGGAGAATGTACGGAAACTGCAGAACAGTTATAATGAGGTCAGACTGTGAAGTTGTGAAATTTTAAATTAACTCCGACAGGATGTAACGTACGAAAGTGTAAAGTGAGTTGTTACTCGAGCTTGGGTTGTGCTTCCTTGGAACATTGCAGCAGCCCAGGGTAGAAATGTTAGCATGACAGCAAGGTAGGTTACTGAAATGGGAAGCAATGAGATGGTGAAGGTTATTTCCATAGATAGAGTGGGAGTGTTCCTCAAAGCTATCTCTGTTTGGTCTCGCCAATATAGAGAGACTGCATTGTGAGCAGCAATGATAGGAGACCAGATTGAAAGTTTACAAGTGAAATGCTGCTTCACCTGGAAGGTATGTTTGGTTCATTGGACAGTGAGGAGGCAAGAGGTGAACAAGCAAGAGTTGCAGCTTCTTCAATTGCATGGGAAGGTGGCATGGGAGAGTGGGGAAGTGTTCTGGGTGACGTAGAGGACAGAGAGGGAACGGTTCCTGCGAAATACTGACAGTGGACGGGAGGGGAAGATGTGTTTGATGGTACTGTCCTGTTGGAGATAGTGGAAATGGCATAAGATGATTATGTGAATGTGGATTCAAGTGCAGGAGGAAGTGTGGACAAGGAGGAATCTATCATTGTTCTGGGATGAAGGGGACGGATTGAGCGCAACACCGTGGGGGCTGGGACAGTGACAGATGAAGGCCCTGTCCACCAGGTTTAGGGGATTTCTGGTTTGAAGGAAAAGGAGGTCACGTTAGATGCAGCTCACAGGAATGTGGCATCGTCAAACAGAAATAACAGAGATGGAGAAACTTGGAGAATGGAGTCAGCCTCCGCTGATCTTGTGTTCAGCCACAGGCAGAAGATCCCCTGAATGATTGAAAAGAACCAGGCATCTAAATTGAGGATTTCTGACTCACATCTGGTCTGAAGCGAAATGTGAAAATAGACCCAGAGGAAGGTCAGTGACTATACATGAGCAGACATTCAAGCAGATATCCCAAACTGCTCAGTAATTATTGTTTCTGTTTAAAACGAAGAACTCGATAAGCAGATGAACCATGGTTGACAAAAGCTCTCAAGGATACTATTGATGAGCATCAGTGGAGGGCCAGATTTATAATATTTATTTCAGGGACCATAAGCTGATGTTAGGCATGAATTTCAGCTGTGCTTCCTGATTTACCCCGCAGAAAACACTGCCATTGCTGCACCATCCTCTTCCCTGCTCGTCTCCCCTTCCTGATTCCAGGTTCTTCCTCTCAAGTTACAGAGTACATTCTCTCACATTATGATCCCGAACCACTTCACCTGAAACTCTTTAATCAAGTCTACCTAATCTGCTCTAGCATCAAGCTGCGTTTTGTGCTGCCACTTTGCTCTGGTCTCAGTGTGGCTCGGCCTCTCCATTCATGCTGTTTTACACCATCCCACTCACATCTCACTCCGGAAAGTTTCATTCTTGGAATAAACATTATTGAAAACACCTCTCCCCCTTAGCACTGAATTCACACTGTGATCCAAATTTCAAAATGTATACTCAGCCTTCATCACACTCTGATAAAGGTCGACGCTGACCGTGTGGTACAAGAATTCCCCTTCTTATATGGTTCAGGCCAGAGATGCGCTTTCACTGTAGAGATCATCACACGATTTGGACAAAGCAATTCAGGTGTTTGACCTCTTATTGGTACTCGTAAGAGTTTCCTGCTGCCTTAGTTGCTGTAACATGGAGAAAAACAAATCACAGTAGGAAGCTTGGGCTGAGTGCTATTTACCTGTCATTTGAATACTGTCTCAAATTTGCAGTGCTTATCTTTAAATGCTTGTTCGTGAAGTTAGTGTCAGACAGCGAGTAGGAGGTTGAGGGATAACATTGTAGAAGTTTATACAATCATTAGAGGTTTGAATAGAGTGAATAGCCAAGATCTTTTCCACGGAATGGGGGAGTTCAACCATAGTAGGCACAGGTTTAAGGTGAAAGAGGGAAGATTTAAAATGGACGAAGGGTCAATATTTTCACACAGAGGCTGATGTGTGTGTGTATGGAATGAGCTGTCAGAGGAAGAGTGGGAGGTGCAAGTACAGGTACAACATTTAAAACTCATTAGGACAAACATAAGAATGGGAAAAGCTTAGAGGCATATGGACAAAATGCAATCAGATGGTACTAGTTTCGTTTGGAAAACCTGGTCAGCATGGACAAGTTGGACCAAAGGGTCTGTTTGTGCGCTATATGACTGTATTAATCGAGAAAGCGAGGAAAAGGGGAGAAAAGACATGATGTAGTAAATTGGCAAGAAATACAAAATCAAGCAGCATGAGCTTTTCCGAACATATAAAAAAAGTCTAAGATGAGTGTGTGACCTCAGGTGAAGCTAAGTAGGAAAGTATATTGAGGATAATTGGAGGGTGTGACTGAAGAATTGGCTACAAGGAGCAGACAGATAATTTACACCCATGTTTTACATCTTTCCGCACAGGGGAAGGTACAGTAAGTATTTCAGTGATGTAAACAAAATGGTAATAGGAGGGAAGTTCTTGAAACGTCTCGAACAAACGGAACAAGGATTTTTCTATCAAATAAGACTAAGAGTAGACAGGCCAGCAGTAATTCATAGCTGTTTTTGTAAGAAATGGTCACAGTCTTGGGATCATGGTGTCCTCTCTATCAGATGTTAGTTCTGCTGTTTGTTAATGTAAGCAGTAAGTGCGGTAGCTTGAATGGGTTGTCATCAGGTTTGGATACACATGGTTCTGACCGTGGCATGTTCACACACTCATCACTGAACCGGAGATCAGCTTTATGGTAATGGTAGACTGAGAGATTATATTGTGGTTGAATACAATTCTACTGCTGCTGATGCTACTACAGCTGCTATGATTTGCCGAATCACACGAATGCCCAGTTTGAGCTGCAATATCTGCAATACAATTCTGCCGCCTCACCCAGTCACACCTCTCCCCTGTACACAGTGCCCTATCCCGGTTCCTGATGTGGGAACGCTTCCATTTTTCAAAATTCTCGTCCCGTTTGGGTATCTTCATAATGCCATGCCTCCAATTTGTCGCATTCCTCAAAAGCATTTAATGTTTTCACCTGAATCTCTTCCCCACCGGTAATGACATCTCTTTAAAGCGAATGTGTTTCGCTCTGTTTCTCTCCATGACCATGATTAAGAGTTCTGTTGTGTCGTTAATGACAGCCTTATGTAGTTTCAGAACAAATGAATTTGTATACCTTGCGTTATCATTCACTGCCCGGTGTATGGCGCTCCATGTTGGTCAGGGCGTGTGAGCAGCTTTGACACACATGTTTGAAACTTGTTCAAAAACAGAAATTACTGAAGACACTGACAGGTCTGACAGCATCTGTGGAGTGAAAGCAGAGTTAATCTTCCGGGTTCTGTGACTGTTCCTCAAAGCACCCAGTTATTCCAACAATTTTTGTTTTTGTTTCAGATTTCCTGTATCCAATGATCTTTGCTATATTGAAGATGTGTTCTGTAACTTTTCATTTTTGAAGGAACTCAGGGTTCTGGCAACATCTGCAGAGACAGGGAAACAATGTTCATGGTTCAAGTCCAGTGTAAATCTTCTTCAGAAGTGCAAAAGATTGGAAAGTGAGCGCTTTAGTATCTTGGCAGAGGTGGGAAAGAGTGTTTGGAGGCCCAGTGTGAAAGACAAATGGGCTTAAAATTGTGGTGAAAGAAACACAGATATATAATGGGTGTAAATTAATGTATAAATATTAGAAATCAATTTTCTCTGTTGAATGCAACATAAACACGACACGAAGTTATTGAGCCCAGGAGGGAGAGTGTACGGAAAATGGAGAACAACCACAATGGGTTCAGGCTGTGAATTTATGGAATTGAATATGAACTCCTACAGACTGTAACGTACCAAAGTGTAAAGTGAGGTGTTACTCGAGCTTGGGTTGTGCTTCATTGGAACATTGCAGCAACCTGCATTTTGTTAGAATCCCTGCAGTGTAAAAACAGGCCCTTCTGCCCAACAGGTTTATACTGACCCTCCAAGGAGTATGCGAACCTATCCCATTCTCTACCCTAATACTGTTCATAGACCCTTGACTATTGCACCTAACATCAACATCGGCAATGCAGCATGACCTATTCACGTAACCTGCACAACTTTTAAACTGTGACAGGAAACTAGAACACCCAGAGGAAATCGAACCCAGTTCCCTGATGCTGTGAGGCAGCAGTGCAAACCACTGAGCCACCGTGCCATCCATGACCGAAATATTATAAGGCCACAACTCTATACGAACATTAGGACCATCAAGTCTGCTCTGCCATTCGATCACCACTGACAGATTTTCAACCCCATTTTCCTGCTTCCTCTCAGTAACCTTTGATCCACTTGTCAATCAAAATTTATCTGAGTCTGTTTTAAATATACCAAATAGAACATAGAACAGTACAGCACAGAACAGGCCCTTTGCGCCACGATGTTGTCCCGAGATTTAATCCTCATGTAAAACGTAGTAATTTAACCTACGCACCCCTCAACTCACTGCTATCCACGTGCATGTTCATCAGTCGCTTAAATGTCCCCAATGACTTTGCTTCCACCATCAGAGCTGGCAATGCATTCCATGCATTCACAACTCTCTGCGAAAAGAACCTACCTCTGACGTCTCCCTTTTACCTTCCTCCTAATATCTTCAGACTATGACTTCTCGTACTAGTCAATCCTGCCCTGGGGCAAAGTCTCCCGGTATTGTCTCTATCTATTCCTCTCATTATTTTGGACACCTCGATCAGCTCTCCTCTGTCCTCCTTGTCTCCAGAGAGAAAGATCCAAGCTCGTTCAACCTTTCTTCATAACGCAAGCCCTCCAATCCAGGCAGCATCCTGGTAAACCTTCTTTGCACCCTCTCCAAAGCCTCTGAGTTTTCCAATAGTAGGGCGTCCACAACTGGACACAATACTCCAAGTGTGGTCTCACCAGCAAAACCTCACGGCTCTTAAACTCGATCCCCCTATTAATGAAAGCCAAAACACCATATGCTTTCTTGACACCCTATCCACTTGGGTAGCAACTTTGAGGGATCTATGCACTTGCGCACCCAGATCCCTCTGTTCCTCCACGCAGCCAAGAATCCAGTATTTAATGCTATATTCAGGATTCGAATTTGACCTTCCAACATGCATTACTTAGCATTTATCTAGGTTGAACTCCATCAGCCATTTCTCAGCCCAGCTCTGCATTCTGTCTATGTTGCGCTGCAGCCGACAGTCGCCCTCTATACTATCGACGTCACCTCCAACCTTTGTGTCTTCAGCAAAGTTACTAACCCACACCATAACCTCCTCATCCAAGTCATTTATAAAAACTACAAAGAGCATAGGCCCAAGAACACAGCCCTGTGAGATCCCTCTCAACACTGTCCTCCAAGCAGAATACTTTCCATCTGCAACCACTGTCTGCCAACCAGCCAATTCTGAATCCAGATAACCAAATCTCCCTGTATCCCATACTTCCTGACTTTATGAATGAGCATTCCATGGGGAACCCTATCAAATACCTTGCTGAAGTCCACATGCACCACATCCACTGCTCGACCGTCGTTTACCTGCCTTGACACCTCCTCAAAGAAATCAATAAGATTTGTGAGGCATTACCTGCCCCTCCTGAAGCCATGCTGACTGCCTTTAATCACACAATGCTTTGCCAAATAGTCATAAACCCTATCCCTCAGAATTGTTTCCAAACTTTGCTGACCACAGACTTAAGACTGACTGGTCTCTAATTGCCATAGATTTCCCTATTACCCTTCTTGAAATAAGGAACAACATTCGCCTCCTTCCAATCCTCTTGTACGACTCCTGTGAAGAATGAGGAGGCAAATATCCTGACCAGCGGCTTAGCAACCTCCTTTCTCGCTTCCCGCAGCACTCTAGGATAAATTTGGTCTGGCCCTGGGGACGTATCCATCTTAGTGTTTTCCAAAATTGCGAGCACATCAACTTCATCAATCTTGATCTGGTCAAGACTGATCTGGCCCAGCTCCTCTACGTTTCATTTACAAGTTTATTTTCCTTGGTGAAAATCGAAGCAAAAAACACTTTTAGGGCTTTTCCTATCTGCTCAGACTTCATGCATAAGTTCCCTACACTATCCCTGATCGACTCTACCTTCTCCCGAATTATTCACTTAATCCTCACGTATAAGTAAAATGCCTTTGGGTTCTCCCTAATCCTTCTTGCCAAGCCTTGTTCGTGCCCCATCATGGCTCGCCTCAGTCCTTTTCTGATCTCCTTTCTAGCAAGCCTGTAATCCTCTAAAGCTGTGCTAGATCCTTGCTTCCTCCATCTTAAGTAAGCTGCCTGCTTCCTTTTTACGAGACGTTCCTCTGTTCTCGTCATCCAAGGTTCCTTAATCTTACCCCTTCTGACCTGTCTCAGAGGAAGAAATTTGTGTATCACTCGCAACAACTGCTCCTTAAACAGTCTCCACATGTCTGCTGTGCCCTTTCTGTGGAACAATTGCTCCCAGTCTGTACTTCCCAACTCCTGTCTGATAGCATCATAATTTCCATTTCCACAATTAAATATCTTCCCTCAGAAATTGCTCCTTTCACTCTCCCAGACTATGCTGCATGTGAGGCATTTGTGATCACTTTCACCAAAGTGCTCTCCCACCGTGAGTTCTAACACCTGTCCTAGCTCGTTGCCGAGCACCAAATCCAAAATAGCGTCTCCGCTGGATGGTCTGTCTCCATACTGAACAAGGAAACCATCTTGAACACACCTGACAAAACCGGCTACATCCACACCATCTGCACTTACGAGGTTCCAGTCGATATTGGAAAAGTTGAAATCACCCATAACTATAATCCTGCTACTTTTGCATTTTTTCAGAATCTGCCCGCCTATGGGATCTTCAGTCTCTCTACTGTTATTTGGTTGTCTGTAGAAAACTCCCAAATGCGGTGACTGTTCCCTTGCTGTTCCTAACTTCTACCCATACTGACTCAGTAGACAAACCTTCCTCAACAACCTTCATTTCTATAGCTGTGACGCACTCTCTGATTAGCAATTCTACACACCCTCCTCATTTTCCACACACCCTATTCTTTTTTAGATTCGATTAGATTACCTATAGTGTGGAAACAGGTCCTTCGGCCTAACAAGTCCACACCAACCCTCCATCGAGCAACCAACCCAAAACCATTCCCCTACATTTACCCCTTCATCTAACACTACGGGCAATTTAACATGTCCAATTCACCTAATCTGCACATTTTTGGATTATGGGAGGAAACCGGAGCACCCGGAGGAAATCCACAGGGAAAGTTTGCAAAATCCGCACTGACAGTTCCCTGACATGGGAATTGATCCCGGGTCTCTGGCGCTGTGAGGCAGCAGTGCTCGCCATTGGGCCACCCTACTTCCCCGAAACATTTCTATAAGTTCTAAACCCTGGAAAATCAAGCAACCATCCCTGTCCCTGTGAAACCTACGTCACCGTTATGGCCACGACATCGTAGCCCCAAGTTCTGATCCATGCTTAAGTTCGTCACTCTTATTTCGGACATTCCTTGCATTAAAGCAGACGCACTTTAACTGATCCCTTTGTTTCATCGCGTGCGAAACCTTACTGATAGATTCAGTATATTCTGTCACTGTCCCATCTGCAACTAACCCCCTCTCAGACATGTGGTCTTATTCCTACCCCCCTGCCAAACTAGTTTAAACCCGCCAGAATCACACGAGCAAACCTCCCAAACAGGCCATTTGTGCCCCTCCAGTTCAGGTGCAACTCGTCCTTCATGTACAGGTCCAAACTTACCCAGAAAGTATCCCGATGGTTTAGGTATCTGAAGCCCTCCCTCCTGCACCAGCCTCGCAGCCACGTGTAAATCCGCATTCGCTGAGTGTTCCTCATCTCACTAGCTCGTGGCACTGGTAGCAAACCTGAGATCACTACTCTACTCGTCCTGCTCTTGAGCTTCCAAACTAACTTTGTGTAGGCACTTTTCAGAGCCTCAGTGCCTTTCCTGGCTATATCGTTGGTGTCAAATGATCTGGTTTCCACAACCTTCTGTGGTAAGGAATTCCACAATTTCACCACTCTCTTGCTCATGACGTTTGATCTTATCCCGTTCTAATGGATTTTCCATTTGTTCTAAGCCTGCGCCCTCCTGCCAGTGCAAACGGCCTCCCAATTTTGTCTGTATCCAGGTCATTCAGTATTCTGTAAGTTTCAATTGGATCCCCTCTCCTCCTTCTAATCTCCATCGAGTATAAACCCAGTGTTCTCCAACGTTCCTCATGTGTTAAGCTTTTCATTTCTGATGAACCTTCTCTTGACACACACCAAGGCTAATACATCCTTCCTGTGGTATGAGGCACAAAATACTGGAAATGTTGTCTGACCAGAGCCTTAGAAAGCCTCAGAATCCCCACCAGTATATCCTACTCATCTCGAGATGAATGACAACATTGTATCTGCCTTCTTAACTACTGACTCAAACTGCAAGTTTATCTAAGGCGACTCCTGCGCTTGGAATCTCAAGCCCCTTTGTTACTCAGATTTCTGATTTTTTTTTCCCATTTAGTAAATAGTCCATGCCTGCATTCTTCATATCAAAGTGCATTACCTCACACTTGCCCACATTGTGTTCCATCTGCTACTCCTTTTTCCACTCTTCTAAACTGTCGAAATCTTTCTGCAGGCTCCCTGTCTCCTCAATACTACATGCCCCTGCACCTATCTTTGCATCATCTACAAACGTAGCCAGAATGCCTTCTGCCCCACCACTCAGATCATTAACCTATAAAGTGAAATGTTGTGGTCCCAACATTGGCTCTTGTGGAACACTGGTAGTACCGGCTGCCGTCCTGAGAAGGACAATTTTATCCTCACTCAGCATCCTGCCAGAGAGCCAAACGTTTATCCATCCTAGTACCTGGCCTCTGACGCCATGGGTCCTTAGCTGACTCTGCAGCCTCCTGTGCGGTACCATATCAGAGGCCTTCTGGAAGTTCACAAAGGTATCTCGCTCTGGTCCAACCCATCATCAACTTCTCAAAGAATTCTCATAATCATGAGAGTAATGTAGGTTATTGAAATGGGGTGCAATCAGAAGGCCAGGGTCATTTCTACAGACAGAGAGGAGATGTTCCTCAAAACAGTTTCTCTTTGGCTCACTAGTGTAAAGGAGACTGCATTGTGAGCAGCAATAACAAGAAACTGGATTGAAAGTGTACACGTGAAATGCTGCTTTACCTGGAAGGTGTGTTTAGGGCCTTGGACAGTGAGGAGGGAAGAGGTGAATGGGCAAATGTTGCAGCTGCTGCATTTACATGGGAAGGTGCCATGGGGGTGTGGGGAAGTGTTCGGGATGATGGAGGGTGCCACAGAAGGAGTGGTCCCTGTGAAATACAGACAGTGGACGGGAGGGAAGATGTGTTTGATGGTGCTGTCCTGCTGGAGGTGTTGGAAGCGGCATTGATTCAGTGAATGTAGATTCTAGTGCAGTAGGAAGTGAGGACAAGGGAGATCTATCATTGTTCTGCGAAGGAGGGGATGGAGTGAGGGCAGAAGTGAGGGATACGGGACAGACACAGCCGAAAGCTCAGCACATCAGTGTGAAGGGATTTCTCGTTTGAGTGAAAAGTATGACATGTATGAACCTTCCCAAAGGAATGCGGCATCATACTGCAGAAATGACAGAGGCATGGAAACTGGGAGAATGGAGACACCCTCAGCTGATCATGTGTTCAGCCACATAGTAGGTTCTCCATCAATGATTGAAAAGAGCCAGGCATTACAAATGCAGATATATGTCATATATCTGGTCAAACACGGAGTGTGAAAACAGACATAGGTGAAGGTCAGCAGATATGTGTGTGTGTGTGTGTGTGTGTGTGTGTGTGTGTGTGTGTGTGTGTATGTATGTGTGTGGTGGGGGGGACATTTAAGCAGGTACTGCTTAATAACGCTCAGTAACGATTGACTCCTATCAAAAAGAAGATAATATGAAGGTGTGAAGATGAACCACCCATGATGTACAAAGACTGTGAAGTATGCTAATCAATCAAAAAGAAGAATGCAGATTGGGGTGCTCTGTCGTTGGCCACATTAGGGAAGTTTACTTTTGGAACCAGAAGCAGATTGTATAAAACAAAATACAAAGAAAAATATTCCAAAACTGGCAAGAAATATGAAAAGAAACTAACCGCAAGAGTTTTCCCATATCAAATAAAAAAAACCTTTATGATGTATGTGTGACCCTTGGAAGAAAGGCAGGAGAGAATATGTGGGACACCGGGAGCTTGTGACTGGGGAACTGGTTTCAGGGAACAGGCAGAGAATTTAAAACAGTATTTTACATCGCTCCTCACAGGGGACCGCACAAATAGTTTCAACATTATAAACAAAATTGTAGTCAGATGAAAGTTTTGCATTGTCTCTAACAAAACGAACAAGGCTTTTCTCAAACAGAAAAGACCAAGGATAAACAGCTCACCAGCAATTCATAGCTTGCTTTAATAGAAGTGGTTACTGAATGACTGGTGGCACTGTGTGAAATATTCCATAACTCTTAAGATTACAGGAGTGTTCCAGTGAAACTGGCGAAACTCCAGTCTTCAAGAAGAGAGTGCTCTCTAAGTGCTCTCTTTGTCTGAATAGCGGAGCATATTTCAGAGCCATAATGGCCTCATAAGGCACTTTAATCCTGAATGATTTCAAAAAAAGGTCAACTCTGCTCCTTCCTCTGATGGGTTACATACTGGGGGATGAACAGTTTGCTAAAGTTGAATTATTTTGAAAATTATCTGGAACATTGTACAAATGACATAATCCAGAGAATTCTAGAAACTGCACTCATAAGAACATTTTATAACCATGTGGGGGTATTGCAGAGGTGAGAGAGAGAGAGAGAGAGAGAGAGAGAGAGAGAGAGAGAGAGAGAGAAGTTGCTGCATTGCAGTGCTGAGAGTGATGGAGCCTTATTCTGTAGAAGGTGCTAACAGATATACAGTGAGTGTGAGAGAGTCGAGAGAATACGGTGATCCTTATCCTGACAGAGCGGGGAAGGTTATTGATGCTTTTACTGTATTGCTGGACTTTTATTCGGACCGCAGATACTGCACTGAGCTGAGTGGTGTGCTCAGATCATGCTCGATGAGTCTGGTGGTGCGGCTCCCTCTGGGAAGAGAATGGTCCCGCTTTATACCAGACCATTCACCCAGCCCTCCGTGCCCCTGTCGACAAGCTGTGGTGTAATTTCCCTAATCTGCCATGCTCGGGGTAAACTGTGCAGGGCAGCTCCAAACTGAGAGAGTTCAACCGTGTGCCCATTGTCCTTTTAACGATGGCAGCAGTGCCAGGGATCACTGAATATCCAAGGGTACCCAGGCGATGGTGTGTAACTACAGCCATGATGGGTGGAAAAGTCGGGCTGGTATTGAATAAGAGGGACACCATGGGGTGCGGTGGGTAATTAATGAGGTGAGTTCGATAAGATAACACCAGGAAATTATCTCTGCCTTGTGCAGACATTCCTTCTGTCGCACTCAATGCAAATGGTACTGAGACAAATTATTGTTCGATTTAGTCCAATGAGTCGAAGACTCTGCTGAACCGACTCCCAGTTACAAAGCTGCAGGACAAATGCTTATCCAAAACTCTCCATCATCTTAACTTACACCAATATCCTGCTCACCCATCATTCCTGGAAACAGTGATCTATATTGCAAGATGCTATCGAAATGTTTTCATTTCACAATTTTTAAACCTACCATCAGATCCTTCTGTGAAATTCTCTCTCAATCTCCCCCTCGCTTTAAAACAAACTCCTCCCATTTGTTGGTATTAAAACTGATTCCCCCGCCATCTATCTCTGAGCTGCAAGTTTCCCCACGCTGGGCAGTGATTTAACACAGTGTTACTGAGCAATGCAGTGATTGGTGTACACAGCTGTGAATGCTGGGAAGGTAACTGCTCCAGATTAATAGATAAATTCACTGCTATTCACTGCACAGCTCCCCGTACTGCACAGATATCCAGTCCGTGTGTATAGAACAATGCCTTTGTCTGTTCTGCACAAAGCCCTGTGCTGAAAAGATAATCTGTCCAAGTTTATAGATCAGTGCACTGTTGGACTGATAAGTAGTGAACTGGTGAGTTCTAAACAGTGTTCGATCCTGGACGGATTGCTGAGCTGTACACCAGCCTGGTCTACGCAGTGCTTCATGCTGAGTGGGTACCTCATCTGAGCTTATACGTGTCCGAGCTGGATCTGAGAGATGGATTGAGTATCTGATATAATTCCTGATATGACTATCACTCCTCCAGCTTGGCCCATTCCGATGGTAAATGTGAGGTGATATGTTTCAAATAAAATTTGCTTGATCAAAATATTCAACATTAAGCAAAACACAATTTATTCGAATACTGTCGATAAAAGACAACAAAAGGAAGAGGAACTTCCAATAACTTAATTCTGTTGGAAAACATAGCAGAATAATAGTTTACTTAATAGCTATACAGTAACTGCTCCAATATGGTATCGTCCAATAAGCACACAAATGTCAAAAAACAAATGCAGGAAACAGATTGTCTCACATGAAGTTCCCCAATCCAGGAGGAAAGAACATCCGAGAGAAATCACAGAGAGAGTGTGTAGCACCCGGGAGAGATTTCCTGCCTTCCAACTCTGCTGAGACCCCAGCAATAACTACCGAAAGGTAAAACTAAGAATCCTGGTTCTGTGAGAGTTTGACCATCACTCCACAGGACCAAGCCGTGGCTGAAAGAACACAAGGAATGGACTGTATATACATCGTCTATGACTCCGTAGGTGTCTCTCAAAAATGCTGAAACCCACCTAAGCCGTTAAATGCTGGACAGACAAAAGTCAAAGTTAAATATAAATAAATAAAACAAAAGGATGCAGCAGGCCTGGTGATCAGATACACACGGATTCGGGAGCCCAGCAATTCCTACGCTGCCAAAACACAGCAGAATCATCGAGCTTGTGAAGAGAAAGAATTATCTCTCTCCCTCACCTCGATGTTTACAACTGGAGATATGCTATTAGACCAATAATCAGTGATATCAAAATCCCATCCACTCCAAGTATTATTGTGATATATCAGAGTTGCCGAGAAATGGGTTAATTGAAATTGTTTGTTCAGTGACTGCGATTAATATCAGTCTTCCTGGACCTAACTGGGTCGCTGGAAGATTTCCCTCTTCCATAATTAGGGACTTCTTTCAACTTGTTATGCCATAGTATTCGGGGCAGAGTCAACCTCAACAAGACTGGGATCAGCAGCTACAGACAAAGAGAGAAAAATCAGAATCTGAGAACATTATAATGGTCCAACAATGGATTTTAATCTGAGATCATTAGGCTGGAATGTTCCAACAATGGATCAGAATCTGAGAACATTAGACTGGAATGTTTCAAAAATGGACAGGAGTTTATCCTGGGGTCTTTATTGGCTTTCTCAGGATTGGCCATGGTTACAGTTGCGGATACGAGCCATACTAATGATTATTCAAGCTGGGTACTATCCCATCCTCACTATTATTGGTGTTCCTGGTAAGTCTATCTCTGTCAATTCTATAAATGATAATGAATGTTATTGCTATTCTGGTTGATTATATTTAACAAATACATAAACTTTCCGTCACAAACGCCACTTCCTTCTCATGCATTTCCAAAGTAATTACTCATCAACATCTGAGAAGGAACAAGACTGTTCAGAACGTTGAGTCCCTTTTTACCGTGAACTGTTTTATGTCTCCATATTCTCTCTGTCATCAAACCCGCTGACACCCCCTTCATAATATCCCCAATCTCCAGCTCTGCCTGAGTTCTGTTGCTGACTTCGCCATCACCTACCCCTTCGTTAACAACAGATTTTATGGCTCCAGTTCTCTTCTGACCTCTCTTCCAGTTACAAATAGTTTGACCACAAACTTGTTCTTGTCTGTACAGTTACTTCACAACAGGGACTCTTAAACAGAGTAATAATATCACTGACTGTGTCATTCAGAGGCACGGGTTATGACTCTAAAAGCATTGTCTGAAATCCTACCACAGTCGATGACTAAATTTAAATTCCAATGACAAAAATTGGAATGAAACCTAATTCCACTCATAGCAACCATAAACCATCAGGATTTCTTTTCTTTTTTTATTAATAAACTTTTGTAAAGAAACATAACATGTTTGCCCTGTCTGAACTAAGTGTCACCTCAGATTCACAACAATCTGTTTGTCTCCATATTGTCTTGATAAATGGCCGCATGGTCAAGGGCAGTTAGGATGGACAAAAATGCTGCCCTTGCCAGTGATGCTGGCATCCCGCGAAACAACAACATTAAAGGTGAATTAACCAAGGAAATGTGGATGCTGGCGATCTGAAATAAAATTGTCCACCGTCTGAAAGAATGTTAGAGAATCTCAGCAGGTATGGCAGTCTGTCGGAAGAAATACAAATAGTGTTTCGAGTTCAGTGAACCTATCAACACTGAATGCAACTGAGAAATAACATTATTATATCAGGGATGGTTGGAAGGGTGAGCGGGCGGTTTGTGTTGAGTGGATGATGTCCAGCAAGAGAGAGAGAGAGAGAGAGAGAGAGAGAGAGAGAAAGGAAAAGCAAGCAAAAGAATTGCTGATGATGGACTGGAAGGAAAACAGAATGGGATGTTATTCTAACAATTCCCCTTTTCACATATTCCTGAATATCATATTTATTATGGGATGTCCCTGCTTACCGTGAGTTATGTTCCTCTATCTCTCCTCTCTGAGGTGTGGTGATCAACTCCATCAGCAATACTTATAGTCGCTGTGATAGACAGAAACGTAATGTTCCATTGTCAACTGTTTCTTTGGAGAGAGGAACTGTTACTGTGCGACTTTGTGGAGATGTAACAGCTTTCTCAGCCAGGAAAAGAAACTGAGGAGACCGAGGCATTTTCAACACTGAGTGAATGCACTGTGGGTGTGGGGAATTGACTTGCTGCTGTCATCTAGAAAGTCAGTGCAGGGTCTATGGATGGTGTTCTCAGGATTGTAATGTCAGCTACTGGGTTCATTCAGGGAACCCCGAGGGTCTGGGGACCCCACTCTGAATACTGCATTTACAGTGTGTCTGGGTCCATGGTAAACAAATGGAGCTATGACTACAAAGAAGGGAAGCTGTGTAAACAGGGAGGAGCAGGGCACTGTACTATAGTCTCTGGGATTTCCAGGAAAATTTGTCTATGCTGCACCTATTCAGGTGTAAAGTATAAAACCAGCTTGTCTCAAAATTGAAGTGGTTATTGAGCTGTATCCCGTCCTTCAGTATAACCTGTCGTCTCACACCAGGGACAGGACTGTGCTGACTCTCATGATGAATTAAACTGGATTGATTCTGGAACTTTGCAGGCAGCAGTGGGCAATATATTCATCTCCGAAGTGCAGTCCTCCAATGTATTCACAAGCAGTCAGAAACCACCTGCCTGTTGAGAGGAATGCATTGGCTCCATCTCCACAGGGGATGGTACAGAAACTAACTTGCAGAAATATTAAGGAACAGAGTGATTGGTAAAAATGGGAGATTGCAGGAAATCAGAAGTAATGAAAAGTATGTTATTGAAATTCCAATTGAATTGAAGTTTCATAAGTTGCTGCATCTGATGATCTCTATCCCAGAGTGATTGAGATCAGAACAGAGCTAGTGAAAGAATTGCTGATTATTCTTCAAAGCTAGTTAGATTCTGGAAAGGAGGCCGCAGACTGGAAAACAACTATTGTAAACTTAAATAGTTAAAACAGGATGGAGAGGGAAAACAGAAAACTAAATAGCTTGATGTCAGCTGTGAGAAGAAATATTGGAACGTTTTATAAGGAAAGTGATAACAAATACTTGGAGAATAATGATTTGATTTGGTTCATTCGGCCGAGATTCAGGAAAGGGAAATGGTCTTTGATAAACCTGTTTGTGGACATTATCCGTTGTGACATTGACAGTTGAGAACCAATGGGATTGGAGTATTTGTATTTTTAGAAGATGCTTGACATGTTTGAATACAGGTGAGTGGGGAATGTTAGAGTCCATGGGTAGGTAGACAAGAATATATACCACATGGATTCAAAATTGGGTAATAGAGATACGAGAAGAATTCTGTTTTTCTCTGGACTGAAGGATTGATGGGGTGCGGCAGGATCAGTGTTTGGGCAATAGCTGTTCACAAGGTATAAAAATGATTCAGATGTGAACAACAGATATCATCATGTACATTTATATTTATTAAATGGTAGAGAGGTGGGCGAGTGCTTTTGTTGAAAAGGACCTGGATGTCCTTGGTCATACGTCACTGACAGAATTCATACGGGGGCAGGAAGTAAATGATATGTGGTTCTTCATGCAAAATGATCGAAGTACCAAAGTTATAATATCTTTCCCAATGATCGTGTTTTTTGAGAGAGTATTTGGTGCATTTTGTAAAGATTTGGTATGCTTTATAAACAATGATCCCTTTTTCACTGAGAGAGTGGAAAGTATTTTGACCAGACTAAACACTGGCATGATGTTACCATGAGGAGAGGGTGCATTAACTGTGTTTAATCTGTAGCGCTGTGAGCGAATAAGAAGTTGAAGCTTGATGGGTATGGACAGAAATTCATTATGTCCCAAACAGCTGAATAGGGAGAAAATTTCATGCTTTTCATTAGATGTTTTATTCACGACAGTTTATGTGCATCTGCAGAGCCGCCATGTCGATTGACAGCGAGGTACAGGCTCTGAATGAACTCTGAACACTTTAATGCACAGTTACTGTGTGACACTGCATTGAATGTCACTTTGTACACAATCCTGTCAGCAGCCAAAATACTTTCATTCTGAAACAGTTAGTTATTCCCCACCGGTTTCTGACCTCCACGGAGACCATGGGTCTGCCTTCTTGGAGATGGAAGGTAACTTGGAGAATGGCTAAAAAATGTTGGCTTCATTCCGACTGCCAGAAACCCATGTTAAAGTAACACATATGTACCATGAGTAATTAAGCCATGTGGATCAAATTGGAACAGTCTGTCTGTGCAGTGCCTGCTCCCTTTGTTTGTGATGTTGGAGCATCTATGACACTTTCCTGTTCCTGTGTTAGTGGCTTGACAAGCTGAATAACCTCTTCCTGATCCTTTTGTAATTGACTCCGGGTGTGAAATGGTTCTGTCTGTTCCCATGTACGTGACATGTGGGAGAGAGTAGACTCCCTGACTTCCTGTGCAACGGGTAAGAGGGACTGAGTGGTCTATCCTTCTTCTTGTCCAGTAGTTTTGATGGGATGGGATGAATGGCTTCCTCACATTCTTGTGAAACCAGATTGAGGTACTGAATAAACTCCTCCTCTTACTGTGTAAATGTACTGTGCTGTTACATAAGTGTTACCAAGACTTTAACAGCACGATCTTGAATGTTATCCAAGTCTTGCTGCACATGGTCACAGATTGTTTCAAGAGCTGAAGAGGAACAACTTGTCGTGAAAACTTTGTAAACTTCAGTGAATGCCCCCTCTTCTGCTGGCACGGTGGCTCAGTAGCTTACATTGCTGATTCACAGCGCCAGGGTCCCAGGTTCGATTCTGGCCTTGGGCAACTGTCTGTGTGGAGTTTGCACATTCCCCACTTGTCTGCATGAGTTTCCTCCGGGTACTCCGGTTTCCTCCCACAGTTCGAGGATGTTCAGGACGGGTGAATTTGCCATGCTAAGTTGTCCAATATGTTAGGTGCACTAGTCAGAAGGAAATGTGTCTGGGTGGGTTACTCTTAGGAGGGTCGGTATGGACTGGTTGGGCCGAAGTGCCTGTTTCCACACTGTAGGGAATCTAATCTGCTCAGTTTGGACTCAATGGGCTGAATAGCCTCCTTCCACACTGTAGGGATTCTATGATGACAAACTGGAGATGCCTGAGCTGAGGAAGCTACGCTGAGGATCTCCTGCAGATGTGTCCCATGGCTGAGATGATTGATGCCCACCAATGATAATCATGTTCCCTTGTGCTGTGAATAACTCCAAAAAGTGTAGAGCTCTTAGTTAATTCTCATTAAGTGCGATTGACCAGGAGGAGATTTATCAGGACGCTGCCTGGACTCGAGGGCAGGTCTTATGAAGAAACCATGAGGGAGCGAGGGCTTTTCTCACTAAAGGTGTAGAAGATGATGAGAGGCATAGAAAGTGAATAGCCAGAAGCATTCTCCCAGGGCAGAAGTGTCTGTGACTAAGTGGCATAATTTTAATGCAATTGGAGGAAGGTTTAGGGGAGATATCAGCGATAGGGTTTTTACACAGAGAGTGATGTGTGTGTGTCGAATGCACTGCCAGCGGTGGTAGTAGAGTCAAATACGTGAGGGAAACTTAAGAGACTCTTGGATCGGCACATGGAACAAAGTGTATGGAAGCATGTAGGTTAGTCTGATCTTAGAGTAGGATAAACAGCACAACGTCGAGGGCTGAAGATCCTAACTGCATGCATTCATGTCGAACTCTGAGCTCAAAAACTGCATGAATTCATGTAAAACTGCGTTATCTCACTTTTTATATTAGAACCAAACTAAACATCATGGCCTAGACAGAGAGCACAGGGGGCAACACCTTCACCATATTGTCTAGCTATCACCATTGATAGCAGCTAACCTGAGAATGCAACTTTAAAAAAAGGTTTTTGTGACTTACATATGAAGGAAGTGAAACTATCATGGTATTCTAACAGATGAAAGGCTTAGCAATCAATTTTCCAATGTATAATTTCAGTTACATCTCACTGCAAATTTCTGACATAAATTCTGTGTTAGGATTGGGCCCTCCACTATCACCTGATGAAGGAAAGCTAGTGTGCTTGCAATTAAATCTGTTGGACTATAACCTGGTGCTTTGTGCTTTTTAACCTTGTTCACCCCAGTCCAAAACCGACATCTCCAAATCAATACTGTTCTTTGTTCTGTATTCTATGGAAGTGCTCAAGAAGACTTGGACATTGAGGAATATTTGAGACTTGGAGCAGGTCAGCCTCGATCTTAGTGAAGGGCAAGGCAGGCTTAGGATGTGAATGACCTGCCCCTGCTTCTGATGTTCTCCCATTCTGTTATTGGAAAGTTAGTTGGTGTTATTTTCCTGGAAGGTCTTTTATGGAATATTGCAATCAGGGAGACCAACGGATTTTGTGAGCCATCGCTGGGTGAGCCTTTGGGGCTGTATTCACAGTGAATCTGGGTCTACAACATGATCAACAAATGAAGCACAAGTTACAGAGAGGGGAAGCCATGTAAAGAGAGATGAGGGACCTCTTTTATATCTAGCCTGTGTCTTCCAGTTACATTTTCCAAAGCTCCCAAACCATGTGGGACAGTCTTGAGGGACGAAATGGTCTCCTCTGTTTATGTGCACCATGCTATAACAGTTAGTAGACTCCAATAGCACCTGTCTAGCCGGTTTGAGGGATTGAATGGAACGCAGAACCATGGGACTGAGGAAGAAGAGTGGGTCATTAGAGAATTTGAGCCTTCTCCACCAGGCATTAAGATTATGACTGATCAGATTGTGGTCTCAGCCTCATTTTCCTGCCTGTGTCCCATTATCCGTGACTCACTTATCTGTCAAATCTTTAACTAACTCAGCTGTGAATACTTGTAATCAGAGAGGCACCCCAAACTTCTGGGGAAGAGAATTCCCATTCGAATGGCCCTTTTAGAATTTTCCCTCATCGCGTTGGGAGAATAAGAGAGTCATACAGCATGGAAACAGATCCTTTTGTCCAAATTATCCACGCCAATCTGGCATCTTAATCGGATCTCGTCCCACTTGTCAGCATTTGGCCCACATCCCTCTGAACCATTCCTATTTATGTACCTTTCCAGATACATTTTAAACGTGTAATTGTACCCGCTTTTACCACTTCCTCTGACAGTACACCCACCAGCCTCTGTATGAAAATGTTTCACATCAGGTCCCTTCTAAATCTTTGCCATTTCACCTTCACACTATGCGGTCTCGTTCTGTACGCCCCTGTCCATTCAGACTATCTATGCCCCTCAGGACTTTTTAAAACATCTGTCATATCACCATTCAGCCTCTGACAGTCCAGGGGAAAAAAAAGCCTCAACCTGTTCATCATCTCCCTGTAGCTCAAACCCTCAGGTTCCAGAAAATCCTTGTAAATCTTTTCTGCACCCATTCAAGCTTAACAACATCCAGCCTTTAGCAGAGTCAACTGATATGTACGCAGTTTTCTTAAAGTGGCCTCTCCTACATCTTGTACAAGCACAACACGCTACCCCTACTCCTATACTCAATGTTCTGACCGATTAAGGCAAGCATGCCAACTACATTCCTCAGCACTCTACCGACCTAAACTACACTTTCAAGGAACTATGAACCTTCACCCGTAAGTCTCTTTGTTCAGCAACAATCCCAAGGGCACTACCCTGCTTTAGCTTACCAAAATGCAAAACCTCACAAATATCTATATTAAACTCCATCTGCCAGTCCTTGGCTCATTCATCGTCAAGGATCCCGTTATATTCTGAGATAATGTTCTTCACTGTCCACTGCACCACTTCGGTGATGTTATCTGTAAGTTTACTAACCATGCCTCCGATAATCACATCAAAATTGTTTACATCCGTGATGAAAAGCAGTGATCTTGCCACTGATTCTTTCAGCACACCGCTGGCCACAGGTCTTCAGTCTGGAAAACAATCCATTACCTTCAATCCAATTTTATATCCAATTGGTTAGTTTTTCCTAGATTACACATAACCAAATCTTAGTAATCTGTCTACGATGAAGTACCTTATTACATGCCTTGCTGAAGTCTGTGTAAACAATATCTACCACAGTGTCTTCTTCAATCTTCTTTTTCACCTCTTCATAATACGCAATCACATTTATTAGGCATGATTTGCATCACACAAATCCATATTGACTATCCCTAATCAGTCCTTGTCTTTCAAAATAGATGTAAATCCTATCCCTCAGAATCCTCTCCAACGAACGCCCCGGCACGAACGTTGGCTGATTGAGTCGATAACTCCCTGTGTTGTTTTGGCTTACTTCTCCCTTTTCTAGCCCCACTCCTGCACTGGCCACAAAAAAATATATAACTAAGTTGGTGATATGGCCAATGATATAGTTCTCAGAGTGCGTCAGGGTCAGTGTTAGGAACAAGTCAGGCAGATTTCTTTAATCTGCTGAAACAACACGTTTATGACCAAAAGAAATGTACTCAAACTATGATGGAAAGGGGAATGACGAGAGGATATTGCAAATATGTACATTGATATTTTGCTGAGAAACACACACAGACACACACAAAAACAAACACACAAACACGCACACGCACACACACACATGCACGCACACATACACACACACGGATTGTCGATAATAAACTGAAAAGCAAAATATCTGCAAAGTTAACTTGAAAGAACATTGTCCAAATATGATTCGAACTCATGACCACAGGAAAAATGAGAGTTTGACCGAAATGCTGTTCTATTTGTAGAGTCATCACGTCCTACAGCATGGAGAGAGGCCCTTTGGCCCAAACTCGTCCATGCTGACCCAAATATCCAACCACTCTAACCTCATTTCCCAGCACTTGGCTCTTAGCATTTTCGACATTTCCTGTCCATGATACTGCCCAAATGCCGTTTAAATATCGTTAATATAAATGCTGCAACCACGTCCGTTGGCAGCTCATTCCTTTTGTGTACCAGTCTCTGCGTAAAACAGTTTCCATCAGTTTCCCTTTCATTCTTTCCCCTCTCACCTTAAATTGATGCCCTCTCCTCCTCGATTCCCCAACTCTCGGAAAAAAAGGCTGGATCTATCCTATCCATGTAAACTTCTATAAGATCCCTCTCAGTCTCCTATTCTCTAAATAAAAAAGTCCTCGCTTGTCCATACTCTCCCTACAATTCATATGTTGAGACCTGGCAACATTTTTGTAAATTCCGTCTGCACATATTCCAAATTAAAAACATCCTTCCGATCGCAATGTGACTAAAACTGAACACAACACTGCAAGTGCAGCCTCACCAACATCCTGTATAACTGCAACATAACTTCCCAACTGCTCTCCTCCATTTCCTGACCGATGCTTGCTTAGTGTGGCAAAAACCTTCTTCACTACCATGTTTAACTATGACCCCACTTTCAGAGAACGGTGGACCTAAACTCCATGGTCCCTCTGCTCAACTACACTCCTTAATGTCCTACCAAACACCATGAAACTCCTACCCTGATCTAACGATGCCAAAATATTCCTCGGCCCACTTCTCCAGTTTGATCAAGGTCCTGCCGCAATGTCTGATATACGTCCTCACTGTCCACGATACCACCTATTTTAGTGTCATCTCCAAGTTTCCTAATCATGCCTTGTACATTCTCAAGAATATCATTGATACAGATAACAAACAGCAACGGGCCCAGCAGAGACCCCTGAGGCACTTCATGTGTCACAGGCCTCCAGTCCGAGAGCATCCTTCCACTATTACCCTCTGCTTATTACCATGAAGCCAATTGTGTGCACAATTTGCAGCTCCCATGCGATTCCAACATTCCAGAACAGCCTATCAATGGTAACCTTGTCAAAGGCCTTAGTGAAAACCACACAGACTCCGGATACCGCCCTACCCTCATCAACATTTCTGGTCACTTCATCAATGAACTCAAACAAATTTGAGAGGCATGATCTCCCACTCACAAATCTTTCCAGTCTAAAAACATCTATTAATGATAATTACTAAAATTAATAATAACATACAAATTATTAAACAATAATAAGATGACATTTTCAGTGGAGGATAAATTATCCATGGTATGTAATATTGGAACGTGCATCATGGATGAAGGGCAGAATAGATTTTGTACCTGTGTCATTAAACTGTGTTGAAAAATGTAAAGGTGGCATGGTGATTCCGTAGTTAGTACGGCTGCCTCATAGTGTTATGGATCAGGTTTGGTTCCAGCTTCGGGTGACTCTCTGTGTGGAGTTTGCACATTCTCACTGTATTTGTGTGTGTTTCCTCTGGGTGCTCCATTTTGCTTCTACAATCCAAAGATGCATAGGTCAGCTGAATTGTCCATGCCAAGTTACCCGTAGTGTTATGTGCATTCGTCAGGGGTAAATATAGGGCAGGGGAATGGGACTGGGTGGGTTACTGTTTGGAGGGTCGGTGTGATCTTGTTGGGCCAAATGGCCTGTTCCCATACTGTAGGGAATCTGTCAAAAAACTATTTCTAAACAAACCTTATCTTTCAAAATGCATGTATATCTCATCCCTCAGAGTCTTCTCAAGTAACGTACCTACCACAGTTGTTAGGTTTCTTGGTCTATAGATCCCAGATTTTTCTTTGCTTCCCTTCTTGAATAATGGCATAACATTTGCTAATCTCCAATATTCTGGAGCCTAAACTGTAGCTAACGATGATGCAAAAGTATTAACCAGGGTCTCCGTAGTTTCTTTTGTAGCCTCTTGCAGTATTCTTGGATGCATCTGTTTAGGACCAGGAGATTTATCCACCTTCATACATTCTAATGCATCCAACACGTCTTCTCCTGTGATATTGACTCACCCCAAGATAACACTACTACCTTTGTTAACCTCCCTAGTCTTCATGTTTTTCTCCACGGTAAAGGCAGAGGAGAAATATTCATTGAGAATCTCGCAAATCTCCTACGGTTCTAGACGTGCATGTCCACTTTGGAACTCGAGGGGTCATATTCTCATTTCGTTATTCCTTTTTCTTTAATATACTTAAAGAACCTCTTTGGATTCACCCTACTCTTCTCAGCCAAAGCTATCTTGTGCCCCCTTTTCGCCCTCCTGATTTCCTTTTTCAGTAAACTACTGTATCCCTTGTATACCTCCAGGTATTCCCTCGATTCCAGCTGCCTGGACCTGAGCCACGCCTCCTTTTTGCTGGTCAAAGCCTCAATATCTCCTGACATCCGAGGTTCCCTCTACCTACCAACCTTGCCTTTTACCCTTACAGTAACATACAGACCTTGAACTGTAGACATTTCACTTTTAAAGTCCTCCCACTTGCAGGAGGTCCCTTCGCCTGCAAACAAACTCCTCCAACCAACCCCTACACGCTCCTGTCTCATTCCACCAAAATTCGCCTTGCCCCAGGTTTGAACTTGAACATGTGGAGCAGTTTTGTCCTTCTGCATTACTATTTAAAAATTAATAGAACTATGGTCACTGGTCCCGGAGTGCTCCCCCACTGTCACCTCAGTCACCTGTCCTGCCCCAGATCTTAGAGTAGGTCACGCTTCGTCCCTTCCCGAGTTGCACCCTCTACTTACTGCTTGAGGAAACTAGTCTGAACACACTTAATAAATACACCCCATCTCAGTCCTTACTTCTATGTCATTCCCAGTCTATTTTAGGAAAATTAAAATCTCCTACTAATGCAATCCTATTGGCCCTGCAAGTCTCCCCAGTCTGTCTACATATTTTTGTTCCCCTAATTCCTTGTTTATTATTTGGGGGCCTATAGTACAATCCCAATACTACCACCATTCCCTTCTTATTTATTAGCTCCCCAGACAAATACTCACAGGATGATCCATCAGTTATTTTATCTCCGTTAACTACTGTGGTACTCGCCTTAATCAACAATGAAACTCCCTGTCTTCTCCTTCCACCATCTCTGTCCCGCATAAAGCACCTGTACCCTGGTACTTTAAGCTGCCAGTGCTGTCCCTCCATTAGCCATGTTTCAGTAATGGCTATAATATCCCAGTCCCACGCACCGATCCATGCCCTGAGTTCATCGGCCTTACCTGTCAGCCATCTTGCATTGAAACAGTTGCAATTTAATCCAACAGGCATTCCTTGCTCTCTGTCAATGTTTAGCCTGACCTGTCTTTTCATTTTACTGTTTCTGATTACTGTATCTCCTTCCAGCCTCGCACTTGTCTCCCTACTATTGAGGATCACACACGCACCACACACCCCCCCCACCCAATCCCAGCCAATCTAGTTGAAATCCTCCCTTGCAGCAGTTGCAAACCTGCCTGCCAGAATATTGGTCCCCTTTCAGTTCAGGTACAACCCGTCCTTCCTGAACACGTCACCTTGCCCCACAACAGATACCAGTAATCCAAAAATCTCTGCCCCCTGCACCAATTCTTTAGCTACTCCTTCATCTGCCATATCCTCCTGTTCTTACCTTCACTAGCATGGAGCACTGGAAATAAACTGGATATTACCACTGTCATGGTCCTGTCTTTTCTCCTTTTCCCTAGCTCTCCACAATCATTCTGCACGATGTCATCACTATTTCTACCTGTGTCACTCTGTCCTTTGTACCAATGTGCACAATGACTTCTGTCTGCTTCCCGCTCCACCCCACCCCCCAACCCCCACCCCGCCACCCCCAGTGAGAACGTTCTGCAGCCGCTCTGAGACATCCTGGACCTGGCAAGTGGGAGGCTACACACCATTCCGGATTCCCATTTGCAGCCACCGAATCTCCTGTCTGTTCCCTTTACTATCGAGTCAGATAATTACTTCTGTAGTTATTCTACTTGCACTGCCTTTTGACAATGGGATTTCTTCATGAAACAGTTGAATTTGGCTGAACTGTTTTGCTTCAGGTAATGGGGAGATTCTAATGAAACCTCATCAGGAATCCTCCATTAGTGGGAAAGACGACTGGGCTTTTTTTCACTTCACACATTGTTGTGATGAGCGATAGGGAAACAGAAAGGGAGCAATAGAATGTTTCCCCACAGATAGGCTATATTTTCCATCTGTAAGTTAAATCAGTAACGTTATCAGTCCCACATTGGACTCAGTGAGCTCTTCTTGAACATTGTCTGAACTATATGACTCCATTACATTTTTGACTCCAGGTCAGTGCGTTATTGCAGAATCAATTCATTCACAATAAATGGTCGTAATTGTTTTGAAGATCTGTTAATATGTGCTTGCATAATGTAAAAATAAGCGTTTCATGTCTTCACAATATCTGTGTTAAAATGAATATTCTTAAACTCATACAGTAATTGCTGGAAAAGCTCAGCTTGTCTGTCGGCATGTAGGAAGAGAATTCACAGTTCAGTTTTTCTCTCCAGTGACCTTTCCTTTGAAACTGACTTATTCTTAAAGAATTTCCCCAGTTTTATTCTCTTACACGAGAAGAAATATTCATCCAGTATTCACCAACTGCACTCTTCTCAAGATCTTATATGGTCAATAAAACATCCCTCACTCTCAGGCCGAACTGTTAATTCTTCATAACGTAATGTCTTCATCCCAAGAATGCGTAATGAGAAATATATTTGAGACATTTCGAAAACAATTTTGTTTTTTTTATTTTCAATTTATACAGTTATAACTACACATAATACAACAGATGTAATCTCAGCAATGCCTTGTACTGATGCAGAAAACATCCCTAAGATCATACCCAACACCCCTTGCATGAAACAGAATCACGACATTTACCTTCCAAATCACTTGCTACATCTTCAGGTTAACTTGATGTGATTCATGTACTAAGACACACAAATCCTTCTGTAACACTGAGTTCTGCATTCTCCTTGTATTTAAATAAATTTCTGCTGTTTCTTCCTTTCCCCAAATCAGAAAAGTTCCATCATAAATATTGAACTGCTTTTTTCCTGCTGAAACTTTGCTCACAGCCATCCTCCGTATGCCATTGCTTGTTGCTGTGCCCTTCCCCAATCTGTGTCCCATTGCAGACGTTCTGCACTCCCACTGTCTGTGTCGCATTGCAGACAATCTGCCCTCCGCCGTCAGTATCCCATTGCTGATGCTCTGTCTCCCCATCTGTATCCCATTGCAGATGCACTGCCCTCACCCATCAGGACCCCATTGCAGACGCTTTGCCTTTCCCCTGTCTGTATCCCATTGTAGATGCATTGCCCTCGCTCTGTCCTCCGCTGTCTGTATCCCATTGTAGATGCTTTGCCTTCCCCTGTTTGGATCCCAATGCAGACATTCTGCCCTCACCCATCAGTATCCCATTGCAGATGTTTTGCCTTCCCCTGTCTGTATCCCATTGCAGAAGCTTTGCCCTCCCCCTGTCTGGATCCCATTGCAGACACTCTGCCCTCACCCATCAGTATCCCATTGCAGACACTCTTCCCTCCCCCTGCCTGTATCCCATTGCAGGCGTGCATCCCTTCCCCAGTCTGTCTCCCTTTCAGATGCTCTGGCCTTCCCCTGTCTGTATCCCATTGCAGACGCTCTGTCTCCATTTGACATCTTATTGAATGATTATCCTGGTGCATGATCAAACTGAGCTCCATCTCCTTCATCCAGTTCATTAGACTAGATTGTAATTTGTTGATGAGCTCACACAGATCCCTGAAGAATTCCACTCATTATAGTTTTCCAAACACAAAATGAGTAATGATCTCTACTCTGCATTTCCTGACAGCCACCCAGGGCGCCCCTGCTTCTGCATAACAGCCTGGGGTGATTATAGGGCGTCCCCCTGTGCTGTGTAATTTACTGAATACTTAATTCTGTTTGGTGGGGTCTGTTTGGTGCAGCCCATTTTGCCGCAGACACTTATAGACGCAGCACTATTTCAGCTCAGCTCATATTTATTCCTTTTCAGGCTTCGAAAAAAGCATTAATCTAAGCAATAAAAATAAAAATAATGTTTATTCCATTTAGTAAAAATGTGAAAAAGACACTTGAGTCAGTGTATCATTGACTCAGAGTTTTATTTCAGAGCTAAAATGATAGTTGGTCTTGCATTTATTCAGATTGAAAACATTCATGAACCTATTGAACATTTGTCTGATGCGCTTCCAGATGAACTGCAACCGCTGCTGGACTGGTTCGAGGATAACTTTGGAGGTAGAAGATTAAGCAGAGGAAATGGTCGGTGTCCACCGCTTTTTCCAGTTGGAATGTGGAATTTATATGAAAGGACTTTAAACAATGAGGACAAAACAAACAATAATGCAGAAGCTGCCCACAGGAGATGACAATGCGAATTTGATGTGAAACATCCAGTTATTTTGAAATATATTGACAGTTTACGAAAAGTTCAGAGAGGAAGGGACATTTACTATGAGCATCTGATAGCAGGGCACGATATTCCATTGAAATTAAAGAAGCAGGCACAAGAATACAAACACTCGTAAGAAGTTTTGGTGAGAGAAATGATGTCGAGTATTTATGAGGGAATGCCGATAATTTTGAATGAACGTCATATTTTAGATTTTTCCTAATGAACTTATTCCGTTTACTTTTTTTCTTTTTAACATTTTTACTGAAGAGAATAAACATTATTTTTATTTTTAGTCTTTCATTAATGCTTTTAACAGAATCCCCTAATCCTGAAAAGTGAGAGAGATGAGATTGGAACTGCCAGCAAGTTTAAGTTGAGAATTGCTCTTTCCTGAACATTGCTGCTTACTTGGTTGGTGGGATGTTGATGTTTCAGAATCTCCACACAAGGTGTCCTGGTCCTCTGTGGCTCTTTCCAGGATCCTCCCCACATGTCGAGGTAGTGGGTGAGGGAACAGATATCGGTCATTCTAACACCCGGCTTGGCCCTTTATGTCCTATTCCAGGCTGTTTCTCCTGGAATTGGTGAAGAGGAGGGATGGAGCGAGGGTGGGAGTGGGTACCCCTACTATTAGTGCTGGTGCAGTGGAAGGGGGAAGGGTGAGATGTCCGGAGGGAGTCTGACCACAGTGTTGTATCCATGCAGTGGTATTCGTGTGCACGGCTATTGTGTCAGTGACAGAAAAAGTCGGGGAGGGAAGGTGCAAATTCAACAGTGAGTGTGGTCGTGCTTGAGCCTTATTTGGAGATAGAGTGTGAGCCTTGGTCGGGGGTAGGTGTTATAACAGATATACGATGAGTGTGAGGGAGCAGAAGAATATGGTGACACTTATCCTGGCAAAGTGGGGGGAAAGAATATTGATGCTTGTCCTGTATTGCTGACCAATTCTTCAGATCATCTCAGCGTTGAGGTGAGTCTCCCTGAACGTCTTGTCCAAGTCTATCGCTAATAACGCCACAGGCCTTTTCCATCACATCCAAAAGAATCCGTTTGGGTGAATCTTACAAAGAGCAAGGTGAAGCAAATATTAGTGTGTTATATATCAAACCCAAATCTATCACGCAAATACTTTACATCATACGTTCTGGAAATTAGGTATGTAAGTTAATGCAAGGGAAAGCAATGACATAGTGACATTATCGCTGGGCTCTTAACCCAGAGACCCAGGTAATATTCTGGGGATATGATTTCAAATCCTGCCATGGCAGATGGTGGAATTTGAATTCAATATGTATCTGGAATCAAGGGTTTATGATGACGAGGAATCCATTGTCGATTGTTGGAATATCTCATCTGGTTCACTGATGTTCTTGAGGGAAGGATCTACTGTCGTTATTTGGTGGGGCCTGCATGTGACTCCAGACTCAAGAAAACGCAGCTGACTCTTAACTGCCCTCTGGCATGGGTATTAAATGCTGGTTATCCAGTGACGCCCTTATCCTGCCAATGAGTAGCAAATAATCATGGGTGCTGCAGTAATACTGGATTGTCTCAAGTTGCACCGAAACTGCATTAACTAAGTGACTACCAATACTGTGAAGAATAACTTCCGTAAGTGTGTATCAGGTCGGTTGAACAGTATGTTGTGAACCAAACTGGAGAGCAGGTTATTTCAGATTTGGTGTTGTGTGGTCAGGAGGACTAATTAATAACCTTGCTCTGAAGCAGCTTTGGAGGAATAGTGACATCAATATGTTGCATTTTTACACGGCGTCTGAAAACAATATCGAATGTTTGAACATTCTGGTCATGCATCATGGAAGCCCGGAGGCTAGAGGGTTAATTACGCTCCAGTGAATTGGGGAAGTACAATATAACATTCAATGGGACAAGCAATGATTGTGAGAGTCATACAATCCGACAGCACGGAGACAGGCCCTTCAGCCCGAACTGGTCCATTCCGAACGAAATGTCCATTCACATTAACCCCATTTCCCTGCACTTGCCCCGTATCCTTCTTATTCTTTCCTATCCGTGTATTTGTCCAAATGCATTTTAAATTTTGTGAATGTACCCGCCTCAAACACTTCTGCTGGCAGCTCATTCCATGTGCATACCACCCTGTGTGTAAAAGAAATTGCCCCTCAGGTTCCCTTTTACTCTTTCCCCTCGGAACTTAAATTAATGCCCTCTGGTCCATGGTTGCTCAACCCTGGGGAAAAAAGACAGAGTGCATTCACTCTATCCATGCTTCCCATGATCTTATACACTTCTATCAGATCCGCCGTCAGTCTCGCACTCTAAAGTAAAAACTCCTAGCTTGCCCAACCTCTCACAATAACTCAGACCATTGAGTCCGGGCAACATCCTTGTAAGTTTCTTCTGCACTATTTCCAGTTTAATAACATCCTTCCTATAGCAAAGTGAACAACACTGAACATAACACTACCAGTATTGCATCACCAGCATCCTGTATAACTGCAACATAACTCCCTAATTTCGAAACTCATTGCTCTGACTGATGAAGGCCAGTCTGCCAAATGCCTTTTTCACTGCCCTATCTACCTGTGACTCCACTTTCAGAGAACCTTGAACCTGAATTCCAAAGTCCCTTTGTTTCAATACACTCCTAAAGAGCCTGCTATTCACCTTGAAACTCCTACCTTGCTTTGACTTTCTAAAATGCAAGAACTTACACTTATCTGTATTAAACTCCATTTGCCATTTCTCGGCCCACTTCCACACCTGATCAAAGCACTGCTGTAACTTCTGAAATTCCTGATAGTCTTCCTCACTGTCCACGACACCGTCTATTTTAGTGTCACCTTGAAACTGATAATTCATGCCTGTACATTCTCATCTAAATCATAGATGTGTGTAATACGTAAATATATATATAATATACATGCATAAAACAAACAGTAATAGTCCCAGAACTGACCCATGAGGCATTCCACTCATCACAGGCCTTCAGTCTGACAAGCATGCTTCCACTATTACCCAATGTTTCCTACCATCAAGCAAATTTTGGATTTGATTTGCCAGCTCCCGCTCAATTCCATGTGATCGAAACTTCCAGAGCAGCATACCATTCGGAACCTTAGCGAAGGCCTTACTGAAATCCATATACACCAGGTATACCACCAAGTTACTTGTCATTTCACCAAAGCACTCTAACAAATTTTTGAGCCATGATTCCCCATGCACAAAGCCATGCTGACTGCTCATAATCACACCCTGCCTTTCCAAATCCATGTATATCTTCTCTCTCAGAACCTTATCAAGAAACCTACCTACTAGAGATGTCAGGTTTACTGGTCTATAGGTACCAGGTTTTTCTTTGTAGCTCTTCTTGAATAAGGGCAGAACATTCGCTACACTCCAGTCCTCTTGGACCTCACCCGTTGGCTACCGATGATACAAAAGTACCAACCAAGGCCCCCGCTATTACTTCTCTGTCCTCCTGCAGTGTTCCTGAATATATCGGGTCAGGACCAGGAGGTTTATAGAAATACTGATATGTCTACTTATTTCAGGTGAAAACACCAGAGTGAGTAAGTGACTTAATGATGATTAAATTAACAAATTAAAGAAGATATTAATGACAGGAAGTGACTTCAGAAGAATTCCAGACTTTGTGGAATCCTAAGAATTCTCAGAAAATTGCAATACAGAAAAGGAGGGTCATGAAACTGATCAGGAAATCAAAAAGCGAATATGCATGCAAACAAACAGGAATACAAAGACTGCAAAAATCTACGATCTATATTTCAAAGGAATGAAAAACATAGTCAAATGTGGAAATTTGCAATCGGGAGAGACGATTATGGTTGATAACAGGGAAATTGCAAAGCAAATGACCAGTTATTTTACATCTGTCTTAATGGAGTAAGATCCAGAAAATCACCCAGAAATACGAAGTGATCGTATAAGTCTTGCGGAAGTAAAGACATAAAGTCAATTCATATCAGTAACAAGGCAATATTAAACAGGCAGCTGGATTGAGCATTGCTAATCTTGACAAACCAGATGTACTTCGTACCAAAATCTTAAGAAATAAATCACAAAGAGAAGCATTAATTGCATTGTCGATGACGGCGTTTTATTTTCCTGTACATTCTGCAGAGTCTAGAAGCTGGTGTAGATAAATGTACATTAGTAAACATGATCCAAGCACGATAGATGAATGGTAGGGATCCTAGCATCTACAAAGGGAAGAAGAGATAGTGTAGAGAACTGCTGATAAATTCACTTTACATTTGTCGGGAAACTGTTGGAATCTATTGTATAGGATGTGATATTGGATACTTAGACATTAACAGCAATAATGGAGAGACTCAGTATGCATTTCTGAAAGGGACATCATACTTGACAAACTTTGGAATTGTTTGAAGTTGATTCTTACAGCATAGATAATGGGGATCCAGTATAATTGGCATATTTTAGATTATCAGAAGGCTTTCTATAAGAACTCACACAGTGAGTTCCAAAATGCAATGATGTGAAGGGTATTTGGAGGAATATATGTAAATAGAAACTTAAAGTTTGGTTTGCCTTCCTTTAAGGGAGTCAGAATATAGATGTAAAGCCATGTTGAAGCAGTTTCACAGAGTGTTGGTGAGACTGTACCTGGAATATTGAGGACAGTTTTGGTGATCAAATCTGAGAAAGAATATACTGAGCACAGAGGAAGTGAAATGGACATTATCCAGATAAATCCCTCAGATGGCGAGATTGCGTGATTAGGAAACTCCGCCTGTGTTCTTTGAGTTTCAAAGAATGAGAGTTGGGTCACTGTCAACTTCATAAAACTCACAAAACATACGACAAGTTGGAAATTAACAGATGTTTATCAGGCTGTCTAATCCACATTCAAGGCAAATAATGGCAGGATAAGGACAGACCATTGAAGACTGAAATAAGTAGGAAATTCTGCACGTGGAAGAGACTGACTAACACAGGGGCAAGGCAGGGCAAGATTACGGAGAATCCACAGACAATCTATAAGTGTGTCAAGCGGAACAGAATAAACAGTAAATAGGTAGGCCTCATTCGTGACTTGCCAAGTTGCATCTAAATCAACTTTAGTAGTAGGAGAAAGAGGGGAGTGTAGAAGGCTGTTTGTGTGACTGGAGGCCAGTGTACCACAGGCATCAGTGCTGGGTCCCTTATTATTTGTGTTTCGGCGGTGCTAGTGTTGGGCTGGGGTGGACAAATGTAAAAATAGCATAACACCAGACTATAGTCTTACAGATCTATCCGGCAGCACAAACTTTCGAAACACTGCTTCTTCATCAATGTGCACAACCACGTGATGTAACTGATGTTGAGAGATTTTTAACCTTATTATTTGTCGCATTCATAAATGATGCAGCTGTGAAAATGGATGAGGGGTGGGGTATGTAATAAATAAGTTTGTGTTTGATACAAAGATTGGCCGGGTGATTGGCAGTGAGGAGGATGGCCTTATGTTACAGGGTGATACAGATGGAATGGTCAGATGGGTGGATCAATGGCAGATGAAATGTAACTCTAATAACTATGAGATGATACACTTTGGGAGAAGGAAACAGACAGGGGAGTACTCAATGAATGGCAGCACACTAGGAAGCTCAGAGGGTGCTTCTCCACATATCGCTGAATGTGATTGAACAGGTTAATACACAATTTGGGGATGGATAGGGGAATATAAACATAGCCTTTATTCATCTAGGCATAGGTTATAAGAACTATGCAGAACTTTGATGAGGGCAAGATGGAATTCTGTGTGTAGTTCTGGGAACAACATTACAGGAAGTATGTGATTGTACTGGAGGGGGTACAGAGTATATTCACCAGGATGTTGCCTGGGATGAAGCATATCAGCTATGGAGAGAGACTGGATAAGCTCAGGTTGTTTAGTTTGGAGGAGAGAAGGCTGAAAGGTCTGTGATTCAGAAGAATAGGATTACGAGGTACATGGACAGTGTGGATAGACAGCAGCTGCTGCTTTTAGTCAAAGGGCCCCACTTTTAAAGTGAAGGGTTTGCGGTTTAGTGAAGATGTGAGAATTGTTTTTCAACCAGAGGGTGTTGAGGTCTGGAATGCACTTCTTGAGAGTGCAGTTGTCATGGTAACCTCAACCCATTAGAAACGACACGGCTGTGCACTTCAAATACTTTAAGATTCACGGCTACGGTCTTGTGTTGGAAAGTGGCCCTAATGTAGACCGTGCTGTATTTCTGGTAGTACAGAGACTTTGCTTCTGTGATTGTATGGCTGTGGAAGGTCAATCATTGAGTAGCTTAAGGTAGGAATTGACGGGTTTCTGAAGAATATCTTAACACAGTTGATAAGAGAGAACTTGAAATATTTTCTGAAAATATGTCAAGGGCAAAATTAAGAGCAAAAACGTGCAGATTTCTTACCATCTGATACCAGATAATTGAGGACAGGAAAATAGCAGAACGATGGAGCAAATACTTCAGTTATGCCTTCACAGAAGAAAATAAAACAAAAAAGAAAACTTCCTAGTAATACGAGGGAACTTTATTCTGGTGAGAAAAAGGGATAGTATGAAATTAGCAGCTAAACAGTTTCGAGAAAGTATTCGACTGAAATTAATGGGCATAGACAAAGTCAACAGAGATTTATGAAATAGAAACCATATTTGAGAAAGTGGCTTTTAGTAGAATTATGTAGAAGGTATCAATGCCATACGAATGGAATCTCAAAGCCCAAGACTATTCTGCAAATTTGAATCCTGTGTAACTCAGGCTAATATATGGTCATAGATTTAGAATGGGAGAGCTGGCAGGAAACAGTGAGTAGGAATTAAACAATGTTTTTTTTTAATGGAAGGCTGGGAGGATATAGGAAGGATCGTGGCTTGGGCTCAAGCTATTCCCAATACACATCATATCGTGGGTGTGCAGCGCAACTGCAATATTCCCAAGTCTGCTGACAGCACTAAACGATGTCAGCTTGCGAGTGGATGAGGAGGATGTAAAAAAGTTCCAAGGTGATTGAGACAAGTGGAGTAACTGGGCAAATACGTGGCAGATGGAGAGTAATGAGGGAGCTGAAATGTTGTGTACTTTGATGGGAACAATAGAATGGCGGCCTCTCATTTGAAAAAGGAGTGGTTGAAAAATGTTTCTCTATGAATGAACTTAAGCTGCATTTTTGTTCATTTCTGCATAGCCCTCCGAGTCCATGTAGGGCAGTGAGTTCTGAAGCCAGAAGTCAATACTGGGAATGGCATTGGCACGCTGACTATTGTATATAGGCCCAGCAAGTGGAGAACTGTAACTTTGAAAGGAATCTGGATCTCCCTGTACAACAATCACTGAAAGCAATATCGCAGGAGCAGAAAGCAGGTAGGAAGATAAATGCTGTATTCACTTACATTTCAGGGGGATTTAAGTACAGGAGTAAGTGTATCTTATGCAGCTGTACAGGGCCTTGGTGAGACCCCATCTCGAACATTGTGCAGTATTGTGTGCAGTTTTAGTCTGTTTTCCTAACAGAGGACAAACCTGACATTGAGGGAGAGCAGTAAAGGAAGACCAGACTGATCGCTGGGTGACAGACCTGTTGTGGGAGCAGAGTTTGGAGCGACTGGACCTGTATTCCATGGGGTTTAGGAAAATGAGTGGAAATCTCAGTGAAATATATAACACTCTGACAGGGCGAGACAGATTAAACGCAGCGATGGTAATTCCCCCGGCTGTGACGTCTAAAACAAGGGGCCACAATATTAGGTACAGACAGGCCACTTTGCATTGAGATGAGACTAAATGCCTGCACTCAGAGACTGGCGAACCAATGGTACTCTCTCCCAGATCAGGCTGTGGAACTCAAGGGCCTGAATATAAATAATGCTTTCTGGAAACTAAAGGGATAGGGAGAGAGCAGGAGTATGGTGTGAAGATAGAAAATCAGCTATCATTCCAAGTTGTTCTCTAATAACGCAGTAACTGTGTTCCTTTGCAACACTGTGTTGTAGAAAATTGTGCAATATTAATAATGGGGTCTATGGATAAAAGAGGGTAAGTGCCGATACCCGAAAAATATCAGTAAAAACCAAAAATTAAATTTGGTCTAACACACACTCGGACAGTCTAAATAAATCTTTAAATTGCATGTTGTAATGGAACAGTGCTGTAAATGTAACGCTTTCACACGACAGTCACTCACTAGTGCACTGTACCTTTCACCACAAACTTCACCAGAAAGCACGCGGGGGCTGACTGACCACGTGATGCCGATGGGGAATTCCAGTTCTCCCCAAGATTCTCGCCACAGTTTGAAATAAAGTTGTTTCTAAATATAAACTACAATTCCCAGTTTCAGGCTCAGTTTCAAGGCCTGCAGAGCGGATTGCATTCCTGTTTTAGCTGAACACAATGATTGAACCTTTTGTAGACAGAGGGATCTTGAGGCAAGGTTTGCTGTTCAGCTGGTGTCTGGCAAGGAATCGCATCACAGTGAACACGAGTTCACTTGATAGAAAAAGGTTCATTAATTGCATTGCAGCCAAATTGTATTTAATCATCACGCGTTATCGGTGAACCACCTTTACATAGAATGGAGGCGCAAAACTGGTGGGCTGAATGGACGACACCAGTTCTCATTTTATGTTTCACAACGTTTAAACATATTAAGGGATATGAATATTGTATGGGGAAAACTGCTTTGAGGAGATGTTCGGCCATTAACTAGAATAGGGAAAGCTCAATGAGTTGTATGATGTATTCCTTTCCCGATGCTTCTGTGCAGTGTGTGGGAAAGCTCTGTAAATGTTGTCACAAGCTCTCAGCTGTTAGGAAGGAGGTCTCTGCAGGGTCAACAGGATTGTGCTTCCCGTTCCCTTTTCTGATAACGAGGCTGGTGCCGGGTATCTCTCTGAGTTTATCCTTTAAGACCTCGGAGCAGTTTGATACAATTGAGTGCCTTGCTTGGCCGTTTCAGAGACCATTGAAGAGTTTATAACATGTCTGTGTGTCTGTAGTCACTTTTACGTCAGACCAGGAAAGCACGGGAGATTCACTTCCTGAACGTATACTGGGGAAGGAGATCATCGTCTATAATTGACATTGAAGAAATGATCACTATTACTGACACCAGGTATTAGATCTCGATATTTTATTAATTGTTTTTAACTTGCACCAGTTGCCAGAGAATTATCCTCGTCTGGATTAGCAATCCAATGACAATTCCACAACAGCACCATCTCCACATGGGGGCCTATCGTAAAACCACAGTGAACCGATTATTTCTGTGCTGTTTGACAGCTCTGTCAAAAATAGCCCCAACCAATTTGACTATCGTGATGGGACTGAGGGCGTGGTAATTGGTCCGATTGTAATTATTCCCTTCTTAGGGGATGGGACATAGTTGAGTAATTACCCACATTAGGAGAAAGTGAGGACTGCAGTTGCTAATTACCCACATTGCCAGGGAGATGTTAGAGTTGGAGCTGGAATGAAACAGCTTCCTGGGGTACACGGCTTGTTTTGTAGCAAAAGTCCTCAGTCCTATTGCAGGAATGGTGTCAGGGCCAAATGCCTTTGTCGTATCTACAGTGTCCAGCTGTTTCTTCATGTCACGTGCAGTGAATTGAATTGGTTGAAGACGGGCATCTGTGATTCTGAGGGCATCATAGTGAGGGTGAGGTGGGTAATCGACTCAACACGTCTGGCTGAGGATGGTGCAGATACTGCATCGTCTACATGGAAGCACAGGGCTGTTCTATCATTTAGGATGGGGATATTTGTGGAGTCCTCTCCTCCAGTAAGTTGTTTAATGGTTCATCGACTTTTATCCATGGATTTGACAGGACGACAGAGCTTAGATCTGATATGTTAGTCTTGGGCTCATCTCTCTGTCTGTATCAGATGTTAGTCCTGCTGTTCATAGTGTAACCAGTCAAGTGCGGTAGCTTTAATGGATTGTCATCAGGTTTAGGTGCACGTGATTCCGACCCAACCATGTTCACCCACACTCGTCACTGACCCATGGATCGAAATGATGGAAATGGTAGACGGATGGACTATCCTGGGGGAAAGGTTACAGATTGTCATTGAAATCTACAGCATCAGATGATAACCCAGTTTTAGCTGCAATATCTACAATTCAATACTACTGACTGGCCCCAGTTCACACCGAGACCCATTCACCCATCAGCCCTGTATTCAGTGACCTACTCTGGTTTCTGATGCGGAAATACTTCCAGTTTCATATTCTCATTCTGCTGGAAGTCTTTCCTTGTGTGACGCCTCCAATTTGTTACATAACCAATATCCATTTAAGGTACTAATCTGAATCTTTTCCTTGCAGTAATGCCATCTTCTGTATTTGAAGTGAAGGTCTTTCCTTCTGTTTTTCTCCCTGACCATGATTCAGAGCTCTGCAGTATCAGTGATGCCAGCCTTATGCAGTTTCAGAGTCAAGGAACTTGTCACCATGTGTTGCTGTTCAGTTCCCAGTGTACGGCACTCCATGTTGGACAGGATGTTTGGGCATCTTTGACAATATGTCGTTGAAAATTGTTCATAAACAGAAATTGCTGAAGAATTGGCTAAAGATGTTGCAGAATTTTCTGGCGTGAATGCAGAGCTAAACTTCCAGTTCCAGTGAACCTTCTATAAAGCTTTTTGTATTTTTATTTCCAGTATCCATAGTCATTTGTTTAATTGAAAAATTGTTCTGCGCCTATTCATTTCTGGAGAAACTCAGCAGGTCTGTAAACATCTGCAGAGAAAGAGAAACAGAGTTAGCGTTTCCAGTCCAGTGTGACAATACTTCAAAACTGAATACAATTGCAAAATGGTATTTTAATCCCTTGCCAGAAGTGGAGGATGGGTGGCAGGAAAAAGAGGGTGTGGCAAAAGATAAATGGACTTTTCGCAGTGGGTAATGAGAAGATTCTGTATAACGGGTCGAAATTAAGGGTTACTGGGGGAAAGGGGTTCTCTTTATTGAATGCAAGATAAAGAAGACACAACCAGACAAAGTCATACGGAGACCAGGAGGGAGAATGTTGACCATGTGGTAATATATAGATCTGGCCACAGATACGTTTTCACTGTCGTGATCGTCACCTCCTTTAGACAAAGGAATTCAGGTGCTTGACTTCTTATTGGCACTAGTAAGCGTTTCATGCTGCCTTAGTATTGTAAGATGGAGAAAAACAAATCACAGTATGACGTTTGGGCTGAGTGTTGGTTACCTGTCATTTTTAATATTATTTAATTTTGCAGTGCTTATCTTTAAACACTTGTTCTTGAAGTTAGTATCAGATGGAGTGTAGAATGTTGAGGGGTGACCTTAAAGAAACATATAAAATCATGAGAGGTATGGATAGGGTGAATAGCCAAGGTCTTTTCCACAGGATAGGCGAATTCAAACATAGAGGGAATAGGTTAAAGGTGAAAGAGGGTAGATTTAAAAGGGATGAAGGGTCAGCGTTTTTACACAGAGGGCGGTGTGGGTATGGAATGCGCTTCCAGAGGAGGAGTGGGAGATGCAAGGACATCTACAACATGTAAAACGCATTTGGACAAACGTATGAATGGGAAACATTTAGAGGCATATGGACCAAATGAAAGCAGATGGGACTAGTATAGTTTGGAAGATCTGCCCAGCATGGACATTTAGAAAAGCTTCTCGCAGAGTCAGAGTGGTTTTGTGAAAGGGAAATGATATTTTGCCCTGTAAAATCATGGAAAGTATTTCTGGAGATGCCTGTAAATGTAACAAGTGGACTTGATAAAGGGGATCTGGTGGGCACCAGGCTTTCCAGAGATTTTCCACAAGGTATTACAAAACAAAAGTTCTGACACAAAACAGAAGCTCCAGGATGTCGGATACTGTATTAACGTGGGATGATGATTGTTTAACACAGAAATCGGAGATTCAGGATTAATGTATCTTTATGAGAAAGGTGTATCTGCTGGAGTACCACAAATATCAGTCCGATGGCATCAGTTATTTGCAATCTATGCTGACAGCCTGAAGGAGGGAGTTGAGTGCATTATACATCCGAGTTTGAGGATGACACTGAGAATCAAAAGGCAGGCTGTTATTTAATGGAGAGGACTTCCAGAAAAGGAACAGTACAAAGGTATTGGAGTCTTCCTGTGTATGAAACATAAAGTCAGCATGATGATGCAGCAAGGACCTTGGTTGGTACATTCGGCGGTTTCCAGGGAAGAAAGGGTTGTGTTATTGAGAATCTCTAAGATGGTGAGGCGATAATTCATTTGGGTTTAAATGAATGAGGAGTTATACTGCTGAAATATACAAGACACAGAAGGGGTTGGAGAAGGTAGATGTTGAGAAGTTGTTTCCATTGTTGGGCAAAGTGTTGAACTCGAGGACATAGATATCGAATAAGGAACATCGATTTCAATCTGAGATGCAGAGTAATGTCTTCTCTCCGAAGGTAGTGAATGTCTGGAATTCCCTAACCCAGAGAGGTGTGGAGGGATACAAGGAGTCGGCAAGAAAGTGGAGTTGAGCCCTGGAGTAGATCAGCCATGTTCTTATGAAATGACAGGGTAGCTTGAGGGGCCGATTGACCTACTCCTATTCCTATTTATTCATTTCACATGTTATGCTTTTGGACAGTAACGGGTTATTTTGCTGGAAATCGTGTTGTACAATGTTGCATTCAGAGAGGGCAGAGGATTTGTTGTTTTAACCCTAGGTGGGGTATGTAGCTGTATTCCCAGCGTATCTGTGTCTGCTACATGACCCACATCTGGAGCAGAAGTTACAAAGAGGAGAAGCCTGGAAACAGGGATTGGGGGTGGGGGTGGTGGTCACTTCCTTTTCCAGTCTGGATTTTCCAAGTAAATTTCCAAAACTCCACCTCACCATCGGAGTAGCCTCGATCTGCCTCTGTTTAGCATGTCCGAGGGCTGAATGGAACATCAGAAGATAGGGCTGAGGGACACAAGTGGGTCATTCGGCCCTTTGACACTACTCCACTAGTAAATAAGGTCATGATTCATCTCATTGTGATCCCAGCTGCACGTTTCTTTCCATGCACCATTAACTCTGATTAACCTGTCCATGGAAAATCAGACAAAGCCAGCTTAGATATAATTTAAAGATCTAGCCATCCCAAACTTCTGGGTAAGAGAATTCCCACTTGACTGAAATCCTAC
The DNA here is from genome assembly GCF_047496795.1 of Chiloscyllium punctatum. NCBI lineage: Eukaryota > Metazoa > Chordata > Chondrichthyes > Orectolobiformes > Hemiscylliidae > Chiloscyllium > Chiloscyllium punctatum. The sequence continues at coordinate 8,589,711 of NC_092788.1, forward strand.
TTTGTGTATTTCTCCTAATTCCTGCTCTGATGGAGGTTGGAGGGTATCACTGTTTCCTTTTCTCGTCCCATTCCTCCACTGCTGACACCAAATTTTAAATGTAACCAGGTTGGTGATATGGCCGATGATAAAGTTCTCAGACTGAGTCGGATTCAGTGACAGGAACAAGTCAGGAAGATTTCTTTAGTCAGCCACATGTAACTAATATAACTAACGAATGTGCATGGTGGATCTGTGGTTAGCACTGCTACCTCCCATCACCAAGTAGCTGCGTTCAATTCCAACCTCGGGCAACCCTTGATGTGGATTTTGAACATTCTCCCCATGTCTGCGTGGGTTTCCTCCCAGTGTTCCAGTTTCCTCCCACTGTCCAAAGGTATCCAGCTTAGAGCGGATTGGCTATGCTAAATTGCCTCTAGCGCCCAGGAATGTGTTGGTTAGATAGGTTAGTCATGGGAAATGCAGGGTTACATGGATAGAGTAGGGGGGCAGGTCCGGGGTGGGGTGGGGGGATACTGTTACGAGGGTCAATGTGGACCTGATGGACGGAATGTCCTGCTTCCACAATGTCGAGATTCTATAAAAACAAGAAGTTTTACTATACAAACACCCAGAGGGTATCTATCTGATCACTCTCATCTAGGTTTTTTATGTTTCAATAACATCACCTCTCATTCCAAGAGTAACCTGTTAAAGCCTTCATAATATAAGACCCTCATCTCTGGAATACATGAAGTGAAATATCTATGAACTGCTTCCAATTTAATTATATCCTTTCTCAGGTAAGGAGACAAAAATAATCTCATACACAGCTGAAGTTAATTTTAGTTTTCTCAGTGGTGATAGTATTTGGAAATCTCTTCCCTGCAAAGCATTGGAGGCAGTGATATTGAATATGTTTGAGGCACAGACAGAAGGTTCATAAAGAATAACGGAGTCAAGGATTATCGAGGAATGGCAGGAATGTGCAGTATTGGGGAAATGCTGACAGTGTTAAAAAATCACATTGCTCCAGAACATCCAAGAATATAATGCAAAATGAAATGATAATATCGATAAAATGTTAATGGGAAATCCAAGATGGTGGCGATCTGGAAGGTCTGCTTTGTCGGGCTCTGCATCACAGCACGGGCAAAGTGCTTCCCTAACCCACTCCATCACAGCCATTTACTTAAAATGCTTAGATTTTGAAAGATTTGAGATTTGGCAGTTGTAGTAGTTTTAGTTTGTATAGTTTTTAAGCTCTATGAGACTTTGTTTATTAATGATCAGTAATTCGAGTTCTTCGTCTCTCGAGTTCAAATGTTGCTACAGTGTGTTCTGGGTAATGATGTGCTTTAATGGTGTATCTGGAGCATTAAGGGGAGCCATTAGCCAGAAAAGAGGAAAAATTTACTTTCTAGTCTTAAAAAGAGAGGGAGGATGTTGCCCTATTGCAGGAAATGCACCTTGATGACAAGGAACATTTGACTTTCCAGCAGGTCGCGTTTGATCGGGTTTATTTCTCCTCTTTTAATATTACGAGTTGGGGAGAAGCCATAATGGATAAAATGAATCTTCCATTTAACCTACTAGATTGTACTTGATACTCACGGGAGGCTCATAATCCCCAAAGCATTGAACTATGGTAAATAATACAGTATTTTGCATGTTTATTGCACCCCCTCCCCACCCCCCATCCCCCCCCCCCCCACCCCACCACACCCCCGGCCCACCCTCTTAAAATCCTGGTAGATGCATTTTCCAAATTCAGTTATCTTGCATCGTGGCACATTATTGTAGAAGATTTCAACTTTCTTATGGACCCCACGGTGGAAAGAATGTCCTAAAGTGCCCCAATACCCTCGTTATAATGTAAGCAATTAGTGGATTTGTGTGCAGAAAGAGAGCTGGTGGATGTCTGGAGGCAGATCCACATCACAAGTAAGGATTTTATTTTCTTCTTTTACCGGCATAAATGCCACACGAGGGTTGATATCTTCCCCATTCCTGCAACAATCTTAGATTCGGTGACATCCTGCACAATTGGGAATATTACCATTTCTGACCATGAAGCAGTATACTTATTGATTAAGATTAAGGGCAATATAACAACTTCGAGACACGAGCGAATCAATCTTTTTAGTATTAAGACTAGTTGGTTAATTGAGTATTTAGATTAGATTACTTACAGTGTAGAAACAGGCCCTTCGGTCCAACAGGTCCACACTGACCCGATGAAGATCAACCCACACAAACCCATTCGCTGACATTTACCCCTTCACCAAACACTACAGGCAATTTAGCATGGCCAATTCACCTGACCTGCACATGTTTGGACTGTGGGAGGAAACCGGAGCACCTGGAGAAAACCCACGCAGACACAGGGGTAATGTGTAAACTCCACACAAACTGTCACCTAAGGCAGGAATTGAACTGGGGTCTCTGGCGCTGTGAGGCAGCAGTGCTAACCACCGTGCCACCGTGCCACCCACTGCAATGAATTCAGATCTTTCTTAACCATTAATTCAGATCTAACCAGTAAAACCATCCATTCGATGGGAAATTGCTAAGGCTTCTGCCGAGGGAATAATTAATCCTTAGGATGTCGCAGAAGGGGGAGCAGGAACGCTGGTTTGAGGCAGAGCTGAGGCCAGCCAAGAAGGCATACTGTGATAGACCCTCACAATGCTTCAGTCTACAGTGAATTCCACGCTCACACAGACAGCCAGGAAGGAACTTACTTTTGCAAAACAAAGGCTGTTTGAACATGGTGATAAGCCAGGCAGGTATTTATTCTATCTTGCCAGGAAAACGAACGCCCCTCTTAAGCCATTACCTCAATTAGGGAAGGTACTGGGATTCTTACCTTCAATTCCAAAAAGATTGATGTCCCCTGTCCGAGATTTTTCACCAAATTATTTCAGCCTGAACATTTTGAGGAACGATGGATTAAGATGGAATCATTTTTCAAGAACCTGGGTCTTCCAGGAGTAACCCCTGAATAAGTGTTGTGGCTTAATGCACCATTGTTAGCACGGGAAGGTGTGAAGCAACTTCAGAATGTAAAGGTGCACGTTCCTGACGGATTTCTGAGTGAGTTTTATAAATAATTTATAAACCTATTGTCAGGGCTAATGTTTAATATGTTCCATCACTCATACAGTCACGAACCCCTCCCTCCATCCTTAAGAGAGGCTCATATCTCTCTGATGCTGAAGAAATGAAGACCCCGGAGGATTGTGCTTCTTACACGCCAATCTCACTTTTAAATGTTGGTCTCAAAATCCCGTCTGAAACCCGTGCATTAAGGCTGGAAACTTTGCTCCCTTCCATTACCAAAGAGGACCAAACAGGCTTTATAAAGGGCGGCAGATTTTCCTACAATGTTAAGTGGTTACTCAATATGATCCAAGAGTGTCAACATCAATCTGTCCAGGGATTATTGATCTCTTTAGATGAGAGAAAGCAGTTGATTGGGTTGAGTGGCCGGATCTCTTCTGTACATTAGAACGGTTTGGTCTACGCAAAGTTGTTATCAAGTGGGTGAGGGTCATTTACCATGATCCTCTGGCTGCAGTTCTCAGTAATGGTGTGCCAACCAGTAATATTAATATTTCTCCAGGCAGCCGACACCTTTCACCATTGTTGTTTACGTTGGGGATTGAGCCACTGGCGGAGGCCATCTGTAGGGATGTCAACATATCTGCCCTAAAGGTGGGATGTAAGTCACGAAAGATTACATTGTATGCAGATGAGGGTGTTATGTTTTTTGTCAAATCCCGCAATTTCGGTAGGTCATGTGATGCAATGCATTAATTCGCTTGTTGCCTTTCCGGGCGATAAGATTAATTTTAAAAAGTTGGAGGCCATGCCGATGGGAGGCCTTAAGAAAATACCTGATACTGAGGCTAAATCCTGGTTTCCTTTTAAATGGTCACGGGGGTGGTTTCCCTATTTCAGTATATTCATTACATCTGTCTTTGATCATTTATGTAACGTAAACTATGTCGATTTGTAGGACAAAATTAAACAAGACCTTCAAACACGGGAGGAATTTCCAAAATCCTGGCTAGGTCGGATAGCTGTTATTAAAATGAATGTCCTTCCTCATTTCCTACACCCCGTGTGAATGCTTTTTTTTGATGTTTCCCAGACAAATGAGGCATATGGGCTGCACTGTGGCACAGTGGTTAGCACTGCTGCCTCATACTGCCAGTGACCCGGTTCACTTCCCACCTCAGGCGACTGGCTGCGTGGAGTTTGCACATTCTCCCCGTGTCTGCGTGGGTTTTCTCTGGGTGCTCCGGTTTCCTCCCACATTAGAAAAATGTGCAGGTTAGGTGAATTGGCCACGCTAAATTGCCCATAGTGTTAGGTGAAGGGGTAAATGTAGGGGAATGGGTGTGGGTGGGCTGCGCTTCGGCGGGTCGGTGTGGACTTGTTGGGCCGAAGAGCTTGCTTCCACACTGTAAGTAATCTAATCACAGTTTTTTTTTGAAAAAAATGGCTGGTTTAGCTCTTTTATTTGGCACCATAAGCGATTCTTTATCAAGCTAACAAAATTGCAACTGCCCCAAAAATTGTGTGGAGTTGATCTCCCCGATTAATAGCAATCAATTAAGTTTTTTTTCAACGTATTTGAGTGCCTGGGCCGCTGCGGTCTTGGCGTCAATATGGCTAGACATTGAGCCCTCTCAAACAAAGTGAACCCTTTTAGTCTGTCGTTCTTAGATAAATTGACAACGTTTATGGAGTATTGTCAGAAACTAATGATGATCAATACTGTTAAAGCATGAAGGACAATCCGTCAGATTGAGGGCAATACAGCCAAAACCATGTTTCTTAACCCGGATAATTGGTATACCAGGTTGTCAATCAGGGATAATGGATTCCAGGTGTCAACTATGGGCAGCGAGGGGGATACCTTGCTCGGGTGATTTAGAATTAGTAGAAGCCCTGCAGTTTGAAATCAGCTCCTTGGGCCCAGCAAGTCCACTTCAACCCTCTGAAGAGTGACACACTCAGACCCATTCCCCTACCATTCTATATTTACCCTGGTTAATGCCCCAACTTACAGATCCTGGAACACGATGAGCGATTTAGCAATGACCAATTTATCTAACCTGCACATCCGCGTGACTGTGGGAGGAAACCTACGCAGACACAGTTGAGAATATACTAACTTCGGACAGCCAGTCACCCAAGGCTGGAACCAAACCCATGACCCTGGTGTTGTGAGTCAGCAGTGCAAACCACTGAGCCACCACGTGTTACTTGAGGGAGAAACAATTATATCATTTGGTCAAATAATTCGTAAGTATGGGCTACCTAGTAGAGACTCCTTCTGTTTTTTTCCAAATTAGAGATTTGATTAAAAAATTACTTTTAACAGACACTTATAGATCCGATATAGAGAAGTGGGTTCTTACTGCTAAGAATACACTCTCTGACAGTACCCTTTATCATTAGTTGGATAGTGTCCGCTCAGACAAGACTGTGCAGCTTCGTGACGTCTGTGCGAGAGAGTCGGGGTTTAGATCTCTTCGGAGACATGGGAGAATATTTGTGAAAATGCTCGAAGGATTTTGATCTGAAATAGGACCCATTCCATGCAGTTGAAAATTCTTCAAAGGGTCTATCTGACCCCAGATTTTCTCTCAAAATTCAAAGTGGGATTATCTTCAGCATGTCTTAAATGCAGAATGACTACAGGCACTCTTACTCATTGCATGTGGTCCTGCTGCAGGCTTCGTATATATTGGAGCACTGCGTTAGTTGTGCTAGAGTGGGTCATGGGGACCGAATTGGAGATGGACCCGGTTTGTCTTTTCCTGGGCCTGCCAAGAGTATCTTACACAGATGCACATCGGAAAAAAATATATCCTTACTTTCTGGGCTAGGGAAAATATTATGTTGTGTTGTATGTCTGAAAACTCCACGGATCTGTTGGGACTTTTTAAACTCATCATGGAGAATATCCCTTTGGACTTTCACACCAGCATGGTGCAACAAAAAAAAACAGAGATTAATATAAGTCATAGAGTCATAGAGTCATAGAGATGTACAGCATGGAAACAGACCCTTTGGTCCAACCCGTCTATGCCGGCCAGATATCCCAAACCAATCTAAACCCACCTGCCAGCACCCGGCCCATATCCCTCCAAACCCTTCTTATTCATTTACCCACCAAATGCCTCTTAAATGTTACACTTGTATCAGCCTCCCCGACATCACCTGGCAGTTCATTCCATACATGTACCATTCTCTGTATGAAATAGTTGCCCTGTAGTTCTCTATTATATCTTTCCCCTCTCACCCTAAATTTATACCCTCTCGTTTTGACGCCCCGACCCCTGGGAAAAGACTTTACCTATTTACCCTATCCATGCCCCTCATAACTTTGTAAAACTCTATAATGTCAGCACTCAGCCTCCGACGCTCCAGGAAAAACAGCCCCAGTCTGTTCAGCCTCTCTCTATAGCACAAATCCTCCAACGCTGGCAACATCCTTGAAATCTTTTCTGAACCCTTTCAAGTTTCACAACATCTTTCCGATAGGAAGGAGACCAGAATTGCACGCACTATTCCAACACTGGCCAAACTAATGTTCTGTACAGCTGCAACATGATCTTACAACTCCTGTACTCTATACTCTGACCAATAAAGGAAACGCCTTCATCACTATCCTATCTATCTGCAACTCCCCTTTCAAGGAGATCTGAAACTGCACTCCAAGGTCTCTTCCTTCAGCAACACTCCCTGCGACCTTACCATTAAGTGTACAAGTCCTTCTAAGATTTTCTTTCCCAAAATGCAGCACCTCGCATTTATCTGAATCAAACTTCATCTGCCACTTCTCAGCCCATTGGCCATTTGGTCAATCAGAGGTGACCCTCTCCGCTCTCCACTACACCTCCAATTTTGATGTCATCTGCAAACTTACTAATTGTACCTCTTATGATTGCATCCAAATCATTTATGTCAATGACAAAATGTAGTGAATTCTGCACCGATCCTTGTGGCACTGAATTTGTCACAGGCCTCCAGTCTGAAAAACAACCCTTCACCATCACCCTATGTTTTCTACCTTTGAGCCAGTCCTGTATCCAAATGGCTAGTTCTCCATGTATTCCATGAGATCTAATCATGCCATTCAGTCTCCCAAGGGGAACCTCATCAAAACCCTTACTGAAGTCCATATAGATCACATCTTCCCCTCTGCCCTCCTCAATCCTCTTTGTTACTTCCTCAAGAAACTAAATCAAGTTTGTGAGACATGATTTCTCACGCACAAAGCCATGTTGACTATCCCTAATCAGTCCTTGCCTTAACAAATACAATCACGTCCTGGCCCTCATGATTCCCTCCAACAACTTGCCCATCACCAACGTCAGGCTCACTGGTCAAAAGTTCCCTGGCTTGTCCTTAACACCCTTCTTATACAATAGCACAGCGTTAGCGAACCTCCAGTCTCCAGCACCTCACCTGTGACTATCCATATTACAAATATCTCAGCAAGACGCCCGGCAATCACTTCTCTAGCTTCCCACAGAGTTCTGGTGTCACCTGATCAGGTCCTGGGGATTTATCCACCTTTACCCGCTTCAAGACATCCAGTACTTCCTCGTCTGTAATATCGATATTTTGCAAGGTGTCACCATCTATTTCACTACAATTTATATCTTCCATATCATTTTCCACAGTAAGTACTGATGCACAATACTCGTTTAGTATCTCCCCCATACTTCATGTGCTAGGAAGAATATTCTGTTGTGTTGGATGTCTGAAAACCCTATTGGGTCTATTGGGTCGTTGTAAGCTCGTCATGGAGAATATCCCTTTGGACGTTCTCATTAGTATGGTGCACCGAAAAGCAGAGATTTATGTAAGATATGGCAACCCTTTCTGGATTACCGCGATGCAGGCTTATTTGCCACTCTAAAACGGTCTTTTATATAGCCATGACGATTTTGTCTAATGAATCACATCTTAGGAACTATGAACGTATGAATGTGTATCCGTTGATGCTCTCGAAGAACGAGAGCTATCACTTTGTTATTATTTATTTATTATTTATTGTTTATTTTTGTTTTCTTCTGTCCGTTTTGAGACTTTAACTTATTTTGTATATACATGCACATGGGTGTAATTTTGTTCAGTTATTTGAGTTGTTTTGTTATTCGTTTAATATAATAATAAAAATATATTTTTCAGTAAAAAATTTTGCTAAAAATTAAAATGCTAATATGGATAGATTAGAGTCCCAAATATCTCTCATTAGAGAGACCAGTCGTGGTGGTTTATGTTGAAGGTCACCACACGGGTGAAATGGTAAGGTTGAGAGAGGATCCCCTTCATGATAACCTCTGGGGAATTGAACCTGCGCTGGTGGCCTCCCTCTGCATCACAAACCAACCATCCAACCAACTGAGTGGGAGACTGTGTAACTGCTACACACAGAATCAGCCGCAGAAAAAGGGCAAGAGAAATTTTAATGACAAGGAAAAAGGTGTATTTGATACAAAAATGTTCTCTGCTAGAAATTGTATTTTATAATGAGACAAGTGTTTGGAAGCCGCCTTTGGCTGAATACAATAAGGTGAGACAAGTGAAATAACCAGAATGACTAATTGTGATTGGATATCGATAACCATAAAATAAGTCCATGTTTTTGATTGGTCTGTGGAAAGCTTGCTGGCTGTTGCATGAATTTATAAATCAGATGAAATATATTGAAAGGAGAGTCCATCCCCATGAGAAATGCCTTCTGAACACATGCTAGAAGAAACCCGGGGTATGAAGTGTCTGAGAATCGTCTGCTCGGTAACAGGAACCTGGGGGTTGAATGACTGAAAGTTCATGTAACATGGAGCTCAGAAAACCATCAGATCACCCCCAAACGTATTGAATGTTGGAGCATATTTGAAGGACTGAATGGCCTCATGATTTATTTTAATTGTGTGTCATTTGAAAACGTACATCCCTACTCCATCCTCTTACGTGTTACACACTGGGGCACAGCCGTTCACCTGAAACTGGGAATAAGTTGGAACAATACCTGGAACATTCCATAATTGGCATTCCCCAGAATATTCTATAACTATGTGGGGGGCATTAGAAAGGCAAGAGAGAAAGAGAGGGAAGGTGCTGCATGCAGTAGTGAGAGTGGTGGAGCATGAGCCTTGTTCGGGGGTCGGTGCTATAACAGATATACAGTGAGTGTGAGGCAGCAGATAGAATGCGGTGACCCTTAACCCTCCAGACTGGGGAAGGTTATTGATGTTTGTACTGTATTGCTGGACATTTCTTCAGACCGTAGATACTGCACTGAGCTGGGTGGAGAGAGCAGACCATGCTCGGTGGGTCTGGTAGTGTGGCCCCCTCTGGGAAGAGAATGGTCCCCTTTTGTACTTGCCCATCCACCAGGACCTCCATGTTGCTGTCGACAAACCGTGGTGTAATTTCCCCTTCGCTGCCATGCTTGGGGAAAATGTGCAGGGCAGCTCCAAACTGAGAAAGCGCAACCGTGTGCCGATCGGCCTTTTAAAGATGGCACCAGTGTCAGTGATCACAGAATATCCAGGGGCATCCAGGCGATTGTGAGTACCTCCAGTCATGATGGGTGGCAGAATCGGGCTGGCATTGTATGAGAGGAACACTATGGAGTGGGGTGGCTAGTTAATGAGATGAGTTTGGTAAGATAGCACCAGGAAACTAGCTCGGCCTCGTGCAGACAATCCCTCTGTCACACTTAATTAAAATGTCACTGCGACAGCTTTTTGTTAGATTCAGCCCAGTGAGGCGAAGACTCTGCTGTCCTCATTCGCAGGTACAAAGCTGCAGAACAAATGCTCATCCAAAGCTCTCCATCGCCTGAACTCACAGCAATATCCCTTTCACTCATAATTCTTCGAAATACAGACCCGTGTTGCATGATACTATAGAAATGTCTTCATTCTGAAACCTGTGAACATATCCCTCCATGTCATTTTATCTCAGTCTCCCCCCACCCCACCCCACCCCCCCCGCATCCTATCTTCTCCCCAAAACACACTCATTTACAGTCATATTGAACGAGACTGCCAGTATGACTGGTCATTTGGCCTAGCTGGTCCATGGCAACCAAAATGTACATCCAGACTCACCCCATTTCCCTGCCCTTGTTCTGTATCCCTCTAATCCTTTCCTATCTGTGTATTTGTCCAATTGCCTTTTCAATGTTGTTATTGTACCAACCTCAATCACTTCCACTGACAGCTCAGTCCATATGCGTACCACACTCTATGTAAAAATGTTGCGCCTCAGTTTCCTTTTTATAACTTTATCCCTTCCAAACATTAATGGATGTCCTCTAGTCTTCGATTCACCAAACTTGAGAAAGACGTTTGAAGTATTCACCCCATGCACGCCTCTCATGATTTTATAAGGGCTACACTTCTATAAGAACCCCCTCAGTTTCCTAAGCTGTGAAGAAATGAGTTCTAACCTGTCCAACCTGTGCCTATAACTTAGAGCTTATAGCCCAGGAAACATCTTTGGAAATTTGTCTGCATACTTTCTAGTTCAATAATATCCTTTCTCCAGCAAGATGAACAAAACTGAACACAATACTCCAACTGCAGCCTTACCAACATCCTGTACAATTGCAGCATAACGTCCCACCTTCTATACTCAATGCGTTGATGAAGGCCAATGTGCCAATAGCCTTCTTCACTGTCCTGTCTATCTGTGACTCAAATTTCAGACAACCGTGCACCTGATCTCCAACGACCTTTTGTTCCACTACACGCCTTAAGGCGCTATCATTCGTCGTTAAACTCCTACCTGGATTTGACTTTCCAAAATGCAAGACGCCACACTTATCTAAATTAAACTCCATTTGCTATTTCTCAGCCCACTTCCCCAGCTGATCAAGGTACTGCTGCAATTTCTGATAACGTTCCTCACTGTAAATGATCTCTCCTAATTTAGTGTCATCTGCAAACCTACTAACGTTGCGTTGTGCACTCTGGTCCAAATCATTGATATAGATAACAAACAGCAATGGGCCCAGGACCGACCACTAAGGCACTCCACTAGTTACAGGCCTCCAGTCTGACAAGCATACCTCCACCATAGCCATTTGTTTCAGAACATTAAGCCAATTGTGTCGCCAATTTGCCAGTTTACATTGGAGACCATGTGATCTAACCTTCTAGAGCGGCCTACCATGTGGAACTTTATCAAAGGCCTTACTGAAATCCATATAGACTATGTCCACCATCTTTCCTCATCAACCTTTCAGGTCACTTCCTCAGAAATCTCTATCAAACTTTGTCAGGCATGATCTGCCACGCACAAAGCTATGCTGACTGCTCCAAGTCAAACTCTGTCTTCCCAAATGCATCCATATCTTATATCTCCGAACCTTCTCTAGTGGTTTCCGAAACAGATGTGAAGCTTACTGATCTATCTTTCCCAGACTTTTCTTTGCAGCCCTTCTGAATAAGGGCACTACATTTGCTACTGCCCAGTCTTCCGTGACCTTGCCCCTGAACTACCGTCTCTCGCCTTGTGCAGTGCTCTTAGATATATCTGGTTAGGACCAAGAGATTTATCTGACTTTATGCATTCTAATATGTCCAACAACACCTCTACTGTGATATTGACTGTACCAAGATATCGCAACTAACCTCCCAAAGTTCACAGGTCTTCATGTCTTTCTTCATGATAAACACAGAGGGGAAATTGAGGACCTCACCCATCTCTTGAGGTTTTACACATGCATGCCCATTTTGGATTTTAAGGCGTCCTATCTCTCTCTAGTTGTTCTTTTTATTTGCTATACTGAATTTGGATTCATCTTAATCTGCTCAGCCAAGGCTATCTCATACCCCATTTTAGCCCTGCTGATTTCCTTCTTCAGTAAACTACTGTAACCCCAGTGTACCTCCAGACATTCCCTTGGAACCAGCTGCCTGTACTTGAGTGACGCCTCCTTTCTTTCTGGTCAGAGCCTCAATATTTCTTGTCTTCCAGGGTTCACTCTTCCAGCCTCACTTTCCCTTCACCCTCACCGGAACATGCAGACCTTGAACTCGAGCTATCTCACTTTTGAAGCCCTCCCACTTGCCCTGAATCATTCTATCTGGTTACACACTACTCCAATCAAGCCCTGCAATGCCCTGTCTAATTTCAACAAAATTCGCCTTGCCCCAGTTTAGAACTTGAATCTGTGGGCCAATTCTTTTCCCTACCATAACTATTTTAACATTAATACATCTCTGGTCACTTTTCCCAATATGCTCCCCCACTTTACCTCCGTCACCTATCCTGCCCTGTTTCCCAACAATAGGTCGAGTTTGTCCCTTCCCGACTAGGACCCTGTACATGCTGCTTGTGGAAGCTTTCCTGAACACACTTAACAAATTACGTTCCACCGAAGTTCTTAACCCTCTGGAAATCCCAGTCTATGTTAGGATAATTAAAATCACCTATTATGACAACCCTATTGCTCCTGCAAGTCTCGCCAGTCTTCCTGCATATTTGTTCTTCTAATTCCCATTGATTATTTGAAGGCTTATAGTGCAACCACTAGAACGTCACCAAACCCTCTTATTGTTTGCATCATTTACAAAATCTCATTGGATATTATCTCAGTTATTTCATCTTTAAATACTAGAGTGATACGCGCCTTAATCAAAACTATTGGTATTTAAATTGTTTCCATTTACATCTCTTCCTCACAGTGACTTTCACATTTGCAGCATCCCTTGTCAATGCATATTGGAGATATGGAGCTGTAAATGGATGGGAGCTGCACATCCTGTCAGTTCCAACATTGGTCGCAAGTTTCCCCACACTGAGCTGCGATCTAACACAGTGTTACCGAACAATGCAACAATCTGGGTTTATATATGAATGATCCAGTGCGGACTGCTCAGCCCCCCCATGCTGGACATTTAGCCCAGGATTATAGATCAAGCATTGGTGTGGGCTGCACAGAGTTTCACTCTGCACATAGCTGAGTTGCATTCAGCAGTACACTAGCCGGATCTACACAGTGCTCCATCCTGAATATGTAATGGTTATGTGAGTTAGATTGCGAATGTGAGAGAACTAAACATCCGGCTATGCCTTTATTTTTGTTTTAATTCTTGTGATTGGACCCTTCAAATCCTGACTCATCCAGTTAGACCCGACCCTCTGGATGAGTCATGGTAACTGTTGTTACAGCATCTGGGTATGCAACATGACCAACAAATGGAGCAGAGGCTGCAGAGAGGGGAAGCTCTGTAAAATGGAATGAGGGAATCACCATCAGATCAGCCGTGGTCTTAGTGAATGGTGGGGCAGGATTGAATGGACCACTGATGCAACTTATCACATATTTCTGTTTGTTCCAAGCAAACTCCCCTTCTCTCCCAGTGTCCCATACTGATGGGGACTGAGTCACCTCCTCCTGTTCCTGCGTAACAGGATCCTCGGGCCTCACTAGCCTCCAGATTTCCCTGTGACCCAGTTTTGAGCAGTTGAATAACTGGCTCCTGTTCCTGTGTCTCAGCCTCGATCAGTTGAGTGACTGTCTCCTGTCCCTGTGCCCCAGTTTCAAGCAATTGAATGACTCCCTCCTGATCCCAAGTTTTGTGAAAGTAGATGTCCTCCTCCTGCTCCTGAGTAACAGGCTCCAGTAGCTCTGTGCTCACCTGCTGCTCCTGTGGAATGGAGGTGAGGGACTGAATGGCCTCTTCACATTCTTTACAGCTTTTTCTTGACTAAAGGCCTTTCCCCTGTTTCTGTAAAGCACCATCAAAATCTGAATGATGTATTTTTGTATTTGACTCTCTGTGATTGAGCAAACAAGCCGATTGGCAAAATTCAGATGCTGAATGGCCTCCTCCTGTTCCCGTGTTATACACTGAAGGGTCAATAGACTCTCAGAGATGTACAGCACGGAAAAAGATCGTTCGGTCTGGTCATCCATACCGCCAAATATCCTAAATTAATCTCGTCCCCCTTGCCAGCAATTGGCCCATCTCCCTCTAAACACTTCCCATGCATGTATCCATCCAAATGCCTTTTAAATGGTGTAACTGTACCTGCCTCCACCACCTCTATTGTCTGTTCAATCCATAGACACAGCGGTCTCTGTGTGAAAATGTTGTCCCTCATTTCCCTTTTTAAATCATTCTCCTCTCACCTTAAAATTTTGTCTTCTAATTTTGGACTCGTCTATCCTTGGAAGACATTGACTCTTTACCTTATCTATTCCCTTCATGATTTTATAAACCTCTTTAAGGTCCCCCCTCAGCCTCAACACTTGAAAATAGCCCCAGCCTATTAAAACTCTCCCTGTAACTCTAACCCTCCAACACCTGTAACATTCTTTTACAGCTCTTCTGCACCCTTTCAAGTTTGACAACGCCTTTCCGAAAAGTGGCCAAACCAATGTCCTGCACAGATTTAACATGTCATGCAAATGCTTCGACTCAAAGCACGCACCAATAAAGGGAAGATCACCAAATGCCTTCATCACTGCGCTGTCTACCTGTGACAGCACTTTCAAGGAACAGAGAACCTGCACCACTAGTCTAACTTTGCTGCCTCACAGGGCAGCGAAATGGGTTTAATTCCATCCTTGAATGACTCGCTGTGTGGAGTTTGTACATTCTCCCCGTGTCTGTGTGAGTTTCCTCCAGGTGCTATGTTTTACTACAATTGTATAAAGATATACAGATAAGGGTAGATTGGCCTTGCTAAATTGCGCACCATACCCAGGGATGTGTAGGGGAGGTGGATTAGCCATGGGAAATGCAGGCTCAGAGGGATAGGGCAGGTGTTTGTCCAGTGGGATACTGTTTAGAGGTTCGGTGTGGCCTCGATGTGCCGAAAAGCCTGTTTCCTCACTGTAGAGATTCAATAATTTCAATGGAGTTCTCCTTCACTGGCAGCTTTCGACAGGGCACTACCTGTAAGTCTTACCTTGATTTGTCTTGCCAAAATGCAACACCTCACATGTAACTAAAATATACTCTATCTGCCACTCCTCTGTTCACCTAAAAAGGTCCCATTATCGTCTGAGAGATCATTCTTCACTGTCGACTACACCACCAAATTTGGAATTATCTACAAACTTACTGACCATACTTCATATACTCAAATGTAAATGATTTGTATCAGTGACAAAAGGCAGTGGACCCACGATTCATCTTTGCGGCACGCTACTGGTCACAGGTCTCCAAGTTTAATGAACAAATGACCATTGTCACGCCCTGTCTCCAATATTGAAGAAATTTTCGGATCTAAATGGCGAGGTCTCCCTGGATCCGGGGAAGTCTAACCTTGCCAACCAGTCTACCATGTAGAACATTTTGGTAATCTTACTTAATTCCATAAAGACAACATCCACTGTCCTGTCTTCATCAATCATCTTCATCACTTCCTCAAAAGATTACACCGAGTCAGTGAGACGTGATCGCCAATGTACAAAACCCTCTTCAGTCCTTGTCTTTTCAAATACATTTACATCCTTTCCAACAAAATCCCCTCCAACGATTTAGTCACCATTGACGTCAGGCTCACCGATCTATGGTTACCTGTTTTCTTTCCCTTACTTTTTAAATAATGACACTATGTTAGCTGCCCTCCAAACTTTTGACACCTCACCTGTGGAAATCAATGATACAAATATTGCTGACCAATTTCTTTCCTAGCTTCTCGCAAACATTTGGGACACAACTGATCAGGTCCCAGGGATTTGTTCACCTTTATGCGTTTTAAAATGTCAAACACCTCCTTGTACAATAGACACTTTTCAATGTTTCACTGTATATTTATTCATTCTCTCGCTCTTGTAACCTCCTCCTCATTAAATACTGAGGAGAAAGTTTTGTTTCATATCCCTCCAATCTCGGGTGGTTCCACACATCGGTAGTCTTACTGATCTTTAAGGGGCCCAGTTCTCCCCCTAGTTAATCTTTTACCATTAAAGGATTTGAAGAATTTCTTCAATGCCTCGTTAACCCTATTTCTAAAGCCATCTCATGTCCACATTTTTCTGGCCCGAATTCCCTGTTGACTATACACTTATTGCCCTTATACTCCTCTCGGGATTCACTTGATCTCAGCTCTGTTTACCTGACATATGCCTCCTTCCTTACCTTGACCAGAGCATCAATATATCTAACCATCCAGCACTCCCTGCACTCACCACCCTTGCCCATCTCACTAATAGGAACACGTTGGCTCTGGCCTCTCTGAAACCACATTTTGATGGCCTTGCATTTCCCAACCATCCCTTTCCCTGTGAATAGGGTATTCCAATCAGCCTTTCACAGGGCTCGCCTAACACTTTCAAAATTGGCCTTGTTCAAAGTTAGAACTTTAATGTTTACATCAGGTATTTCCTATTCCACAACTAATTTAAAACTAATATTTATGTGAAACAGACTTGAAAGTTAAATCAACACTTCCTGCCCCTCTATAACGGGCTCAAAAGTCTGATTAGGCTCCTCATGTCCCTCTGTAATCGATTCAAGAGGCTTAATGGCCTCCTCCAGTTCTTCTAAACACACTCGAGAGGCTGCATGGCCTCCTCCTGTCCCTGTGTAACAAATCCGAGACACAACAACCTGTGGATTACGAGCAGCCGTTAAACTATATCTGATGGAGGTCCATCCTTTCTCAGTTACAGAAACACAGACAACACAATGTACTGCAGGTGCCCTCTCAGTTACACTTTATGCAGCTGCAGCAACACATCTCTTTGTTCTGAATGATTCTGTTGACAAAATGTGCCAATATTCCAGCTTTCCACCTTTTCAAGTAGCAACAGGCTAATATGGGCTGATTGGTCTTCTCTTATCCCTCTGTAAGAGGCCCATAGGGACAGAATTGCTTCGGCCTGTTCCTGAGCAGCAGTCCCAATGCTCTATCTCAAGGTTATGAAAGGATTTGACAACAGGGCATCAACACCAGGAGTGGCCGCACACTGGTCAAGAAGTACCGTACTTTGGATTCAGGTATCTAGAAACTTACCCACACCACCCCCCCAACATTTTTAATGCAGCCAATCTGTTATTTTATAACGACCTCCTTTCATAAACAGAATGGAACATACATAGACCCCTGCAGTGTTCTGTTAATACTCTCATATACAAGGAAAAAAAGATATAAAATATTGAAAGATTTATGGTCCATCCCTCAGCAACCCTCATCCATTGCATCCAGTATATGAAAAGTGATTTATTGAATAGGTTAACTGAGCCTATTTGTTCAGTGACTGCGATTAATGCCAATCTCCATGGATTCTAATTATCCTGGTGGAGGGTTTCAATCTTTTAATGATAAATGGGCTCCGTTCAATGTGTCAACCCGTAACATGAGCGGAGCATCACCGACAGCACTGACAGGGATCAGCAGATCCAGAGAGAAGGGGAGGAGATATCAGAATCTGTGAACATGAGACTGGAATGTTCCAACAATGGATCAGAATCTGAGAACATTAGACCGGAATATTCCAACAATAGACAGGAGCTTAGCCGAAATTGGTGTTAAGACCTCTTACCAAATTAGACCTCTTACCAAATTAGAATTACAAACCCTACAGTCCGCAAACAGGCCATTCGACCCAACAAGTCCACACCAACCCTCCGAGGAGTAACCTCCCCAGACCCATTCCTTTACCCTATTATTACACATTTACCCCGACTAAGGCACCTAACCCACACATCCCTGAAAACTACAAACAATTTAGCATGGTCAATTCACCTGACATGCACACTTTTGGATTGTGGAAGGAAACTAGAGAATCCAGAAAAAGCTCATGCAAACACTGGAGAATATGCACTGGGAGGCTATTGGGTTCAAAGGTTACGTATGGTAGTTGTTAGTGTCTTTGGTTCTGGATGTTGAATTCGGTTGGTTTAAACAGTGCGTTGAGTATAAAGACAATTTCAGTCACTAAGAGTTCTCTGGGTGTGGAAGAAGTAAAGTTAGGGGTTTTACAAAAGGTATAGAAGGGAAGCTGTAGGAATTGGCAAACAAGCTGGAGTTGGAATTGTGTTTGTCTGTGCGAAAATGAGAGATAATTACAGCTATAGCTCAGCAATTACATTTGGTGGAACCGCCATCAGAACCTTTGGAAATGGCCAGAATTCAATTTCAAATGAGGCACCTTGAACATGAGAAGGAATTGAAACAGTTTCAATTATGATGAAAAGTAGAAATAAAAGAAAAGGAAATGAAGACGAAACAGAGAAAAAGAGAGAAGAAAAGCAGAGAGTTTCAACTTCAAAAGTTAGTAATTAGAGAGGAAAGTTGACATAGAAGGTGGAGATGAAGGCGGACAGTCGGCTGAATAAGGAGGTTAGTGAGGATGAGCAACCCTATATAGCCAAAGGTCTGACGGGGATCTGTTTAAATGCATCCAGGAATTATCTAAATTTGATGAGAATGATGGAGGGAGCCTTTTAATATCATTTCAGAAAGTGGCTAAACAAATGCAGTTGCCAGAGAACATGTGGATTTAGTTGATTCAAACAAAGCTGGTAGGCATTTGCATCCCTATCAGAGGAGGTATATGCTGAGTATGAGGAGGTAAAGAAAGCCATTTGAAGTGCATATGAGATTGTGCCAGATGCTGACAGACAGTGTTTCAGGAATCTAAAATAGCATGCCTGGTTAAACGCACGTTGTGTTTGAAAGGATCAAATAAATTTTGAAAGGTGGGGAAGGGTATTAAAACAGAGCAAACCTATGAACCTTAGAGAGATTCTTATTTTCGAGAAGTTCAACAATTTACTTCCTGCAGTCGTGAGAACTCATGTGGAAGAGCAGAGAGTAACAATGGGAAGGTTAGAAGCTAAAATGGCTGGTGATGATGATTGAGTTCAGAAATCAAAGTTTGGTTTCTGTGAGAGATTGAGAAGAATGTGTGAGATTTTCTTAGAACATATCCCTGTGAGCGTAAGGTTTACTGGCATAGGCCAGGAGTAGCAGGTAAAGAGGTTACAGCATTAAGAGGTAAAGAAGGATGTAATTCTTTTATGCTGAGACATGAGGAGCTATGTCATTCAGAAGGACTATTGGAGAGATGAGAAGTGCTCCATTATGTAACGTGTGGTTGGAGTGTCCAGTTGAAACATCAACAGTTTTATTTCACAATGGGGAAGGAGGCCTTGAGCTTGGTGTTGGCGTTACAACATTTCAGCATTTAAATTACAAATAACGTATCTGAGACAAATCGTTTTCACTGATCGTGACCCCTTAAAGTTTTTGGAGAAGTTTTGGGAGAAAAATACCAGTCTGTGTCGACTGAGCTTATTATTTCCGCCATTCAGTATGAAATTATACATGTGACAGGGTTAGAAAACCTAAGTTTTGACACGTTGTGGAAACTTGAGTGAAGAAAGACAAAGGCATTCTGTGGCAGGAGTAAAATGACTGAAATCGAATCTCGTTGTGAACATTTGTATGTTCAGAGTCAATGTAATATATATGCATTGCAGTCAATAGACTATAGACAATAGGTGCAAGAGTAGGACATTCTGCCCTTCGAGCCTGCACCACCATTCAATATGATCATGGCTGATCATTCCTAATCAGTATCCTCTTCCTGCCTTATCTCCATAACCCTTGATTCCACTATATTTGAGAGCTCTATCCAACTCTTTCTTAAATGAATCCAGAGACTGGGCCTCCACTGCCCGCTGGGGCAGAGCATTCCACACAGTCACCACTCTCTGGGTGAAGAAGTTTCTCCTCATCTCTGTCCTAAATGGTCTACCCCGTATTTGTAAGCTGTGTCCTCTGATTCAGCACTCACCCATCAGCAGAAACATGTTTTCTGCTGCCAGAGTGTCCAATCCTTTCATAATCTTATATGTTTCAATCAAATCCCCTCTTAGTCTTCTAAACTCAAGGGTATACAAGCCCAGTCACTTCAGTCTTTCAGTGTAAGGTAATCCCGCCATTCCCGCCAGTCTACTCATAGAGGAAGATTAGGAGGTCTAAAATGAATCCTTTTTTATATTGATGGATCATTTTATTAAAGGTGGAGTTGTGAGTATACTATCACTATAAAAAGGTGATTTCATCTTGGGATTTTTTTTTTGAAGAGAGGTTATAAAGGCAGAGGTGCAGAACTGCTGTCTGAAAACAGTTTAAGTAAATAATGGAGAAAGCCTTTAGGTTTTATTAAAACATTGGTAACAATGGAAGGGCAGCGGCCAGCTCTCCCAGACCAGGTTTTACTCGGTTTGCTTTTAGCTGCAGCATTCAGAAGCTGTTGGGGATCCCGGAAAGGGTTGGAAGTTTCAATACATGATCCCCAGCTGCTTTTCTCTCTGAGATCTCTGTTGATGTTGATATCGCTTCGATCGGAAAACTGCATGTCAGGATCTGTATTTGAATATATCTTTGTGCCAAGCAGTGTATACCAAGAAGGTACGGTATCTATTGTTTGTGTAAGTGTTCAAACATATAAGCTATTTCAAAATGTTCTTTTCTTTAATTGTATTTTAACTAAAGCATTTGAATAGATTATATTTTGCTTAATGTCGAGTGGTTTGACCAGTCACAACATATCTGGAACGCAAACTTCACATCTATTTGTAAAATAAGGAAAGGTTTGGGTCTAAGCGACCTTCTTAAAATATTTTGCAGGGATCTGGTCTGTCCACAACACTTATAGATGAGGAGTTTCTGACTGACTCCTCTTATTGAAAATTTAGTGGAGGGGTTGGGGATGGTTTGCTGGAGGTTTGTGCTGCGAGCTGCCTGAGACATTCAGGGAGACATGAGGATTTGCTGACCCATCTTTGGGTGGAGCCTGGGGACTGTAGTTACAGCATCTGGGTCAGTAACATGAGCAACAACTGGAGTAAAGGTTACAGAGTGGGGAAACTCTGAAAACACAGAGTTAGTGTATGTGTGGAAAGGGATCCGTTGGACCCACCTGAGTTTTCCATTAACAGCCTCGCAAGCTACACTTAATACAGGAGCAGAGTGTGAGGTGACACTGATTGAACAAGGAGCTGGTCACAGAGCGGTGTCACCTCCTTTAACGCGTCCTGCAGCTTCACCCCAGGGGAAAGGATGGTGCTGCCAGTGGCTGTTCGGGTCACAGTTTCATTCAGCTTCTATGTTCTGGAACTTTCCAAACAGGACTGGGTGACATAGCCATCATCTCCCAGTATGTTGCCATCAATGTAACCATTCGGTGATGGAGGATATATATGGTGGATGATGTAAATACATTGTTTCACCCACAGCAGGGAGCTGCCGGGTGTATCCAGTATAATGGGATTCCTGATGGTGTACTTGGCATCTGCAGAGTACCCATGTCAATGGGGAGAGGTAGAGGAACTGAAGGAGCTCTCTCTCTGTTAATGTTACCGTGTGTCCATGCACAGTACACTACGTTGGTGAATACCTCTGTCCTGACAGCAGCCACAGTTCCTTCATTCAGAAGCAGACAGCATTCCCATCGTCTTCGGGTCTCCATGTAGAAATGAATGAATGTATCTTGGATAAAGGCCGTCCCCTTAATACATGTTTAAAAACAGCATCCCCATCACCAACCAAACACTTCAAAACATTCCATGTGTACGGAGAGCAATGGGGTCCCTTGGAGTGTGAAGGAGCAGACGATCAGGGACGGAGCAAAACCTCCCATGTCTGAACGGGGCTGGGTGAACCCCCCAGTACACAGTATCATTAAGTCCTGTAATCCCTCTCCATTTCAGTTACATACTGCCTTCCATTATTCCTGTAAATGAAATGACAGGTTGTATCATGTTATATTGCACCTGCCAAATTATTATCCATTGCCTTTACCTCTCTTGATAATTTAATCTCTTGCCTATCACAGCAACATGACCAAACTCAGTATCTCTATATCTGTTCAATCCTCCTGATCATTGATATAGATTGTAAATAGTGGAGGGCCCTGCACTGGTCACTGTGTGACTCCACTGGTGACTTTCTGTCAAACTGATTAAGACTGATTTATCCGGAGCGTCTGCTTCCTGTTTGATACACAGTCCTCTCCCATTACTGTGTAACACAGTGGAAAAGCTGAATATGAAAGAGGAGAATCAGTCAGGAATCCAACCCCTCGAATCTGCTCCGCCATGGAATACAATCATGGCTGATGTCATCGCGGCCTCTGTTCCACATCCCTGCTATCTCTCGATCGTCAAACTCTAGTCTCTTGTTGGAGATTGCGGCTGATGAAAAAAATATCCACTCCACATCTACACTTTCAAATTTTTTTTCACATCTTACAGACCTCAATGAGCTCTCCTATCGTTCTTATAAAATCGAGGGTATAGGCTTGAACTGCTCAATTACTCTTCATAAGGCAAACACTTCAAATATGGAATCATTCTAATGAAGCTCTTCTGAATTGCCTCCAATGGAAATACCTCATTCTCAGCACACCCAAACTGTACTCTAGTTGCAGCCTCACTAATGCCTTGCATAGCAACAGTAACACTCCCTACCTTTCTACTCTATCCTTTTACAAATAAACGCTGAAGTTATACTTGCATTTCTCAGTATTTGAAGTACCCGCAAGCAAGTTTTCTGTGATATGCAAACAGCCACCCAGATCTCTCTGCACTTAAGCACTTTGAACTTTCTCTCCATTTAGATAATAATTTGCCTTTTTATTAGGCTGGCCAACTTGAATAACCCCATATTTATCCACTTTAATTTTCCTTGCCAAATGTTTGCCCATTCACCCAACCTATTTATATACTTTTTAAATCTCTTGCATTATCATTCCGAAGCAATTTCCCACCAATGTTAGTGTCATCTGAAAATGTAGCTATAGTATTTTCTATCCCGTCAACCGAGTAATAATATCGATCCCAAATGGTTGAAGCATGAGAACTGAAATCTATGGCACCCAACAAATTGCATTTTCCAATATAAAATGATACATTTAATTAATCTGACTGCATTTTGTTAGTTAACCAAGCCTCCATCCAAGCTCATAAATTACTCCTAAACTCATGCTGTGTGATCTTACCACTCACTCTTTGGAGAAGCGACATATCCGATGCCTTCATGAAGACCAGATATATTCCATCTCCAGGTTTCCCACTATCCACCTTGTTTGTCACATCTTTAAATAACTCAAGAAAACACTTCAATCATGGTTTATCTTTTGTAAAACCATGTTGAGTCCGATGGATTGTGGTTTACTTTTTGCAAATGTCCTCAACAATGGATTCTAATAATTTGCCTTAAATTACAATACTTTATTGTTGCATTTTACTCCCTAATGTATTTAGTTATTATAAGTTCTTCCCTTTCTAAAACCTTTACGTTTTCTTTGAATTCCTGTTTGATGGGCAGAAGGTTTTAAGAGATGTGCTCCAATTGCTACATAAGCGGTATGTGTGGCTGACTGGACTCATCATCCTGCTGGTGTACAAAATCGATGGGATGAAGTCTTTCTGGCGTTCCCATGTTGTCATCTCCAAGTCCAGAATGACCACCTCCTGTTGATGCGTTAGAGGGGTGGGGGATTATGGAACCTTCCCGTTGCTGTGTAACATTTTGAGGGTCTGATGGGTCTTCTCATATTTCTCCATAATCGGTGGAGATACTGAATGTTCTCCTCATGTATCCCAGAGATGGGACGAAGGGAGCGAGTGGTCTTCTCTTGTTCCCATACAACAGACATGTGCTTGAATTACCTCCTCCTTTCTCATGAAAAAGTCTCAGATAGTTTTTATCCAAACACATTTCCCTTGCAACAGACTCGGTGGGTCTGAATGGCCTCCTGTTATCCCAGTGTAACAATCTCCAGTCACTGTGTGACCACTTCTAGTTCCTATGTTACGGACTTGAGGAGGCTGAATGGACTGATCCTGTTGCTGTGTAACAGGATACTGGTGCAGCATGGCCTACTCTGGGTCCAGTGTTATAGATTCGAGGGGCTGATTGGCCTCCTCCTGTAAATATACATCAGGCTCGAGGGGCTGAACAGCCTCGTCCTATTCTGGTGTAACAGGCTCGAGGGCCTGAATATCCTCCTGTTGTTCCTGTGTAACAGGCTGGAGAACGGAATGGATTCCCCCACTATCTGTGTAATTCTCTTCAGTTGTTGACTCCTTCCTGTCATCTATGTTGAAATAAGATCATCCTTTATTTTTGTAAAACCAAATGGCTATTGGATAAACCTAATCATCCTTTCGTTATAAGCTAGCACCTTCATTGCAGGAATCAGCTGAGGGAACCATCTCTGAGCTGCTTTCAATATAACAACATCATTTCTTCATTGAAGAGACTAAATCTGTACACACTACTCCAGATGTGATCGCACTAAGAACCTGTTCAGCAGCAGCAATGCTTTACCATCCTGCTGTAAGGTTCCCACCCAGGTTAGAGCAGTCTCAGCTCTCTGGGGAAATACAGAGCATTTATGAACGATCATTGTCCTTCTCTACCCTACTAGCGTAACGGGAGATCTGAAGAAAATGTCACAATGATGCTTAAGAAGATCATAAATGATGTGGCGAGATGATCTCTACCATTAATCTCCCCAAATCCCACATCGCTCAGATTCTCCAGAATCTAGTAAGGTGGAGCGCAAAAACAGCAAGGAGAAGGAAACATTGATGGGAGTTATATATCAAAGTGAAAGCTGCAATACAAATGCTGAACATGTTATAAAACAGGAAATGAGATATACACATTTGCGGGTACTGCAGTAATAACGTACTGTTTACATTATATCTAAACTGTGTTAACCCAACTGAATGCTAATGCTGGGAAAAATGGATTTCATGAGCATGTGTTAGATGGTGGCATTAACATTTTGTCGAGCACGGAGCTAGAAATCAGGTTATTTAGAAATTGATGTTGGATGATCAGAAAAGATAATTGAAAACTTTGCTGTAAAGGACGTTTTGGGAACAGTGACCACAATGCATTGGTTTTCTTTTATGCTGTTTGAGTACACGGTAGTTTTTGTTTTATTTGAAGTAACTGTCATAAATCTGAATCATGCAAGCCCTGAAGGTGTGAGGAGAAATTGGGGACTGCAGATGCTGGAGATCAGAGTCGAATAGTGTGGTGCTGGAAGATCAGAGTCGAAGAGTGTGGTGCTGGAAAAGCACAGTCAGGCAGCGTACTAGGAGCAGGAGAATTGACGTTTTGGGCATAATCCCTTCATCAGGAATGAGGCTTATGATGAAGGGGGCTGAGAGATAAATGAGAAGGGGGTGTGGCAGGAGGGAGGTAGCTAGGAATGCGATAGGTAGATGAAGGTGGGGTTGAAAGTGATAGGTGATGAAGGGAGACAGAACGCCTCATCTACTACATTCATTAAAGCCAGTGTGGTCTTCTCTACATTGGTAAGGCAGGTGGATCATTTGAGAGAACATATCTGGGATAGCCACATTTACCAACTCCACCGCCTTCTGGCTGAACACTTTAACTCCCCTTTCCACTCTGCCAAGGACGTGAGAGTCCTGGGCCTCCTCCATCGCCAAACCCTAACCACCCGAAGCACAGATGAGGAAAGGTTCCTCTTCTACCTTGGGACCATCCAACCACAGGGGATTAATGTAGGTTTCACCCGTTTCCCCATTTACCTTAACTCCACCTTATCCCAGTCCAATCTTCCAACTCAGCATCCTCCCCCCTTTTGAACTTTCCTATGTGTTCATCTTCCTTCCAATCAATCTGGTCCACCCGCCTCTCTGACCTAACCCTTTCAGCCTCACCTTCAACTATCTATTAGATCACAGGAATTAGCTTAGAAAAATGCCAAGTACCATAGTAAGCCAGTGGATTCGGAGAAATATAGGACCCAGCAACTGATGACCAAGAAAAGAAAATCAAAACGCGAAAAAGCATACAAACAAAAGAAAAACATAAAGACTGCTAAAATAAAAGTACATCAGTGTATGAAACAAAAGTAAGAACAAGGTCAAATATGGAACAGTGGGTGTGCGGACAGGATAATTTATTGAAGACAACAGAGAAATCACAGGGAAAAGAAACAGTTTCTTTGTGTCTATCTTCAAGGCAGAACATCCAGAAATTCTCCCAGAAATACCAAGTGACCATGGGGCTTGTGTAAGTAAAGTCTAAGATTATTCTTATAAGTGTTGAGGTCATGTTTTAAAAGAAAGCTGGATTGAGTATTTATAAATCTGACAGATCAGATGTACTTGATACAAGAATTTCAGAGGAAGCAGCAATAGGCATATTGATTGCATCGCAGATTATCACGTTGTTTTCCAATAAATTCCCGAAAGATATTTAGCCAATCCGAATAAGGCAAAGTTTATAAATATTATCCAACAGTTTAAGAAAGGATGAAGATGGAGAGTGGTGAACGAAAGATCAGTAACTTGTCATCCGCGGTCGGGTGTCTGTTGGGCTCGATTATAAAGAACGTGTTACTGGATATATAGAAGATAATGGGAAAACTAGGGAGGATGATAATGCATCGATGAAACGAAAACCATAAGTGGCAAACATTTTTTGGAATGGTTTGAAGATGATTCTTGTGGACGTAGGCAATGAGGAGCTAATGGATAATGTATAGTTGGATATTCAAGAGGATCTTTTTTAAGAACTCTCCCACTAACATCATAAGAAAAGTTAAAGTGAAAGGAATTGGGCGGCACAGTGGCACAGTGCTTAGCACTGCTACCTCACAGCGCCAGAGACACGGGTTCAACTACCGCCTCAGATAACTGACTGTGTGGAGTGTGCACATTCTCCCTGTGTCTGCGTGGGTTTCCTCTGGGTGTTCCGGTTTCCTCCCACAGTTCAAAGATGTGCAGGTTAGGTGAATTGGCCACGCTAAATTGCCTGTAGTGTTAGGTAAGGGGTAAATGTAGGGGTATGGGTGGGTTGCGCTTCGGCGGGACGGTGTGGACTTGTTGGGCCGAAGGGCCTGTTTCCACACTGTAACGCAATGTAATCTAAACACAAGCAAATAGGAAACGAAAAATTAGGTTTACATTCATGTGAATGTGATTGAAATATAGAAGATGCCATGCGCCAGCTGCACAGAGTGTTGCTGAGACTAAACTGAGAGTATTGTGTACCGTTTGGAGTCCCAATCTAAGATAGAATATACTACAGACGAAC
This sequence comes from Chiloscyllium punctatum, assembly GCF_047496795.1. Taxonomy (NCBI): domain Eukaryota; kingdom Metazoa; phylum Chordata; class Chondrichthyes; order Orectolobiformes; family Hemiscylliidae; genus Chiloscyllium; species Chiloscyllium punctatum. Next base: position 8,616,795 of record NC_092788.1, read on the forward strand.
TGCAAAAGGTATTCTCCAGATTAATCCCTAAAATGGCAAGATTGTCTGATGTGGAAACTCAGCTTGTGATCTCGAGTTTCAAAAGATGAGAGGTGATTTTAGTGAAACTTAGAAACATAGAGGGGAGACAACAACCGAGGGACATGGAGAAGTGCAAGCAGGAGAGATGAGGGAGAATCCCATGATATTCTACACGGTCAAGTAGAACAGAATAATCAGCAAACAGTTAGTGTCCATTAGAAACCAAAGGGGCAATCAGTTTGTCAACCCGGAGAACATTGATAGATTGTTACATGTAAACATCACAGCTGTTTTACTTGGGAGAAGGAGGATGCAGGTACCGAATTCGAGAAGATGGACTGGAAAGCTCTTGGAAAGAGATTGATGTAAAATACGAGCGGCGGTTTGAGGCTTTGTCTGGTATAAAATTGGACCAATCTGCAGGTCTGGATAATGTTGGAGTCAAGGGAGGAAAGACGCTGACTGGAAATTTTAATTAGAATCTGACAATAGGGGAGGTGCCAGAGGACTGGAGAACAGCTATTATGATTGCACTTCACAGTAAGGGTGGTAGAGATAGACCAGGAAACTATAGACGAGCGAGTATTAAATCACTGCCCGGGAAACTACTGGAGAAAATAGAGAAGGAGAAAATTGAACTCCAATCAGAATGGCAAGGCTTGATCAGGGATAATCATCATGACTTTATCAGAGTGAAGTCACACTAATGGAGTTGATTCAATTAGTTTGAGGAGGTCGCTTATTTTGTTTTGATGCAATGCCTTTGACAAAGTTCCGCATGGGAAACTGAAAAACATAAAGTAAAATCTCAGAGTATCAAGGATAACTTGAAAAGTTACAGCGAAAATTGTCTTAGTTTCAGGAGGCAGAGGGTGGTGGGAGAAGGCTGTTTGTGTGACTGGAGACCAGTGTCCCCTGGTGTACCACAGGGATCAGTGCTGTGTCCCTTATTGTTTGTAGCATTCATAAATGGTGTAGATATGAATCTGGAGGGGGAGTGGGTGGAGGGGTGGGAGTTGTGATAAGTAAGTTTGTGTTTGACACAAAGATTGGCCGGGTGTTTGGTAGTGAGGAGGAAGTTCTGATTTTACAGGAAAATACAAGTGGAATGATCTGATGGGCAGATCAATGGCAGATGGAATGTGACCCTGATAAGTATGAGGTGATGTACTTTGGAAGGAGGAACCAGACATGGGGTGTTCACAATGATTGGCAGCTCACTAGGGACCTCACAGGGTGTTTCTCCACACATCCCTGAATGTGACTGAACAGGGTAATGGACTAGTTAAGAATTGAACTTTGGGTGTAGCGTTTATTAATCAGGGAGTATATTATAAGTGTTATACAGGGCTTGGTTTAGTCCATGATGGAGTACTGTATGTCATTCTGGGAGCCTCATTACAGGAAGGATGTGATTGCACTGGAGGGGGTTGCAGAGGAGATTCACCAGGATATTCCCTGGAATGGGGCATATCAGCTATGGAGAGAGGCTGGATAAGCTCAGGTTTTTTTACTTTGGAGCAGAGGAGGCTGAGGGAGATGTGATTCAGAAGGATAAGTTAACAAGGGGCATGGACAGGGTGGATAGACAGTAGCTGTTCCTTTTAGACAGAGCGTCAAGAGCAAGGGAGCACACCTTAAAGTGAAGGGTTTGAGGTTCAGAGAGGATTTAAAGATTACTTTTTTTCACCCAGAGGGTGTTGAGTTCTGGAATGTACTTCCTGAGAGGGGAGTTATCACGGCTAACCTCTCAATCGTTAAGTGTACTTGGACGAGCACTTGGAAGTGCCATAACATTCCAGGCTGTGTGCCTGGTGTTGGAAAGTGGGACTAATATAGATCGTGCTGTATTTCTGTTGGTACAGAGACGATGCTCCTGTGCGTGTATGATGTGGAGCTGAGCAGCTTAAGACAGGAATTGATAGGTTTCTGAAGATAATGTTCACAAAGGTTATAAGAGTGAACTGTTATAGCTTTTCAAATTATGTCAATGTGAGAAGTATGAAAAAACAGTGTGGGTTCCTTCTAGTTGGAAACCAGAGAATGGAGAATGGGGAACAGGGAAATGGGAAAACTCTGAATCCACTGCTTCAGTTCTGTCTTCACAGAACTTTCTGACAATACCAGGAAAGTCCAGTGTGGGAAACGAAATAGTACATGGAATATAGAATATAGTAAGTAAATGGTTTGGGAGAAATTATTGGGACTGAAAATAATGGTCATAGACAACACTAACATAGATTTATGAAATGGGAATTATGTTTCAGAAACTGACTGGGAGACAAATGAAGGAGAAGCAATGGATGTAAAACACGTGGATTTTCAGAAAAAAATGTTGATAAACCTCCCAGCCTAGTTTGCAAAATCAAATCTGAGTGGATTGGGGTGAATATATGGACAAGCTTCTAGAGTGGGACAGCTGGCAGGAGACAGTGAATAGAAATAAACAGACACGTGAAACAACAGCCTGACATTGTATTTAAGGTCTGATTCTGTGAGTATGACTATATCCCTGAACCCATCACCTTCCCCGGATATCTTCTCTCTCACCAGCAGGACATACACAACAGAAATGGCGGCACAGTGGGATACAGTTGGAAGGGAATTGCTATGGGAGTCCTCAACAGTGACCTGTATCCCATGAAGTCTCATGGCGTTAGTTTGCACATGGGAAAGGCAATCCCCTGCTGATTACCATGTACCAGCCTCTCCCAACTGATGGGTCAGTAGTCCTCTATGCTGATCAACACTTGGAGGAAGCTCTGAGGGTGGCAAGGGCACAAAACGTACTTTGGGTGAGGGATTTCAATGTCCACCATCAAGAGTAGCTCAGCTGCAGCAGTACGGATTGAGCTGGCCGTGTCCTAAAGGATATAACTGATATACTGGGTCGATGTCAGGTGGTGAAGGAACCCACAAGAGGGAAAAGCCATATTTGACCACAGCCTTACTAATCTGCGAGTTGCACAAGTATCTGTCCATGACAGTGTCGGGTAATAGTAACCACTGCATAGTCATTGTGGAGACAAAGTCACACCTTCACATTGAGAATAACCTCCATAATTCTGGGTGGCACTATCACCGTGCTAAATAGAACAGACTTCAAACAAATCTAGCAGCTCAAATCTGGGTTTCCATAACGTTTTGTGGGGCATCTATTGCAGCAGAATTGTACTCAACCACAACCACATGGCCTGGCATATCCCCCTCACAACAATTACCATCAAGACAGAGGATCAACTTTGATTCAATGGAGTGTGCAGGAGGGCAGGAGCAGCACCGGGTATACCTGAAAATGAGGTGTCAGCCTGATGAAGCCACCAACCAGGACTGCTTGTGCACCAAACAGCACAAGCAGTAAGTGACAGACAGGCTAAGTGATTCCACAAGCAACGGTTCAGGTCTCTGCAATCCTTCCACTTCTAGTTGAGAATAGTTATGGACAATTAAACAAGTCATTGGAGGAGGAGATTCCACAAGTATCCCCATCCTTAATGATGGAAGAGATCAGCACTTCAGTGCAAAAGATAACGTTTATACATTCCCAATAATCTTCAGTCAGAAGTGCTGAGTAGATGATGCAGCTCAGCCTCCTCCAGTCGTCCTCAGCAATTCAGTTGCCAGCTATCAGCCAGTTTGGTTCAGTCCACGCGATATCCAGATTCAGTTGGAGACACTTGATACTCCAGAGGGTACATAATCTGACAACACTCTGGCAATAGTACTGAAAAGTTGTGCTCCAGACCTTGTCACTGCCCTAGCAAAGCTGTTCCAATACAGTTACAACAATGACATTTCCCTGATTACGTCGAAAATTACCCCAACTATCTCCTGTATATAAAAAGCAGAACAAATCCAATCCGGCCAATTACCACCCCATCAGTCTACTCTCGATCATCAGTAAAGTGGTGGAAGGTCTTAGTGGTTTCAAGCAGCACCTGCTCAGGAATAACCTGGTCAATGACGCTCAGTTTGGGCTCCACCAGGGCCACTCAGCTCCTGACCTCATTACCGTGGTTTAAACATGGACAATAGAGCTGAATTCCAGAGGTGGGGTGAGAATGACAGCCCTTTAAAACAAGGCTGCCTTCGACCAAGTGTGGCATCAAGGGGCCTTAGCAACACTGGAATCAATAGATATCAGGGGCAAACTCCCCGCTGGTTAGAATCATACCTGACATGTAGGAAGATGGTTATGGTTGATAATGGCCAGTCAACTCAGCTCCAGGGCAAGTCTGTAGGAGTCCCTCGGGCAGTGGCCTAGGCCCAAATATCTTCAGGGCTGCTTGAGCAATGACCTTGCCTCCATTTTAAGATCAGAAGTGGGGATGTTCTCCAATGATTGCACCATGTTCAGCAACATTTGTGGTTCTTCAGATACTGAAGCAGGCCATGTCCAAATGCGACAAGATCTGGACAGTATCCAGGCTGACAAGTGGCAAGCAATATTCACGCCACACAAATGCCAGACCGTGAACATCACCACTAAAATACAATCTAACCTGCCCCTTGTCATTCAATGGTGTTACCATCACTGAATCCACAGTGGACTGCAGCGGTTCAACAAGGCAGCTCACTACCACCTTCTCAAGGGCAACTAGGGACAGGCAATAAATGCTGGCCCAGCCAGTCACACCCAGATTCAGGAAATAAATATTATTTAAATAAAATAACAGAGGAAGGTTGCTGGGATATCACAGAGATCAGTGCTCAGGCCCCATCTGTTCACAATACCCATTAAACATTTGGTTGCAGGAATCAAATACAATATATCCCAACCTGCTGACAGAACTAAAGGATGTTGGATTGTGAGTGGGTGAGGAGGTTGTAAAAAAGCTTCAAGGTGACTAAGACAAGAGGAGTGAATGGGTAAATACGTGGCAGATGGAGAGCAATGTGGGGAGAGGTGACAGTGTGCCCTTTAGCGGGAACAATAGAATGGAAGCCTATCGTTTGAAAAGGGATTGTTTGAAACATGTTGATCTACAAAGGGACGCTTGCTCCTTTTTGTTGTTTCCTTCTGCGCAGCCTCTGAGGTCCCTGCAGCGCAGTGAGGTCTGAACCCACAAGGCCATACTGGGAATGGCATTCACACGCTGCCCAGTGTACATAGACCTACCAAGTGGGGAGCTGTAACATTTCAAAGGATCTGGATCTCCCTGCAGACCAGTCATTGAAAGCAATATTGCAGGAGCAGAAAGCAGTTAGGAAGGTAAATGGGGTGTTGACCTCCATTTCAGGGGGATTTGAGTCCAGGAGTAAGGGTGTCTTACTGCTGCTGTACAGGGCCTTAGTGAGACCCCATCTTGAACATTGTGCAATATTGTGTGCAGGTTTGGTCTCTGTACCTAATAAAGGGCAAACCTGACATTGAGGGAGAGCAGCGAAAGATGACCAGACTGATCGCTAGGATGACAGGCTTGCTGTGGGAGCAGAGTTTGGGGGCGACTGGGCCTGTATTCCATGTGGTTTAGGAAAATGTGTGAAGATCTCAGTGAGATATATAAAACTCTGACAGGGTGAGACAGAATGGAAGCAGGGATGATAATATCCCAGGCTGTGATGTATAAAACAAGGGGCCACTGTATTAGATACAGACAGGCCATTCTGCACTGAGATGCCAATAAACGTCTGCCCTCAGAGACTGGGGAATGTGCTCGCACATGGAAACCAAGACACTGAATATAAATACAGGTTTAGAGACAGAAAAGGGATGGTGTGAGAGCAGGAGTACGGTGTGGAAATAAAGGTCGAGGTATCATTGTATTTAATTGGGAGCCATCTCGATGGACCAAAGGGACTATTGCACTTCCTATTTTATAGCTTCCCACGGTTAATCACATTAACGGATATATATATATATATATGTGTGGGATAAGTGCATTGTGGAGATGTTTGGACATGAACGACAATGAGGTAGGCTCAATGTGTTGTATGGCCTACTCCATTCCTGATGTTTCTGTGCAGTCTGTGGGAAAACTGTTTAAATGCTGTCACAAGCTCTCAGATGTTAGGAAGGAGGTTTCTGCAGGGTCAACAGGACTGTGTTTCCCGTTCCCTTTTTCCGATACTAAGGCTGGGGCCGGGTGTTCTGTCCAGGTTTATCCTTTTAAGACCTCAGAGCAGTTTAATACAATACAGTTTCTTGCTTGGCCGATTCAGAGATCATTGAAAAGTTTTATCACAAGTATATGTGTCTGCAGTCATAGATAATCATAGATAATCATAGACAACAGTCTCCAGTCTGACAAGTATCCTTCCACTAAACCCTCTGCTTCCTACCATCAAGCCAACTGTGTATCCAATTGGCCAGTTCCCCCAGCATTCCACGTGATGTAACCTTCCAGAGCAGCCTGCCATTGGAACCTTATCAAAGGCCTTACTGAAATCCATGGAGACTACGTCTATCACTCTGTCCTCGTCAACCTTCCTGGTCACTTCATCAAAGAACTCTAAAAAATTTGGGAAGAATGATCTCCCACTCACAAATCTATGCTGACTGCTCTGAATCAAACCCTGTGTAAGTAATGGGTGCAGTCAATGGTATGCTGTGCTTCATTGTAAGATGATTCGAATATATAAGTAAAGCCATCTTCCTGCTGTTGTAGAGCCTTGCTGAGAGAGCATTAGGGGCACTCTCTACAGATTTGATCTCCTTTGTAAGGAATAGTCTTCTTACCACAGACACCGGTGAGGATAGAGTGAAGAAGCTGAGTGTTTAATCTGTAGAGCTGTGAGAGACGAAGAAATGGTGACGCTGAAACACGAGGAGTGGCAGCGATTACTTATTTCCAAAAGAGATATTGATAGGGTGAGAAATTCCATACTTTACCCAGGATTGATTGGTTTGATTTATTGTCACGTGTACCTCAGTACAGGGAAACACTTTGTTTATGAGCAGTGAAGCAGATCATAGTAAACATGGCCAGACAGATCATAGGGTGGAAATAGACTTGGACAGAGTAAGGCAGACAGGATACACTGAACAGGACGTGCACTAGACGTGATCAACATGAACAAGATCAGCACTATTTGAAATTAGAGAGTCCATTCATCAGTCTAACGTGACCTTCCTAATAGTTTATATGCCTAAATTAACTGTGCAGTTGGTGAGTGAACCCGTACTGAACGTCATGTTGCTCACAATCCCCAACAGCAGCCACAATACCTTCCATCTGAAACAGGTAGCTTTTCTCAACAGCTTCCGCCCTGCACAGAGAACACCAGGCTGGCATCTCAGAGATGAAATGTGCCTTCTTGAGACTTCACACAAGACATATGGCTTCCCTCCTCACCATTAGAAAACCACATTAAAGTCCCACGTGTGTATTATAAGCAACGGAGCCAGGAGGAACAACATGGAGCAGTCTTTCTGTGCAGACTCTGCTCCACTTGTTCATCATGATGGAGCATCATTCTGGAGACAGTAAGGACTGCCGATGCTGGAGATCAGAGTACAGCGTCGATTGCTGGAAAAGCACAGCAGGTCAGGCAGCATCCGAGGAGCTGGAGAATCGATGTTTCGGTCATAAGCCATTCATCAGGAATCAGCATCAATTGCCTCATTCTGTCCCTGTGTAAGTACGTTGAGGGGGGAATGGCTTCTTACTGTTCCTGTGAAAGTGACTCAAAGGGCTGAATGGCCTCATCCCATTGCTGTGTAAGTGACCCAAGGAACTGAATGGCTTCTTCCTCGTCGGATTGGACAGGGTCAAGGGCCGAATTGGCTTACACCTGGTTCTTTTTGAAAGCTCGATGTACTGATAAGTGTGATGATGCTGCAGTTTTAAGAGGTTATTTTGTCCGGGTTTCTTTTAAGAGGGAGATTGCACAACCATTACCAAGCGGGCTAGTTAAGACCACTCGAGGAAACAACGAGAGAGGCCTTGTGTTTATTTTAATGCAGCCTGAATGGGTGTGGCCAGCTCTCACAGATTAGGATCTCTGGGTTTTGGTTTCTCAGTAACATCAGAAACTATTGGGGTCTCCACAGAGTTGGAAGCTTCAGTGAATGTCTCCTGCTACTTTCCCTGAGTTTTCTCTTGGTGCTGTTTTTAATTCCTGGATTAGAGAAATGGTTGTGACATTCTTTCTCTGAATATTCCTTTCTGCCAAGGGCTGTGTTTATGGGATTTTCCTATATTGGAACAGTTCATTATTAATAGTTCCTAGGTCTATTATTCTGTTAACTTGTCCAATAGAATTAAGTTATCCTAGATTCCTCTTTCTTTGATTTCATTTTATCTTTCGTGTTTCAATAAATGGTGTTTTGCTTCACACCAAGTACTTTGACCAGTCACATTGCGTCTAGAACAGACACTTTACATTTCCATTAAAATAAAAATAGAGTCTAGACTACCGCCTTCACATATTTTCCAGGCGCTCTGGTGTGGTCCATCACACTAGACTCCTTCTCTTTCTGAGTAATAGGCTGTCCCTGTTCTTCTCCAATAGTGTCAATGGGCTGAATGGCTTCCTCATACTCCTGTGAAACCAGCGTGAGGTGCCGAATGAACTCTTGCTTTACTGTGGCAATGTGCAGTGACAGGCAGTGCTGGTAGATGAATGTTACCGACACTTTAACAGCACAAGTCTCAATGGAGTCTGGGTCTTGCTGCACACGGACACAGACTAGTTCAGGAGCTGACGGGGGACAAAATGTTCTGAACATTGTGGAATGTTCGGTGACCATCCCCACTTCTGATCTTATGGTGGGGAGGGTGAAGGTGGGGAGACATTGATGAAGCAGCTGAAGCTGTTTGTGAAGAGGAAGCTACCCTGAGGACCTCCCACAGAGCTGGCCCAGGACTGAGATAATGACCATCTTCCTTTGTGCCATGTTTGACTCCAAACACTGGAGAGGTTACTCTGATTCCCATTAAGTGCAGTTTTGTTAAGCTCCTTGATGTCAACAAAAGCCAACCACTGCCTTGATATCGGGGCCAGTCATTTTTACCTGAACCCTTGTCTCAACTTCTTTTGTTCATATCAATAGGCCATGATGTAGGAGCAGCAAATGTTTTCTTCAAACAAATGCTTTTGAATGTCAGGATTTCTCTCCTCAGGGGTGTTCGGGGAGCGAGATGACTGAAAGTATTTGAAGAGGAGGGAGATGGATATTGACCTGTCAGAGAGGTGAGGGCTATGAAGAATTGGGTATGAAAGAGGATTTGAGACAGAGAGCAGATCAGTCATGATCTTAGTGAAGGGCAAGGCAGGCTTGGGGAGTGAACAACCTGCCCCTGTTTCTGATGTTGTCACAGCCTGTTATTGGAAAGTTAGTGGGTGTTATTTTCATGAATGTTATGTTTTTGAATATTGCAGTCAGGAAGAGCAGATGATTTTGTGAGCCATCTCTGGGTGAGGTATATGGGCTGCATTCACAGTGAATCTGAGTCTACAACGTGACCAACAACTGAAGCACAAGTTGCAGAGAGGGGAAGCTCTATAAAGAGAGATGAGGGGACTCTTTCGTACCCAGCCTGGATTTTCCAATTACATTTCCCAAATCACTTCAAAGCGTGTGTGACAGTATTGAGAGGCTGAATGGTCTCCTCTGTTTCTGTGCACCAGGCCATAGGAGTAGGTGGCCTCCAACTATTCCTGTCTAGCAGGTATGAGGGGCTGAATAGAACACAGAAACATGGGACTGAGGAGCAGGAGTGGGTCATTAGATATTTTGACCCTTCTCCACCAGGAATTAAGATCGTGGCTGATCAGGTTGGGGTCTCAGGCCCACTTTCCTGTCTGTATCCCAATATCCGTGACTCACTTCTCTGTCAAATATTTAGTAATGCAGCTTTCAATCAATTAGAACATAGAGGCACAATAAACTTCCAGTGAAGAGAATTCCCACTTGACAGGTACTTTCAGAATTTTTCGTCATCCCTCTTATAGAATCAGAGAGTCATGCAGAACAGAAACAGACCCGTTAGTCCAATCTGTTCACGACGATCAGATATCAAATCTGATCTAGTCCCATTTGCCGGCATTTAGCCAATATCCCTCCTCTCAGATACTTTTTAAATGTTCGATTGTAACCGCCTTCAGCACTTCCTCTGACAGCACTTTCTGCACACACACTACGCTCTGTGTGAAACATTTATCTTCAGGTCCCTTCTAAATCATTCGCCCTCTCGCCTTCAACCTATGCCCTCTTGTTCTGGATTCCCCTACCCTGGGGAGCAGAACGTGGCTGTTCAGAATATCCATGCCCCTGATGGTTTTATAAACTTCTATAATGTCACCCCTCAGCCTCTGACACTCCAGGGGGAAACACCTCAACCTAATCAGCCTCTCCCTAAAGCTCAAACCTCCAGTCCTGGGACATCTGTGCAAGTCATTTCTGCAGAAAACCGAGTTGTACGCAGTATTCTTAAAGTGGCCCCACCAACGTCCTGTATAGATGCAACATACCACCACAACTCCTATATTCAATGCTCTGACTGATTAAGGCAAATGTGCCAAATGTGTTCTGCACCATTCTGTCTACCTGCAACTCCACTTTCAAGGAACAATGCACCTGCAGCCCTGTGTCCCTTTGTTTCACAACACGCCCCGGATCTGACCATGAAGTATATAATGTCTACCCTGATTTGCCTTCCCAAAATGCAAAGCTTCAATTTATCTAAATTAAACTTCATCTGTTACTCCTTGACCCTTTGTCCCATCTAATTGCGGTGTGGTACTCTGAGATTATCTACTACACCACCTTTCTGATGTCACCTGTAACCTTACTAACTATGGCCCCAATATTCACATCTAAATCCTTTACATAAATGATGAAATGCAGTGAACTCAGTACTGATTCTTACAGCACACTGCTGCTCACAAGCCTCCAGTCTGAAAAATACCCCTCTTCCTTCAAGCTAGTTGTGACTAGCTTCCTCTGTATCCCATGTGACTGAAACTTATTAATCTGTCTACCAAGCAGAATGAAAGTTTAGCTATGAAGAGAGGCTGAGTAGGTTAGGTTTATTTTCACTAGATAAAAGGAGATGGGGGGGGGACCTGATTAAGGTTTGCAAAATCATGAAGGGAATAGCCAGGGTGGATAGAGACAAGCTTTTTCCCAGGTTGAAGGATTCAATAATGAGAGGTTGTGCTTTCAAAGTGAGAGGAGGAAAGTTTAAGGGGGATACACGCGGTAAGTACTTCACACAGAGGGTGGTGGACATTTGGAACGCGTTGCCAGCAGAGGTGGTAGAGGCAGGCACGGTCGATTCATTTAAGATGCGTCTGGACAGATGCAAGAGGAGGTGGGGAGCAGCGTAAGACAGATGCTTAGGAATTGACCGATAGATTTAGACAGTACATTTGGATCGCCTCAGGCTTGGAGGGCGAAGGGCCTGTTCCTGGGCTGTAAATTTTCTTTGGTCTTTGTTCTTTAAATGAACATATTGCTGAAGTCCATATAGACAATGTCTACCAAATTGCCTTCATCAATCGTCTTTGTCACCTCTTCAAAAAACTCACCAAATTAATGAGCCATGATTTCCCATGCAGAAAGACACGTTGTCTACCCTTGGCTTCCCAAATGTATGTAAATGGTATTCCTCAGAATCCCCTCCAACAACTTACCCACCACTGACATCAGGCTCACCGGTCTATAGTTCCCCGGCTTTTTGGGGTCACTGTTTCCTGTTCTAGTCCCACTCCTCCCCTGCTCACAACAAATGTTAAATGTAACCAGGTTGGTGATATGGCCGAAGATATTTGTCCCAGACTGGGTCAGGGTCAGTTTTAGGAACAAGTCTGGCTAGTTTCTTTAATCTGCTAAAACAACACGTTTATGATCCAGAGCAATGTTACTCAAACTATGATGGAAAGATGAATAGCAAACTGTTTGGGTATTGCAATTATATAATCAATATTTACCTTTCAAAAAATGCTGACACACACACACACACACACACAAACACACACACACACACACACACAAAATCTCTGCAATTTTAACTTGAAATAACTTGGTCCAAATAGTATTGAAAATCGTGACAAAGGAAAAATTGTGAGATTGTCCAAAACATTATTCTGCTTCTGAAGATATTGTACTCACATATCTGCTATCAATGGGATTTCATCCTGGGAGAGTTTGGATTTGGCTGAATTCCCTTTGCTTTAGGCAGTGAGGAAATTCCAGTGAATTCTGGTTCGGGATCATCCAAAGGGTAGTACGGTGGTGAGCACTGCTGCCTCACAGCACAAGGGACTTGCGTTCGATTCCAGCCTTGGGTGATTGTCTGTGTGGAGTTTGCACATTCTCCCCTTGTCTGTGTGAGCTTCTAATGGGTGATCCAGTTTCCTAACACAAACTGTGTAGGTTCGGTGGATTGGTCATGCTAAATTGTCCGTAGTGTTCAGGGATTTCTAGGTTATGTGCAATAGTCAGAGGTAAATATAGCGGAATGGGTTAGGAATGTTGGTATGGACTTGTTGGGTCGAAGGGCATGTTTCCACACTGCAGGGATTCCATATAAATAAGAATGGTAACGATGACTGTAGAGGATTTTTAACTCGCACACATTGCTGTGATGAGGAACAATGAAGGAGAGAGAGTTCAATAGGCCATTCCTTCTCAGGCAGATTACATTTTCTCCCTCTCTGAGTTCAATCACACAGTAATGTCATCCTCTCCCAAACTGGACCATGTGAGGTCTCCTTGTACATTATCCAAACTATGTCTCCATCACATTCCCTGTTCCATGTAGGTGCATCATTGCTGCTGTCATACAGAGAGCCATACCCTTAGCAGAAACTGGTCTTGGTTAATTTGAAGATAGGTTTATATGTCCCTGCGTCATTAAAAAATAAAAATGTTTAATTTATTCAGAATACCTGTGTTAAACTGAATGCACTTTTTAAAGAAATACAGAAATTGCTGGAAAAGCTCGCCAGGTCTCTCAGTACCCAGATGATGTAGTTGTACCAGCCTCCACCACTTCCTCTGGCATCTCATTCCATACGCACACCACCCTCTGTGTGAAATGGTGCCCTTTAGGCCTCCTCAAAACCTTGCCCCTCTCACTTTCCACCAATGCCCTCTAGTTTTGGACACCCCAAATTTGGGGAAAAACCCCTGACTACTCACCCTATCTATGGCCATTTTGTTTTTATATACCTTTACTGCTGGAAAATGTGACCCCAATCAACACGAATGGCTGTACTTTCAGTCATCCTGGGCCTAAATTCTGAAATTCAATACTGACACCTCTTCCCTCTCCACCAAGTCACAATTCTAAATCCATTTTCATCAGTTTGTTCAGATGTATTCTGAGACACTTCTGTGGGCTTAACGCCAAGACCTTTGTGCCCGGAGGCAGGGACACTAGCATCGCTCGACAATACCCATAAAGCTGTAAAATTATTCTCCTGTGTGTTTGTTCATCAGCCTGTCCTGACATGCTGGGACATACCTCTGCAACAGGCAGAACTTGAATCCAGGCCTTCTAGCCCAGAGCTAGGAACACCACCACACAAGTTCAGGAATTGGAATCAAATCCAGAGCCCGGCTCAGAGACAGGGACACTACCCACTACACTACCATACCCAGATGTTGGGTCATATTTTAATGCCCACTTTCAGCTCGGTGTGGATTTATTATAATCAGGTTCCCATTACTGAACTATACAAAACACTTTGTATTGTTAAACAAATGCAAGATACTTGTCTCAACTGTAGGATATTGAGTGGACGTGCTGTGCCATTGAAATTAAATATAAACATCTTTAATTGCTATTATCTGTAGTCTGCAATATTAAGGAAAGAAATCCTGCAGACACACTCTGCCCAATGAAGGGTCTCAAACAGATATTTATTACTGAACACCAGAGACGAAGGAAGAGCTTAATTTCTGACCCTAAAACACCGATCATTCTTACCCAACTCTCACGTGTGACTCCCCTTTTCCTAAAACCATGAAGTGACACCAGGGTGCCGATTACTGTCCAGCCTCTCCTCCCCACTGACTGTGTCAGCAAACTGTCCCTCCTCCCCCTAACCACACAAGGCAAACCAAGCTCAGGGTCTTTGTGAAAATCAAGGCCGGAGTGTGCAGGCACCCTGGAGAGGGATGGGCATTTTAAAATTGAAGGGGGAGGGGGAGGTGCCAGTAATATCACACACTGGGCTGAGGGGTGGCTGATGGAGTTCAGTTTGGATTAATGCGAAGTATTGGATTTGGTAAATCAAACAACAGCAGGACCATTACAATTAAAAGAAGAGCCTTTGGCAGTGCTGTCGTACAGAAACCTAGGCTGTCAGGTTTAATTCTTTAAAATTTGCATCTCATATAGATAGTGTCGTTAAGAAGGTGTTTAACACACATGTCTTCATAGGACAGACCTTTGAGTATCGGAATTGGGATGTCATGTTGAGGTTGCACAGGACATTGGTGAGAACTCTGTGTCCAGCCTGGTCATCCTGCCCGCTTATTCCATAGGCACACCACCCTCTGGGTGAAAAAGCTGCCCCTTAGGTTACTTTTAAATGTTTCCCGTCTCACCTTAAGCCTATGTCCTCTAGTTTTGGACTCCCCGTACCCTTAAAATACCTTGCCTATTCACTTTGATATTACTGACGTTGATATTATTAAGCTGGAGAGGATTGAGAAGAGATTAACCATGATGTTGCTGGGAAAGGAGGGTGTGAGCTATCAGGAGAGGCTGGATAGGCTGGGACTTTTTTCATTGAAGAATATGAAATTAAGCAGTAACTTTACAGAGGTTTATAAAATAGTGTGGGTTACAGAGATGCTGAAGATCTCATGTCTCTAGAGTTGGGGATTCAAAACTGAGGGATTTTTAAGGTGCGAGGAAAAAGATTGACAAAAGTCATGAAAAGTAATTATGTTAGACAGAAGCTGGCTTGTGTGTGGAATGAACTTCCAGAGGAAGTGGTGAAAGTAGGGACAGTTACAACGTTTAAAGGACATTTAGATCAGTACATGGATGAGACATCAGTTTGGATGGTGCTGTGAGCAGCTGCCCTCTCCCTCCCCCTCTCTGAATGAATCCCTGTTGGTTTTCACCCTCTGCCAATGCCTGTGTAGTGGCGTGTGGCGGCCAGCAGAGGGTGGCATTGCATCACTTTAAGCACCACAGAGACACACAGATACACACACAGGGATGGTTAGGACACGGCGTGAAGCTCATCTGGTAACTTAAATGAAACATTAAAAATGCTCAATTAGCCTCGTAAACTGTTAAAATATGAGTGACAGAGAATTCCCAAATTCCACTGTTTAAATAAAAACATCAATTTATTTTTTCACTCTGAAAGTGAACATTTTACATGAACTATTCACAACTCTGGGACCCTCTTTCTCTTAGCTGCTTATTACCCGACTCCAGCTCTATAGCAATATACTGTTTCTGGGTCTGCCATCATCTCATATCTCAGGTGCTTGTAAGCTCTCAGTTCAGAACAGCATTCCCTCTCTCTTAAAGGTATAGTACACACTTTCAACTTCATCACATTATACTCTGATGAATATCGATAAGTGGGACCTCTCCGGATTTCTCTTGCTCTGTGGTTTGTCCATATTTCATTTGCTCCGTCTGGTGTGTGTCAGGACTTTTGTTGCTCCATTGACAGCATGTCATTAATAGACTCTGTCCATATGAATATATCAGTATTTCACTTGCTCACACTCGTGTATGTGGGGCAGGATTTCAGTTGTTTTATGGGGACTGTGATGCTATGACAATCTCACTGTTTGGAGATAAGACCAAATTGGAAGAATTGTAAAGTCTATGGAGGAGAGTGTGGAACTCTAACAGGACACTCACACGTTGGTGCACTGTTCAGGTTTATGACAGATGGGGATCAGTGCAGAGCAGTTTGAGGTGATGCACTTTGGTAGGAAAGACAATGAAAGTCAGTTTAAAACAGGCTGTACCGTTATAAAGGGGGTGTAGGAGCAGATGGTCCTGCGTGTGTATGAGCACAGATTGTTGAAGATATCAGGACAAGTGGGGAGAGCAGTAACTATCACAGATTAGTTTCAGTATCTGAGCTGTTGACAGGAGGAGGTGTAGGAGGGAATCTCCGTGCTCCCTTCCTGGGACGTGGTGGTGACGATGTGTTGTGAGCCCACCCTCCTGCCCACCGAGACCATGGGGATTCCATTTGTACCAGCTCGAGAAAAAACGGAGATGGCATCAGGGCCACAGCTTCTAAGTTGTGCTGTGGGGGAACCGGAGCTGCCAGTGGGTTTAAAGTGAGAATTGTCCTTCACTGAACATTGCTCCTTACTCGGTCGGTGGGACGTGGATGTTTCAGAATCTCCACACGAGGCGTCCCGGTCCCCTCCAGCTCCTACCAGGGCCCTCCCCACATGGCGGGGGGAGGGGGGTGAGGGAAAGGATATTGGGCACTCCACCATCCGGCTTGGCCCTTTCTGTCCTATTCCAGGCTGGTGGTGGTTTGACGATGTGTTGTGAGCCCACCATCCTGGAATGGGAGGGAGGGAGGGAGGGAGGGTGGAAGTGGGTTGCCCTGCTCTTAGTGTTAGTGTAGGTGGGTCGGGGGTCATGGTGAGGTGTCCAGAGGGAGTCAGTCCACAGTGTTGTATCCATGCAGTGTTATTAGTGTGGGCGTGAAGTGGAGGGAGTGGGGGACAGAGGGAGAGAGAGAGACAGAGACAGACAGAGACAGACAGAGAAGGTGCAGCATGAGGCAGTGAGAGTGGTGGACATGAGCCTTGTTCGGGGGTCGGTGCTATAACAGATATACAGTGAGTGTGAGGGAGCAGAGAGAATACAGTGACCCTTATCCTGACAGAGTGGGGAAGGTTATTGATGCTTGTCCTGTATTGCTGGACATTTCTTCAGACCGCAGATACTGCACTGAGTTGGGTGGGGAGCTCAGACCATACTCGGTGTTTCTGGTTGTGTCGCCCCCTCTGGGAAGAGAATGGTCCCCCTCTGTACTAGCCCATCCACCAGGTCCTCCGTGCCCCTGTTGAAAAACCATGGTGTAATTGTCCCTTATCTGCCAGGCTCTGGGTAAACTGTGCAGGGCAGCTCCTAATGGAGAAAGCTCAATCGTGTGCCCCTTGGGCTTTTAAAGATGGCCCCAGTGTCAGGGATCACGGAATATCCAGGGGCATCTGGGTGATGGTGTGTACCTCCAGCCGTGAAGGACTCCATTTACCAAGCTGTGGAACAAATGCTCATCCAAACCTCTCCATCATCTAACCTCACACCAATATCCCTTTTTCCCATCTTTCCTGGGAAGACTAGCTCATGTTACAGGATGCTATCGAAGTGTCTACATTTCAGAATTCTGAAACCTTCGAACACAGCCTTCCATGACACTGTCTCTCAGTCTCCCTCTCTCTGTCGATACCCCAAACCCCTCCCATGTGGTGATATTTAAACTGATTCCTCTGCCTAGTCTCACTGGCAGTGATGTTCACACCCACAGCACCCCCTTGTTAGGGCAACAATGCGGATATGGAGCTGTAAATGGATGGGAGCTGCACATTCTGTCACTTCCAGCCCGGTCTGCAAGTTTCCCCAAACTGGGCAGGGATCTATCAGAGTGTTACTGAGCAACGCACTGGGGTGGGGTACACAGTCCTACATGCTGGGACGGTAACTGCTCCTGGGTTACAGATCAATGCACTGGGGTGGTGTACACAGACCTACATGCTGGGAGGGTAACTGCTCCTGGGTTACAGATCAATGCACTGGGGTGGGGTACACAGTCCTACATGCTGGGAATGTAACTGCTCCTGGTTTACAGATCAATGCACTGGGGTGGTGTACACAGTCCTACATGCCG
The DNA here is from genome assembly GCF_047496795.1 of Chiloscyllium punctatum. Lineage (NCBI taxonomy): Eukaryota > Metazoa > Chordata > Chondrichthyes > Orectolobiformes > Hemiscylliidae > Chiloscyllium > Chiloscyllium punctatum. The sequence goes on from NC_092788.1 coordinate 8,634,603, forward strand.
GGAGGGTAACTGCTCCTGGGTTACAGATCAAAGTACTGGGATGGGGTACACAGTCCTACATGCTGGGAGGGTAACCGCTCCTGGGTTAAGATCAACGCACTGGGGTGGTGTACACAGTCCTACAAGCTGGGAGGGTAACTGCTCCTGGGTTACAGATCAATGCACTGGGGTGGGGTACACAGTCCTACATGCTGGGAATGTAACTGCTACGGGGTTCCAGATCAATGCACTGGGTTGGTGTACGCAGCTCTACAATCTGGGAGGGTAACTGCTCCTGGGTTACAGATCAATGCACCGGGGTGGTGTACACAGTCCTACATGCAGGGAGGGTAACTACGCCTGGGTTACAGATCAATGCACTGGGGTGGGGTACACAGTCGTACATGCTGGGAGGGTAACTGCTACGGGTTTCCAGATCAATGCACTGGGTTGGTGTACGCAGCTCTACAATCTGGGAGGGTAACTGCTCCTGGGTTACAGATCAATGCACCGGGGTGGTGTACACAGTCCTACATGCTGGGAGGGTAACTGCTCCTGGGTTACAGATCAATGCACTGGGGTGGGGTACACAGTCCTACATGCTGGGAGGGCAACTGTTCCTGGGTTACAGATCAATGCACTGGGTTGGGGTACACAGTCCTACAGGCTGGGAGGGTAACTGCTCCTGGGTTACAGATCAATGCACTGGGGTGGGGTACACAGTCCTACATGCTGGGAGGGTAACTGCTCCTTGGTTACAGATCAATGCACTGGGGTGGGGTACACAGTCCTACAGTCTGGGAGGGTAACTGCTCCTGGGTGACAGATCAATGTACTGGGATGGGGTACACAGTCCTACTGGGAGGGTAACCGCTCCTGGGTTAAGATCAACGCACTGGGGTGGTGTACACAGTCCTACATGCTGGGAGGGTAACTGTTCCTGGGTTACAGATCAATGCACTGGGGTGGGGTACACAGTCCTACATGCTGGGAGGGTAACTGCTACGGGTTTATAGATCAATGCACTGGGGTGGTGTACACAGTCCTACATACTGGGAGGGTAACTGCGCCTTGGTTACAGATCAATGCACCGGGGTGGTGTACACAGTCCTACATGCAGGGAGGGTAACTACGCCTGGGTGACAGAACAATGCACTGGGGTGGGGTACACAGTCCTACATGCTGGGAGGGTAACTGCTACGGGTTTACAGATCAATGCACTTGGTTGGTGTACGCAGCTCTACAATCTGGGAGGGTAACTGCTCCTGGGTTAAGGATCAATGCACTGGGGTGGGGTACACAGTCCTACATGCTGGGAGGGTAACTGCTCCTGGGTTACAGATCAATGCACTGGGGTGGGGTACACAGTCCTACATGGTGGGAGGGCAACTGTTCCTGGGTTACAGATCAATGCACTGGGTTGGGGTACACAGTCCTACAGGCTGGGAGGGTAACTGCTCCTGGGTTACAGATCAATGCACTGGGTTGGGGTACACAGTCCTACATGCTGGGAGGGTAACTGCTCCTTGGTTACAGATCAATGCACTGGGGTGGTGTACACAGTCCTACATGCCGGGAGGGTAACTGCTCCTGGGTTACAGATCAATGTACTGGGATGGGGTACACAGTCCTACATGCTGGGTGGGTAACCGCTCCTGGGTTAAGATCAACGCACTGGGGTGGTGTACACAGTCCTACATGCTGGGAGGGTAACTGCTCCTGGGTTACAGATCAATGCACTGGGGTGGGGTACACAGTCCTACATGCTGGGAGGGTTACTGCTACGGGTTTATAGATCAATGCACTGGGGTGGTGTACACAGTACTACATACTGGGAGGATAACTGCTCCTGGGTTACAGATCAATGCACCGGTGTGGTGTACACAGTCCTACATGCAGGGAGGGTAACTACTCCTGGGTTACAGATCAATGCACTGGGGTGGGGTACACAGTCCTACATGCTGGGAGGGTAACTGCTACGGGTTTACGGATCAATGCACTGGGTTGGTGTACGCAGCTCTACAATCTGGGAGGGCAACTGCTCCTGGGTTAGGGATCAATGCACTGGTGTGGGGTACACAGTCCTACATGCTGGGAGGGTAACTGCTCCTGGTTTACAGATCAATGCACTGGGGTGGGGTACACAGTCCTACTTGCAGGGAGGGCAACTGTTCCTGGGTTACAGATCAATGCACTGGGTTGGGGTACACAGTCCTACAGGCTGGGAGGGGAACTGCTCCTGGGTTACAGATCAATGCACTGGGGTGGCGTACACAGTCCTACATGCTGGGAGGGGAACTGCTCCTGGGTTACGGATCAATGCACTGGGGTGGGGTACACAGTCCTACAGTCTGGGAGGGGAACTGCTCCTGGGTTACAGATCAATGCACTGGGGTAGGGTACACAGTCCTACATGCTGGGAGGGCAACTGTTCCTGGGTTACAGATTAATGCACTGGGTTGGGGTACACAGTCCTACAGGCTGGGAGGGTAACTGCTCCTGGGTTACGGATCAATGCACTGGGGTGGGGTACACAGTCCTACATGCTGGGAGGGTAACTGCTACGGGTTTACGGATCAATGCACTGGGTTGGTGTACGCAGCTCTACAATCTGGGAGGGCAACTGCTCCTGGGTTACAGATCAATGCACTGGGGTGGGGTACACAGTCCTACATGCTGGGAGGGCAACTGTTCCTGGGTTACAGATCAATGCACTGGGTTGGGGTACACAGTCCTACAGGCTGGGAGGGTAAATGCTCCTGGGTTACAGATCAATGCACTGGGGTGGGGTACACAGTCCTACATGCCGGGAGGGTAACTGCTCTTTGGTTACAGATGAATGTACTGGGATGGGGTACACAGTCCTACAGTCTGGGAGGGTAACCGCTCCTGGGTTAAGATCAACGCACTGGGGTGGTGTACACAGTCCTACATGCTGGGAGGGTAACCGCTCCTGGGTTAAGATCAACGCACTGGGGTGGGGTACACAGTCCTACATGCTGGGAATGTAACTGCTCCTGGTTTACAGATCAATGCACTGGGGTGGGGTACACAGTCCTACATGCTGGGAGGGTAACTGCTCCTGGGTTACAGATCAATGCACCGGGGTGGTGTACACAGTCCTACATGCAGGGAGGGTAACTGCTTCGGGTTTACAGATCAATGCACTGGGTTGTTGTACGCAGCTCTACAATCTGGGAGGGTAACTGCTCCTGGGTTAGGGATCAATGCACTGGGGTGGGGTACACAGTCCTACATGCTGGGACGGTAACTGCTCCTGGGTTACAGATCAATGCACTGGGGTGGGGTACACAGTCCTACATGCTGGGAGGGCAACTGTTCCTGGGTTACAGATCAATGCACTCGGTTGGGGTACACAGTCCTACAGGCTGGGAGGGTAACTGTTCCTGGGTTACAGATCAATGCACTGGGGTGGGGTACACAGTCCTACATGCTGGGAGGGTAACTGCTCCTGGGTTACAGATCAATGTACTGGGATGGGGTACACAGTCCTACATGCTGGGTGGGTAACCGCTCCTGGGTTAAGATCAACGCACTGGGGTGGTGTACACAGTCCTACATGCTGGGAGGGTAACTGCTCCTGGGTTACAGATCAATGCACTGGGGTGGGGTACACAGTCCTACATGCTGGGAGGGTTACTGCTACGGGTTCATAGATCAATGCACTGGGGTGGTGTACACAGTACTACATACTGGGAGGGTAACTGCTCCTGGGTTACAGATCAATGCACCGGTGTGGTGTACACAGTCCTACATGCAGGGAGGGTAACTACTCCTGGGTTACAGATCAATGCACTGGGGTGGGGTACACAGTCCTACATGCTGGGAGGGTAACTGCTACGGGTTTACGGATCAATGCACTGGGTTGGTGTACGCAGCTCTACAATCTGGGAGGGCAACTGCTCCTGGGTTAGGGATCAATGCACTGGTGTGGGGTACACAGTCCTACATGCTGGGAGGGTAACTGCTCCTGGTTTACAGATCAATGCACTGGGGTGGGGTACACAGTCCTACTTGCAGGGAGGGCAACTGTTCCTGGGTTACAGATCAATGCACTGGGTTGGGGTACACAGTCCTACAGGCTGGGAGGGTAACTGCTCCTGGGTTGCAGATCAATGCACTGGGGTGGCGTACACAGTCCTACATGCTGGGAGGGGAACTGCTCCTGGGTTACGGATCAATGCACTGGGGTGGGGTACACAGTCCTACAGTCTGGGAGGGGAACTGCTCCTGGGTTACAGATCAATGCACTGGGGTAGGGTACACAGTCCTACATGCTGGGAGGGCAACTGTTCCTGGGTTACAGATTAATGCACTGGGTTGGGGAACACAGTCCTACAGGCTGGGAGGGTAACTGCTCCTGGGTTACGGATCAATGCACTGGGTTGGTGTACGCAGCTCTACAATCTGGGAGGGCAACTGCTCCTGGGTTACAAATCAATGCACTGGGGTGGGGTACACAGTCCTACATGCTGGGAGGGCAACTGTTCCTGGGTTACAGATCAATGCACTGGGTTGGGGTACACAGTCCTATAGGCTGGGAGGGTAACTGCTCCTGGGTTACAGATCAATGCACTGGGGTGGGGTACACAGTCCTACATGCCGGGAGGGTAACTGCTCTTTGGTTACAGATGAATGTACTGGGATGGGGTACACAGTCCTACAGTCTGGGAGGGTAACCGCTCCTGGGTTAAGATCAACGCACTGGGGTGGTGTACACAGTCCTACATGCTGGGAGTGTAACCGCTCCTGGGTTAAGATCAACGCACTGGGGTGGGGTACACAGTCCTACATGCTGGGAATGTAACTGCTCCTGGTTTACAGATCAATGTACTGGGGTGGGGTACACAGTCCTACATGCTGGGAGGGTAACTGCTCCTGGGTTACAGATCAATGCACCGGGGTGGTGTACACAGTCCTACATGCAGGGAGGGTAACTGCTTCGGGTTTACAGATCAATGCACTGGGTTGTTGTACGCAGCTCTACAATCTGGGAGGGTAACTGCTCCTGGGTTAGGGATCAATGCACTGGGGTGGGGTACACAGTCCTACATGCTGGGACGGTAACTGCTCCTGGGTTACAGATCAATGCACTGGGGTGGGGTACACAGTCCTACATGCTGGGAGGGCAACTGTTCCTGGGTTACAGATCAATGCACTGGGTTGGGGTACACAGTCCTACAGGCTGGGAGGGTAACTGCTCCTGGGTTACAGATCAATGCACTGGGGTGGGGTACACAGTCCTACATGCTGGGAGGGTAACTGCTCCTGGGTTACAGATCAATGTACTGGGATGGGGTACAAAGTCCTACATGCTGGGAGGGCAACTGTCCCTGGGTTACAGATCAATGCACTGGGTTGGGGTACACAGTCCTACAGGCTGGGAGGGTAACTGCTCCTGGGTTACAGATCAATGCACTGGGGTGGGGTACACAGTCCTATATGCTGGGAGGGTAACTGCTCCTGGTTTGCAAATTAATTCACGGGTGATCACTGCACAGGTCGCTGTGCTGGTCAGACTATCTGGTTGAGGTTTATAGATTCTGCAATGATGTGGTCTGTGCAGCTCCCCATGCTGGATGTATATTTGTTTCAGGTTCACACATTTGTGCCCTGCTGTGGTCTGCACAGCTCCCCGTGCCGGACGGATATCTAGTCCGGGGTTATAGATCAATGCACGGCTGTGGTCTTGACAGTTCCCCGTCCTGGACAGATATCTAGTCTGGGTTTATGGGTCAATGCACTGCTGTGGTCTGCACAGCTCCCCGTCCTGGACAGATATCTAGTGCGGGTTTATGGATCAATGCACTGCTGTGGTCTGCGCAGTGTTCCACTCTGGCCAGATTGCTGGATTGTATTGACCAGTGTAATGGATGAATCTGGACAGATTACTGGGTTGTACTGAGCAGGACACTGGCCTGGTCTGTACAGTGTTCCATGGTGAACAGGTATCTCCTCTGGGTGTATAGTGTCTGGGCTGGTTCTGGGAGGTGGATTGAGAATGTGGTATATCTCACCATTTCAGCTGATCTGGCAATGCCTTTAGTTCCCATTCCTGTGATTGGAGCCTCCGTCTCTCACCCCATTAATGTTACAGTGTGTCCAGGCACAGGACAACATGTTGGTGAGGTGGGTAGGGGGGAAAGGTGATGGACAGATCAAGGGATTACCCGGAACGTTCTGTCCCCAACATTCAATAACTGACATTCCCCGGAATGTTCTGTCCCCGACATTCTATAACTCACATTCCCCTGAACGTTCTGTCCCCGACATTCTATAACTGACATTCCCCGGAACGTTCCATCCCCGACATTCTATAACTGACATTCCCCGGAACGTTCTGTCCCCGACATTCTAAAACTGACATTCCCCGGAACGTTCCGTCCCCAACATTCTATAACTGACATTCCCCGGAACGTTCTGTCCCCGACATTCTATAACTGACATTCCCCGGAACGTTCTGTCCTCGACATTGTTTGTGAACGGCCGGACGTCAGTGAATTGAACAAACGATAAGATCCCGAGGGAAGCGATCCTGTTCCAGGGAGAAGGAGACACTGTTCCGAAGGACCCTCAGGCAGTTAAAGGGGTGAATACGTTTTCCCTGCGTTTCCATTTCTTCCCGACACAGGATCGACCACAATTTAGACCGAAATACAGGAATTCCGAAACTCCGTTTGTCTTCAGGAAACTGGGAGAGAATCCTTCAGGACAGTTACGTTTCCACCCTCCGTATTAGGAACTGGGAAGGAGTGACCTGTGTCTGCTCTCGAGTGATCGAGTGTGTTGGAATGTTCTAGAAACCTTCTGTCCTTATGGATGTGTCTCTGTGTGTTTGGGGAGGAAGGGTTTCTTGTTGTTTATATCACATTTTTGTCAGTAATTCCGACCTTCCCATTTGTTATTCCAGCTCCAATTATTTTAATAAATCCCTGAATACAGGGACACATTTGAAAATCTCACTGGGTCCCTGATCAAACGGGTCCCTTTGCCCCCAGGCTGATGGATAATTGGTTTGTTTTCCTTCCTCACAGTTAACGTAGTGACCATCTACGTCCTGCTTTATAAAGATTGTGGATTGTCTCCATGCGTCAGACGTTACCTGGGGGCCATGGCAGCGGCGGATCTCCTGGTCATTATCCTCGACCTGATCCTGAGACACATTCCCATTGTTTATTGGGAACAGTTTGATTTCCTGAGGGACTCCGTCCCCGTGTGTAATATCCACGCCGTCCTGCTTTATGCAGCCACTGACTGCTCTGTCTGGTTCACCGTCACTTTCACCTTTGATCGGTTTGTGGCCATTTGTTGCCAGAAGCTGAAAGATAAATATTGCAGTGAGAAAACGGCGGCTGTGGTTCTGGGAGCAGTGACTGTGCTGAGCTGTTTAAAGAACATTTTCTGGTATTTTATTCTCACGGCTCGGTATTCGCTGTGGAACCCTCAGAACACCCCCTGGTTTTGTTTTGTAACAGCCGCTGTTCTATTCTCCAGTGTTTGGGCCACAATCGAGTTCCTCCACAACATTCTAACCCCATGTGTCCCATTTCTCCTGATTCTGCTGCTCAATGTTCTCACCGTCAGACACATTTTAGTGACCAGCAGAGCCCGCAGGAGACTCCGCGCTCACACCAATGGGGACGCTCAGTCTGACACTGAAATGAGAAACCGAAAAAAATCCATCATTTTACTGTTTGTGATCTCGGCCAAATTCATCCTGTTATGGTCAACGTTAATGCTGTATTCTATATGGTACCGGATGTGGAATATTGGATATCACTTTGTGTATCTTGATCGCTTTGTGCGGGATTTGGGCTTCATGCTGCAGCTCCTCAGTTGCTGCACAAACACCGCGATTTATGCCGTGACCCAGACTCAGTTCAGGGAGCAGCTGAAGAATGTGCTGAAATATCCCTTCACCCGAATCCATCCATCCATCAAATTCCCTCATTAATCAATCCATCCGGGATTTTCTCATTTCAGTTCAGTGTTTCAGCGATGGAGCAGCCTGTCGCTATGGTAACAGACTGAGGGTAGGGCTGGTTTGTCCATCCTTATCCCACAGTGGGGTTACAGGGAAACATTTCAATGTTTCTCACAACTCAGGGGCTAGTGAGAAAAGGCACCATCCCACTGACTGTATCCGTCACTTCCATTTGTAACCAATAAAAATGTTGATTAAAGCGAGCCGAGCAGCAGAGTGACCGATGTTGTTGTGTGTCTTTGTGTTGGAGAAGCTGAGCTGGAGAGAGACAGACTCAGCCCCAAGTCCTGGTCCTCAGGGAAGGGGAGGGCACCGCGCCCTGAGCTCAGGGGTTGGGTTTAACTCCCTCTGTCCCACCACTACAGCCTGGACTCCCCATTACCTCTACCCTACTCTTTCTCCTCAATTCTCTCTGTCGCTCTCTCTTTCTGCACACTCACTCTTTTTCAACCCTCTCCCTCAACCCCCTCTCTCTCACACACACCCCCCAAGAGAGGCACCAAGGGAGATGGAGAGTGAGAAGGGGGAGAGAGAGAGTTAGGGTGAGGGAGAGAGAGAGAGAGAGAGACACGGGAGGAGATAATGAGAGAGAGAGGGGCGAGAGAGAGTGAGACTGAGAGAGGGGCGAGGGAGGGGGCAAGAGAGAAAAAGAGACCGAGAGAGAGAAAGGGGGCAAGAGAGATAGGGAAGACGAGAGAGAGAGAATGACAGGACAGGGAGAGAGAATGAGGGGGCGAGAGAGAGACAGGGGTTGGGAAATGGGGGCAAGAGAAAGCAAGATGGCTAGAAAAAGAAACAGGAGGGAAGAGAGAGAGAGAGATAGAGGTGTGAAGAGAGATAGAGTGTCGAGAGATGGAGGTGAGAGAGAGACAGAGGGAGAGACTGGATGAGAGAGAGCAAGGGAGACAGAGAGAGATATGGTGAGAGAGAGGAAGGGCACAAAGGAGAGAGGGGTGTGTGAGAGGGCGACAGTGGAGAGAGAGGGGTGTAGCGGGCGAGAGAGGGAGGGGGTGAGAGAGAGAGAGGGGAGTGAGAGAGAGGGGAGCTAGAGAGAGAAGGAGGGGGAGAGAGAGATAGAGGGGGAGACAGAGAGAGGGAGGGGGTGAAAGAGAGAGAGGGAGGGGGTGAGAGAGAAAGAGGGAGGAGGTGGGAGTGAGGGGGGCGAGAGAGAGAGAGGGGCAAAAGTGAGAGGGAGGGGGTGAGAGAGGGGGAGCAAGAGAGAGGGAGGGGGTGAGATAGAGAGGGAGTGGGGCGGGAGAGAGAGGGAGGCGCAAGAGGGAGAAAGAGGGAGGGGCAAGAGAGAGACAAGGAGGGGGCGCGAGAGAGAAGGTGGGGAAGAAGGAGAGGGTGGGGGCGAGAGAGAGGGAGGGAGCGAGGGAGAGAGAGGGGGACGAGATAGAGGGAGGGGCGGCGAGGGAGAGAGGGCGAGGGGGCGAGATTGGGAGGGGGTGGGCGACAGAGAGAGGGAGGGAGGCGAGATAGGGGGGCGAGAGAGAGGGAGGGGGTGAGAGAGGGTGGGGGCGAGAGAGAGAGGGGAGTGGGCGAGAGAGAGGGAGGGAGCGAGGGAGAGAGAGGGGACGAGATAGAGGGAGGGGCGGCGAGGGAGAGAGGGCCAGGGGGCGAGATAGGGGGGGGGGGTGGGCGACAGAGAGAGGGAGGGAGGCGAGATAGGGGGGCGAGAGAGAGGGAGGGGGTGAGAGAGAGAGAGGGAGGGGCGAGAGAGAGAGGGTGGGGGCGAGAGAGAGAGGGGAGTGGGCGAGAGAGAGAAGGAGGGGAGCGAGAGAGAGGGGGAAGGGAACGAGAGAGAGAGGGAGGGGGCGAGAGAGGGAGCGATGGGCGAGAGAGAGAGGGAGGGGGTGAGAGAAAGAGAAGGGGACGAGAGAGAGAGAGTGAGGGGGCGAGGCTGAGAGAGGGAGGTGGCGAGAGTGAGAGGGAGGGGTCGAGAGAGAGAGAGGGAGGGTGCGAGAGAGAGGGACGGGGCAAGAGAGAGAGGGTGGGAGCGAGAGAGAGAGAGGGAGGGGGCGAGAGAGAGAGGAAGGGAGGTGAGAGAGAGGGAGGGACGAGAGAGAGAGGGAGGGGGCGAGAGAGAGAGGGAGGGGGCGAGAGAGAGAGAGAGGGGGCGAGAGAGAGAGGGAGGGAGGGGGCGAGAGAGAGAGAGAGGGAGGGAGCGATAGAGGGAGGGGGAAAGTGAGAGAGAGAAGGAGGGGGCGAGAGAGAGAAGGAGGGAGGGTGGGCGAGCGAGAGAGAGAGGGAGGGGGTGAGAGTGAGAGAAGGGGTGAGAGAGAGGGAGGGGGACAAGATAGAGGGGGGGCTAGAGAGAGCGAAAGAGAGAGGGAGGGGGCTAGAGAGAGGGAGGGGATCAGAGAGAGAGAGGGAGGGGGATAGAGAGAGAGGGAGGGCTGAGAGAGGGAGGGGGGCAGGTGAGAGAGAGAGGGACGGGCGAGAGTGAGAGAAGGGGCGAAATAGAGGGAGGGGGTGAGAGAGAGGAAGGAAGTGAGAGAGAGAGAGGGAGGGGACGAGATAGAGGGGGGCGAGAGAGAGAGAGAGAGCCAGAGAGAGAGTGGAGAGAGAGAGAGGGAGGGGCTGAGAGAGAGGGAGGGGGGGAATGGGGCGAGAGAGAGAGGGAGGTGGGCTAGAGAGAGAGGGAGGGAGGGGGCGAGAGAGAAGGAGGGGGTGAGAGAGAGAGAGGGAGGGGTTGAGAGACAGAAAGGGAGGGCCGAGAGAGGGAGGGGGCAGTTGAGAGAGAGTGGGAGGGGGCGAGAGAGAGATGGAGGGAGGGGGCTGAGACAGAGAGGGTGTGGGCGAGAGAGAGAGGGTGGGGGCGAGAGAGAGAGGAGAGGTGACGAGTGAGAAAGGGAGGGGAGGTGAGATACAGAGGGAGGGGTCAAGAGAGAGCAGGAGGGGATGAGAGAGAGAGGTGGGGGCGAGAGAGAGAGGGAGGGAGGCGAGAGAGAGGGGGGCGAGAGAGAAAGGAAGTGTGGCGAGAGAGAGAGGGAGGGAGGTGAGAGAGAGAGGGAGGGGGCGAGAGAGAGAGGGAGGGGGCGAGAGAGAGAGGGGGGCGAGAGAGAGAAGGTGGGGGCGAGAGTGAGAGAAGGGGTAGAGAGAGAGGGAGGGGGCGAGAGAGAGAGAGGGAGGGGGTGAGAGAGCGAGGGAGTGGGGCGAGAGAGAGGGGGAGGGGGCGAGGGAGAGAGGGGGGGCAAGAGAGAGAGGGTGGGGGCGACAGTGAGAGAGGGAGGGGGCGAGAGTGAGAGGGAGGGGGCGAGAGAGAGAGGGAGGGAGGCGAGAGAGAGGGGGAGGGGGCGAGAGAGAGAGGGGGACGAGAGAGAGAGGGTGGGGGCGAGAGTGAGAGAAGGGGGGAGAGAGAGAGGGAGGGGGTGAGAGAGAGAGAGAGGGAGGGGGAGACAGAGAGAGGGAGGGGGTGAAAGAGAGAGAGGGAGGGGGTGAGAGAGAAAGAGGGAGGAGGTCGGGAGTGAGGGGGGCGAGAGAGAGGCAAATGTGAGAGGGAGGGGGTGAGAGAGGGGGAGCAAGAGAGAGGGAGGGGGTGAGATAGAGAGGGAGTGAGGCGGGACAGAGAGTGAGGGGGCGAGAGAGAAAGAGGGAGGGGCAAGAGGGAGAAAGAGGGAGGGGCAAGAGAGAGACAAGGAGGGGGCTAGAGAGAGAGGGAGGGGGCGAGAGAGAGGGAGGGGATCAGAGAGAGAGAGGGAGGGGGATAGAGAGAGAGAGTGAGGGCTGAGAGAGGTAGGGGTCGAGAGAGACAGAGGGAGGGGGCTAGAGAGAGAGGGAGGGGGCGAGAGAGAGAGGGAGGGGGCGAGAGAGAGTGAGGGAGGGGCAAGAGGGAGAAAGAGGGAGGGGCAAGAGAGAGACAAGGAGGGGGCTAGAGAGAGAGGGAGGGGGCGAGAGAGAGGGAGGGGATCAGAGAGAGAGAGGGAGGGGGCGAGAGAGAGAGGGAGGGCGACAAGAGAGAAAGGGAGGAGGCAAGAGAGAGAGGGAGTAGTCGAGACAGAGAGGGATGGGGCGAGAGGGAAACAGAGAGGGATGGGGAGAGAGAGAGAGGGAGTGGGGTGAGAGAGACGTGGAGGGGGCGAGAGAGATGTAGGGAGAGGGCGAGAGAGAGACTGAGGGGGTGGGTGAGTGAGAGGGTGAGAGTCAGAGAGAGAGGGGGTGAGAGATGGAGGGGGAGGGGGTGAGAGAGAGAGTGGGAGGGGGCGAGAGAGAGAGAGGGAGGGTGGCGAGAGAGAGAGTGGAGGTGAGAGAGAAAGGGAGGGGTGGGAGAGAGACAGAGGGAGGGAGGCAAGAGAGAGAGTGGAGGTGAGAGAGAGGGAGGGAGGGATGGGAGAGAGAGAGAGGGAGGGGTGTTGGAAGGGACGGGGGTGCGAGAGAGGGCGGGCGAGTGAGAGAGGGCGGGTGGCAAGAGAGAGGGGGGGTGAGAGACAGAGGGATAGGACGAGAGAGAGATAGAGACAGAGAGAGGGAGGTGCGAGAGAGAGGGAGGGGGACAAGAGAGTGAGGGAGGGAGTGGGCAAGAGAGAGAGCGGGAGAGAGAGAAGGAGGGGGAGAGAGGGATTGGATCGAGAGAGAGAGAGAGGGGAGGTGAGAGAGAGAGGGAAGGGCGAGAGAGGAAGGGATGGGGCGAGAGAGAGAGGGAGGGGGCGAGAGAGAGAGAGGGAGAGGGCGAGAGACAGAGAGGGATGGGCGAGAGAGGGAGGGGAGGGGGCGAGAGAGGGAGGGGGGTGAGAGAGAGAGAGAGCGAGAGGCGAGAGAGAGGGAGGGGGTGAGAGAGAGAGAGGGAGGGGGAGAGAGAGAGAGGGTCAGGTGAGAGAGAGACAGAGAGGGAGGGGGCGAGAGAGAGAAGGAGGGAGGCTGCTGAGAGAGAGAGGGAGAGCGGGCGAGAGAGGGAGGGGGGTGAGAGAGAGAGAGCGAGAGGTGAGAGAGGGGGGGTGAGAGAGAGAGAGTGGGAGGGCGGCGAGAAAGAGAAGGGGGTGAGAGAGAGAGGGAGGGGGCAAAAGAGAGAGGGAGAGGGCGAGAGAGAAATGGAGGGGGCGAGAGAGAGAGGAGGGAGAGTGAGAGGGAGGGGGCGAGAGAGAGGGGGAAGGGATTGGTGGGGGGGAGAGAGAGAGAGAGCGAGGGGGGCGAGAGGGGGAGAGAGACGGGCCGAGAGAGAGAGGGTGGGGTTGAGAGAGAGAGGGATGGGGTGAGAGAGAGAGAGGGAGGGGGCGAGATAGGGAGAGGGAGGTGGTGAGAGAGAGAGGGAGGGGGCGAGAGAGAGTGTGGGAGTAGGGTGAGAGAGAGGGATGGGACGAAAGAGAGAGGGAGGGGTTGAGAGAGAGGTAGGGGGGGCGAGAGAGAGAGGCAAAGGCCAAGAGGGGGAGGGGGCGGGCAAGAGAGAGAGGGAGGGGGTGAGAGAGAAATGGAGGGGACGAGAGAGACGAACGGAGCGGGGCATGAGAGAGAGGGAGGGGGCGAGAGAGAGAGGAAGGGGGCAAGAGAGAGAGGGCAAGTGAGAGAGTGAGAGTGGGAGTAGGGTGAGAGAGAGAGAGAAGGGGTGAGAGAGTGAGGGAGGGGGCAAATGAGAGTGGGTGGGTGAGAGAGGAAGGCAGGGGGCGAGAGGGGGAGGGGGCGGGTAAGAGAAAGAGGGAGGGGGTGAGAGAGAAATGGAGGGGGCGAGAGAGAGAGGAGGGAGAGTGAGAGGGAGGGGGTGAGACCGAGAGAAGGGGCGAGAGACAGGGAATGGGGTGAGAGAGAGAGAGGGAGGGGGCGAGAGAGAGAGAGGGAGGGGGCGAGAGAGCGAGGGAGGGGTTTGGTGGTGGAGAGAGAGAGAGAACAAGGGGGGCGAGAGGGGGAGAGAGGCGGGTCGAGAGAGAGAGAGGGTGGGGTTGAGAGAGAGAGGGATGGGGTTAGAGAGAGAGGCAGGAGGTGAGAGGGGGAGGGGGCGGGCAAAAGAGAGAGGGAGAGGGTGAGAGAGAAATGGAGGGGGTGAGAGAGAGGAGGGGAGCTGGGCGTGAGGGAGAGGGAGGGGGGCGAGAGAGAGAGAGGGAGGGGGCAAGAGGGGGGTAGAGGGGGATAGAGAGAGAGAGAGTGAGGGAGCAAGAGGAAGAGCGACGGGCTGAGGGCGAGAGGGTGGTGTTGAGAGAGAGAGGGATGGGGTGAGAGAGAGAGTGGAAGGGGCGAGATAGGGAGAGGGAGGTGGCGAGAGAGAGATTGGGATTGAGGCGAGAGAGAGAGGGGGTCGAGAGAGTGAGTGGACGTCAGTGAGTGGGAGGGGTGGGAGAGAGAGAGAGGGTGGGGTGTGAGGGGGGCGCGAGAGAGAGGGAGGGGGCAAGAGTGAGAGGGCGTTGGGTCAGAGAGAGAGAGGGAGGGGGCGAGAGAGAGAGGAGGGGTGAGGGGGAGGCGAGAGAGAGGGGGAGGGGGCGATGGAGAGCGGGAGGGGCTGAGAGAGAGACGGAGGGAGGGCGGCGAGAGAGAAAGATAGAGGGTCAAGATAGAGAGTGGAAGTGAGAGAGAGGGAGGGGTGCGATAGAGAGAGAGGCGGGGAGGAGAGAGAGGGGGGCGAGAGAGAGATGGACGGGCGAGAGGGAGAGGGAGGGGGGCAAGAGAGAGAGGGAGGGTGCAAGAGAGAAAGGGAGGGGTCAAGAGAGAGAGGGAGGTATGGGCGAGAGAAGAAGTAGGGGGGCGAGAGAGAGAGATACGGGCCGAGAGAGAGGGAGGGTTTAAGAGAGAGGGAGTGGGTGAGAGAGAGAGGGATGGGGAGAGAGAGAGCGAGAGAGAGAAAGTGTGGGGCGAGAGAGAGATGGAGGGGGTGAGAGAGATGAAGGGAGTGAACGAGAGATAGAGGGAGGGTGTGGGAGAGTGAAAGGGGGGGGCAAGAGAGAGAGGGAGGGTGTGAGAGAGATGTAGGGAGGGGGCGAGACAGAGAGTGAGGAGGCGAGAGAGATGTAGGGAGGGGGCGAGAGAGAGGGGGGGTGAGAGATAGGGAGAGGGAGAGGGCGAGAGAGAGAGAGAGAGAGGCGAGAGAGAGAAGGAGGGTGCAAGAGAGAGAGAGAGGGAGGGGGCGACAGAGAGGGGGAGGGAGGCGAGAGAGAGGGATGGGGCCGAGAGGGAAAAGGAGGGGGGGCGAGAGAGAGAGGGAGGTGTTGAGAGAGAGAGGGAGGGGGCAAGAGAGAGAGAGAGTGGCGAGAGTGGGGGAGCGAGAGAGAGACGGAGGGATGAGAGAAAGAGAAAGGGGGTGAGAGAGAGTGGGAAGGGGCGAGAGAGAGGGAGGGGGCGAGAGAGAGGGGGAGGGAGGCGAGAGAGAGAGGGAGAGGGGGAGACAGAGAGAGGGGGAGGGGGCGAGATAGAGGGGAGGGGGCAAGAGAGAGTGGGCGAGAGAGAGAGAGGTCGGGGCGAGTGAAAGAGAGGGAGGGGGCAAGAGAGAGTGGGAGGGAGGCGAGAGAGAGAGGGAGGGGGTGAGAGAGATAAAGAGAGGGAGGGATGTGAGCGGGGGGTGAGAACGAGGGAGGAGGCGAGTTAGAGGGAGGAAGGGCGGCTAGAGAGAGAGAAGGGGTGAGGGGGAGGCGAGAGAGAGGGGGAGGGGGCGAGAGAGCGAGAGGGAGGGGCTGGGAGAGCGAGAGGGAGGGGGTGAGAGAGAGAGAGGGAGGGGTGCGAGAGAGAGAGGTGGATGAGAGAGTGGAGGGCGAGAGAGAGATGGGGTGCGAGAGGGACAGGAGGGGGGCAAGAGAGAGAGTGAGGGTGCAAGAGAGAAAGGGAGTGGTCGAGAGAGGGAGGGATGGGCGAGAGAAGAGGGAGGGGGGCGAAGGGAGAGATACGGGCCGAGAGAGTGGGAGGGTTTAAGAGAGAGGGAGTGGGTGAGAGAGAGAGGGATGGAGAGAGAGAGAGAAAGTGTGGGGCGAGAGAGAGATGGAGGGGGCGAGAGAGAGGAAGGGAGGGGGCGGGAGAGAGAGAGGGAGGGGGTGAGAGAGATGTAGGGAGGGGGCGAGAGAGAGAGAGGGAGGGGGTGAGAGAGAGGGAGGCGAGAGAGAGAAAGAGGGTGCAAGAGAGAGAGAGAGGGAGGGGGCGACAGAGAGGGGGAGGGAGGCGAGAGAGAGTGGGAGGGGGCGAGAGAGAGGGATGGGGCCGAGAGGGAAAGGGGGGCGAGAGAGGGAGGGAGGTGTTGAGAGAGATAGGGAGGGGGCAAGAGAGAGAGAGAGAGGGTGGCGAGAGAGGGGGATCGAGAGAGAGAGCGGGAGGGATGAGAGAAAGAGAAAGGGGGCGAGAGAGAGTAGGAAGGGGGTGAGACAGAGAGAGAGGGAGGGGGCGAGAGAGAGGGGAGGGGGCAAGAGAGAGGGGGCGAGAGAGAGAGATAGGGGGCAAGTGAAAGAGAGGGAGGGGGCGAGAGAGAGGGGGCGAGAGAGAGGAGGCGGGAGGCGAGAGAGAGAGGGAGGGGGTGAGACAGAGAGAGAGGGGGGGGCGAGAGAGAGGGGAGGGGGCAAGAGAGTGGGGGCGAGAGAGAGAAATAGGGGGCAAGTGAAAGAGAGGGAGGGGGCGAGAGAGAGGGGGAGGGAGGCGAGAGAGAGATGGAGGGGGTGAGAGAGAGAAAGAGGGTGAGGGGTATGAGACGGGGGTGAGAAAGAGGGTGGGGGCGAGTGAGAGAGTGGAAGGGGGGCTAGAGAGAGAGAATGGGTGAGGGGTAGGCGAGAGAGAGGGGGAGGGGGCGAGAGAGTGAAGGAGGGGGCGAGAGAGCGAGAGGGAGGGGGTGAGAGAGAGAGAGGGGCGAGAGACAGAGGGGGAGGGGGTGAGAGAGAGAGAGAGAGGGAGGGGCGAGAGAGATAGAGGGAGGGCGGCGAGAGAGAGAGGGGGGGGCGAGGTAGAGAGTGGAGGTGATAGAGAGAGGGAGGGGTGCGAGATAGAGAGAGGGAGGGGAATGAGAGAGAGGGGAACGAGAGAGAGATGGAGGGGTGAGAGAGAGATGGAGGGGGTCAAGAGAGAGAGAGAGGGGGCAAGAGAGAAAGGGAAGGGTCGAGAGAGAGAGGGAGGGAAGGGCGAGAGAGGGAGGGAGGGCGGCGAGAGGGAGAGATACGGGCCGAGAGAGAGAGGGAGGGTTTAAGAGAGAGACGGAGTGGGTGAGAGAGAGTGAGGGATGTGGAGAGAGAGAGAGAGAGAGAGAGAAAGTGTGGGGCGAGAGGGAGATGGAGGGGGCGAGAGTGATGTAGGGAGAGAGCGAGAGAGAGAGGGAGGGGTTGGGAGGGTGAAAGAGGGAGGGGGGCAAGAGAGAGAGGGAAGGTGTGAGAGAGATGTAGGGAGAGGGGGAGACAGAGAGTGAGGGGGCGACAGAGATGTAGGGAGGGGGCGAGAGAGAGAGAGGGGTGTGAGAGAGGGAGAGGGAGAGGACGAGAGAGAGAAAGGCGAGAGAGAGAAGGAGGGTGCAAGAGAGAGAGAGAGGGAGGGCGCGACAAAGAGGGGGGGGGAGAGCCGAGTGAGATTGGGAGAGGGCGAGAGAGAGGGATGGGGCCCAGAGGGAAAGGGAGTGGGGGCGAGAGAGAGGGGGAGGTGGAAAGAGAGACAGAGGGAGGGGCCGAGTGAGAGTGGGAAGGGGAAGAGAGAGAGGGAGGGGGCGAGAGAGCGAGAGAGAGGGGGTGAAAGAGAGGGGGAGGGGGCGAGTGAGAGAGAGGGAGGGGGCGAGAGAGAGAGGGAAGGGGCGGGACAGAGAGAGAGAGTAGAGTTGAGAGAGAGAGGGAGGGGTTTGAGAGAGAGAGGGACGATGGGAGTGAGAGAGAGAGGGTCGGGAGAGAGAGAGGGAGGGGGCGAGAGGGAGAGAGACGGGCTGAGAGAGAGAGGGAGGGGTTGAGAGAGGGATGGGGTGAGAGACAGAGAGGGGGAGGAGGCGAGAGAGGAAGAGGGAGGGGATGAGAGAGAGAGGAGTGGTCTAGAGAGAGAGTGAGGGGGCGAGAGAGAGAGAGGGAGGGGGCGAGAGTCAGAGAGGGAGGGGAAGAGAGCGAGAGGCAGGGGGTTAGAGAGCGAGAGGGATGGGGTGAGAGATAGAGAGGGAGGGGACGAGGGAGAGAGGGGATCGAGAGAGAGAGTGGAGATGAGAGAGAGGGCGGGGTGCGAGAGAGAGAGAGCAAGAGGGGTGTGTGAGAGAGAGAGAGGGGGGCGAGAGAGCAGGAGGGGTCGAGAGAGAGAGGGAGGGAGGGGGCGAGTGAGAGGGAGGTGTGAGGGGGAGGTGTGAGAGAGAGGGGGAAGGGGCGAGAGAGAGAGGGAGGGGGATAGAGCGAGAGGGAGGGGGCGAGAGAGCGAGAGGGAGGGGGTGAGAGAAAGAGAGAGAGTGTGTGAGAGATGGAAGGGGAGGGGGCGAATGATAGAGAGAGAGAGGGGGTGAGAGAGAGAGAGAAGGAGGGTGAATGAGAGAGAGTGGGTCGAGATAGACGTGAGAGAGAGGGAGGGGTGCAAGAGAGAGAGAGAGGGAGGGGATGAGAGAGAGAGGGAGGGGTCGAGAGAGAGAGGGAGGGAGGGGAGAGAGACAGAGAAGAGGTGAGGGGGCGGCGAAAGAGAGAAGGAGGGGGCGAGAGAGCGAGAAGGAGGGGGTGAGAGGGAGAGAGGGGCGAGAGACGGAGGGGGAGAGGGAACAGAGGGAGAGGGAGGGCGGCAAGAGAGAGACAGAGGGTAGAGATAGAGAGTGGAGGTGAGAGAGAGAGAGGGAGGGGTGCGAGAGAGAGATGGAGGGGCGAGAGGGGGGGAAGAGAGAGATGGAGGTGGGCAAGAGAGAGAGGGAGGGGGCAAAAGAGTGAAGGAGGGGTCGAGAGAGAGAGGGAGGGAGGGGCGAGAGAAGAGGGAGGGGGGCGAGAGGGAGAGATACGGGCTGAGAGAGAGAGGGAGGGTTTAAGAGAGAGAGGGAGTGGGTGAGAGAGAGAGGGATGGGGAGAGTGAGAGAGAGAGAGAGAGAGAGAGAAAGTATGGGGCTAGAGAGAGATGGAGCGGGCGAGAGAGATGTCGGGAGGGAGCGTGAGAGAGAGGGAGGGGGTGGGCGAGTAAAAGAGGGAGGGGGCAAGAGAGAGAGGGAGGGTGTGAGAGAGATGTAGGGAGGGGGCGAGACAGAGAGTGAGGGGTGAGAGAGATGTAGGGAGGGGAATGAGAGAAAGGGGGGCGAGAGAGAGAGAGGGAGGGGGCGAGAGAGAGAGAGAGGGAGGGGGTCGAGAGTGAGAGAGGGGGTCGAGAGAGAGAGAGTGGAGGGGAGAGAGAGAGGGCGGAATGGGAGAAAGAGAGGAAAGTGTGTGAGAGAGAGTTGGGGAGAGAGAGGGAGGGGGCGTGAGAGAGAGGGTGGGGGGCGAGAGAGAGAGAGAGAGGGAGGGGGCGAGAGAGCGAGAGGGAGGTGTCAGAGAGAGAGAGAGAGATGGTGCAAGAGACGGAGGGGGACGGGGCGAGAGAGAGAGAGGAAGGTGGCAAGAGAGAGAGGGAAGGCGGTAAGAAAGAGGGGGCGCAGGCGAGGGAGAGGGGGAGGTCGGCTAGAGAGAGAGGGGGGCGAGAGAGAGAGCGGGAGGGGGCAAGAGAGTGGGGTGCAGAGAGGGAGAGACACGGGCTGAAAGAGAGAGGGAGGGGTTGAGAGAGACGGAGGGGGCAAGAGAGAGAGAGGGACGGGGCAAGAGACAGAGCGAGAGAGACGGAGGGGGTAGAGAGAGAGGGATGGAGGCGAGAGAGAGTGGGAGGGGGGCGAGATAGACAGGGAGGGTGGTGAGAGAGAGACAGGGGTTTAAGAGAGAGAGGGAGGGAAGGGGACGAGTGAGAGAGGGGGCAAGAGAGAGAGGAAGAGAGACAAGGGACAGGTGCGAGAAAGAAATGGAGAGGGGTGGCGAGAGAGAGGGGGTTGAGACTGAGGGGGTTACAGAGAGAGATGGAGAGGGCGAGAGAGAGACGGAGAGGGCGAGAGAGAGAGGGAGGGGGGGCGAGATAGACAGGGAGGGTGTTGAGAGAGAGAGAGGGGGTTAAGAGAGAGAGGGAGGGAGCTAGAGAGAGAGGGAGGTGGCTAGAGAGAGAGGGCGGAGTGTAAGAGAGAGAGGGATGGAGAGAGAGACAGAGGGAGGTTTTCAAGTGATAGAGGGAGGGGTGAGAAAGAGAGAGAGAGGGAGGAGAGTGGAGAGAGAGGGAAGGGCGGCGAGAGAGAGAGAGGGGGTCGAGAGAGAGAATGGAGGTGGGAGAGAGAGGGAGGGAGGGGTGCGAGAGAGAAGGAGGGGTGCGAGAGAGAGAGAGGGCGAGAGTGAGAGGGAGGGGGGCAAGAGTGAGAGGGAGGTGGGCAAGAGCGAGAGGGAGGGGGGCAAGAGAGAGAGGGAGGGGTCAAGAGAGGGAGGGAGGGGGCGAGAGAGAGGGAGGGTGTGTTCTAGACAGAGGGAGAGGTGCGAGACAGACAGGGAGGGGTTCGAGAGAGAAAGGGAGGGGGCGAGACCGAGAAAGGGAGGGGTTGAGAGAGAGGGGGAGTGGGTGAGAGAAAGAGGGGGAGGGGGGCGAGAGAGAGGGAGGGCGCTAGAAACAGAGGGAGGGGGTGAGAGGGAGAAAGGGAAGGGGGGCGAGAGGGAGAGAGGGAGGGGGTGACAAAGAGGGGGGTGAGAGAGAGAGGGCGAGAGAGAGAGGGAGGGGGCGAGAGATCGAGAGGGAGGGGCGAGATAGGGAGGGGGCGAGAGAGAGAGGGGGAGGGGGCGCGAGAGAGAAAGACAGGGGTGTGAGAGAAATGGAGGGGTGTGGCGAGAGAGAGAGGGGGTCGAGACTGAGAGGGGTGTGAGAGAGAGATGGAGAGGGTGAGAGAGAAAGGGAGGGTGTGAGAGAGAGAGGGAGGGTGCAAGAGAGAAAGGGAGGGGGCAAGAGAGAGAAGGAGGGGGCAAGAGAGAGAGGGAGGGGCGAGAGAGAGGGGGAGGTGGCGAGAGAGAGAAGTATGGGTGCAATTGAGAGAGGGAGGTGTGCTAGAGAGAGAGGAAGGTGGGTGAAAGTGAGAGAAGGGGCAAGAGAGAGGGAGGGAGGGGTTGAGAGAGAGAGTGGGAGGGGGCGAGAGAGAGAGACGGAGGGGGAGAGAGAGAGAGGGAGGGGGCGAGAGAGAGAGGGAGGGAGGGGGCGAGAGAGGGGGGGCGAGAGAAAGATAGCTCGAGAGAGGGGGGCGAGAGCGCGAGAGGAAGGGGGCGAGAGAGAGAGAGGGGGGCTCGAGAGAGAGAAGAAGTGCGGCGAGAGAGGGGAGTCGAGAGAGAGAGGGAAGGGGCACGAGAGAGAGAGGGGGGTGCGAGAGAGAGAGGGATGGGGGTGAGAGACAGAGGGAGGGGGCAAGAGAGAGAGGGAGGGGTGAGAGAGAGAGAGAGGGAAGGAGTGGGGAGAGAGAGAGAGAAAGGGAGGGCGGCGCGAGAGAGAGGGATGGGGCGAGAGAGAGAGGGTGGGGGCGAGAGAGAGAGAGGGAGGGTGCGAGAGAGAGAGAGGGAGGTGGCGAGAGAGTGAGGGAGGGAGGGTCGAGAGAGAGATGGAGGAAGGAGCAAGAGAGAGAGGGAGGGAGGTGCGAGAGAGAGAGGGAGGGGGGCGAGAGGGAGAGAGAGACAGGCCGAGAGAAAGAGGGAGTGGGGTGAGAGGGAGATGGAGGGGGCGAGAGAGATGTAGGGAGGGGGCGAGAGAAAGAGAGGGGGCTGCGAGAGAGAGAGAGGGATGGGGGCGAGAGACAGAGGGAGGGGGGCAAGGGAGAGAGATAGGGAAGGAGTGGCGAGAGAGAGAGAGAATAGGTGGGCGGCGAGAGAGAGAGGGGATCGAGAGAGAGGGTGGAGGTGAGAGAGAGGGGGAGGGGTGTGAGAGAGAGGGAGGAGGGGGCTGAGAGAGACAGGGAGGGGGGAGAAAGAGAGAGAGGGAGGGAGGTGAGAGGTAGAAAGATGGGCTGAGAGAGGGGGGGTGAGAGAGAGAGAGGGAGGAGGCGAGAGAGGATGAGGGAGGGGACGAGAGAGAGAGGGAGTGGGCTAGAGAGAGAGGGAGGGGTCGAGAGAGAGAGTGAGGGGACGAGAGAGAGAGGGGATCGAGAGAGACAGTGGAGATGATAGAGAGGGCGGGGTGCGAGAGAGAGAGTGGGAGGGGTGTGAGAGAGAGGGGTTGAGAGAGAGAGGGATGGGGTGAGAAAGTGAGAGGGAGGAGGCGAGAGAGGAAGAGGGAGGGGACGAGAGAGAGAGGGGGGCTAGAGAGAGAGGGAGGAGGTGAGAGAGAGAGTGTGAGGGGACGAGAGAGAGAGGGGATCGAGAGAGAGAGTGAAGGTGATAGAGAGGGCGGGGTGTGAGAGAGAGAGAGCGGGAGAGGTGTGAGAGAGGGGGGAGAGAGAGAGGGAGGGGTGCGAGAGAGAGTCGGAGGGGTGAAAGAGAGAGGAAGAGCGAGAGAGAGAGGGAGGTGTGCGAGAGAGAGGGGGATGGGGATGGAGACAGAGGGAGGGGTGCAAGTGAGAGGGGGAGTGGTGAGAGAGAGGGGGGTGAGAGTGAGAGAAGGGGTGAGAGAGAGTGAGGGAGGGGTGAGAGAGAGAGAGAGGGAGGGGGCGAGAGAGAGAGAGGGAGGAGGCGAGAGGGGGGGGGCGA
This sequence comes from Chiloscyllium punctatum, assembly GCF_047496795.1. Classification (NCBI taxonomy): domain Eukaryota; kingdom Metazoa; phylum Chordata; class Chondrichthyes; order Orectolobiformes; family Hemiscylliidae; genus Chiloscyllium; species Chiloscyllium punctatum. The sequence goes on from NC_092788.1 coordinate 8,657,130, forward strand.
GATAGCGAGAGGGAGGGGGCGAGAGAGAGAGGGGGGACGAGAGAGGGAGGGAGGGGGCGAGAGGGAGAGTGAGGGGACGAGAGAGGGAGGGAGGGGGCGAGAGAGAGGGAAGTGGGCGAGAGACGGGGAAGGAGGGGGCAAGAGAGAGGGACGGGGCGAGAGTGAGAGAGAGAGTGAGGTGAGAGAGAGAGGTAGGGGGTAGAGAGAGAGAGGGAGGATGCGAGAGAGAGAGGGAGGGTGCGAGAAAGAGAGAGGGAGGGTAGAAAGAGAGAGAGGGTGAGGTGTTGAGAGAAAGAGGGCGAGGGAGAGTGAGTGGGGGGCAAGAGAGAGATGAGGGGTGGGGGGCGAGAGGGAGACAGAGAGAGAGGGGTGAGAGAGAGAGGGAGGTGGCGAGAGCGCGTTAGAAAGGGTGCGAGAAAGAGAGAGGGTGGGCGCGAATGAGAGAGGGAGTGAGGCGAGAGAGAGGGATGAGGTGAGAGAAAGAGGGAGGCGGCGAGAGAAAGAGGGAGGGCGCAAGAGATAGAGGGAAGGGGAGAGGGAGAGATGGAGGGGTGAGAGAGAGAGAGGGAGAGGGCGAGAGAACGAGAGGAAGGGGGTGAGAGAGAGAGGGAGGGTGCGAGAGTGAGAGAGGGGAGGTGCAAGAGAGAGAGAGGCAGGGGGCAAGACAGAGAGAGATGGAGGGGCGAGAGAGAGAGGGAGGGGCGAGAGAGAGGGGGAGGAGATGAGAGAGAGAGGGAGGTGTTGAGAGAAAGAGAAAGGGGGCGAGAGAGAGTGGGAGAGGGGCGAGAGAGAGATGGAGAGGGGCGAGAGACAGAGAAGGGAGGGGTTGAGGGAGAGAGGGAGGTGTTCAGAGAAAGAGAAAGGGGACGAGAGAGAGATGGAGAGGGGCGAGAGAGACAGGGAGAGGAGCGAGAGACAGAGAAGGGAGGGGTTGAGAGAGATGGAGTAGGTGAGAGATAGAGGGGGAGGGGGCAAGAAAGAGAGGGAGAGGGCGAGAGAGAGAAGGGGTGGGGATGCGAGAGGGAGAGGGAGGGGGTGAGAGAGAGAGGGAGGGGGCGAGAGAGAGAGTGGGAGGGTGCGAGACAGAGAGGGAGGGGGCAAGAGAGAGAGGAAGGGAAGCGGGAGAGAGAGAGGGAGGGGACGAGAGAGGTGGGGGAGGGGTGAGAGAGAAAGGTGGGGGTGAGAGAGAGAGAGTGATGCGAGAATGAGAGGTGGGGTGAGAGAGAGAGGGAGGGGCCGAAAGAGAGAGACTGAGGGGGCGAGAGAGTTGGGGAGAGAGAGGGGGAGGTGATGAGAGAAAGAGAAAGGGGGCGAGAGAGTGGGAGAGGGGCGAGAGAGAGAGAGGGAGGGGTGCGAGAGGGAGAGGGAGGGGGGCGAGAATGAGGGGAGGGAGCATGAGAGGGGGGTGGAGGGGCGAGACAGGGAGGGAGGGGCCTGAGAAATTGGGATGTGGTGAGAGTGAGAGGGAGGGGAGTGAGAGAGAGGGGGGCGAGAGAGGGGGATGTGGTGAGAGAGAGGGGGAGGGTGCGAGAGAGAGAGTGACGGGGCAAGAGAGAGAGAGGGAGGAAGCGAGAGAGAGGGAGGGGGAGGGGGGCGAGAGAGAGAGATGGAGGATGCGAGAGACAGAGAGGGAGGGGGTGAGAGAGAGAGGGTGTGGGCGAGAGAGAGAGGGTGTGGGCGAGAGAGAGGGAGGTGCGAGAGAGCGAGAGGGAGGGGATGCGAGGGAGAGGGAGGGGGTGAGAGAGAGAGGGAGGGGGCGAGAGAGAGGGAGGAGGGCAAGAGAGAGAGAGAGAAATGTGGTGAGAGAGAGAGGGTGTGGGCGAGAGAGAGAGGGTGTGGGTGAGAGAGAGAGGGAGGTGCGAGAGAGCGAGAGGGAGGGGATGCGAGGGAGAGGGAGGGGGTGAGAGAGAGAGGGAGGGGGCGAGAGAGAGGGAGGGGGGCAAGAGAGAGAGAGAGAGATGTGGCGGCAGAGAGAGAGTGTGGGCGAGAAAGAGAGAGGGTGTGGTTGGGAGAGAGAGGGAGGTGCGAGAGAGCGAGAGGGAGGGTATGCGAGGGAGAGGGAGGAGGGCGAGAGAGAGTTAGGGAGGTGTCGAGAGAAAGGGAGTGAGGGGGCAAGAGAGACAGGGATGGGGTGAGAGAGGGGGGGAGGGGGACGAGAGAGAGAGTGAGGGGGGCGAGAGAGAGAGTGGAACGGTGGGTGAAAGAGAGGTGGGGGTGAGAGAGAGGGAAGGGGTGAGAGATAGCACGGGAGGGGGGCGAGAGAGAGAGAGGAGTGGGGCGAGAGAGAGAGGGAGAGGGCGAGAGTGAGAGAGGAGGGCGAGAGAGAGAGAGGGAGGGAGGCGAGAGAGTGGGGGAGTGGGCGAGAGAGAGGGGGAGGTGTTGAGAGAGAGAAAGTGGGCGAGAGAGTGGGAGAGGGGCGAGAGAGAGAGGGAAACGGGCGAGAGAGAGGGAGGGGGGCAAGAGAGAGAGAGAGAGAGATGTGGCGGCAGAGAGAGAGTGTGGGCGAGAAAGAGAGAGGGTGTGGGTGAGAGAGAGAGGGAGGTGCGAGAGAGCGAGAGGGAGGGTATGCGAGGGAGAGGGAGGAGGGCGAGAGAGAGTTAGGGAGGGGTCGAGAGAAAGGGAGTGAGGGGGCAAGAGAGACAGGGATGGGGTGAGAGGGGGGGAGGGGGACGAGAGAGAGAGGGAGGGGGGCGAGAGAGAGAGTGGAACGGTGGGTGAAAGAGAGGTGGGGTGTGAGAGAGAGGGAGGGGGTGAGAGATAGCACGGGAGGGGGGCGAGAGAGAGAGAGGAGTGGGGCGAGAGAGAGAGGGAGAGGGCGAGAGTGAGAGAGGAGGGCGAGAGAGAGAGAGGGAGGGAGGCGAGAGAGTGGGGGAGTGGGCGAGAGAGAGGGGGAGGTGTTGAGAGAGAGAAAGTGGGCGAGAGAGTGGGAGAGGGGCGAGAGAGAGAGGGAGACGGGCGAGAGAGAGAGGGAGACGGGCGAGTGACAGAGAAGGGAGGGGTTGAGAGAGAGAGGGAATAAAGGAGAGATAGAGAGGGGGGAGGGGGCGAGAGAGAAAGAGGGAGGGGATGAGAGAGAGGGAGGGGGCAAGAAAGAGAGGGAGGGGGGCGAGAGAGAGAGAGGGAGGGGGGCTGAGAGAGAGAGGAGGGGAGTGAGGGGGGTGGTGAGAGAGAGAGGGGGAGGGGACGAGAGAGAGAGAGAGAGAGTGGGAGGACTGCGAGTGAGAAAGGGAGGGAGGATGAGAGAGAGAAAGGTGGGGGTGAGAGAGAGAGTGGGGGCGGGAATCAGAGGGGGGTGAGAGAGAGGGGGGGCGAGAGAGAGTGGGAGGTGGCGAGAGAGAGAGGGAGGGGTGCGAGAGAGAGAGTGCAGGTGAGAGAGGGAGGGAGGGGTGAGAGAGAGAGGGAGGGGGCGAGAGAGAGGGAGGGTGGCAAGAGAGAGAGAGAGAAATGTGGCGAGAGAGAGAGGGTGTGGGCGAGAGAGAGAGTGTGTGGGTGAGAGAGAGAGGGAGGTGCGAGAGAGCGAGAGGGAGGGGATGCGAGGGAGAGGGAGGGGGCGAGATAGAGAGGGAGGGGGCGAGAGAGAGGGAGAGGGGCAAGAGAGAGAGAGAGAGGCATGTAGCGACAGAGAGAGAGTGTGGGCGAGAAAGAGAGAGGGTGTGGGTGAGAGAGAGAGGGAGGTGCGAGAGAGCGAGAGGGAGGGTATGGTAGGGAGAGGGAGGAGGGCGAGAGAGAGGGAGGGAGGGGTCGAGAGAAAGGGAGTGAGGGGGCAAGAGAGACAGGGATGGGGTGAGAGAGGGATTGAGGGGGACAAGAGAGAGAGAGTGAGGGGGGCGAGAGAGAGAGTGGAACGGTGGGTGAAAGAGAGGTGGGGTGAGAGAGAGGGAGGGGGTGAGAGAGAGAGGGAGAGGGCGAGAGTGAGAGAGGAGGGCGAGAGAGAGAGAGGGAGGGAGACGAGAGAGTGGGGGAGTGGGCGAGAGAGAGGGGGAGGTGTTGAGAGAGAAAGTGGGCGAGAGAGTGGGAGAGGGGCGAGAGAGAGAGGGAGACGGGCGAGAGAGAGAGGGAGACGGGCAAGAGACAGAGAAGGGAGGGGTTGAGAGAGAGAGGGAATAGGTGAGAGAGAGAGTGGGGGAGGGGACGAGAGAGAGAGAGAGAGGGAGGACAGCGAGTGAGAAAGGGAGGGAGGATGAGAGAGAGAAAGGTGGGGGTGAGAGAGATAGTGGGGGCGGGAATCAGAGGGGGGTGAGAGAGAGGGGGAGGGGGCGAGAGAGAGAGGGAGGTGGCGAGAGAGAGAGGGAGGGGTGCGAGAGAGAGAGTGCAGGTGAGAGAGAGAGGGAGGGGTGAGAGAGAGAGAGGGGGCAAGAGAGAGAGATGGAGGGGGCGAGACAGAGGAGAGTTGAGAGGGGGGTTGAGAGAGGGAGAGGGAGCGGTGAGAAAGAGAGAGGGAGGGGGCAGGAAAGAGAGGGAGGGGGCGAGAGAGAGAGGTAGGGGTGCGAGAGAGAGTGGGGGGAGAGAGAGAAAGAGAGGAAGAGGGGCGAGAGGGAGATAGACGGGCCGAGAGACAAAGAAGGGAGGGGTTGAGAGAGAAAGGGAGAGGGTGAGAGAGAGAGGGGGAGGGGGCGAGAATGAGGGAGTGAGGGAGCGAGAGAGAGAGGAATGGCGTGAGAGAGTGAGGGAGTGGGACGAGAGAGAGAGGAATGGGGTGAGAGAGGGAGGGAATGGGGCGACAGTCAGAAGGCGGGGGTGAGAGTGAGAGAGAGGGAACGAGAGAGAGAGGTAGGGGCGAGAGAGGGGCACGAGAGAGACAGGGGGCGAGAGAGAGGGGAGGGAGCATGAGAGGGGGGCGGAGGGGTGAGAGAGGGAGGGAGGGGCCTGAGAAATTGGGATGTGGTGAGAGAGAGAGGGAGGGTGCGAGAGAGAGAGTGACGGGGCAAGAGAGAGAGAGGGAGGGGGTGAGAGAGAGAGGGAGAGGGCGAGAGTGAGAGAGAGGAGGGCGAGAGAGAGAGAGGGAGGGGGGCGAGAGAGAGAGGGGGAGAGAGAAGGAGGTGGCGAGAGAGAGAGGGAGGGAGGCGGGCGAGAGAGAGAGGGAGGTGTTGCAAGAGAGCGAGAGGGAGTGGGGCGAGAAAGAGGGGGCAGTGAGAGAGAGATAGGGAGGGTAGGCGAGAGAGAGAGAGAGGGAGGGGGGCGAGAGAGAGCGAGAGGCCGTGAGAGAGGGGGGGACGAGAGAGTGAGGGGGGTGGCGAGAGAGAGAGAGGGAGGCGAGTGAGAAAGAGAGAGGGAGTGGGCGAGAGAGAGAGAGAGAGAGAGGGTGTGGGCGAGAGAGAAAGAGAAAGGGGGCGAGAAAGATAGGGAGGAGGCCAGACAGAGTGGGAGGGGGCAAGAGAGAGAGAGGGAGGGGGTGGCGAAAGAGAGAGAGGGGGATTGAGAGAGAGGAGGGCGAGTGAGAGGAGGGCGAATGAGGGGGCCAGCGAGGGAGAGCCAGAACGAGAGCAAGAGACACAGAGAGATGAACAAAGGGGGCGAGCAAGAGAGAGAGCGAGCGCGAGAGAGACAGCGAGAGAACGAGGCGGCGAGAGATAGAGATTTGACAGAGAGACAGAGAGAGGGGGCAAGAGAGAGAGTGAGAGACAGCGAGAGTGCGCGCGCGAGAGAGAGAGGATTGGTAGAGAGAGAGAGAAAGGGGCAGGATAGAGAGAGAGGGGGCTACAAAGAAAGAGGGGGGAGAGTGAGAGTGAGAGAGAGAGAGAAGCTGCGAGAGAGAGAGCAGGAACGAGAGAGAAGGGATAGCGAGATGGAGAGAAGGGACAAGCGAGAGGTAGAGGAAGGAGAGATGGATGAAAGAAAGAGAGAGGAGGCGAGAGACAGAGGGAAGGCCCAGAGAGGCAAAGACAGAGGGATGAGAGAGGAAGAGAGGATGCGAGAGCAATGAGGCAAGAGCGAATGAGTGAGAGAGGTGGCGAGAGAGAGAGAGAGAGGTGCCAAAGAAAGAGAGGGGCAAGAGAGAGAGAGGGGCAGGAGAGAGAGGGATAGAGTCGGGAGAGAGAGAAAGGAACGAGACGGAGAGGGGGAGAGAGAGAGAGAGAGATGGGGGGATATGATATAGAGAGAGGGAGAGAGTGACCGAGAGTGAGTGAGACAGAGAGAACGAGCGAGAGATTGAGAGAAAGAGTGAGAGAGTTGCAAGAAAGAGGGAAAGAGGGGGCAAATACGAGAAAGAGAGTGAGAGAGCGAGGGAAAGAGAGAGGGAGAGAGGGTTTGGGAGAGAGGGTGGGGGAGAGAGTGATCGAGAAAGGGCAAGGCAGGGGTTAGAGAGGGGCGACAGAGACAGCGAGAGAGAGTGAAAGGAGCGAGACGGAGAGGTGATAGAGAGAAGGATAGAGAGAGCGACAGAGGTGAGCGATGGTGAAGGGGGAACAAAGAGAGAGATATAGAGAGAGACAGGGGCTAAAGTGGGTGTAAGAGAGAGAGAGGGTGACAGTGATGGGGTGAGAGAGGAGAGAAAGGGGGTGTGAGGGGGGGAAAGGAGAGCGAAAGAGCGAAGGAGTGAGAGAGAGAGAGAAGGGGAGAGCGAGAGGGCAAGAGAAAGTGGGGGCGAGTGAGAGACAGAGGGATGAGATACAGAGGGGTGTCATAAAGGGAGGGAGGGAACTTTGGCCCGGGGGGGCAGAGTGAGAGGGGGTGAATGGGGGGAAGAGTGGCCCGGGAGGGGCGAGAGGGGGGTGAGGGAGGGTGCGGGGGGTGCGAGAGGGGGGTGGGGGCGAGGGGGGCGAGAGGGGCGGGAGAGGGGTGGGGATTAAGAGGGGTTTGCTGGGGGCGCGCGAGAGGGAAGGGGAGGGGGTGGGAGGGGAGGAGTGAGTGGGAGAGGGGGGAAGAGAGGGAAGGAGAATGCTGACTATGTCATTTCATCAGCTGTGAAACACATTAAGACCGGCGAAGTCCATCATGCTGATGATTTTGTGGTCAGGACTCCAGTCACTAACTTGCTGCCAGGTTCTGATAAATAACCAAAAACACAACAGGAGTTGCACTTGCAGAGAATAAGGGAGCCATGGTTACATCAACATCAGAGCACGAGGAGGCTATTTAGCTCCGTGAGCCTATTCCACCATTCACCCAAATCATGGTAATCTTCCTCATCATGACAAATCCCTGTCTTTGTCCCATAATCCTTCAGCATTTTCATTCAAAATCTACCAATCTCAGGTTTAAAATTTGCAAATGATTTCCAATCAATCGCTGTTTGTGGAACTTTATCAAACGTTATCCATTTCTGTGTATAAATGTGTTCCCCGATGTCACACCTCAATGTTCTGACTCATTGTTTATCTGTTTAATCTTCTTAAATTAAGCCTTGGAATCCAAGTATCACATCAGTAAATCTACACTGCACTTCCACTCAGAATGATACTCTCTTTAAGCCATGGTGCCCAGCCCTGACAGCTTGGTCTAACTAGTTTCGGATTTGCTGAAGCATGACTTCTAATCCTTTGGTATCTCGTCTTCTGTCGAGATCAATGTCAACATTCCACCGGCCCCTTGGTCACGTTTCCGAACCTGTTTGTGACATTTTCATGAACTATACAGCTGGATCATCCCACCAAGTTTCCTTGGAGTCCACTGTCTCTATTTTCACAATCAAGAAATATCCTATTTTGATCCAACCTCTCACTTGCCGACACAAACACATCTGTCGTTTTTTTTTCATTTACTGAACCTATCAATATTACTTTCTAATGCTGTGCTTCCATTTACCTACACTTGGAATCGCAGTAATCTGCAGAGTGGCCCCAAATTTTGAATGTGGCTTTCCTTTCATTATGGATAGTGAATAATTAGGGCTCCAACATCGATCCGTGCAGGATATCACTAAACATATCCTTCCAATGAGAATATCTTTTATTATCTGCACAAATGTCTCTTGTTCAAATCAAGTTCCTCTGCAAGGATATCTTTTGCTTCTTATTACCTTTAATGGAGAGTAGAAAGGTGTAAATTCAGGGACATTCTTCGCAGTCAAATTTGCCTTGTGTTTATCTGATTGGGGGAGCAATGAATCCCATTAAATATTAATCTTTGTCTTCACGACATGGTAACTCAATCACAAAGATTAACAATGTTAAATATGTTTTCTCCTTCATGATTGATAAACTCTGGGCACATTGTTACCGATTGGTACTCGCTTTTTTCTCTCAAAAACACAGGCCCCGCCCAACTGTTGGCTCACACTCGTTACACCATCTGGTCCTCGTCCTCTCCATCTGAATCTCATGACAATATACCTCGAACATGGAGAGGAGCAACGATTCCAAGCACTGAGATCCCAGTAATTGGTACCACCACTCACCCTAATCCATTGGAGAAGCCGATTGGTCCCGCACTATGTTCTCATCTGAATCGTCCTGCTGGCTGCGTTCCTTCCCCATATTAAAGTGGTGATGGCTCTCTGATGGCAGAAGGGAATGGACGGATTTCTCTTCAATCTCATCTTTCGTCATTGACTCATCAAACTCATGGGAGTACTTAGTGGCAACAGAAGCAGAGTCTGGAGAGACAATAAATGATTGACATTGTTCTTTGTTATTTTCCATTGCTCAGTGAAAGGTTTAGAATTTGAACTTGAAGTTAAGGGCTGAGCTAGAATCCTTGGATTAATTATCTGCTCAAGGAGCAGAGTTGGGTTACAATTATTGATTCAACACAACTTTGATATTGTTTCACACATTGTTTAAGTTTCCTTATGCACAACCACAAATCCAAGGGAAACACAAGGAAGTTGGATTGAATAGCTTAAGCACATGACTGAATAAAGGAATCTTGAAATAAATCAGTGCAGGACATGTGCCCATTTGACCCACATATCCTTTGGGTACGGAAGGAGTGCTAACGTAGCAAAAGATTTGATTGATTCAAACCATCTAACTGAAGAGACACATTTCCCTGTTTAAGTCATGAGATCAGTGGAAGGACAAAACATCATTCCTGGTTAAAGAATTCACCTTTCTCACCAGGCAATGAAGGCACACTGTCTCTGTGGATCGAGTCGTTGGCCACTGTTTGAACCACCTCCTCAATAGAGCTATTTCCCTTTTGTGTGGCCAAAGGTTCTGCTTTTCACCAAGAATGGTAAGGGTGAGCTGCCTTATTTACTGCTGCCGCTGCTGCTCCTATAGAAATGTCACAGAACAACACAGATGTATAGTTTCAGGACACAAACACAGGTTCTCAGTATTTGTGATTTACTCAGGCTTCCTTCCCAACCTAAACCCATCAACATAGTTTTCTTCGATTTCTTGTATTCCAAGCTTCTCCTTGAATTCATCTGTTATTTGCTTCAATTATTCCTTATGAAGGAAGTTCTACATTCAACCCCCTTTTCGGTAAAGACTTTGTCGCCCTCTGCAAATTCCCCATTAGATTTAATAGTGATTACAATTATATCCCCAGATCCATGGTTTCTGTCATTCACAAACAGAAACATCTTTTCCATGTCTACTCAATCAAACGTAACTGGACCATGTCACTCTTTTTCAATGAGACAACACTGCCCAATCTTACTTGATGAATTCAAACTCAGTTTGGATATAATTCCAGTAACTATTCTTTATCTTCCCAGATCGGAACTGTTTGCAGTGCTCCAAGGGTGATCTGTCCATGGTTCTACACATATCGAACACATTTCCATTTTGTCACCCTAGAAATAAACCCATGGCCTACTTCTCGATCTAACCTCACAAACCGGTGCCATTTGCTGCCAGTGACTCATTCCTATCTCCACATCCCTCTGCCCTATTTAAGGACATATTTCCAAAGAGGAAGTGGTCTCTTTAGTCTTTTGACCATAGTGTACTACCTCACACATGGGTGGAGGTTAATCTTCCACAGCTTTGACTGTAATATTCCCTTCACCAAATCTTCCCAACAGTAAATCTTCCTAAAAACAAAACTCCAATATATTAATGTACTTAATCTCATCAACTATTTCGTATTTGAAAAGCACTAACCGTCCAGCTCAGCTTTGAACAAACATCCTCTGCCACAGTTATTAAAATGTCTCAAGCTGAACTACAACCACTATTTGCATTCATATTCATTGCTGCCCAAGAATGAGAGGTGGTATCATTGAGGGTCTATAAAGTGGTCAAGGGATTGACCAAGGAGATGCAGAGAAGATGATTCAATCTACAATGAGTTGTCGTAAGTTTACAATAAAAGGAAAGTTGGAGGAAATACTTCTCTCAGAGGATGTTGAATCTTGGGAATTCACTACTTCAGAACAATGTTGATTCTGGGACATGAAGTAAATTTAAATAAGAGACACACAGGTTTTAAATTAGTAATGGGTTGAAGAGTTAACGATAGCTGGCAGGAAAGTGGTGTTCAGGCCAAGATGAGATTCACCATGTCTGTATCAAATGGCAGAGCAGGTACAAGGGGCTGGATTAATAATCCTGCTCCTAATTATGATGCTCTTATGTTCTTATTTCAAAAGGAGGAAGTAAGAGGAATGGACCAATACAAGGTGTTTAATGGGCATGGTATTGGAAAGACTCTGGTGAGAGGCTGTTTGATTTGGTGAGGTGAGGCACAATATCTCTACTGTAGTGTCAGCAGACCAGCTGGGCCCAGCACAGAGTAAAGACCATGATGTCTCCTTTGCAGCATCTTTCCCCACCTATCCGTTTCTAGCCTCTACCTTATTCCCCCCTCCCTAGCTTTCAGCCTGAAGCTCCTTCACCAAAAACCTTGCAGTCTCTTTCTTCAAACCCACCATCACCGAATCCCCCACCATCAACAATCTGGGGGTTTACTATTGACTAGAAATTGAAGTGGACTTTCCATATAACTACGGTAAGTAAACCACCCTCCAAATCTCTGAAGCCTGTCCACCATCTACAAGAATCAACTCAGGAGTGCAATAGGATATTCACTACTTGGCTAGGTTTGGGTGCAGCTCCAAGAACACTCAAGAAGCTTGACAGTGTCAGGGAAAAGCAGACTGCTTGATTGGCACCACATTCACTCCCTCCTCCACTGATGCCCAGAGCAGCACTATGTACTATCTACAAGATACATTACATCAATTCATAACACTTCAATAGCATCTTCCAAACCTATGACCAATACCAAATAAAAGGAAAAGGGAAGCAGTTTCATGGGAACATCACCTCTTGCAGGTTCCCTTCCAAGCCACTACCATCTGGAGTTGAAAATCTTTCAGCAGACCTGAAGTGTCATTGAGCCAAAATTCTGGAATTCCCTCCCAACAGCACTACCAATAGTTCTACAACCCACACGGACTGCAGTGATTCAAAAAGGGAGCTCACAACCACCTTCTCATGGGCATTAGAATGAGGCAATAAATGTTCGCACAGCCAGTGACATCCACATTCCATAAATTCATTAATTCCTTCATGCCTCCTCCTTCCTTCCACAACACCCCACCCATAGACAGCTGCGCTGCGCAAACACAAAGCCTTGAGCAGTATGTGGTAACCCACAAGGAGGCCCAAGCTACATTCAAGCCGTGCTCAGACAGGGGTGGTCCTGAACGAACAATCATCCCCAGTGATTCACACACCGTAGTCAACAGTGAAACTATCAGTTGCCAACGTTTTCACAAAGAGATTGGTTGGGACATGGGATGAACGGCCAGATGAAGTGGTAGATGCAAGTACAGTTCCAACATTTAAAAGACATTTGGAGAGGTACATGAATAGGATAGGTTGAGGAATATGAGCCAAATGCAGGCAAACCGCACTGGCATAATTTGGGAAATGTGGTTGACATGGATGGGCTGGACCGAAGGGTTCATTTCCATGTTGGTGACTATGATTCTATTCTTTACAACCACAGTGGCATTTTGCAAATGTCCTAAACTATGGTGTAATTGAACAAGTTAATGGAGGCTTTTGACACCAGGGCCACAGTACTCTGTAGGTAAGGTGTTGAGTAGTAGCTGCAATTTAGTGGACATTTAATAAACAACATAATGAAGAAGTATAGAAGGAAATTACGACAGATTGTGGAACCTGTACTGAAAACAGCAAATGCTGGTGCTGACAGCAGGTCAGAAAGCATCCATGGAGACCAAGCAAGCTAACGATGTGTCTCAATGACTCGATCAGAGATCTGATGAAGAGTCATCTGGACTCAAAATGTTAGCTTGCTCTCTCCAGCAATTTTTTAAAAAAGAAGTTCATGGGATGAGGGTGTCATTGGCTCAGCAGCATTCATTGCTCATCCCTAATTGCCCAATGGGCAGTTAACAGTCAAGCTCATTGCTGTGTGTCTGGAGTCACATGTAGGACAAGCTCGGTAAGGATGGTAGCTTCTTACTTCAAGCACGTTAGTGAACCAGATGGGTTTTCCGTAACCCGACAAAGGATTCATGGTCATGAGATTCTTAATTCCAGATAGTCACTGAATTCAAATTCCACCATTTCCTGTGACATAATTCGAACCTGGTTCTCCAGAATGCAACCTGGATCTTTGGATAAACAGTCTAGCAGTAATACCACTCAGCCATCGGCTCCCTCCTGTGACCTTCAGTATTTGTTGTTTTCAGTTCTCAAGAAATAGGTTATGCATTAATTTTGAACTCTGTAAAAGCATCCACAGTGAACACAAAAAGCCCATCTCCAGTCATGATGTTTGAGTCTGGATGACTCAGTCAGACTGGCTAATGAAGCGGAGTTACGCATTTTAATATCTGGCAGTTTCTCCGCAGGTCCGTCTGGCGTTGGGCTGCTCTCATTCCTTCTGCGATGAAACAAACAAAGAAATGACATTCGATACTCTTCACTAAGTGTCGAAATTCAATTGCACCGCAACCAAAGTAATTTATTTTAATTCAAAAATGTTTCAGTGAAAGACATTCCAGCAAGCTCACCACCTCCTGTCTCAGTTTAATGGGAAATGGGATCAATTCTGTAGCGCCTACTGTCCCAGTGGAAAAGGCCACTGGTTTAAGCCCCTGAACAGGTTATCAGCTGATCTGAGTTTTCAATCTTGTTCTTTGACAGATTGCAACGTGTTTTGCACAAGGGGGCATGCAGATAGGACAAACTTCAATTATATTCAACACAAGAAAATGCAATTCCATTTAAATGAGGCAGATTAATTGAAATCAGGCCTCAGGTGAGGATACAAAACAGTCATGTTTGGAATTTCCAGAGACCATCAACATTGTCCATTCAACTGCTGAAGTTTGTCTCAGTATTGCTTTCGCAATCAACCTATTTCAATGCATTATGACACCTCTGGAACAGATGGGACAGTTCCAGGCCTTCTGGCTCATAGTTGGAGACACTACCACAGCATCACAAGAACACTGTGTTTTAGGCTGAGTAACTGGTGGGTTAATTTGCCCAATTATCTTACTAATCCAGAAGATACTGTTACAATCCTAATGCTGGGAAATAAGCAAGGTATTAATGGGAGCAAAGATGTTACAACAGTCTCTCTGACAAGGGACAAAATATCTTTCATCTGTTGTTTTGTTCATCCTTCGATAGTTTGAAATTTTTAAACCTTCTGGTCTACCATCATCTTTGCAGTTTTGTACATCTTTTCTTTCAATTTGATGTCACTCATAATTCCCTCAGCTATGCACCACTGTTCATCGTGCATTTCTTTTACAAGTTAATATATATTGTTGAGAATAATAAAATAACTGAATATATTCTTCTGCGTTAACATTCTAACTATAGTCCCATTCCAGTTTAGGGAACTACTACCTTATCCCCTTGTGACAGCTTTTAAGTTTAGATACTAGTTGAAGAACCAAATTCCTCACCCTAAAGCTAGATTCTATCATGCTGCATTGCATCTCACCAAAAGGGTCTTTTACTCTGAGCTCATTAATCAATCATATTATCAGGTCTAAAATAGCTGTTCCCTGATTGGTTCCAGAGCATCTGTTCTGTAAAATTGCACAGAGCAGTCTACCTCAAACTGCTTCAGAAGGTAATGTAAGCTGAGTGCACAATACTATTTTAACTAACAGAGAACCCTCTGAATACCAGGATTCTGTTAGATCCCCAAAATCCCTACGTTGTGGAAACAGGCCCTTCAGCCGAACAAATCCACACCAACCCTCCAAAGAGTATCCCAACCAAACCTATTCCTCAATGTTTACCCCTGATTAATGCACTGAAACTGTGCATCGCTGGACACTATGGCAATTTAGCATAACCAATTCACCTAACCTGCAGTTCTTCGGATTGTGGGTTTGCAGCCCTGGTTCGCAGTTGCTTCGTGAAGTCTGAATGTTGTTGCCTCTATTCGTCCAACAGCACTGTCACTGACACAGGAGCTGTTCTCCCAGATCGGTTTGTAGCAGTCAGAGATCCTGCTACAACCTGCACACATGCCAACCCAGTCATCTCGATCAGAAAGAATTAGGACAGCGCAGATTAGAAGACAACTTGGATCACATTGTACTTTTGAAATCAGAGGCCTCTATTCAACCCATCACAACTGTGCCACCTGTTTAAAATAGCTCTTTGGCTAGATCCCTGCTCTCACAGTAATACAATTAATTTCTTTTTGCAAGTATTCAAATTAATTTTGGAAATTAACAGTGAATCAGCTGCCACCTCCTTTCCAGATGATCTCAGATCTTCTTTGAACCAGCAATACCCAATGAGAACATTAAGGTATCCACTGTTTAAAAAAAATCACATGCTCAGTCACTGTAATATGATGAGTTCTTTTTTTACATAATTCTTAGCAAGATGTAATTTGAAGCAAAAAGGAGAACCCGAAGAGAAAGGTGAACCGCCCGTGGGTAACAAAAGCAGTCAAAAGCAGTATCCACAAGGAAAAGAATGACATAACTGCGGATGACGAAAAAGGGAGAAAACTGATCATGTAATTAAATTGACACGAAACAAAAATGAATGGCAAGAGTTGTACAGCTATATAAAAATTGAGTATCTAAACTCTGCGTCGAACCCTTGGAGGTTCTAACTGTGGAATTGATAATGGGTACAAGGAAACAACAGATCATTTAAACCTATATTTTACATTGATCTTCATGATTGAGGATACCGTTATCATCCTAAAGGTAGCAAATAAGCAAGTTAACCATGAGTAGAAAAATGTTATAACAGTCTTTGTCACAAGGGACAAAGTATTGACCAACTAATAGGACTAAAGGCAGACAGGACCTCGTGGCCTGGATCAAACACTTTTCGGGCAACTGACTGCAGAGATATTCAAGGCATCGATTGGAATATTCCAGAATCAGGTGATACAGGAAGCATCCAGTGGATTGATGCACCTGTTCAAGAAGGGAAGGGAGACAGAAATCAGGAAACTATAGCCTAGTTAGTTTAATATCTGCTTTGTAATACGGCAGAGTCGAATATTAAAGTAATAAATAGCAGGACATTTAGAAAAGCTTACCATTTAACATGGTAGACTGGGTTTTGTGAAAGAGACACTATGACAAATTTGCGACAGTTCATTGAGGAGATAACAAGCAGGGCTGATAAAGCGCAATCCAATGATGTTCTGTATTTGGATTTTAAAAATGCAAATGATAAGGTGCTACATAAAAGTTAATTGCATAATACAGGAGCTCACTGTGTCAGGGGTAACGTATTTGCATGGAGTGAGGATTGGTTAACCACACTGGCTGTTGCCGACACCTCACTTGGCGTACTGTATACAATGTTAGCTGTCATATTTAATAAGGGATAAACCAGGATTGGAGACCATTCAAAAAAAGATTCAGCTAGCTGCTTTGTGAACGAAAAGGTTGACCTATCAAAATAATTAAACAGGTTAGGTCATTATTCAATAGAATCTCGACAAACAGATTACTTACAGTGTGTAAACAGGCCCTTTGGCCCAACAAGTCCACACCGATCCGCCGAAGCACAACCCACCCAGACCCATTCCCCTACATTTAACCCTTCACCTAACACTACGGCAATTTAGCATTGCCAATTCACCTAACCTGCAGTTTGCTTTGGATTGTGGGAGGATACCAGAGCACCCAGAGGAAACCCACGCAGACAACGTGCAAACTCCACACAGAGAGTCACCTGAGTCAGGAATTAAACCCAGGTCTCTGGCACTGAGAGACATCAGTGCTAACCACTGTGCCACCCACACAATATAAGAGGTAATCTTATGGAAACAAGATTCTGAAGAGCTTGACAGGGTAGATGTTGACTAGATCTTCTAGCACCAATGAAGTCTCAAACCAGTGGGCATTACATAGGGAACATTCATTTTGTAAAAAATGTGAAGAATTTTTCTCTGTCAGTGAATGGCTAGAATTTTCTAGCCCAAACAATTGTGAAAGTTAAATGTGGTAGGGGAATGGATCTGGTTGGGTTACTCTATAGAGGGTCAGTGTGGCTTGTTGGGCCGAAGGGCCTGTTTCCACACTGTAGGGAATTTATGATTCTATCTCAAATTATTCTAAAAGAGGGCAGATAGATTTTTGAAATATTGAGCAGTTGAGGGCTGTGCAGATCAAGCATAAAAGAGGTGTTGAGATCTGGGTTGGCCCAGCCATGATCTGATAGAATGGGGGAACAAACTGGAGGAGATGAATGCCCTCCTCCTGCTCCAATTCCTTGAGGCTCCATTTCATGTTTTTATGTTTCCAAAGAAGAGTGTGATACAATGTGCTAAAGATCTCAGATGTTGTGAAAATGGGGTGTTTATGTACTGGTTCCGATGGCATTGATTCATCAATTACAGCTATACAGTCATGAGTAGGAAGGCAATTCCCTCCATGAATAAAGGAAACCTACTGCAGAGCTCACACAAAGGAATCCTTCCTCTCAGGAAACTCTTCCATCACATGACCCAACATATCGGCAAATGCAGGACGCACTACGCATGCTCTAGCCAACAAAGGGACCCCGGGTGATTGATGTCAGCTCCAGACCAATGAAAGGACAGTGGGCGGATCTGGAAGACCCGTCGGAAGGTTGGTCCTCCAACCAATCAAAATGAACTAGGGGCAGAACTAGACTGAATCACGTGATCACCCTCGCGCGCAGCGGAGAGTCGCTGTAATGGATACTCTGGAAGTTATGGAGCGAAAGGATACGGTAAGGAAAAAAATAAATAAAGAGGGAAACGGGAGAAAAACTGTGTTGCTATGAGCGGAGAGGTTTTACAAACATGTTGTGCATGTCGGAAAACACAAATTTGAACGTCCCAGTCCCGTGTTTGGAGTAAACGGGGAATTGCCTCAGCGCGGCCGCAGGCCTGAGTGAACGCCGCCATCTTTATTTGGGACAACGATTCACTGGACACGTGCGCGGCCGCCAGCTTTGTAGGGGGCAAGGTGCAGCCAGGCGCATGTGCAGCCTTTCTCTGGAACAGAGTCATTGGGCAGAATTTATACAGAGCACATTCAAACTCAGAGTAATGGATGTTTATTTCTGAATTTGTCTCGTCATTCATTTAAATGGCTTGCTGTCGTATCTGAGTTTGCAGGTCATTCAAAATTGGAGGTATTGTGCATAGTAAAGAAGGTTACCTCCGGTTACAGTGAGATATTGATCAGATACGGATTAATTGAGATAAATGTGAGGTGCTGCATTTTGGAAAAGCAAGTGAGTGCAGGACTTATACACTAGGGGGCAGTGAAGAATGCAGATGCTGGAGATCAGAGCTGAAAAATGTGTTGCTGGAAAATCACAGCAGGTCAAGCAGCATCAGGGGCTCATGTCCAAAACGTCGATTCTCCTGATCTTTGGATGCTGCATGACCTACTGTGCTTCTCTAGCAACACGATTTTCAGCCCAGGACTTATACACTGAATGGCAAGGCCCTGGAGACGCTTGCCGAACAAAGAGACCTTGGACTGCAGATTCATAGTCCTTGCAAGTCAAGTTGCAAGTAGATAGGATGATGAAGAAGGTGTTCAGTGCATTTTCCTTTTATTGGTTAGAGCATTGAGTATAGGCTGTGGGAGGTCATGTTGCTAAACAGGACATTCGTTAGGCCACTTTTGGAATATTGTATGCAATTCTGGCCTGCCTCCTTTCAGAAGGGTGAAATTTGAAAGGTTTCATAAAAGACTTACAAGGATGTTGTTAGGTTTGGAGGATTTGAGCGACAGGATGAGGCATAAAAGGCTGGGGCTGTTTTCCCTGGAGTGCCATAGGCTGAGCAGTGATGTTATGGAGGATTATACAATCATGATGAGTATGAACAGAGTAAATGAACAAGATGTTTTCCCTTGTGTAGTGGTGTCCAAAAGTAGAGGACATTGCATTAGGGTGAACGGGGCAAAAATTCAAAGGGGCCTAAAGGAAAACTCTTCCATGCAGTGGGTGGAATGAGCTGCCAGATGAAGTGGTGGAGGCTAGTACAATTAAAACTTGTTGAAGGCATCTAAATAGACACATGATATGATTAGGTAGTGTTTACAGGGACATGGGCCAAGTGCTGGCAAATGGGAATAGATTAGGTTCGGATACCTGGTTGGCATGGATGAGTTAAACCAAAGGGTCTGTGTCGGTGCTATACGTCTGTATGACTGTGGGATCATAATAGCTTATACAGCTCTGCTTCATCTCTGGGCTCCCTTATGAGCACTTTGTCAATATCTAGCTTGCTCAGTATCGAACTATGGGTGTACTTTTGGTCTGTTTAGTATTTTACGATTACTTTTAAAGACATTTTTGTAAGTTATTTTTTTCTCTGCCGCCCAGCTCCTGACCATGTGCTGCTTATTAATTTTTTTTCTGTAAAATCTTTGACAGTCAAGAATTCCTTTTTCCAATAATCAAGTGTATTTTCCTTACATTTCTGACTATCAAATTCTGCACCATTTTCATTTCCTGTAATCTGTTTTGCACTCCCTGAAACATCAATTGTGTTTCTCCTTCCACAGATACCAGTGATTAATTTCCGAGCCCTGTTGCCTGGGGAGAGGGTGATGTTTGACTTTCTTGTACAGCTGCAGTTTGTGTGGTGAAGGTACTCCCACAATATGATCAGGTAAGAGATATTACAGAGTATTCATTACCACAACAGTGATGATTTGAAGGTAATGTCCAAATCAAGAACAGTTTGTAGTTTTATCATCATGCTTATAATTTCACAAAAATATTATTGGGAACTTTAGACATAAGGTCAGAGACTGATGATATTAGTTCAGGTGACCAAAAGCATTGCCAAATAAGCAGGCTTTGAGGAATGTCTTAAAAGGGGAAAGCAGACCTGTGAATTTCAGAAAATGTTGCTTTGGCAACTGTAAAAGCAGCCATACAGGTGAAGTAATGAATTAACAGATCATTGGGAGTCTCGTACAGAATGGGTTGTCGAGGTCTTCAAGGATGTGTGATGCGGCGAGCTAGGGATGATCACAACCAGGAATTAAATCAAGAGTGAGAATTTTAAATTGAGGGATATGGGCCGGATGCTGGCAGGTGAGACTAGATTGGGTTGGAATATCTGGTCAGCATGGATGGGTTGGATTGAAGGGTCTGTTTCCATGCTGTACATCTCTGTGGTTCTATGTTGTTGATTATGAATATGAGCCTTTTGATGGATCAAAAGGTTTTGGTACAAGGGAGTACTTGGGCAGCAGAGATTTAGTTTTTCTTAAGATTACAGGGAGATTGAATGTGGGAAGCTGAACAGTAGTGTGTTTGGATACTGAAGTCTGGAGATAACACAAGGTGGATGAGAGTATATGAGCTGAGACAAGGGTAGAATCAGCTAGAATTAGTGATCTTGTAGTGGGACTGGGCTGTCACCCTCACCTCACCTCTGGGATTCACCTGTTTGTCAGGTTGTGAATCAGGGCGGTAACACAATCCCCTTTTAAGAGTGGGCGGCACGGTGGCACAGTGGTTAGCACTGCTGCCTCGCAGCGCCGGAGACCCGGGTTCAATTCCCGCCTCAGGCGACTGACTGTGTGGAGTTTGCACATTCTCCCCGTGTCTGCGTGGGTTTTCTCCGGGTGCTCCGGTTTCCTCCCACAGTCCAAAGATGTGCAGGTCAGGTGAATTGGCCATGCTAAATTGCCCGTAGTGTTAGGTAAGGGGTAGATGTCGATGTAGGGGTATGGGTGGGTTACGCTTCGGCGGGGCGGTGTGGACTTGTTGGGCCGAAGGGCCTGTTTCCACACTGTAAGTAATCTAATCTAAACAATCGGGAGCTGAGTGGTCCTGGTGGAGCCTAAAATGAGTGTCACTCAGCTGGCTGTTGCTGAGCAGCTGCTGCTTGGTAGCCCTGTTGATGACATCTTCCATCACTTTACTGCTGATCGAGTGTGGACTGATAGAGGGAAATTGCCTGGGTTGGATTGCCCTGTGTTTTTGTGTTGAACATTCCTGGGCAATGTTCCACATTACCGGTAAATGCCAGTGCTGGAGCGGTACTTGGCTTGGTGGGTGGCAAGTTCTGGAGCACAAACCATCAGTATTATTGCCAGATTATTGGTAGGGCCCGTAGCCTTTGCACTACTTAACCATTTCTTGATGTTATTCAAACTGAATCAAACTGGCTTAAAACTCACATCTGTGATGTTAGAAACCACTAGTTAAGATGGATCATCCCACTTTGCACTTCTGGCTGAAGATTGCTGCAAATGCTGTCATCTTGTCTGGTGCATGGATGTGTGAGGCCCCTCCATCAGTAAGAGTGGGGATATCTGTGATGCATCCTTCAGTGAGTTTTTTTAATTGTCCATCACCGTTCACAACTGGGTGTGGCAGAACTGCAGAGCTCCGATCTGTTCCATTGGATGTATGATCACTTAGCTCTGTTGCTTGCTGCTGATGCTGTTTGACATGAAATAGCTTCAGGAAATGGTTTAAGTAGAATCCAAAGAGATTAAACAAATATATCACAGACAAAAGATGAACTGGACCATAGAATAAAGATTAACGAGGCTGTCTATGGAACCACCGGGTGGGAAAGATATGCAAATATTTTACGTCCTTTTTACTGGAGAAAGATATGGAAGCTCGAGAGGTTGGAGAAATAAACAGAGAACTTGAAAAGTATCCATGTTACAGTGGAGGTGTTACTGGATGTCTTGAATCGCATCAAGGTGGATAAAGCCCTGGGACCTGATCAGATGTATCCCGGAACTTTCTGGAAATCAAGGGAAGTGATTGTTGGCCTCTCCTGAGGTATTTGTATCATTGATAGTTAAAGGTGAGGTGCTATTATTTTAAAAAGGTGGTAAGGAGAGGCCATGGAACAAGAAAACAGTGAGCCTGAAGTCAGTGGCAGGCAAGTTGTTGGAAGGGATTCTGAGGGACAGGATATCCATCTATTTGGAAAAGTAAGGAATAATCATTGACTGTTGTCAATGTGGAGCTGAAAATGTGTTGCTGGAAAAGCGCAGCAGGTCAGGCAGCATCCAAAGAACAGGAGAATCGACGTTTCGGGCATCAGCCCTTCTCAAAACGTCGATTCTCCTGTTCCTTGGATGCTGCCTGACCTGCTGCGCTTTTCCAGCAACATATTTTCAGCTCTGACCTCCAGCATCTGCAGTCCTCACTTTCTCCTGTTGTCAATGTGGCTTTGTACGTGCACAGTCCGAGCTTCCTGAAATCAGGGAGACGAGAATTGAATGTAGTATTTTAAAACTGGCCTCACCAATGCCCTGTACAGCCACAACGTGACCTCCTAACTCTTATACTCAGTGACAGAATCCATACAGTGTGGAAGCAGCCCATTCAGCCCATGAGACCTTACCAACCATCGGAATAGCATCCCACCTGAACCATGTGACCCAGCATTACCCCAGTTAATCCACCTAACCTGCACGTCTTTGGATTTTTTTGAGGAAACCAGAGCACCCAGAGGATGCCCGTGCAAACACACAGAGGGAGAATGTGCCAACACGACACAGAGTGGAATCGAACCCAGGTCCCTTTATTGATGAGTGCACAGACCAATAAAGGTCAGCGTCCCACATGCAGTCTTCAGCACCCAGTCTCCCTGAAACTCTACTTTCCAGGAACTATGCAGTTCTGATCTCTTCAGAGGGATTGAAAGTGAGGAGGAGAAAACAGGAACAGGATTGAGTTGTACATCCATAAAATAACTCTCTGTTCCCCCCTCTCTGTTTCCCTCCCCCTCTGTTCCACTCCCCGTTCTCTGATTCTCCCCTGCCTCTGCCTGTCCTCCCCTGCCCCCATCTCTATCCTCACCTGTGCCACCCCTCTCAATCCCCACAGCCTCTCTTTCCCCCCACCCTCAGCCCACCCTCTCTGCCTACTCTCCCCTCCCTCTCCCCTAGTTATGTATACCCCAACCACGGGGAAAGGACCTTGTCTATTTGCCCTACCCATGACCGGCTGATATTATAAATCTCTATCAGGTCACCCCTCAGCGTCCGACGCTGCAGGGAAATCACCCTGTCCAACTCTGGCAACATCCTTGTAATTCTTTTCTGACCCCTTTCAAGTTTGAGAACATCCTTCTGATAGGAAGGAGACCAGAATTGCTGGAATATTTCCTACGTTGCCTAATCAATGTCCTGTACAGCTACAATATGACATCCCAACCTTTATACTACATTCTCTGACCAATAAAAGAAAGCATACCAACTGCCTTCTTCACTATCTTATCCACCTGTGACTCTACTTTCGAGGAACTATGAACCTGCACTCCAAGGACTCTTTGTTTCGCAACACTCCCCAGGAACTTACTATTAACTGCAAACATTCTGCTAAGGTTTGCTTTCCTAAAATGCAGCATCTCACATTTTTCTAAACTGAACGCCTCAGCCCATTCGCCCATCTGATCCAGATCCCATTGTATTCTGAGGTAATCTTTTTAACTGTCCACTACACTGCCAATTTTGGTGTCATCTGCAAACATGCTAACAATACTTCTTATGTTCTCATCCAAATCATTGATATAAATGGCAAACAGTAGTGGATTCAGCACCGATCTTTGTGACATTCCATTGGTCAAAGGCCTCCAGACTGAAAAGCATCACTACACCACCACTCTCTGTCTTCGACCTTTGAGTCAGTTCTATATTCAAAATTCCATGAGATCTAACCTTGCCGACCAATCTCCCATGAGGAACCTTGTCGAACGCCTTACTGAAGTCCATGAAGATCATGTTCACCGCTCTGCCCTCATCAATCCGCTTTGTTACTTCTTCAGTAAACTCAGTCCACTCCATGAGTCATGATTTCCCACGCACAAGGCTGTTATTGATATCCAGGACTTAACTCTGTACATTGGGGTCTGCGTCGCCCAGTTATAGGAGTTAATATTCTGGATAACGTTCACGTTATGTGTTAGTAACTGTGTATTGAGTCTTGTTAATAACACCAACACAGGTGAGTTCCTTTTGAAAGGCAGTCCCTATATCCCTACCCCCTCCCACCTGCTCTGTCTCCTCCATCCCCACCGTAGACAGGAAGTACGAGGAGCTCATGGAGTATCCATGTGGGTGAGGCTGAGAAAATCTTCCTTTCTTTCCACTAGCCAACCATGAAATGGTGGTAGTGTTCTTTCCTCTGGACCAAGAGGATCGGGTTCAGGGTTTGGTAACAGCGGCTTTGAAGAGGATGATTAGAAAACATGCCCAAGCCACCAGGCCATACTGTCTCCCAGCTGTCCCTGCCTGAGTCTCCAAACAGAACCTTCCTGTAGTTTCTCTCCTGTCAGACTCTCCTATTGCTCAGTTTGTCCAGGATCCCCTCCTGATGCTGCACTGCTCCTGTCCCTCACTGACCTGTCCATCCCCCAGTGTCCTCTACATTCATTCATTGTTTACAATCCCATTATTTCCCGTTCTCCAGCCCCGCCCCCTCCATTCTATTGGGCAACAGCTGATCTCAATCCTCCAGGCTCCTGTGTGATCGAGAGCATGTTCCGTAGGAAGGGAGATGAGTGCATGGGCGCAGTGCTGGCCAATTGTTGGCGTATGTGCAGGGCGGGTCAGTGCCAGGGAGGGAGGCTGTGGATGTGTGGGATTAATCTGTCATTGCCAGCTCCCTTCCTTCTTTCCTCTGAGAACTCGACCCAAGGGAATAGTGTCCTGATGAGTGGTTAAAGTATCAATGGGGGAGCATTTGGCAGCAAATTGTCAGAACTCTTATGAATAGTCAGGATTATTATGGAAAATGACAAGGATTGGCCTCCAATTAGAGTTCTAATTTGGTTAATTTTAGTTCAACCAGATATGATTTGGCCAGTGTGTGCAGAATGGTTCTCATCAGAGAATGGGGGTTCTGGGAGATGGGGGGAGGATTCACCAACACCCTGGAGGCTCTAAGTCAAACTCATTGATTTGGTTCTTAGTCTGCAGACAGCAGTTCGGAAACTGAATTCAAGGCGAGGAGAGAGATCGTGAGAACTGGGTGTGGAGGAAAGGAGGAGCGAGATTGGTTTGGATTTCAGTTAACAAGAGAGAGAAATTGTGAGACTGGGATTTGAAGCTTTGGGGGAACAAGGAAACTACAATTTAATACTATCATTGTCTTATAAAGTTCCATCCTGTATTAACAATGGTGACTTGTTTTCTCTGTTGTAGGGTACGGAAAGGGTGGATTTGCAGATGAGAAATTCAAATTGAACTTTATGTTCAGATCTGATGGTTACTTGATCCGTGCCGACCTGAATATCATTGGCCTTTTCATCTGGAAGGAAAGGTGTGCATTCTGTCCGTGGGCGAATATTTCAAATATCAATGTGACTGGAAAACGTACTGAGACACAGCCAAGTCCATGTTAGAGTGCTTTGTGGCTTTGAATGGAGGCTGGTTGTCAGGAATATCTCCGTGGCAACGGCAGTTTAAAAAGTTTAGTTCAATTCAGCACTTTGTGTTTAAACAACACACCCCTCCCCAACACCTCCGTGGCTCAGTCAAGTACTTGACAGGTGCTTCAGTTTCGGAGACGTTGTCTGTCAGGATTCTCATGTGGAGGAACCGGTGTTGAAATGGGGTGGACAAAGTTAAAAATCACACGACATTAGGTTATCGTCCAACAGGTTTATTTGGAAGCACTAGGTTTCCAAGCACGATGTAATTTTTAACTTTATCAGGTTCATCTCTATGTTGACAGACTTCTTCAGATAAGTACTTCAACAATTAAATAGGCCATATGTTCCCCACGCAATAGGTCTCCTCGAGCAATGTAAACTGCTATTCTTGCCCTGGGGATAGCTACTCATTTGTAGACCCAGTCAAAATCCCATCAAGCTTTTTGTTGATCTTTAAAGTTTTTCTAATCTCCTAGTTTCTCCTTGGCCTTTGCCAATTTGTATGCCTTCTATTTCAATTTGATAGACTCCCTTATTTCCTTAGACATGGCAGATTACTCCTTTTCCTACAGTCCTTCCTTTTCACTAATATATATAATTTTGCTGTGCACTTTGAAAAATTACTGCCTCATCCTGTTGTCGTCTACTTTGTTTAAGCACAGGATCTTGGGATTGGACTTAATCTTCCAGCTTGCCATCTGCGTTATAAATTCAACCAGACTTCTCACATATTCTTAAAGTGCCTCTTTGGATTCATCCTAATCTTCTCAGCCAACGCTCTTTCATATCCACTTTGTCGCCCTCCTGATTTCCATCAAAGGTAAACTCTTATATCCCTTATATACCGCCAGGGACTCCCTTGATCCCAGTTGCCTGTGCCTGAGCCACGCATCCCTCTTTTTTCCAGTCAATACCTAAATATCTCTTGTCAGCCTGAGTTCCCCATTCCTGCCAACCTTGCCCTTCACCGTCACAGGAACATATAGACCTTGAACTGTAGCTATCTCACGTTTAAAGGCTTCCCACTAGCCAGCGGGCCAATTACCTGCAAACAAATTACTCCAGTTGACCCCTGCAAGATCCTGTCCAATCCCATCAACATTCCCCTTGTCCCAATTTAGAACTTGAACCTGTGGACCAGCTTTGTCCCTCTCCATAGCCATTTGAAAATTAATAGGACGATGGTCACTGGTCCCAAATTGCTCCCCCACTGTCACCTCAGTCACCTGTCCTGCTCTGTTTCCCAAGAGTTGTTCGAGTTTTGCCCCTTCCCAAGTAGGACCCTCTACATACTGCTGGAGGAAACTTTCCTGAATTCACTTATCGGATTCCACTCCATCAAATCCCTTCACGCTCTGGCAGTCTCAGTCTGTTACAAAAATTAAAATCCACTCTTATGACAACCATATTGCTCCTGCATGTCTCCCTTCTCCCTGCATATTTGTTACTCAAATTCACGTAGACTATTTGGAGGCCTACAGTACAACCCCGTGACATCATCATCCACTTCCTACTTCTTAGCTCCACCCGCGAAGCCTCACTGGATGATTGGTCAGTTATTTTATCTCTGATTACTGCTGTGATAATCCCCTTAATCAGAAATTCAACTCCTCCTCCCCTCCTTCCACCATCCCTGTCCCGCCTAAACCACCTGTACCTGATGCGTGAAGCTGCCAGTCCTGACCCTCGCTTAGCCATGTTTCTATAAAGGCTATATTATCCCAATCCCATGTTCCTATCCACGCCATTAGTTTATTGGTCTTACCTGCCAACCCTCTTGCACAGAAATAAAAGTAGTTTAATCCAACAGGCATTCCTTACTCCTTATCATGTTCCAGCCTGACCTGTCTCTTCACTTTATTGTTTCTGGTTACTGTATCTCCTACCAGCCTCGTTTTTCCATCCCTGATCATGAGGGTATCGCTCCTCGCCAATATAGTTTAAATCTCCCTTGGAGCATGAACAAAATTCGCCAACAAGATACTGGTCCCCTTCCCAGTGCATGCGCCACCTGTCCCTTCTGATCAGGTCAACTCTGTCACAGAAAAGACTCCAATGTAAAAATCTGAATCTCTCTGCCCCCCACCCCCACACCAATTCTTTAGTTACTTATTTATCTGCCATATCCTCCTGTTCTTACTTTCATTAGCTCATTACAATGGAAGTAATCAGGAGATTACCACCGTCAAGGTCCTGGTTTTTAACTTTTCTCCCAGCTCTCACTAATCACTCTGTACGACCTCATTCCTACATCTACCCGTGTCATTTGTGCCAACGGGAATAATGATTTCTGGCTGCTCCTCCTCCCCCTTGAGAATGTTCTGCAGCCGCTCGGAGACATCCTGGACCCTGGCACCTGGGCGGTAACTCAGCATTCTGGATTCCCATTTGAGGCCACAGAATCTCCGATTTGTCCCTCTGACAATCGACTCTCCTATCTCTAAGGTCCTGTTAACTGTTACCCTTTCCCACTGTGCCCCAGAGTCAATGGTAGTGCCACCAACCTGTTTACTGCTGCTTTCCCCTGGAATGTATTTCCCCTGAACAGTATCCAAAACGGTGTACTTGTTTTCGTGGGGAATTGCCACAGGGGATTCCTGCATTCTCTGCCTACTCCGTTCGTCATTCAAGGTGGTCGCCCACCTCCTCTCTGTCTTGAACACAACAGGGAGCAAGGACTCCTGTTGGATTAAATTGCCTTTATTTAAATGCAACAGGACAGATAGGTAAGCCTGATGTACTGATAGCATGGATCTTAACGCAGGACTGGGATATTATAGTCATTACAGAAACATGATTGGGGCGAGTCTTGGGTGTGACCACAACACGAGAGCTCTTATCTATGAAGTTCTCAATATCTCAGATATTCCTGAGTGCATCCAGCTCCAGATCCCGAATACGGTCTCCCAGGAGTTGCAGCTGGGTGCATTTTCCACACGTGTAGTTACCAGGGACTGTGGGAATTTCCCTGAGCTCCCCACATCCCGAAGGAGGAACGTTCAACAGTCCTAACTGCCATCTCCATTGCTGCAAGACTAAAGGTGAAAGGACTTTATTTGAGCTTGCCTGTAGTTTTTGCTGAGCTGCTCTGTCCAAAACCTCTTGAACCAAACATTACTACTGACTCTGCTACCAACCGCATGTCTCTCGACCCCTTCACATTTAGTTTTGGTTAGGGAAGGAGAGAGACACTGCAGTGATGTAGCACTTGGGCATTAAGCACTCCTTGACACCTGGCCACTGACTACCTGCTCTCCATCCAAGATCACTGATTGGCCTTGGAAGATGTCTTCCTGAGATTTTCCTTCTTGTAGTGCTAACTGCGCTGATGCTAATCTTCACCCCGACAGCCAATCTGTGTTGTCACAGTCCCTTGGTCATTTCTGTCTAAGAGTACTGCATTTATTAATTCCTTGAATCCATCGACTGCATTCCAAACTGTGTCTCATTCCACAGCGAGAGAGGTTGATGTTCCAGTGAATACAAGGCTATTGTAAAAATGATACAATTCGACATAGGGACAACAGTATGTCTATCCGCTCACTGAGTCTGCTTTTCCACTCAATTCGGTGAGATCGATTTTGATAATTCCCCCCATTCCACTTGTCTGCATTTTCCCCATAAACCTTGTATGAGAATGTCTGCCTCAATCCTAAAGATATTTAATGAGCCAGCCTCAACAGCCTGAAGAATTTTCGAAAATGATTTCCCTCTCACTGATGTGAGACTTGGTGGCCTTTAAACCCATGCAGTATTTCTAGCACTCTGTTTGAAAGTTGTATCAATATTAGATATTATCCTGTACTATCACACCTTCTCTGTGGTCAGAGGCAAAACAAAAATGAAAAGTTAAGAGACTGTAATCTCCTCACGTCAGCCTAAGATAAAGCTCATCCTGGTCTGTGTATTTGCCTACTCTCTATCCCGCAAAAACTTCCAATTCTTTGTCAACTTCTGTATCAATTCACTCAAGGATCACACGGTCACTCTCCTTGAATCCAGAAACTCCTCCTTCAAACTGAAGACCGAAAGAAAGTTAGCGTTTAACATATTCTCTGGCTCCGTGCACAGGCTGCCCCCTTGGTCCCTAAATACTCCCCATTCTCTCCCGTGTTATCCTCTTCCCCTTAATAACCCGAAAAAATGTCTTTGAATTCTCGCTAATCTCTCCCCTCGAATGTTTTAACTCCCCGCCACCACTTCTGCTCTTCTACTGACGTTTTAAGTTTTGCCCTACACTTTCTATATTTTTTTCGGACCTCCGTTGACCTGCTCACTTTGTAACTGCTTTAAGCTTCTTTTTCCTTTTTAATTCTGTTCAGAAATGTGTCGACACCTGAGTTTCTCTGGACTTGTGTTCCTAAAATTCATCTTTGGTGTAACATGCTGGGCCGACACTGTCATCAATTACATTTTGCTCAAGTGACCCCCTAACTCGCGCCCCACGCTATTCTGTTACAGTTGCACCCAGAAGCATCTGCACTTTGGCCAAATCCTGTCAAATTTTTTCATAAAATCGGTCTCCCAAATCCAAAAAGCTTTTATTTTTCAAACATTTTTGGGTCTTTTCCTTTGCAAACTCAAGACATAGGAGTCACGGTCACTGGTCCTTTCATGCTCAATCCAACCCTGCCTGCAACATCTGACTGGCTTCGTTCCCCACGGTGAGGCCCAGCACAGCCCCGCCCATTGTCGTATCTGCTACACATTGATATAACAAGCTCCCAGGAATAGATTTCAAGGCATCTGTCCCATCTTAAAAATGTTATCACTGTCCGAATGAATGTTTGGAAGTGAAATGCCTGAATATAATGATCCTATTGTTGTATCAGCACACCTCAGTAAATTGGTTCTATATCAGCTCCTGTACTTTGTTTTGTTTGGGAGTCTATAATATATCCCCAGCGGTGTGTCTTCATGGTTTTGATCCTGAGCTCTAACCACCAAGCCTCATTAGATCATTCTTACTGCAGTAACTAACTCCACAATTAGTAATGCAACCCCACTTCCTCTTTTACCACCTCTCCTGTCGTGCCTATAGATCTTGTACCACAGGATACTGAGTTGTCAGCTCTGACCTCTCTCAAACACATCTCTGTGATGACAAAAATGTCACACTTTCCCATTTCACCTCATTCCGTTATCACATTTGTTTATCCAATTATATTCCCAGCATTAAGTTAAACGACATCCAGCCTGGAATATAACACCTAGAATACTTTATAATGCGGAGTTATTTAGTCGTTCATTGTTGGTTCTCAAGGTGCCCAATTCATGAACCAAAACTGTAACTCTGGGAATGAATGAATATTTGTTGAATTGTAATTTGTCTTTTAATAAATGTATTCATCAAATGCAACTTTCCAGAACTAAACAGTCAGCTCCACATGCAATGGGTTTCTGCTGATTAATTCCCTGTTCAGTGTGCAGAGGGGAGAGCTCTAAGTAATGGAGAAAGTGAGAACTGCAGGTACTGGGGATCAGAGTCGAAACGTGTGGCGCTGTCAAAGCACAGCCAGTGGGGCAGCATCTGAGGAACAGAAGAGTCAAAGCTTTAGGCATCAGCAGTTCATCAGGATCTGCAGTTCTCACTTTCTCCATTACTTAGTTCTGGAAAGTTGCATTTGATGAATACAAAGGAGGATGAGAGATGACTTGATAGAGGTTTATAAGATGACGAGAGACAAAGATAGATTGGATAGCCAGATACTTTTTCCCATGGTGCAAATATCTATCACGAGGGAGAAAAACGTAAAGGTAAGTGGAGGAAGGTTGAATGGAGATGTTAGAGGTAGGTTCCTTTCACAGAGAATGGTGGATGGTTGGAATGTACTGCTGGCAACTGTAGTAGAGTTAGCTGCATTGGGGATATATTAAGAGACCATTGGATAGGCAATTGAATGATAGCATAATGAAGGGTATGTCGGTTAGTCTGATGTTAGAGTAGGATAAAGAGTCGGCAGGACGTCAAGGCCAAAGCGTCTGCACTGTACTGTTCTATGTTTCACTCAGCATGTGGATTCTTTTCAATTGTTGAATGTGTGAGGGAGTGATGTGTGTGAGATCAGGACGCTCTGTAGGGGCGTTAGGCCAAGACGTCCACTTCTGGGGTGCATTCTTACAATCATCTGAGTACCAGTACAATATGTGTGTGATGACCTACACCAGACAGAATCCGTCAAGTTCTGTTATTAAGGTGATTCTGGACTTGTCATTTGCTGCTGTTTTCTTCAGATAGATTTTGTTGGTTGACCCATGTATTAATTTTTGTCTATGAACGGAGATGTACAATTTTATTTGTGTACTGGTCAATGGGAAGGTGACATTTATTGGACACGGTTTTGGAGCTTTCTTTGTGAGACACAATGTGCTGCAGAATACTGTCAACTTGTTCACATCTTTACCCAGTGTCTGGTCCAGATAGCAGATGCTTGGAGTCTGGGAGGCAGGCCAGATATCATCACCATAATTAGCTTGTGCGATGTGATTCTGACACTCCATGTCCATTCATCTGCCCCCAGTCAAGGCTCAGACCGAAGATGGAGTCGAAATAATTTGTTGTGAAATAATGTTTGAATGACTGCCCTGACCCAGTTGTAAGCCCTCTGGATTCATTTAAGAGCAGACAAATGTCTTACCCAGTATCACTGGCAGCTGTGACTGAATTCAAATCTTTTAAAGCCTTTTTTTCAATGTAGGTTATGATTGCAATCTGATCTGAAAAACTCAGATATTTGCTATGTTCGTGAATTGTGATTCACACAAGTGTGAAATATTATTATTCAACCAAACAATAATTGCATCACCTCTGAAAACAATTAGGTTGATGTTATATTTATGGAACTAAAATGTACTTTCCAGCCAACATTTTATGATACAAAAATAAAGATTGCATATTTTAATACCGAGCAAAGAACATGTTATCTGACTATAGTGGTGATCATAATTACATGCTTTTACATACATGAACATCAAGCAACCACAAAAATACATCATCCTCTCTCACTAGTATTCTCACATACGGATGAGGAAGGACACCACTTCAACTGGGACAACACATCCATCCTAGGACAAACCAAATAGAGGCACGCATGACAAGCATGGCATTTCAACCTGAACTCTATCAACAAAAACACCGAGTTAGACCTCAACTATCACCCCTGAGAAAAGGAGCAGGATGTGACTTCACCACAGGAAATGACATCACCACAGGTAATGACATCACCAACCCAAAGAAACTCAAACATATAAATAGAAAGCAAGAATTGTCAGCGTTGGTTTCCCTGAAGATGAAGATGTTAAAACATCTCGAAATGAACCCCCCAGCTCAGCGAAGTATCCTACATCCAAAACTTCAACCTGAGCTACAAATCTTCTCAAAACTCGATACAATTACATACTCATTGTCCGTATTAAAATGAATACATCGTTGCTCCAACATTTGGAAAGTCGTTGGCTTCTAAATGATTGTATTTTTCGAGTGAGAAAACGATTGAACAGTCATATAGAAATTGCGTTCTTACATATTTATGCATAATCGATCAGTTTAATTTCTCACTAAATGTGCGAGCTTCAGTTCTTTACCAACAGTTGAAAAATGACAATAATTCAATATGAACAGAGAACATTATATTAAATAAATGATTTGTGTTATTAAATTGAAGTGAATAACAATTTGAAACCTTGAAATTTTCAGAATGAATGGTATTTAAAGTGAAATGTGAAAAAGAATGAACAACATACATCCGTGTGAGTGAACAGTCAGACATTTTCAAAAGAGTTTTGTGGCAAAGGAAGTATTTGTTTTATTTGTTGGGATACAAAATTTAAAATATTCATGTGCTGAGTACTAATTAGACTTCATCATCAAGCTGAACTTGCAATACTTGCATTATAAATGGTTATGCTGCAGCAAAATGAACAGATATATGCCAACATTTACAGCTGGAAATAATCTGATACTGGCTTTGACTTGCATCTGTACATGATAGAGTACTGAACTTTAATGTACACAAGGAGGCTATTTGGCCACTGTGTCTGCATCAGCTTGTGAAGTGTCTCCCAAATCCTCCTATTTGCCACCTCTATCACTGTTGCCCTTTAATTTTGGAACTTTCAAATATATATCCAGTTCCCTCTTGAGTCTTCATTCACAAATCTGCCAGGTAGGGCATTCCAAATCCTAACAACTCTCTTAATAAAGAGCTTTTGACTAATCTCACTCCAAGGTCTTGTGCCGACGATCTTTAATCTGGGATGTTGTAATGCCAGCTAAAATTTTTATTTTACCCTGGTTTTTTTTCCATAATTTTGATCACTGCAATAAGTTCACATCCTAGTCTGTTCTAATCAATCAGGAGTAATTTCATTCCTCTAATTTCTCGCATCCTACCTTTAACTAATTTCTTCATTCCACTTATCATTCTGATTATTTTTAAGGTTCCAGGTATTGTTCTTCGTGTGTGTGTGTGTGAGAGAGAGAGAGAGAGAGAGATAACAATTCTCTGTAATGTCTGAATTACACCCAATGTCTCGTGTAAAAGAAGTAATGATTAGGTAACGATAAAGATATGGTAAAAGAGCCAGTTCAGGGATGACGGTTTCAGATTTCTGGATCATTGGGCCCTCTTCCAGGACAGGTGGGGGCTTTAAGAAATGGAGAGATTGCATCTTAACTGGATGAGCATCAACATCCTAGTGGGGAGGTTTTCTCGTGCAAATTGGGTGGATTTGAACTAATAAACCAGCAGGCTGGGAAACAAAACAGCAGGTCAGGAACTGAGCAGAATGTCGAGGTGAGTAGGACATCGGGCACGGCCAGTCTCATGACCATGCTGCGAGAAGGAATCAAATCAGTCCAAAATGTGAGTTGGAGATTGGAATAAATGATAGAGATGTATGTCAGCGATTAATAAATGAAGATGGGATTCGTGAAGGAGTAAGGTGTGTGAGATCAGGAAGCTCGTACTCAAGAAACTATTAAAGGGGAAAAATAAATCGAAAAAAACTTATTTAAAATGCTTAGGTTAAAAGCACACAGTATTTGGAATAAAATTGATGAGCTGGCAGTAGATACAGAGATAAATGGGTATGGCCTGGTAAGGATGCTTGAAACATGGTTACAGGATGATCAGGACTGGACAGTGAACTGTCCATGGGTACTCCGTATTCCGAAAGGATTGAAATGAAGGTAAAGGAGGTGGAATTGGTGTGTTGGTTAAGGATGATATCAAGGCTATGTTAAGAAATGATATTGGCACGAGGGAACACAATTAAAATCAGTCCAGGTGCAAATAAAAAGCAACTGAAGAAACCTCTTTGGAAAGTTGTCTTCAGCCACCGTCTCCCTAAAATACTTCTGAGGTCAGAAATGATGAAGGTTCGTGACAAGATAACAACGGTGGGATAAACGTGCATATTGAATCAATTAATCAACTTGGCAACGGGTAGGCTCCAAGTACAAATCATAGAGTATATGAAGGATTGTTTCTAAGAACACATGTCATGGAGCCAACCAGAGAGCAGGCTACTTTAGATTTGATATAAGCAAGGAATGAAAAACGATCTTGCAGGAAAGGATCCTCTTGGAATGTATGACCACAACATAATGGTGAGAACAGAGTCACATACGAGAGTCTTAGTGTTGGGTAATAATACTTACAAACAAATCATACTGCACAAGTTAGTCCTGCTCCAGGGATTGGGTAAGGCGGTGGCCTAGTGCATTACAGCTGAACTGCTCATCGAGAGACCCAGATAATGTTCTGGGAAGCTGGGTTCGAATCCTGCCATGGCAGATGGTGGAATTTGAATTCGAATTTGGGATTAACAGACTGATGGTGAACATGAATATATTGTCAGGAGAAGCTCACCTGTTTGACTAATGTCCTATGGGGAAGGAAACTGCCATCCTTCGCTGGTCTGGCCGATATGTGACTCCAGACCCACATCAATGTCGATAACTCCTAACTGCCCTCTGGGAAATCAAGGATGGGCAATAAATACCGGCCTACGCAGCAATGCCCCCTTTCTATGAATTAATGAAATCAAACAAAAAAAATCAGCAAAGAGTTAACACACAACATTAAAAGAAGCTATGACAGGAAATGAACAGAAACATAAATACTGATACCATTAGCTTTCACTAGTACATAAAAAAGAATCGCAGAGTGAAACTAAGTGATGGCCCTTTGCAGGATGAAACTGACAAGATAGCGATGAAAAACTCAAAAATGGCAGAGGCACAAAAGCAATGTTTTCTGTTTTCACAGACTACACTAAAAACTGTAGTTCCTACAGAGGAAATTGTTGGGATTACTGCTGTTTGTCATTTTAATAAATTAACTAGATGAGGGCATAAAATGATGTGTTAGTAAATTTAATGATGATACTAAGGTTGGTGAAGTGTGGATAGTGCTGAAGGATGTTGCAGGTTACAGAGGGACATAGATAAGCTACAGAGCTGGGCTGAGAGGTGGCAACTTCAGTTTAATATGCAAGAGTGTGAGGTGATTCATTTTGGAAGTAGCAAAAGGAATATAGACTACTGGGCCAATGGTAAGATTCTTGGCAGTGTCCATGAGCAGAGGGATCTCGGTGTCAATGTTAGTAGATCACTGAAAGTTGCCAATCTGTTTAATAGGCTTGTTAAGAAGGCGTACAGTATGTTAGCTTTTATTGGAAGAGGGATAGAATTTTGGAGCCACATGATCATACTGCAGGTGCACAAAACTCCGATGTGGCCGCACTTGGAGTACTGTATATTTCTGCTTGCTACATTACAGGAAGGACGTGGAACGTTTGGAAATGGTTCAAAAGATATTTACAAGGATGTTGCCTGATTTTGAGAGAAGGTCTTATATGGAAAGTCTGAGGTCGTTGTCGCTGTTTTCATTCGAGAGAAGAAGGATAAGAGCTGTCTGAATTGATCTACATTCGATAATCAGAGGGTTAGATAGGGTGGACAGTGTTATGAATTTTTAAGTGTACTATACCTTTTGAGAGTTGAAAGGCTGGCCAGAGTACTGGAAAAATTAAAAATGTAATATTTGGTCAAACAGCTAGCAGGATCTGGGTTGCTATGAGACAAATTCAAATTCAAATTCAGCCAATCAGTTTAAATAATGTGCCAAGATGCCAAATGCTAATCAAGTTTGTATTTAGTGTTTTTAAATTATTAAAACCAATGAAACAATCCAATCTTTTGGGGTATAAATATCAAACATTTTGAACAGTTAGCCAGAGCGGCAAAGAGCAGCAAGCCGCCAACAAGTCCAGCCTGGCAGCAGAAAGATCTGCTCTCTGACAGGGACCTTTATCAACCAAAGACCTGGGAAGCAGAATCACCAAGAATAAGAAAAGAAGACAGGAATATGGAGAAGAATCGACAGCTGTCTGGTTTTGAAATAAGAGTTTTTTAAAAATCTTCATCAGGATTTTTTGATCGGACTATTATTATAGAGGTGGAGGTATCACTGTGCATATCAGTCTATTGGTGCGTAAAAACGGCGAACTTGCAAAATTTTGGGCAATACCATGATGACCTTTGACAAGGTAAGGTGCTTTTTGGTGATTAAACAGAAGAACAAATGTCTGTGGGTAAACAGTTTACAGGTGCCCAAATTGACAGAATGGATCAAACCCGCTCAGTTTTCAGGCCCAAACAGCATTTTTATCCAGGCAACAGTTCAAATGCTGCCAATTAATTTAAAACGGCACTTGGAGATTAAGGATCCATTTTAGCGTTAACAATATGAAACCAATCATATACTAAGAATTTCTTGTGTCAAGGAGATATATATATAACAGAGAAGCAATTGGGCGAGGGGAAGAGTCCACTGCTAGCTGAAAAAATGATGACAGGGCAGTGTCATCTGTGAACGAAATATTGGGGTCTCACAAAAAATCTCCATGCTCTGCCTAAAAAGCTCTATCCATCAATAAAGGTACACAACACGCTGAGCAAATATTCTTGAAACCAGAAAACAACTGAGAAGGCATTTCAGACAGAGAAAGACGAGGGAATAAGATACAGAAATTTCAAGATAGTCCGTACTGGATGAACTTTGAGAGACTAAGTTTTAATTTTACTCTTAGTAATAATGGATTTATGAGTGGAATCCGCATTAGTGAAACCGCATATCAGGAAAATCTTGTTTTTTTCCGTAAAACGTAATTAGTTACAGAGAGATTGTTCAGTTTGTAAGTGATTTGTTCAGTGTTAAAGTTAGAATCATAGAATATGTAGAGTAGGGAAACAGGTCCTTCGGACGAACAAGGATCACACTGACCCTCCAAAGAGTAAACCACTCAGACGCATTCCTCTACACTATTGACTATATTTACCCCTGACTCACGCACCTAACTTACACATCCGTGAACACTATGGGCAATTTGGCATGCCCAATTTAAGTAATCTGCACATCATTGGATTGTGAGAGGAAACAGGAGCACGTGTTTGAGACCACGCAGACACGAGTAGAATGTGATAACTCCACATAGACAGTTGCCCGAGGTTGGAATCAAGCCTGGGTCTTTGGCACTATGAGGCAGCAGTGCTAGCCCCTGAGCCACGGTGTCACCCTTAGACAATCAAATAGTACTTGTTAATTACAAAATGCGTGAAAGGATTCCATTTCATTGAACCATTCCTTTATAAGAAACTGGGTTGTCAAAAAGGAGGTGGGTTACATCACTTGTCACACTCTCTTCGCTGGGTGCATTGCTTTTAATTATCAGATGGATGTTGACCTCCACTTCATTATATTATAGAGAGTTCGAAGTGGGTCAAGTGAATGATATATTGGTATATGGGGCATAGCAGGGAACATGTGTCTGTGTTTGAATAGATTGGTGATTTGAATGAAAAACAGTGCATTAATCCAATGGAGAGATTGCAAAGCTGAGGCACAGAGGAATCAGACACCTGGATAACAAAAAAAAACACGTTGCGTGCACATCATAGGGAGGCGATATAAATTTTCAAACCTTTTGAAAGAGAATACATTCAGGAGTAGGGAAGATATCCTCCACTTTTGTAGGATACGGTGAGACCACATTAGGAGAGCTGAGGGCCCAATGACATAAAAAGCAGTCCAGAGAAGATTCACTCAACTGATTCCTGTGAGGAGCATTTATCTCTGAAAGAACGTTGTCAGATTGGCTTTGGATCAGTTAGGGTTTAGGTAAATGACGCATGATCCCTTTTAAACCCATAATATTCTGAGTAGTCTATTCAAGTTGAATGCTGAAACAATATTTCAATTTGTGCGAGAGATTTCCAGAAATGGATGGACTCCTGGAAACTGGAGAATATCCCAGTGAAGGAGTTTGTGATTGTTTTAACCATCTCAAAGGGTACTTTGTCTGTGGGAACATCCCTCCCAGAGAGTGATGAAACGTAAGACAATGAATATTCTAAGACACAGTCAGACAGTTTATCAGCTATGAATTATGAATTAAAGTTATAGGGCATAGCCACAATCAGATCATCCATGATCTTATCACATTGCAGACTTGGTTCAAGTTGTCCAATCACTTACTCCTGAGCTTAGTTTCTTTGTAGCTATTGCCTTTAGATACTGACAAATAATGAAAGCATTCTCAAGTGCAAAAAGGCTCTCCCTTTCAGAATGATGAGCACAACTTGCAAATGTGATTTTTAATCAGCACTGCGAAAGCGCTCGTGGAAGTTTCATGGAGTTACAGAAAGATCAGATGCTTAGGTCAAAGTAAAAGCCTCATTAAAACGGCGTTAGAAATCAGACAGGTTAGAATGGATGCCTTTAATAGAGCAGATTCCTGTCAGTTGTTCTTGTAAGGTGAATTCCGTTAACAAGACCAGCATTTATTGCCCATGTCTAATTTCCATTCAGAATATGGTGGTGAACCCCAGTGATCCTCGTGGTGCAGGGGCACTAACTGATATGTTTCAAAGAGAGCCACAGAATTCTAAACAAGTGACAGTGAAGGGACAATGATATTGATTCAAGCCAGGATGCTGTGTAACCTTGGAGATTGTATTGTCAACGCAATGATTAATATGGATAAGGCAGATGAGCTTCCAGCCTGATCCAATACGTGGGACCATGATGTTGCAGCCATTACAGGCATTTAGTTTGGAGAGGGACAGGACTGGGCGTTCAACATTTCCGGGTATTGTTGTTTTAGGTGAGATATAAAGGAAGGTAAAAGAGGTGGAGGAGAAGTATTACTAATCAGGGATCATGTTGCATGCGGGAGCAGCAGAGGAAGTGACGGCAAACAGAGGGGCAGCCGGGAAGGAGAACTGTGAGTATAAATACTCACCCTTTAATCACCAACGGTCATTTGAGTGGGAGCAGCGGCCGAGGAAAAACGATTCCGGGAGACTACAGCTAAGGTAAGACAGTTTGATTCAAAATTACTTACCTGTAGCGGGCAGTGGAAGTGAGGTTGGAGCGCATAGCTGGGCGGGAAGGTAAGTGATTAGTATTTGAGTGGGTGTGCTCCTCTAACCTAACTTTAACGTCCACAGGTTATTGACTCAGTGTTCTTGTTTTTGGAGACAGTGTACAGTCATGGCAGCG
Source organism: Chiloscyllium punctatum (assembly GCF_047496795.1). Lineage (NCBI taxonomy): Eukaryota > Metazoa > Chordata > Chondrichthyes > Orectolobiformes > Hemiscylliidae > Chiloscyllium > Chiloscyllium punctatum. The sequence continues at coordinate 8,696,417 of NC_092788.1, forward strand.
CAGGAGGTGGAATGTTCCTCCTGCAGGATGTTTGAGGTAGGGGTGACCACTGATACTCCTGCCGACTTCGTGTGCAGGAAATGCAGTCAGATCCTGATCCTCACCGAACGAGTTAGGGAACTGGAACTGGAGCTGGATGAGCTGAGGATTATTCGAGAGGCTGAGAGGGTGATCGATAGAAGCTACAGGGACATAGTTACGCCGGAGAACAGAGGTAGCTGGGTAACAGTTAGAGGTGGGAAGGGGAAGAAGCAGGCAGTGCAGGGTTCCCCTGTGATCGTTCCCCTAAAAAATAAGTACACAGCTTTGGAAACTGTTGGGGGGGACAGCCTTGCAGGTGTAAGCTGCAGTGAAGGGGTCTGTGGCTCTGAGATTCAGAAGGGAAAGGGGGAGAAGAGGAGAGCGCTAGTTATAGGGGACTCTCTAGTTAGAGGGACGGACAGGCGGTTCTGTGGACATGGGCGAGACTCTCGGATGGTTTGTTGCCTCCCGGGTGCTAGGGTCCGAGACGTCTCGGATCGTGTCTTCAGAATCCTTAAGGGGGAGGGTGTGCAGCCAGAAGTCGTGGTACACATTGGCACCAACGACATAGGTAGGAAGAGGGGTGGGGAGGTCATTCAAGAGCTCAAGGAGTTAGGCTGGAAGCTAAAAGCTAGGACAGACAGAGTCGTCATCTCTGGGTTGTTGCCGGTGCCACGTGACAGAGAGGCAAAGAATAGGGTGAGAGTGCAGTTGAACACGTGGCTGCAAGGATGGTGTAGGAGGGAGGGCTTCAGATATTTGGACAATTGGACTGCATTCTGGGGAAGGTGGGACCTGTATAAACAGGACGGGTTGCACCTGAACCAGAAGGGCACCAATATCCTGGGGGGTAGGTTTGCTAGCACTCTTCGGGGGGGGTTTAAACTAATTTGGCAGGGGGATGGGATCCGGACTTGTAGTCCAGCAAGTAAGCTAGCTGTGTGTCAGGATGCGCAAGACTGTAGGGAGGCTGTGGAGAAGGTAGCACTGACAGGGACTACTTGCGGACACAGAGATGGGCTCAAGTGCGTATTCTTCAATGCAAGGAGTATCAGAAATAAGGTGGGCGAACTTAAGGCGTGGATCGGTACCTGGGACTACGATGTTGTGGCCATCACGGAAACATGGATAGATGAGGGACAGGAATGGCTGTTGGAGGTTCCTGGTTACAGATGTTTCAGTAAGATTAGGGAGGGTCTTAAAAAAGGAGGGGGGGTGGCATTGCTAATTAGAAATGGTATAACGGCTGCAGAAAGGAAGTTTGATGGGGATCTGCCTCTGGAGGTAGTATGGGCTGAAGTCAGAAATAGTAAAGGTGCAGTCACCTTGTTGGGTGTTTATTATCGGCCCCCCAATAGCAGCAGAGATGTGGAGAAACAGATTGGGTGCGCACAACAAGGAAGTTTTTACAATTGGGGGAAGGGAAATTACGATGCTGTAAGACAGGATTTGAGGAGCATACGTTGGGAGCATAGGCTGTCAGGGAAGGATGTAGTGGAAATGTGGAACTTTTTCAAGGAGCAGATACGACGTGTCCTTAATATGTATGTACCGATCAGGCAGGAAAGAAATGGTCGTGTGAGGGAGCCTTGGTTGACGAGGGAGGTTGAATGTCTAGTAAAGAGGAAGAAGGAGGCTTACATAAGGTTGAGGAAACAGGGTTCAGACAGAGCAGTGGAGGGATACAGGATAGCCAGAAGGGACCTGAAGAAAGGGATTAGGAGAGCTAAGAGAGGGCATGAAAAATCCTTGGCGGATAGGATCAAGGATAACCCCAAGGCATTCTATGCGTATGTGAGAAACCTGAGAATGACGAGAACGAGGGTAGGTCCGATCAAGGACAGTGGTGGGAGACTGTGTATTGAGTCGGAAGAGAAAAGAGAAGTACTTGTTCAAGACCTCTCCTCAGTATTTACGAACGAGAGGGACCGTATTGTTGAAGAGGAGAGTGTGAAACGGACTGATAAGCTAGAAGAGATACCTGTTAGGAAGGAAGATGTGTTGGACATTTTGAACAACTTGAGGATAGACAAGTCCCCCGGGCCTGACGGGATATATCCTAGGATTATGTGGGAAGCAAGAGAGGAAATTGCAGTACCGTTGGCAATGATCTTCTCGTCTTCACTGGCAACGGGGGTGGTACCAGGGGACTGGAGAGTAGCGAATGTTGTGCCCCTGTTCAAAAAAGGGAATAGGGATAACCCCGGGAATTACAGGCCAGTTAGTCTTACTTCTGTGGTAGGCAAAGTAATGGAAAGGGTACTGAGGGATAGGATTTACGAGTATCTGGAAAGACACTGCTTGATTAGGGACAGCCAGCGCGGATTTGTGAAGGGTAGGTCTTGCCTTACAAGTCTTATTGAATTCTTCAAGGAGGTGACCAAGCATGTGGATGAGGGTAGAGCAGTGGATGTAGTGTACATGGATTTTAGTAAGGCATTTGATAAGGTTCCCCATGGTAGGCTTATGTGGAAAGTCAGGAGGCATGGGATAGTGGGAAATTTGGCCAATTGGATAGAAAACTGGCTAACCGGTCGAAGTCAGAGAGTGGTGGTTGATGGTAAATATTCAGCATGGAGCCCAGTTACAAGTGGAGTTCCGCAGGGATCAGTTCTGGGTCCTCTGCTGTTTGTAATTTTTATTAATGACTTAGATGAGGGAGTCGAAGGGTGGGTCAGTAAATTTGCAGATGATACAAAGATAGGTGGAGTCGTGGACAGTGAGGAGGGCTGTTGTCAGCTGCAGAGGGACTTAGATATGATGCAGAGCTGGGCTGAGGAGTGGCAGATGGAGTTCAACCCTGCCAAGTGTGAGGTTGTCCATTTTGGAAGAACAAATAAGAATGCGGAATACAGGGTTAATGGTAGGGTTCTTGGTCAGGTGGAGGAACAGAGGGATCTTGGGGTCTATGTACATAGATCTTTGAAGGTTGCCACTCAGGTGGATCGAGTTTGTAAGAAGGCCTATGGAGTATTATCGTTCATTAGCAGAGGGATTGAATTCAAGAGTCGTGAAGTGATGTTGCAGCTGTACAGGACTTTGGTTAGGCCACAGTTGGAGTACTGTGTGCAGTTCTGGTCGCCTCACTTTAGGAAAGATGTGGAAGCTTTGGAGAGGATGCAGAGAAGATTTACCAGGATGTTGCCTGGAATGGAGAGTAGGTCGTACGAGGATAGGTTGAGAGTTCTCGGCCTTTTCTCGTTGGAACGGCGAAGGATGAGGGGTGACTTGATAGAGGTTTATAAGATGGTCAGAGGAATAGATAGAGTAGACAGTCAGGAACTTTTTCCCCGGGTACAACAGAGTGTTACAAGGGGACATAAATTTAAGGTGAAGGGTGGAAGGTATAGGGGAGATGTCAGGGGTGGGTTCTTTACCCAGAGAGTGGTGGGGGCATGGAATGCGCTGCCTGTGGGAGTGGTAGAGTAAGAATCATTGGCGACCTTTAAGCGGCATTTGGATAGGTACATGGATGGGTGCTTAATCTAGGTTAGAAGTTCGGCACAACATCGTGGGCCGAAGGGCCTGTTCTGTGCTGTACTGTTCTATGTTCTATGTTCTAGGAAGGAAGGGGGAAGGAGAAGGGAAGGGTGGGGGAAGGAGATTGGGAGAAGGAGAGAGGGGAGAAAGAGGGGGGAAGGAAGGGGGACGAGAGAAGGAAGAAGGAGAGAGGGGAAGGAAGGGGGAGGAGAGAGGGGAAGGAAGTGGGGAGGGTAGAGTGGAGAAGGAGAGAGCGGAAGGAAGAGAGAAGGAGATTGGGGAGAAGGAGAGAGGGCAAGGAAGGGAAGGAGAGAGGGGAGAAGGAGAGGGGGGAAGGAAGGGGGAAGGAGAGAGGGGAGAAGGAGAGAGGGGAAGGAAGGGGGAAGGAGAGAGGGTAAAAGGAGAGAGATGGGAAGGATCGGGGAGGGGAGGGGGAGAAGGAGAGAGCCGGGAAGAAGGAGAAAGGAAGGGCAGAAGGACAGATGGGAGAAGGAGAAGGGGGAAGGACAGATGGGAGAAGGAGAAGGGGGAAGGAGAGATGGGAGAAGGAAAAGGGGGCAGGAAGAGGGAAGGAGAGAAAGGAGAAGGAGGGGTTAAAGGAAGGGGAATGAGACGGGAGAAGGAGAGAGGGGAAGGAAGTGGGAAGGAGAGAGGGGAGAAGAAGAGGGGAGAAGGAGAGAGGGGTAAAGGAGGGGAAGGAAAGAGGGGAAGGACTGGGGAAGGAGAGAGGGGAGAAAGAGAGGGGGAGGAAGGGGGAGAAGGACAGGGGAGAAGAAGGTGGAAGGACGGGGGAAGGAGATAGGAGGGAAGGAGAGAGGGGAAGAAAGTGAGGAGGAGAGAGGGGAGGAGAAAGGGGGAGGGTAGAGTGGAGAAGGAGAGAGTGGAAGGAAGGGAGGAGAGAGTGGAGCAGGAGAGAGGAGGGAAGGAGAGAGGGGAAGGAAGGGGGAAGGAGAGAGAATAAGGAATGGGGAAAGAGGGGAGAAGGAAGAGGGAAGGAGAGAGAGGGAAAGGAATGAGGAAGGAGCAAGGGGGGAAGGAGAGAGGCGGGAAAGGAGATGAGGGAGGAAGGGGGAAGGAGGAAGGGAGAAGGAGAGAGGGGAAGGAAGGGCCAATGTGAGAGGGGAGATGGAGAGAGGGGGGAAGCAGAGGGGGAAGGAAGGGGGAAGGAGATGTGGAGAAGGAGAGAGGGGGGGGCAAGGAAAGAGGAGGGAAGCAGAGAGAGGAAGGAAGGGGAGAAGGAGAAAGGGGGGAAGAGACGGGAGGAGAGAGGGGAGTAGAAAGAGCAAGGAAGGGGTGAAGGAGAAATTGGTGAAGGAGAAGGGGGAAGGAGAGAGGGGAGAGAGAGGGGGAGGAAGGGGGAGAAGGAGAAGGGGGAAGGAGAGAGGAGGGAAGGAGAGAGGGGAAGGAAGGGAGGAGGAGAGAGGGGAGGAGAAAGGGGGAGGGTAGAGTGGAGAAGGAGAGAGTGGAAGGAAGGGAGGAGAGAGGGGGGAAGGAAGGGGGAAGGAGAGACGGGAAGGAAGGGGGAAGGAGAGAGAATAAGGAATGGGGAAAGAGAGGGGGAAGGAGAGGGGGAAGGAGAGAGGGGGAGGAGAGAGAGGGAAAAGAATGAGGAAGGAGCAAGGGGGGAAGGAGAGAGGCGGGAAAGGAGATGAGGGAGGAAGGGGGAAGGAGGAAGGAGGAAGTGAAAAGGAGAGAGGGGAAGGAAGGGCCAAGGTGAGAGGGGAGATGGAGAGAGGGGGGAAGCAGAGGGGGAAGGAGATGTGGAGAAGGAGAGAGGGGGGGCAAGGAAAGAGGAGGGAAACAGAGAGGAAGGAAGGGGAGAAGGAGAGAGGGGAGAAGGAGAGGGGGAAGGAAGGGGGGGAAGAGACGGGAGGAGAGAGGGAAGAAGAGAGAGGAAGGCAGGGGGAGGAAGAGGGGAAGGATGAGGGAAGGAGATGGGGAGAAGGAGAGAGGGGAGAAAGATAGGGGAGGTGGAAGGGGAGAGGAGAGAGGGGAGAAGGAGAGAGGGGAAGGAAGGGGAAAGGAGGGAGGGTAGAAGGAGAGAGAAGGGAAGGAAGGGGGAGGGGAGGGGGAGAAGGAGAGAGGGGGGAAGAAGGAAAAAGGAAGGGCGGTAGGAGAGATGGGGGAAGGAAGGGGGAAGGAGATAGGGGAGAAGGAGCGGGGGAAGGAGAGAGGGGAGAAGGTGAGAGAAGGGAAGGAACGGGGAGGGGAGGGGAGAAGGAGAGAGGCGGGAAGAAGGAGAAAGGAAGGGCGGAGGAGAGTTGGGAAAAGGAGAAGGGGGAAGGAAGGGGGATGGAGGGAGGGGAGGAGGAAGCGGGGAGAAGGAGAGGGGGGAAGGAGAGAGGAGGGAAGAAGAGAGAGGAAGGATGAGGGAAGGAGATGGGGAGAAGGAGAGATGGGAAGGAAGGGGGAAGGAGAGAGGGGAGAATGAGAGAGGGGAAGGAAGGGAGGAGGAGAGAGGGGAGAAGGAGAGAGCGGAAGGAAGGGGTAAGGAGAGAGGGGAGAAGGAGAGAGCGGAAGGAAGGGGTAAGGAGAGAGGGGAGAAGGAGAGAGCGGAAGGAAGGGGTAAGGAGAGAGGGGAGAAGGAGAGAGCGGAAGGAAGGGGTAAGGAGAGAGGGGAGAAGGAGAGAGCGGAAGGAAGGGGTAAGGAGAGAGGGGAGAAGGAGAGAGCGGAAGGAAGGGGTAAGGAGAGAGGGGAGAAGGAGAGAGCGGAAGGAAGGGGTAAGGAGAGAGGGGAGAAATAGAGGGGGAAGGAAGGGGGAAGAAGAGGGGGGGACGGAAGGGGTAAGGAGAGGGGAGAAGGAGCAGGGGGGAAGGAAGGGGAAAGGAGAGAGGATAGAAGGAGAGAGAAGGGAATGAAGGGGGAGGGGAGGGGGAGAAGGAGAGAGGCGGGAAGAAGGAGAAAGGAAGGGCAGAAGGACAGATGAGAGAAGGAGAAGGAGAAGGGGAAGGAAGGGGAATCGAGAGGGGGGGGAAGGAGAGGGGGGAGAAGGAGAGGGGGGAGAAGGAGAGGGGGGAGAAGGAGAGGAAGGAAGCGGAAAGAAGAGGGGAAGGAGATGGGGGAAGGAGATGGGGGAAGGAGATGGGGAGGAGAGAGGGGAAGGAGAGAGGGGAGAATGAGCAGGGGGGGAAGGAAGGGGAAAGGAGAGAGGGTAGAAGGTGAGAGAAGGGAAGGAAGGGGGAGGGGAGGGGGAGAAGGAGAGAGGCGGGAAGAAGGAGAAAGGAAGGGCGGACGAGAGATGGGAGAAGGAGAAGGGGGAAGGAAGGGGGATGGAGGGAGGGGAGGAGGAAGCGTGAAGGAGAGAGGGGAGAAGGAGAGGGGGGAAGGAGAGAGGAGGGAAGAAGAGAGAGGAAGGATGAGGGAAGGAGATGGGGAGAAGGAGAGAGGGGAGAATGAGAGAGGGGAAGGAAGGGAGGAGGAGAGAGGGGAGAAGGAGAGAGCGGAAGGAAGGGGTAAGGATAGAAGGGAGAAGGAGAGAGGGGAGAAGTAGAGGGGGAAGAAGAGGGGGGACGGAAGGGGTAAGGAGAGAGGGGAGAAGGAGCAGGGGGGAAGGAAGGGGAAAGGAGAGAGGATAGAAGGAGAGAAGGGAATGAAGGGGGAGGGGAGGGGGAGAAGGAGAGAGGCGGGAAGAAGGTGAAAGGAAGGGCGGAAGGAGAGATGGGAGAAGGAGAAGGGGGCAGGAAGCGGGAAGGAGAGAGGGGAGATGGAGAGGGGGGAAATTAGAAGGGGAACGAGAGAAGGGAGAAGGAGAGATGGGGAGGAAGGGGGAAGGAGCGAGAGGAGATGGTGATGGGGAAGGAGAGTGGGAACGAGAGAGGGGAGAAGGAGGGGGGGAAAGGAAGGGGGGGAAGGAGAGAGATAGCAAGGAAAGACCGGGGAAGGAGAGAGTTTAGAAGGTGAGGGGGAGGAGGGGGGAGAACGAGAGACGGGAGAATGAGAAGGGGGAAGGAGACAGGGGAGAAGGAGAAGGGGGATGGAAGGGGAAAGGAGAGAGGAGAGAAGGAGAGAGGGGGAGAACTTCCTCTGGCAGCTCATTCCATACACGTGCCACCCTCTGTGTGAAAACTTTGTCCCTTCAGTCTCTTTTATATCTTTCCCCTCTCACCCTAAACCTTTGCCCTCTAGTTCTGGACTCACTAACCCCAGGGAAAAGACTTTGTCTATTTATCCTATCCACACTCCTCATAATTTTGTAAACCTCTATCAGGTCACCCCTCTGCCTCTGACGGTCCAGGGAAAACAGCCCCAGCCTGTTCAGCCTCTCCGTATAGCTCAAATCTTCCAAGCCTGGCAACATCCTTGCGAATCTTTTCTGAATCCTTTCAAGTTTCACAACATCTTTCCGATAGGAAGGATACAGAATTGCACACCATATTCCAACAGTGGCCTGACCAATGTCTTGTACAGCCACAACATAACCTCCCAACTCCTGTACTCAATACTCTGACCAATAAAGGAAAGCATACCAAACGCCTTCTTCACTATCCTATCTACCTGCGACTCCACTTTCAAGGAGCTATGAACCTGCACTCCAAGGTCTCTTTGTTCAGCAACACTCCCTCGGACCTTACCATTAAGTGTATTTTTCCTGCTAAGATTTGTTTTCCCAAAATGAAGCACCTCACATTTATCTGAATTAAACTCCATCTGCCACTTCTCAGCCCATTAGCCCATCTGGTCCAGATCCTGTTGTACTCTGAGGTAACCCTGTTCACTGTCCACTACACCTCACATTTTGGTGTCATCCGAAAACTTACCAACTGTATCTGTTATGCTCGCATCATTTATGTAAATGACAAAAGTAGAGGACCCATCACCGATCCTTGTGGCACTCCACTGATCACAGGCCTCCAGTCTGAAAAACACCCCTCCACCACCACCCTCTGTCTTCTACCTTTGAGCCAGTTCTGTATCCAAATGGCTAGTTGTCCCTATATTCCATGAGATCTAACCTTGCTCACCAGTATCCCATAGGGAACCTTTTCGAAGGCCTTACTGAAGTTGATTTAGATCACATCTACTGCTCTGCCCTCATCAATCCTCTTTGTTACTTCTTCAAAAAACTCAATCAAGTTTGTGAGACAAGATTTCCCACACACAAAGCCATGTTGACTCTCCCACTAAGTCCTTGCCTTTCGAAATACATGTACATCCTGTCCCTCAGGATTCCCTCCAACAACTTGCCCACCACCGAGGTCAGGCTCACTGGTCTATCGTTCCCTGGCTTGTCCTTACCACCCTTCTTAAACAGTGGCACCATGTTAGCCAACCTCCAGTCTTCCAGCGCCTCACCTGTGACTATCGATGATACAAATATCTCAGCAAGAGGCCCAGCAATCACTTCTCTAGCTTCCCATAGAGTTCTAGGGTATACCCAATCAGGTCCTGGGGATTTATCCACCTTTATGCGTTTCAAGACATCCAGCACTTCCTCCTTTGTAATATGGACATTTTTCAAGATGTCACCATCTATTTCCCTACAGTCTATATCTTCCATATTCTTTTCCACAGTAAATACTGATGCATTTAGTATCTCCCCCATTTTCTGTGGCTCCACACAAAGGCCGCCTTGTTGATCTTTGAGGGGCCCTATTCTCTCCCTAGTTACCCTTTTGTCCTTAATGTATTTTTAAAAACCTTTTGGATTCTCCTTAATTCTATTTGCCAACGCTACCTCATGTCCCCTTTTTGCCCTCCTGATTTCCCCCTTAAGTTATACTCCTACTCCTTTATACTCTTTTAAGGATTCTCTCTATCTATCCTGCCTATACCTTACATATGCTACCTTCTTTTTCTTAACCAAACCTCCAATTTCTTTAGTCATCCACCATTCCCTTTACCTTCCAGCCTTTCCTTTCACCCTGACAGGAATATACTTTCTCTGGATTCTTATTATCTCACTTATGAACGCTTCCCATTTTATAGCCGTCCCTTTACCTGCGAACATCTGCCCCAAATCAGCTTTTGAAAATTCTTGCCTAATACCGTCAAAATTGGCCTTTCTCCAATTTAGAACTTCAACTTTTAGATCTGGCCTACCCTGTTCCATCACTATTTTAAATCTAATAGAATTATGGTAGCTGGTCCCAAAGTGTTCCCCCACTGACACCTCAGTCACCTGCCCTGCCTTATTTCCCAAGAGTAAGTCAAGATTTGCACCTTCTCTAGTAGGTACGACCACATACTGAATCAGAAAATTGTCTTGTACACACTAACACACTCCATCTATACCCTTAACACTATGGCAGTCAAAGCCTATGTTTGGAAAGTTAAAATCCCTGACCATAACCACCCTATTATTCTTACAGATAGCTGAGATTCCCTAACAAATTTGTTTCTCAATTCCCCTCTGCTTATTCGGGGGTCTATAATACAATCCCAATAAGGTGATCATCCCTTTCTTATTTCTCAATTCAACCCAACTATCGTCCCTGGATGTAATTCCAGGAATATCCTCCCTCAGCACAGCTGTAATGTTATCCCTTATCAGAAACTCCTCTATTGCCTCTTTTTCTATCCTTCCTGTAGCATTTGTATCATGGAACATTAAATTGCCAGTCCTGCCCATCTCCGAGCCATGTTTCTATCATTGATTTTTTTTAGATTACATTACAGTGTGGAAACAGGCCCTTCGGCCCAACAAGTCCACACCGACCCGCCAAAGCGTAACCCACCCATACCCCTTACCTAACACTAGGGGCAATTTAGCATGGCCAATTCACCTGACCTGCACATCTTTGGACTGTGGGAGGAAACCGGAGGACCCAGAGGAAACCCGCGCAGACACAGGGAGAACATGCAAACTCCACATAGTCAGTCACCTGAGGCGGGAATTGAACCCGGGTCTCTGGCGCTGTGAGGCAGCAGTGCTAACCACTGTGCCACCCCCTCACACTGTGCCACCCACTGTGCTATGATATCTCACAAATGTGAGGTGATGCATTTAGGCAAGACTAATTCGAGAGCGAACTATACAATGAACAGAGGACCCTTGGGAAAAGTTGATGGGCAGAGAGATCTGGGAGTGCAGGTCCATTGTACCCTGAAGGTTGCTGCACAGGTGGATAGAGTGGTCAAGAAGGCATATAGTCTGCTTGCCTTCATTGGACGGGGTATTGAGTGTAAGAGCTGGTAAGTCATGCTAAAATTGTACAAGACATTGGTTTGGCCGTATTTAGAATACTGTGTACAGTTCTGGTCACCACATTCCCAAAAGGATGTGGACACTTTGGAGAGGGTACAGGGAAGGTTTACGAGGATGTTGCCTGGTATGGAAGGTGCTAGCTATGAAGAGAGGTTGAGTAGGTTAGGTTTGTTTTCATTAGAAAAAGGGAGATTGAGGGGGGCCGTGATTGAGGTTTATGAAATCATGAAGGGTGTAGACAGGGTGGATGGAGATAAGCTTTTTCCCAGGGTGAAGGATTCAATAATGAGAGGTCACACTTTCAAGGTGAGAGGTGGAAAGTTTAAGGGGGATACACACGGCAAGTACATCACACAGAGTGTGGTGGGCGTTTGGAATGGGTTGCCAGCAGAGGTGGGAGGGGCAGGGACGGTAGGGACATTTAAGATGTGTCTGGACAGAGGCATGAGTAGGTGGGGAGCAGAGGGATACAGATACTCAGGAATTGGGCGACAGGTTTAGACAGGACATTTGGATCAGCTCAGGCTTGGAGGGCAGAAGGACCTGTTCCTGAACTGTACATTGTCTTTCTTTAACGCAGTCCCATGTTCCTAACAGTGCCCTGAGGTCATCTGCCTTCAATGTTAGGCCCCTTGCATTGAAATAAATGCAATTTAATTTATTAGTCCTACCTTGTTCCTGCCTGCCCTGACTGTTTGACTCACTTCTGTACGTAACTGTCCGACTCTCAGATTGATATCTTTCCTCACTATCTCCCTGGGTCCCCAAACCCCCCACCTTACCAGTTTAAATCATCCCGACCAGCGCTAGCAAATTTCCCTGCCAGTATATCAGATTAGACCCCTTCCAAATTTATGTAATCCATCCTTCTTGTACAGGTCACTTCTACCCCGAAAGAGATTCCAATAATCCAAAAAATGTGAATACTTCTCTGATATAACAGTCCCACAACAGGAGAGAGAAGGAAAGGAGGGTGTGGGGGGATGAGGTTAAGGGGGAATGGAGGGGGAGGAAGGTGGGGGAAATGAGAGGTGGGGAAGGAAGGGACGGGAAGGAGATGTGGGAAGGGAAGGGAAGGGAGGGGAGGGAGAGCGGTGGTATGAGAAGGGGGTAGGAGGAAGGAAGGAGGGAGGGGTGGAGGAGGGGGGAATGAGGGAGGGGAGGGAGTGGGGAAGGAGAGGGGTGAAAGAGAGGGGAGGAGTAGGGTAAATGAGTGGGGGAATGAGGGAGAGATGAGGGGGACGAGAGGGTGGGGAGGAGAGGGGACAGGAAAGGGAGAAAGGAGAGGACGGAAAGAGAGGGTGGGAATGTAAGGGGGGAAGGTGAGGTGGGGATGGGGGAAACGGGAAGGAGGTGTGAGAAGGTAGCAGATGGGAAGGAGAGGGGTGGAAGGAGAAGGTGGTAGGAGGGGGAAGGAGGGAGGAGAAGGGGGTGGAGGAGAGGGGGAAATGAGGGAGGGGTGCAGGAGAGGAGGGGAAGTATGCGGAGGGAAGGAGAGATGGCAAAGGAGAGAGGGGAAATGTAGAGGGGAAAGGAGATGGGCAATGTAGAGGGGAAAGGAGAGGGTGAAGGGGAAGGTGAAGTGGGGGAAAGAGTTGGGGAAGGAGGGGCGAAGGGGGAATGAGAGGTGGAAGGGGGAAGGAGAAGGGGTGAAGGAGAGGTGGGTAAGGGGGAGGAGAGGGCAGAGTTGGGGAAAGCAGTTAGCAGGGAAGGAAAGGGGGTAAGTAAGGGGGATAGAGGGGAGAAGCAGAGAGAGAGAAGAGTGGGGGGATGGAGGGGACAGGAGGAAAGGGGGGAAATGGAGAGGCTTGAAGGAGGGGAAGAGAATGTAGGGGGGAAGGAGGGGAGGGGGAAGGAGAGGGTGGAGAGAGGGAAGGAGAGGTGGATGGATGCGAGTAGAGGGGAAGGCAATTGCTCAGGAACGAGGGGGGAAGGTAAGGGTGATGGAGGGTAAAACAGAGAAGAGTGGGAGGAAGGAGTGGGGTGGAGGAGGAGGAGGGGGCAGGTGAGAAAGGAGAGAGGGAGAGAAGAGGGGGGTAGAAAAGAGTGAGAGAGAGAGACATAGAAATGTCCCTCAGTCCCCCCTCTCCCCTCTGCCTCTGACATGTGTTAGTGACATGTGCAGCCCCACCACATGGTACTGAGTCCAAATCTCCCTCAGGTACAGGAGGACAGAGAGGGAGGGGGGGTGTGGTCTTCCCCAGTTTCCTCATTCCCCCTCCCCCCCCCCGACCCCAGCTCAGCCCCGCCCCCAGCTCCAACCTTCCAGCTCAGCCCCGCCCCGCCCCCAGCTCCAACCTTCCAGCTCAGCCCCGCCCCCAGCTCCAACCTTCCAGCTCAGCCCCGCCCCCAGCTCCAACCTTCCAGCTCAGCCCCGCCCCCATGACCTGTCCCACCTGTCAATCTTCCTTCCCACCAATCCGCTCCACCTTCCTGTTGCTGCTGATTCCTCCACCCGGCCGCCAGAGGGAGCCGCTCTGCCTCTCCTCACGGCCCTGGTCTGAGTCACCTCTTCCCTCCTCCCCCTTCCTCCTTGTCAATCCTTCCCCTGTGGGGGCGGGCGGCCACCCTGGGGTGACGTCACCGCGCCGCCCCTTGCGCCTTTGCGTCACCCAGGTGATTGTGACGCTGTGAGTGAGTGAGAGTCCCCCCTGAGTGTAACCATCTGTAACACAGTCTGGGTCCCATCAGCTGATTCCCAGCTTTTACAGATGGAATGTCCAGGAGAAAGTGTCACAGTCACGGGATGGCCCTCAGACCATTGTCAGGGAAGAGGGGAATCTGGTTACAATCTCATGGTCATTTGGACAATTAACAGATCCGTGTAATCACTGGGTGTCCGTCTGGGAAATGGATTGATGATGATGGAGAGGAGTTGGGTTCTCCAGAATTAGGTGGAATAAACTTGCAGTGCAGCTTGTTCAGCCCCACAGCTACAAACATCCCCTGTCTCCACCACCGACACTCAGTAACAGCAGTGTGTACCATAGACAAGATGGACTGGAGAAATTCCCCAAGGTTCCTTCCAGAGCAGCTTCCAGACCCACGGCACTATCATGTGGAATGCTGAGCACAGCAGATACACGGGAACTCCACCATGTGACAATTCCACATCAAGCCACCCCCCACCCTGGCTTGGAAAAACATCTCAGTCCCACAAGTGCCATTGGTTGGAAATCCTGGAACTCCCTCCCTTACATCATTGTGGGTTTATCTGCCCCAAATAAATGGCAGCAGTTCAAGGCAATAACTCACCGTCACCTTCACCAGAGCAATTATATCTGAGCAATCGGTGGGGACCCAGCGGCAATGACCCAAACACATGAATGAATCACAAAATAAAGCTCAGTATTTGGGACCCGTGTGCTCCAGTGCTGAATATCTGAATAAATTGGGTCGATATTCTAGAAAATTGAAAGGCGATTTCATTTGATTATCTCAGATTGTGAAGAGGTTTGAGAGGGGAGATGCTGAGAAATTAATTCTGTGGGTCTGGGAATCTGAAACACGATAACACAGTCTCAGGAGTTGCTGGAAAAGCTCAGCAGGTCAGGCAGCATCTGTGCAGAGAAATCAGCGTTCATGTTGCAGCATCCGCAGTTCATTCGGGTTTGATTACCACCCTCTCAGGGTAAGGGGCAGGTTATTTGGGACTGAGATGAGGAGACAGCGCTTCACTCTAAGGCCTCTGAGTCTTTAACATTCTCTCTCCCTGAGGATTGTGGATGGTCCCTCACTGAGTACATTTCAGATTGGAACAGACAGATTGCCGGGGTCTCAGGGTGGCACGGGATATGGGGAGTGGATAGGAACCCGGATTTGAAATCTCAAACCAGCTCTGATTGGATTGACTGCCAGAACAGACTGAACGGTTTAAACAGGCTGTATAGTCTCCTCCTGCTCACATTTCCTGAGCTCTTAGACGTTAAATGAACTTATTTCCAATCCCTTTTGGATTTAGTTCTATGAAACCCTTTATCATTAAATCTCTGCAGCCCCCACCCTATTACATCTCATTCTTTCTTCAGCGTTACCCCCATTCCAATTGCTCAGGAATCATTACTTTTCTAACTTCCTTCCGCTCTGCTGAATCCCGCCACCCATATAACACACGGGTTAACCTTTCCCTTCTCCCTTTTGATGCTACCTGACCTTACCTGATTTCTCAGCATGGCCTGTGTTCATTTCAGAGGGAATGACATCTCCCTGATCCTGTTTCTGTGAGAGGATACATTCTCTAATGCGACTCCTTGATAATCCGTGTGTTCACAGAGAAAAGAGGGATCGCTCTGTCCAAATTCATAACATGCACAGAAGGGCATCGAGATATTGTGATGATATTAAAAAAAAAAATCTTAAACCAAATGAAATCTATGAGGAAATGGCATGTTGCAATGGGATCTGTCAGGAGCAGGAATTCAATCCGCCCTCCCCCCCTGTTGTTATTGGGTATGATGCTCCTGACCCACCAATACACAGATCTGACTGAATGCACAAACAACCCCTCTCCATCCATTTCATTCAGAATAAGGTCAATAACAGGATGAATTAAAGCAAAATACAAACTGTGATGAATGCTGCATGTAGGGAGGCATGTTTCTGTAGAGTTTATACAGCACTGAGATCAGGCTGTTCGGCCCATCATTCACATTCCAGTCTAACCGTCTGGACTCCCTCTCCAATTACCCAGATCCCTGTCTGAAGGAAGACTGTCTGTGTGGGGTTTGCACATTTTCCCGGGGTCTGCGTGGGATCCTTCTGGGTGCGTGGGTTTCCTCCCACAGTCCAATGATGTGCAGGTTATAGTGGGTTGGCAACGCTAAATTGTCCAGAGTATCCAGGGATGTGTAGGTGAGATGGATTACCCATGGAAAATGCAGGGTTACAAGGATAGGGTAGCGGGGGTGAGTCTTGATGGTCCGAATGGCCGGTTTCCACACTGTAGGCATTCTATGATTCCATGCTCCTTCCCATCTGTCTCTATGGATGAGGGAGACTATCACCTGACCCAATATCCCCTTCGGTGGCTCAACGTTTGCTTTGTTTCCAACAAAGAACTGCAGATGCTGCAGATCTGAGAGACAGCACAGAAATTGCTGGGGAAACTGAGCAGGTCTGGCAGCATCTGTGGGGAGGGAACCTTTCAGATCCAGGGATTGGTCTTCAGAACTGAAGGCTTCTGATTCTGATGCTGTCAGACCTGCTGAGCTTCCCCAGCAATTTCTTGGTTGGATTTCAGCCCCAATCCAGTTGGTGATGATCACGGCCTTGTTAAGTGTGTTTGGGAATGGGGAGGAAACTGTATGCAGGGTGATGGCGGGATAGTGGGGAGCATAGCTGTCTTCCAAACAGTTGACTTGGGTTCGATTCCTGGCCATCGCAGTGTCGTGGTTTGCAAACAGCCTTTTAAAGGAAAGGCACTGTGATAATACCGGATCTGTCAGATTGGTCCTTGCTTTTCCTGGTGATGGTTCCTGTGAATTGTAGTGTGGAACCGGGCAGCATTGCTCGGCATCTCGGAAGCTTTCCCCTCTGCTGCTTCCCATTTCTTATTGAAATATTGGTTGCAGCACAAGGATAGGTTTGTTTTGTTCGCAAAGTGAGAGACTGCTCCCGTCAGGAACCTGAAATAATTACAGAAGCCGCTGGAAACACTGAACAGTTCCAACAGCTTCTGTAGTGTTGGGGAGGGAGGGTTAATGTGTCATATCTACACAAGGATAAAATAAACTCCAGCCACAAAACAGAGTTCCTAAATTTTACAAACATCAGTATGTCATTATTCTGAACCATCAATTCCCCTTAAACCCTTCCAATGTGGAATAGCATCTTTCTAACTCTCACTTTGAGAGATGTCCCTCAGTGAGCTCCTCCACCATTCTTTCCATTTCACTGGGGACCCACTATCCACAGTCTCCAATCAAATGACCTGAACTCAGACACACAGAGATCTTAAAGAGTGACACAATGCAGATAGGAAGTTGATTTCATTGCTGTTTCTGAGTCCAATCTTCACTCAGTGAGACAGAGTCAGGTATTCAAGGCTCAAACAAGAGCTGGATTCTGCTTCTGGTGATTGTCTTCATTCAGTGAGAAGGAGGGCCGTGGGCCGGAAGGAGCTCATCATTGTGCTTCGGGTTGTCTGCTCAGTCTGCAGCATTGCAGGCCATGGGAGCAGGGCAGTGGGAAAGGTACCTCGTGCGGACTCTATTAGGACTTTCAACACATTGTTCCAGGTCAGTTACAGAGCTCCAGGAATTCTGAATGAGGATCGGAAAAATGCATTGATTGAAGGAGGAGGATCAGGAAAACAGGATAAAGCTGATGAGATCAGCAGGATTTCTCGATCTAACTCTGTGCCATACTTTATTTTCTGCTTCATAAATCTACAATCCGGAGTTCAACCCACTCAGAGCAATATAAGCTCAGAAACAAATCATTCAGTCCAACACATCCATGCTGAACTGATATCTGATGTAAATCTCATCCTATTTGTCAGAATTTGGCCCATGTTCCTCTGAACTCTTTTTAATTCCTACACCCACCCAGATACTTTTTAAATGTTGTAATTGTACCAGCCTCCACTACTTCCTCTGGCAGCTCATGCACACAGTGCCCTCTGCATGAAAAATGTTCCCCTTCGGTCCCTTTTATGTTTCCCCTCTCAAATTTAACATATGCCATCTGCTTCTGGACTCCCCACCACAGGGAAATCACCTTGCCTTTTTACCCTATTGAGGGTCCTTCATGATTTTGTGAACCTCTATAAGGTTAACCCTCAGCTACTGACGCTCCAGGGATAATAGTCTCAACCTATACAGTCTTACCCTCCAGCACAAACCCTCCAAACTTGGCAACAACCTTGTAAATCTTTTCTGCACTCATTAAAGTTTCACAACATTCTTCTTTAGGAGGGAGTCCAGAATTGCACGATATACCAAAAGTGGCCGAACCAATACTGCAACATGACCTCCCAACTCCTTTACACAATTACCTGAACAATAAAGACAAAAACGACAAACGCCTTCTTCACTATCCTATCGAAATGTTAGTTCACCTTCAACGATCTATGATGCTACACTCCAGGTCTATTTGTTTAGCAACATCCCTAGTACCTTGTCATTCAGTATATATGTCCTGCTCTCTTTTGCCTTTCTAAAATGCAGCACCTCACATTTATCTAAATTAATCTCCATCTGCCACTCCTCAGCCCATTGGCCCATCTGATCAAGATCCCATTGTACTCTGAGGTAACCATCTTCACTGTCCTCCACACCTCCAAATTTACTGTCATCTGCAAACTTACTAACCATTCGTCCTATGGTCACATCCAAATCATTTATAGAAATGACAACAGTGGACCCAGCACCGATCCTTGTGACACACCGCTGGTCACAGGCCTTCAGTCTGAAAAGCAACCCTCCCCCACTACTCTCTGTCTTCTATCTTCGAGCCAGTTCTCCACCCAAAGGGTGATTCTACTGCCCCAACATACAAGTTATTCAATATGACACCAGTCTCAAAAGTACAACAAGAATCTATTCCTGATGACAACAGGCGGGTCGGTTTGCCACCGGTGCTGTTTACACTTGGAATATAC
The DNA here is from genome assembly GCF_047496795.1 of Chiloscyllium punctatum. Classification (NCBI taxonomy): domain Eukaryota; kingdom Metazoa; phylum Chordata; class Chondrichthyes; order Orectolobiformes; family Hemiscylliidae; genus Chiloscyllium; species Chiloscyllium punctatum. Next base: position 8,714,663 of record NC_092788.1, read on the forward strand.
CTGGAGCAGAACAACACAAACCCAACTGGAGAGGGTGGTTCTGTATAAGGAGAGTCAGTGTGGAGTTAAAATTCAACAAATGTGATGAAATAAAATAAAAGATGAATGAAGGTAAGGCCGTCCAATCTGTTTCACAATTTATTACAGAAGAAGCTTGATAAAAACTGAAGCTATTGTAATAAATGGCTCAAGCTCACCATAGAGAATTAATGTGATAGGACTGAAAAATGCTGAGTGATCATAAATTGCTGCAAGTTGCAAACAGCAGAATTAAAATCCAACTTGTTTTTTTACTGTAAGGATGAATATTTTAATCCTGTTGTTCTTTCTCTACGAATGATACAGATGGTCATTTATGATCGAGACAGAAAAGACAATCAATATTTTCTTTGACATCTAACTTGGATTTGGAGAAGATACTGTGGATGATACTGGCCAACAGGATTGTTTGTACAGACAGGCGAATAATAATGTCACCAGGATATAGCAGAAGGTTGTGGAGGGAAATGAACAGACTGAAGCCCGCTGTGATGGAGTTTGGTATAAAAGGATAAAGAGAGACAAACTCGACCGAACTACAGAGTGTGAAATGTGAACATGGATAGAGTTACCTTGGTGTTCATGTGCACAGGTCTTTTACTGGAACAAGATCTGCTGAAGGGGGAAACAGAAAACATGTGGGATCTTAAGCATCACAAATGACCCATTGAGTAAGGAGAAAGAAAATACATAAAGGGAAAACCCTGCTGTTCCTGGGGATCTGAAATCTAACCTCAGCAGGTCAGGCAGCATCTGTGAGAAGGGAACCAGAACCCATTTCTCCCACAGCAGTCTGCAAGGCACCAAGGGATCTCCCTGATCTGATTGGCTCTGTGCGAATGAACAGTGCACACAGATATTCATCCAGTGGGTCAGCTTCTTAGTTAAACAGTGAGTTCCTGAGAGTGACGAGGCAGACCCTTGTATGTTGTTCACACCTACATGATCAGTAAAATGGTATCATGCCCGTCCCATTGCAAACTCAGCTTCAGCTCTGACCATATTTCCTGAAACCCAGCATGGGGAGGAAACACTGCCTCCTGGTCTTAGGTTCTTCGCTGTAGGAAAAGGTGTCTCTTCCTGTGATCTCCCTCTGACAACTCCATTGCTTTTAGTTTCTCTCACTTGATTAGCTTTCTGTTCCTTCTGGTTTCGTGGTCTAGTCACTCTTACCAAAGCTGAGGATCCTGCTAAATGATAGAATCGGGCTAGGACATCAGTAAGTGGAAGAATTAGTACAGGGGTATGAGTAAATGGGAGAATTAGTACAGGGGTATGAGTAAATGGGAGATTTGGTGGGAATCAATAAATGGGAGATTCAGTGCAGAGCGCCATTACATTGGAAAACTGCTGTGAGTGTCAATATATGAGAGAATTGGAGCAGAGCATGTCTAAATTAGGGAATGTGGCAGAAAATCAATAAGAAGAATTGTTGTTGCAAGCATCAGTTAATCGGAGATTCAGTTCAGTGCACCATCAAATGAAAAAAAATGCAGGTTGCCAATAATTGGAGAATTCATTCAGGTGCCATTAAATTCGAAGTGGGAGAACGGGGGCAGGATAAAACTCAATGGGAGATTTGGTGCACTTCCAGGATTTGTGCAGGATAGGGAAACGGGGGAAATAGCCACAAATAGAGTCATACAATCAGAGAGATTTACAACACAGAAAAAGATCTTTCGGTCTAACTTGTCCATGCCACAATTTAAGAATTCTGGCAGCACTCCACTATGGTGAACCATTGCAAGGAACAACTTAACGGGAGAATTGGGCAAGGTCTTATCAAAATGTAATTGTACCAGCCTCCACTACTTCCTCTGGCAGCTAATGCACACAGTGCCCTCTGCATGAAAAATGTTCCTCTTAGGTCCCTTTTATGTTTCCCCTCTCAACGTTAACATGTACCATCTGCTTCAGGACTCCCCCACCACAGGGAAATCACCTTGCCTTTTTACCCTATTGAGGACCTTCATGGAAGAATTGGTGCAGTGTAACACTAAATGGGAGAATTCGGGCAGGACAATACTTGATGGGAGATTTAGAGTCGGGCACCCAAAAAGCATTCGACATTCTCAGTCAATATGATGATTGTGCAAGGCAGCAATGTGAGGAGAACTGGTTCAGGACTTCAGTAATTGGGGAAAGTGGTGCTCAGCAACACGGAATTGGAGAATTGGTGTGGGGTATCAGTAAATGAGAGACCTGGTGCAGGGTGCTGATAACTTCGAGAATTGGAGCAAATGGGAGAACACGGGCAGTGAATCAGTAAATAGGACAAATGTTGCAAAGGATTAATGGTCTAGAATCAATGCAGTGCACCACGAAATGGGGGAGTTGGTGCTGTTCACCACTAAAGGGAAGATATGTGTAGGATCAGTAATTAGGAGATTTGATGCAGGGATCGCCAAGATTAGAGAATTCTGGCAGCTGGTTACTAAATGAGAGAATTGTTGCAGAGAAATACTGAATGGGAGACTTGGTGCACAGTGGAGCTAAATTAGAGAGTGGGTGCATGGCAACAGTAAATGGGAGAATTAGAGTTGTGCACCCTTAAATGGTAGAATCGGGCTCGGGCATCAGTAAATGGAAGAATTAGTACAGGGATATGAGTAAATGGGAGATTTGGGGGAAACAATAAATGGGAGATTGGTGCACAGTGCCATTACATTGGAAAAGTGGTGTGAATGTCAATATATTAGAAAATTCAAGCAAAGCATTTTGAAATTGCGGAATAGGGTCCAGGGAATCAATAAAAAGAAGAAATGTTGCAAGCATCGGTAAATTGGAGATTCAGTTCAGTGCATCACTAAATGATAAAAAAAATCAGCAGGTCACCCGTACGTGGAAGATGTGTATCAGGAAACAGATAAATGGAAGGAATTGATGTAGGACACCAATAATTGGAGAATTCATGCAGGTGCCATTAAATTCTAAGTGGGAGGACTGGGGCAGGATAACCTCAATGGGTGAGTTGGTGAAATTCCCGAATTAGTGCAGGATTGGTAAATGGGAGAATTGGTGCAGGGAAGCGGAGCAGTAATTACAGCCTCAGAGATGTACAGCACGGAAACAGACCCTTCGATCCAACTTGTCCACACCTAATTCTAAGAATCCTGGCAGCTCTCCACGAAATTGGAGAATCATTGGAAGGAACTACAAAATGGAAACAATTGGCAAAGGACTTATCGAAATGTGAGAATTTGCAACAGGGCATCAGATAATGGGTGAATTAGTGCAGTTCAGCACTAAATGGGTGAGTTATGCTGTGTTGCACTAAATGGGAGAATTGGGGCAGGACAATATCTTTTGGGAGACTTAGTGTACGGAACCCCTAAATTGGGCGAGGGCATCAGTCAGTATGGGGATTGGAGTGAGGCAACACTGAGTGGGCTTCAGTAATTGAGGGGAATGGTGCTAACCAACACTGAATTGGAGAATTGGTGCGGGCCATCTATAAATGAGAGACCTGGAGCACAGTGGAGCTAAATTAGAGAATTGGTGCATGGCAACAGTAAATGGGAGAATTAGAGTAGCGCACCCTTAAATGGTAGAATCGGGCTCGGACATCAGTTGCTGTGGTGAAACGGTGGGCAATCACGGTGTGAAACGTTGTTCTAGCTCTCTGGTTTCCTTCATTCCTGTCCTGGTCAGGGAGGCTAGGGATTGGTCCTCTCCATCAGATGGAGGGACCAGCGCATTGTTGACCCAATTTAATCAAGAATGGAATTGGTCATCTTCACTTCTCATGGTTCATTGTTGTTCTGTTTTGTTGGATGTTACTTGAGCACTTTCTGGGACTTGACAATGCATTAAAGCTCCAGTATGTTTAGAAGCACGGTTTGGAATTGTCTTGCTGCAGTACATGACATAGACGAATCACACTCCCTCAAAGTCAGCATGTCAGTGTGTCTGGCAATGGTTCCACCTTTTCTGTTTTGCTTCTGTTCCACGCTAAGAGCTGTCAGTTTTTGGATTCGCTGGAGTGCTGAGGGGGTAACACAATTTGTGTGATATTTTTCTTCAGGCCAAACTCCACCCGCCAGGAAAAATAGCCAAACGCTCTAATTGAGTAACAAACAGCACGCGTTTTTAGCAAATGGTCTGTTCAAGCTGGTGTCAGCTTCTGGAGCATCTCAGAGTTGCCAAGCACGGAAACAGACCCTGCTATCTAACTTCCCACTGCTAAACAGATAACCGAAATTAATCTAACCAATATTTGCCAAAATTTGTCCCTTATCTCTCCGAACCCTTTCAGATGCCTTTGAAATGTTGTGAGCGCATCAGTCTCTGACACTAAATATGGCAATTCATTCTGGACACACGGAAATGTCTGTGTTCAAAACAAGTGTCCCTCACATCCCCTTTAAATATTACTGTTCTCACAATAAACCAATGTTATCTCGCTTTGAATTCATGTGCCTTGTGAAAAATTACTCCCTGACTCTTTTCTCTGTCCGTCTGCCTCATGTCTTTATAAAATTCTGTAAGGCCATTCCTCAGCCCTGAAGCTCCAGGTAAAATTGTCGAAGCCAATTCAGCTTCGTGCTATTGTCCAAACAGTGCAAACCTTGGAAACCCTTTCAAATACTTTCGAAATTGCACCACGTTCGTTCCTGAACGCGCGATCTGTTCGTGCCTGAAGTGAAGCGACGCTGAAACACGAGTAATGAGAATTTTGATTGTCGCGTCCTGTAAGACAGCGTGGCCGTGTGATCTACGGCTTTGGATTTAGGTTTCAATCTCTATCGAGTCGCGGGTTCGAATCCCACTGCTACCAGGGTCACTGCTGTTTTGATGCAGGCACATGAACGTTGAAGGCCCTGTCCCTTTTAGTTGTTGTGTTTGCAGCTGCCCAGGCCTCTGATCCAGACTGACTCTGAAAACAGTGTGAGTCCTTGCAGTCGGACCCTCCTCAACCTCTCTGCTTTCGGATATCTGCATGGCCAGTTTCTGTGTCTCAAATAGTCAGTACATTTGTCTGAAAGTTCGGTGGTTCGAGCCCTCCCTTCGCACTGAGCCTCAATTATTTCAGTTCAAGCATTGAGACCAACCATGTCCCGAAACTGCAACCACGAGAACCCACCCGAGTCTGCAGCTGGATGTGGCCCCAATCTCTCCAAGGCCCTGCTGCCAACAGAAAGCGGCTACTGCAGCTTCAATCAGCGGCTTCCTGCTCAGCCCTGGGACACAGCACATGGAAAATCCTTCCCCAGGAACGGCTCTTCCCGTGTGAACGGGACAACCATTCCACTTTAAATTGGACACGGCTTCAGAGGATTGTTCCTGTTCTTCGAACGTTTCATAAACAAAACTCCTGTCTCGCAAATAAGAAGTGGGAAAAGTTGTTGGCAGGAAGAATAGAGAAAGTGTTGTCTGTGAGGACTCTGTCTCGTCAGCAGATGGGATTCCATCTTATGGGCAAGTGGAGACAGCTTTCAATCAGAAACTGAGGTGTGATCAAACACAGTTGGATCGACGTGTCCAAACCAACCCCTACACTGGGTTGCAATACTGCAAGGGGAGCAGAGAGCTGGATTTCTTTAAAGGAGGGAAAGGGCCCATCGTGAGGCTTGAACCTATGGCCCTGAGATTAAGCATCTCATGCTCTACCGACTAAAGTAGCTGGGCTGGCTCACGATTGATGAGTGTGTCTTTTCATACTGGGCATATTTCACCCGGCATTGCAATTTACAAGGATCCAGTTCATTCCTCCCAATCACAAATGTCATCATTCACACTTTCCATTTCTCAGCTATTATTCCTTCAGAACATTATTATCTATTTAGCACTTGTCTTTGGATTTAAGACTCACTATAAAGATTTTCATATTTTTATCCTCATCTTTATGTCGCCTGGGAAATCAATCAATTGGGAAATTACCTAAGGAAACCCAATCATTTCTGTTTGGAGTGTAAGGAATCCCATCTGCTGACGAGACAGAGTCCTCACAGTCAACACTTTCTCTATTCTTCCTGCCAACAACTTTTCCCAATTCTTATTTGCGACACAGGAGTTTTGTTTATGAAACGTTCCAAGAACAGGAACGATCCTCTGAAGCCGTGTCCAATTTAAAGTGGAATGGTTGTCCCTTTCACACGGGAAGAGCCGTTCCTGGGGAAGGATTTTCCATGTGCTGTGTCCCAGGGCTGAGCAGGAAGCCGCTGTTGAAGCTGCAGTAGCCGCTTTCTGTTGGCAGCGGGGCCTTGGAGAGATTGGGGCCACATCCAGCTGCAGACTCGGGTGGGTTCTCGTGGTTGCAGTGTCTGGACATGGTTGGTCTCAATGCTTACTGAAGTAATTGAGGTTCATTGCTCAGGGCTTGCTCGAACCACCAAGCTTCCAGCCAAATGCAGTGACTATTTGAGACACAGAAACTGGCCAAAAGAGGGCCCGACAGCAGGGCTCACACTGTTTTCAGACTCAGACGGAATGAGTTGACCTGAGCAGCGGCAAATACAACAACGAAAACGCAGAGTTACGGTTCTGTTCAACTGCCTGCAACAGAACAACCGACATTTTGGTAGCGGGGGGATTCGAACCCACGACTCGATAGAGACAGCAGCTTAAAATCCAGCGCCTTAGACCACTCGGCCACACTACCACAGCGGAGAGTAGCGCCAAAATTTCATTAATAGCATTTCAGCATCGCTTCACTTCAGGCACTGACAGATCGCGAATTCAGTAACGAACGTGGAACAATTTCGAAAGTATTTGAAAGGGTTTCCAAGGTTTGCACTGTTTGGACAATAGCACGAAGCTGAATTGGCTTCGACAGTTTTCCCTGGAGCTTCAGGGCTGAGGAATGGCCTTACAGAATTTTATAAAGTCATGAGGTAGACGGACAGAGAAAAGAGTCAGGGAGTAATTTTTCACAAGGCACATGAGTTCAAAGCGAGGTAACATTGGTTAAATGTGAGAACAGGAACATTTAAAGGGGATGTGAGGGACACTTGTTTTGCACACAGACATTTCCGTGTGTACAGAATGAATTGCCATATTTAGTGTCTGAGACTGGTGCGCTCACAACATTTCAAAGGCAGCTGAAAGGGTTCGGAGAGATAAGGGACAAATTTTGGCAAATATTGGTTAGATTAATTTCGGTTATCTGTTTAGCAGTGGCAAGTTAGACAGCAGGGTCTGTTTCCGTGTTTGGCAACTCTGAGACGCTCCAGAAACTGACACCAGCTTGAATAGGCCATTTGATAAAAAAAAAACGCGTGCTGTTTGTTATTCAGTGCATTTGGCGATTTTTCCTGGAGGGTGGAGTTTGGCCTGAAGAAAAATACCACACAAATTGTGTTACCCCCTCAGCACTCGAGCGAATCCAAAAACTGACAGCTCTTAGCGTGGAACAGAAGCAAAACAGAAAAGGCGGACCCATTGCCAGACACACTGGCATGCTGACTTTGAGGTAGTGCGATTCGTCTCTGTCATGTACTGCTCACACAAATGGTAGCGAGACAATTCCAAACCGTGCTTCCAAAGAGACTGCAGCTTTAATGCATTGTCAAGTCCCAGAAAGTGATCAAGTAACATCCAACAAAACAGAACAACGATGAACCATGAGAAGTGAAGATGACCAATTCCATTCTTGATTAAATTGGGTCAACAATGCGCTGGTCCCTCCATCTGATGGAGAGGACCAATCCCCAGCCTCCCTGACCAGGACAGGAATGAAGGAAACCAGAGAGCGATAACAACGTTTCACATCGTGATTGCCCACCGTTTCACCACGCCAACAAAAACCGGCGAGCAGATTCAGTGTAGGATCTGGTTTCACATCAGCAATGAAATATCAATCTCCACTCACTTTCAGGGAAAACGGTGCCCACCGTAAATTGTCTGGAATATGAATCCCCAGCGCAGTCTGTTTGGTCCCCGGTTTATACTGCTGTACAGACTTTCATATGGACAAAGTCCTTTTCAAAGGGAGTGTTTGTGGCTGTCCATACGACAATGGCAGCTGTTGCCCTCGCTCTCACTGCCGTTCCTGGCCGTGTACGGGTTGGTATCCTCACCTTGTTCCCGGGGGTTCAGGGTACAATACTCTGCTGCAGAAAACCGGAGCGTTTTGGAGCAGAAAGATGTGGAGCTCGGGTGCCTCCTGGAATTGTCGTGCCCCAGTGATTAAGGAGATGGGTTAGTAATCCATTAATGTGTCCCCATGCAGGGTCGAAACCTGCCGACTACATCTTGAACGAACCCCTGCAGGGCACATTCTCGCTCAAACTTCTGCAAGTCAGGCCAATCATTTGATTAGACGTTGGCTGCTCGAGTTCTCAAACAGAAATATCCCACACTCCAAACGTTATTCCTGTTTCTCTGTTCACTGATACTGCTAGACCCATCGAGCTCCTGCCGTATTCTATGAATGTACTGCGCAGAAGTGCTGCTTTTTATTAGATTCCTTAAATCCCAGTCCCTCTGTTCACTGCCTCTGGTCAGGGGTAACACTTGGTCCTGCTCGTCAAAGTGCCCAGGCCCACGGTTCCCACTCCCATCATTATAAACAGCCGCAGGAAATTGCCGGTTAACCATCTTTACTCCAAAGAGAAACTCACCAGCCTCGGGAATCTCTCCACAAAACGGGATTTCTCATCCCTGGACACGGTGTAAGACAGAGGATTGTGAAGAGATTTTGGGAAAATATTGTCAGTTGGCAGGTGCACAAATGTTAAAGGGGCAACCCGTATAACACAGTTTCCAGCTTTGTGAATCTTCGGGAACTCTTTGGGAAATGGAATCAGAGGAGAATGAAGAAGGGTGAACTGTCGGGCTGAGCAGAAACAGTCAAGAGACCTTCCCCTTCTTTAAGAGGACGCCACATGAACTGATCGGAGACATTGAGAGAATTCTCGTTCCTGTACATGAGGAATACAAATCTCATCTGGACTCTAGATCAATGAAATAACTCGGGACCACACAAGACACTGGGAGGCTCAAAGGGAGATGGTCCCGGTTGGAGGAGAGCTGGTTCCCAGTGACATGGGTGTGTCTGTAGTGGGTGGGATCAGACTGTTCCCATGTCACCATAATGAATGTCTCAGTCTATATTCTGGCAAAGTAAAACTGATAGAGGACAGTTGGCGTTCTGGGAAGGACAGACTGAAGTGGGAAGTCAGTCACAGCCTGCTTTAGAGGATCGTGCAAGGTGTGAGGTTAGAAGTTTCAGCGCATTCGACTGTTCAATGAAAGGTTCCTGGTTCAAGAGCCCCCAGGGCGACAGCGATGGTTGTTCTTGCTGCATCTGTTTTGGATGCTGCACAGTTTCGTGTGTCGAGTGGGGTCAGGAAAATGTTCTCCAAACGGAACCCTTTCGTGTGAGGATCCACAAAGAAGTTTCTGCATTGCTTTAATGGTTCATGTAAAGAACTGTGGATTCTTGGAATCTGAAACAAAAACAGAAGCTGCTGTCGAATCTAACGGGTTTGGCAGGACCTGTGGGAGATTACCGAGTTCTGATGAAGTTTGAAATGTTGTCTCTGGTTTTCTCTGAATAGATGCTGTAAAATCTGCTGAGTTTCTCTTGCAATTCCTGTTCTTGGTTATAAATGAATGTCCGTTCCATCTATCAGGATGTTACAATCAGACCCACCATTCACCAACATTTAACGATTTTGCAAACTGTGAAGTGATTGGATTCAAACCAACCCGATAATGATTCACTCTTCCTCAGCTCCACAATGAGAGACACCTGGAAAATGAAGAGGACAGTGTGGTTCTGGAATCGTCGATGCGTGTTTAAGGCAATGGACTTGAAATTCATTTGGCTTTACCCTCACAGCCTGGAATCCTACCGGTTACGATTCAGTAATGTCAACAAATAAAAAGGGAGATTACCCCCTGTCTTCATCTTTCACAAACAAAACACAGGAGAAGGGAAAAAAGACATTTCAGACAGGTTGGGAATGGTGGCAATGTGTAACCCTCTGCCTTTCAGGATACAACATGCAGAAATCCCCAGAGGAAGTTGAGACACAATGAGTTGAACAATTCCATCCCAACTTTGTTGGAGCTCCGAGCCCACCGTTGGAAAACGAGATGAAAACAGTCAGGGGTCAGTCTTCGACTGGTGCAGACTTGATGGGCCGAAGGGCATTTTCTGTGCTGCAGACCTCGTTGACCAGCTGCGGTGAGCTGGTCGGAGAAACTGGCGGATGTGATGCATTTGGGCGGCACGGTGGCACAGTGGTTAGCACTGCTGCCTTACAGTGCTGTAGACCCTGCTTCAATTCCCGCCTCAGGCGACAGACTGTGTGGAGTTTGCACGTTCTCCCCGTGTCTGCGTGGGTTTCCTCCGGGTACTCCGGTTTCCTCCCACAGTCCAAAGATGTGCAGGTCAGGTGAATTGGCCATGCGAAATTCCCCGTAGTGTAAGGTAAGAGGTAAATGTAGGGGTATGGGTGGGTTGCGCTTCTGTGGGTTGGTGTGGACTTGTTGGGCGAAGGGCCTGTTTCCGCACTGTAATGTAACCTAATCTAATATGGAACGGGACTAATCCTGAGACCTCTGTTTGTTTCCATCTGTGGGTAAATATGAGGTTGAGTTCCTCGGCGGTGATACAACATAATGTGACCATGTCCAACTTCAGTCCCATTGTTGGGTCATTTAAGAACACAGGGAGAATCCCATTTAGATTCACCCTGGTAACATCAGAAACGCAGGTTCATGGGAACTGGGACTAGAACAGATGGAAGTCCAATGACCCGCACTGCAGATGGGCCGAAAGGTCTTTCTCACGCTGTAAAATCGGAAGAAAGGGAGAAACTAACCTGCAGCTAAAATAATCACAGATGAAAAGACAAAAGCGGTTTCATGATGAAAACACACAGTGCCTTTTCTTTTTGCTTTCCCTGTTAGCCTCCTGGTGAGGATTCAGTTTTCTCACTGTTGCAGCAAGTGGAGTTTTCCTCGTCCCATTAATCGTGGGGTCAGCCTTCCCGAAGCAGGGAATGAAGTATGGAGCTGACAATTGATCAAGTGTTGTCCCATACTTAATGCAGAGGACCTTCAAACAAAGCACTGCGAATGCTGGAAACCTGAATCAGAAACGGAAATTGACAGAGAAACTCGGCAGACTTGGCAGCATCTGTGGAGAGAAACAGGTTTAATGTTTCAGATCGACAGAACCAGACTAGTTATGTATTTTATTGTTTTAATGTCAGAGTAATTGTCAGTTTTATTTAGCAAATCAACATATTAATCAGAATATTATATTAGCCGAGAAATGTCAACTTTCTGAATGTCAACCGACCTTTCCGGGTGTAATGCTGATTCTGTTGCCTTGAGCTGGTGAAACGCTGTCCTTCAATTGTTCTTTTTTATTCCACTTTCTGTCAGTGAGCACCCATTTTAAATGGAGAGTTTCTATTTTCAGGATCTCCCTCAATATGCTTCTCTACTCGTCTATCATTTCCTCTGTGTATCCACCTCACTCTCCCACATGCCCCCACTCTCTGCCTATCCATATCCCTTATTTTCCTTTTCTGCTCTTTGAAAAGTCTGACATTCGGAGATAGTTTGAGAGTAGACCTTCTAAGCACAATTGCCGAAAGTGTTTGGTGCATTAGGCAGAAGGAAATGGGTCTGTGTGGGTTACTCTATGGAGGGACAGCATTGGGCCGAAGGGCCTGTTTCCACACGACAGTGAATATAACCACCATGTTCAAAACTCATTCGTGGCCGAGGACGCCACTCACTGGGATAGGAATCACTGTCCATCCCTATTTACTCCAGAGATTGAGATGTTGAGTTACTTTCCAGAACCCTGGAAGAACTCAAGGTACAGCCATGATACTGTTATGGAGGGAGTTCCAGGATCCAGACCCAAAAGCACTGTCGGAGCAGCGAGATATTTCCAACTCAGAAAGGCGAGGTCCGAGATGGGTGATTTGTGGTGACAGTTCTCTCATGTATCTGTTGCTCTTGTCCTTCTAGATAGATGTAAACAATCACTGGGTTGGTCTGGGTCTGTGTTCTGTGAGGAAGCAGGAGTTAGCTTTCAATAAGATAACTCACAAGAAGAGAAATAAATCTTCATTTCCTGAGTGGGAATTGTATCCCGGTCTGGGTATTACAAACTCAGACTCCGAACCAGTGACCCTACTGAAGCTGACAGTAACACTTGTGACCTGATCTGTCCAGACTCTGTGTATGATCTTCACGTTATCATCATCTTCAGCAGCAATGTTTCTCTCTCTAAGTTTCCAAACAATTCCTATTGCTGCCCTGGTTTCAATGTCAAGAAAGCGGAGCTGTGCTAACCTGATTTACTGCAGGAAGGTACAGAACAGTTTGATACGAACAGCGGCTCGTTTTGAGGCGTTGATCTGCGGTGATGGGGCGGCCCCAATAAAGCCTTCGTTCAAATCGTCTGATTCCAAATTCCATGTTGGAAATGACCAGAGGTTTCTCGCTGAATTTGTTCAGGGTCTTGACTGGAAGTGACACTAAATCCAAGTATGAAGTACATTTCATTGTCGTGCATCATAAGATAGCGCAGTGACTGTGAATAAAATGCTGGAGACGTCCAGCAGAAGAACAGGCGACACAGAAGCAGGTACCTGAGGACAAATGTATTTGCTTTGCCATTGAAAGGCCCTGTTACACAAAGTGGATTATCTTTGCTGGTTGATCACCTTATGAATGTTGTTTCCCAGATGTCCATGTTTACATCACATATGGAAAGGTGTCCAGTGTGTGTGTGTGCATCCGGCTAGTGAAGCAATAGATAAAACATCTGACTTTGAATCAGACGATTGTAGGTTTACATCCTACATGTCTCGAGTGTAACGTGTTAGTTCAGCCAATTGCATGTTGTCAGTTGCTATTTCCTTCGGTTCTTTCGAGCTGCAGGGATAGGATCAGTGTGTATTCAAATGGAATGTTGCTTTTGGGTCTATTACAGCTCAATGTCAGACAGGTGTATGGCTGGTCCTGTTTTGTCAGGTTCTGAGGATCTGAATGGTTTGGATCAGTGTGTTGTCGAATTTAAAACTTGCATTTCGGTCTATTGTCCATTTTAAATTCCAGTTCAGCTCCACATCTCTCATTGCCTGTCAAACTGGCGAGTGTTCAACCTAAAGCTGCCTTTGTCAGAGAAGCTGTTGTGTGGAGCAGAGAGCGGAAGTGAAGCACAAGGAGCTGGTATGATCCTGAGACATCTGTTCCTCCCGGGATATGTTTCTGTGTGTCTCCCTCTGTGGGTGAAAATGAGGTTCAGGTCCTCAAGGTGGTTACAACACAGTGTGACCATGTGAAACCTCAGTCCCATTGTCGTGTCGTTTAAATTCACAGTGAGAATCGCGTTGATATTTGCTCTTGAAACATCAGGACACATAACATTTTGATCCAAAACTAGAAACTGGGACTGGAATACATATATCCGATGAGCTACAATGCACGATGGGCCGAACGGTCTCTTCCCACTCTGTGAAAGCTCGAAGGCAAGGAGGACCTAATCTGCAGCAAGACTGATCAGAAATGAAAAGGCAAAAGTGTTTTCATTCTGAATAAATGTAAGGGCGCCTTCTGCCTTCCCTTGGAGTCTAGTAGCCAGCATTTGGCGCTCTCACCGCCGTGACACTGGTTCTATTCCCGGTCAAGGAATGCGTGCTTTGTTCTGCACACACATCGTGGTAAGAATATTTCTGACCACTTTTCCAAAGCTGGCAGAACATCGGTTTTGTGCAAACCGTTTTAAAGTTGAACAGAAAACCAAGAGATGTAGATGTCGGAAATCTGAACCAAAAACAAGAATTGACGTGCAAACTGAATAATCCTGACATCATTTGTGGGGAGAAACAGAGACAATGATTCACAACGACAGAACCAGATTAGTTTTTCATTTCTAGACCACAATGTCGGGATAATGGTCAGTTTTATCGGTCGAATGAGGATAGTTATCAAAATCTATTTGTTTTTTGCCAGTTCGCAGCCATGTCGACCCGAGATCTGATTCTTTCAGGGTCTCCCTCAAGATGAGTCTCTAATTTTCTGTCTTTATCTCTGTGTATCTCCCTCACCCTTTATCATATTCTTTGACCCTTTATTTGCCAATATCCCTCATTTCCCATTTCTACTCTATGAAAAGCCTGACGTTCAGGGATAGTTTGAGAATGGAGCTGCTGAGAGGTATTCTGGAACCTGGCAGGAGACTGTAAAACTTGGCTCACATTCTATGGATAATACGTCTGCCACTTGGATGTGATACAAGGAGCCATTTCTTCCTCAAAATATTGTAACCCTTTCGAAATTAAAGTTGCATTCCTTATCCAATAGAAAATAAACGACAACATGGAAGCATTACTGATGCTGTAAAATGAATGAATGGCGACAGCAGAGAATGAGGGTGATCCACTCCTGGTTTCTGTGCCATGACCACAACATCCCACAGCCTTTCTGCAGTGTCTCCTGCCTCACCTCGTTATTCCCACCAAACTCGGAATGAAGGAGGGTGAATAAAAGTGGAGGAGAAGAAGGAGTGCTTTTGGAACAGCTGCAAGAAACTCCAGGTTGGTGTATGGGTTAGGAAGGACAACATGCACTGCTGGAACTAAACCAGGATAAAGGAGTGGGTTTACCAAACCATAACAGGCTCGAACTCAAACAGGATGCTGAGTCCCTTCATCAGTAACACGACCCTTAATAAAAGGTGAACCTACGGGCCTTCAATACAACAAGCGGGCGCAGCTATGATTGGACCCTATGGTCAGCTGCTTCCCAAGGAGGGGTTTTAAATAACTAAGGGACGGCCATATGTGCAGTCCCTTAACCACATGACCACAGTAACTCGGAAATACATTTCTGTATCAATATTACTCAGTGTGATTTACAATCAAACCCCATTTTTGCAAAACCAGACATTTCACGATTGGACATTTTTCAATGCAAAGGCACATAAAAGGGCAATCTTCTCTTACATTGGCTTCAAACAGATATTTGTATCTGTTTAAACTGACAGAACAAAGGGGACATTTTTCATCCTCTTGGGGAGTATTGACGGCTTTAATACACTCAGAGGTAATCTCACACGAAGAGGAACAGTGTCATTGCCATGAATTGCCCAGGAATGGTGTTTGAGCCAATGTAAACAGTTTGCAGTAAAGGCTGACCCATTAGCAGCGACACTGAGCCTTGCACCACCAGATCCAGACACCCTTCCTGCCTCATGCCTCCCAGTCATCATTGTCATTCACGTCAATTTCACTTCCCTGCTCCACTTCTCAACTTACTACCGATCCCCTATAGGTGTCCGTTTGGAACCTACCACTGTTAGAAACGTATTCCTGGGATAAAGATATCACTTAATGGAATAGGACTCGCTGTCCATCCCTAAATCCCCCAGAGATGGAGGAGATGAGTTGCTTTTGTGAACCATTGAACTCCTTCACACGGAGGTACAGCCATTATGCTGCAAGCGCGGGATTTCCTGGATTTACACCCAGAGACACTGAAGGAACACCACCATATTCCCAACTCAGGAAGGTGAGATGATTGGAGGGAGATTTGAAGGGGTCACTATCGTATCTGTCCTCTGTCATTGTCCTTCTACATAGTTCAAGCAATCACTGGGCTGATTCTGGAGGGATCCCGGTCTGTCTTCTGTGTGGAACGGGGAATGGGTTTTCATTCAGACAATTCACATGAAGAGAATTAAACCTTCATTCCCTGAATGGAAACTGTATCCATGTCTGGACCATACAAACTTTGACTCCTCAGCACGGACCCCCGGTCATGCTGACAGTATCCAAAGCGACCTGAATTGTACACACCCTTGTGCCTGTCCTTCCCTTCATAACCACCTTCGGCAACAAAGTTTCTCTCTTGAATTTTGCAAACGCTTCATATTATCGCCTTGTGTTTCACAGTAAAGAAAGCGGAGCTGTGGTAATCTGATGTTGGTCAGTCGGTGTAATGCAGGAATGTACAGAACAGGTTGACGCGGGCAGAGACCCGTTTTGAGGAGTGAGGTGACAGTGAAGGGGTTCCACCAATAAAAGGCGCTGTTCATCTCGTCTGATTCTCCATCCAGGGATTCAAACCAACAGAGGTTTCTCACTGGACTGCTTCAGGATCTTGACTGGAAGAGGCCGTGACGCAAGGTATGAAAAGATATTTCACTGGAGTGAATCAAAACATCGCGGAGTGACTGTGAATAAAATGTTGGCAACTTCCAGCAGAGGCGCAGGCGACCCTGAAGCAGGGACCTGAGGGTAAATATGTTTCCTTGGGCATTGAAAGACATTGCTTCACGGAGTGGGACATCCGATGGGAAACAGTGACGATAATTATTTTTACTGATTGTTCACCTTGTGAATACTGTTTCCCCCAATGTCCATGTTTCCACTTCATATCGACTCCCTGTCGGACCTCCGGCTGCCGCTGGGCCACTGACATCATGGATAATGGCTCTGACTTTTGGTGGTTCGAATCCTTCCTGATTTGTGTGCAATGTACTGCAGGGATTGGATCAGTGGGTCTCGAATTTGGGAGTATTATACCTCAATGTGCGACAGATTTTGAGGAGCTGCAGACTTTGGATCAGTGTTTTTTTCAACTTTGAAAGTTCCATGTGAGACAATTGTCCATTTTAAATTCCAGCTCATCGCAACGTCTCTCATTGTTTGTAAAACTGACTTTAGTTGCACCTAAAGCTGCCTTTTGTCGGAGAAACGTGTGTGTGGGGTGGGGGGGGAGGGGGGGGAATGGGTGGGGGGAGGCGAAGGGTGATCTTAAGTAGGTGGTAAACGGAACTGAAGCACAAGGAGCTGGTATCATCCCGAAACCTCTGCCCTCCTCCCCCCACCTCCGGGCATGTGTGTCTGTGACTCACTCTATGGGTGAAAATGTGAATGGGTTGCTCGACGGGATTTCACTTCAGTCTGACCGTGTATAACTCACTCCCCATTGTGGTATCGTTTAAGGTCATATGGATAATCTTTTCTGAATTTTGCGTTGAAAACATCACAACACACAAGGTATTGTGCCAAAGCTGGACACTGGATCGAAAACAGATGACTATCTGATGATCCATACTGCACGATGGGCCGAATGGTATTTTCCGACTGTGTTAAAAAAAACCTCGAAGACAACGAGAAACTAATGTGCAGTGAAAATGATCCAAAATGAAATGTATAAGTGGTTTCATTGAGAATAAATGCGACATCTTCTGTCTCCTTCCCTTATAATCTCACAGTTAGGAGTTGGTGCACTCTCTGAGGGGGAAATGGTGATTCCTGGTCAGGGAATGGGCGATGTGTTCTGCAAAGATATCTTGCTAACAGGATTTCTGACCGATTTTCTGAAGCCGTCAGGTCATTGGTTTTGTCTCAAACGTTGTTAAGAATAACATGAAACAAAGACTGCAGATGTTTGAATCTGAACCAAAACCAAGATTTGATAGAAAAACTCAGTCGGACAGTGGAGAGAAACAGAGTTAATGCTTCATATCGGCAGAGCGAGGTTACTTCGACATTTCTGTAATATATTTTTGGTAAAATGATCAGTTTTCCCTGTCAGGATATTTACCAAAATCTTTCATTAGCTTACAACCGTCAATGTTGAAAATTCAAAATGACTTTCTTGGCTGTAAGTATCCTTCTGTTACCCGGAGCTGGTGAAAGGCTGTGCTTAATAGTTACCTTTTTATTCCTATTTGTTTCTGTCAGTCAGCAGCCATGTCGATTGGAGAATTGGTCCTTTCAGTATCTCCCTCAATATGCGTTTCCATCTTTCTTTCTTTCTCTGTGAATGTACCTGACCCTCTTTCACATTCTCGGACTCTCGGTCTGTCCATATTCCTCATTTCCCATTTCTGCTCTTTGAAAAGTCTGACATTTGGAGACAAATTGAGAGTGGACCAGCTAACAGGCTTTCTGCCCCCTCGGTAGGATGTGTGGAATTGGGCTCACATTCTCCGAATAATGTGTCTGGCTCTTATGCCTGAGGTGAGGAGTCATTCCTTCCTCCAAATATTATGATCGTTTCGAGTTCTAAATAGACTTCATAATCCACAAGAAAAGAAACCACAATCACAGTGCAAACCACAACGACAGGAGAGCAATGAAGTATTTCCTGTTGGTGTGGAATGAATGAATGTTGACAGCAGAGAATGAGGGTGAACAGCTCTTGGTGTCTGCGCCATTACTGCAACATTCACCGGCGAGTCTGCCATGTCTCCTGGCTCACCTCGTTATTCCCAACAAACTGGAAATGAACGAGGCGTAATAAAGGAAGAGTAGAAGCAGAAGGTCTTGTCAAACACAGGAAGGAAACTCCAGATTGAATTAATAGTTTGGACGAAACAATATCCCCTGGAGGAACTAAACCAGGGAACAGATCACGATCACCAAAACAGGCTGACACTCAAACAGGACGCGTGGTTGATTGATGAGCAACACTGACTTGGGAGATTTTGAAACAACCATGCATTTGGTAAAATACCAAGGCACCACTACGATGTGAAATCTTGGTGGGCTGTTTATGATGTGGGTAAGTTCACAAACTGAGGCACGGCACCACACCACAAGTGGTTTTCTCATCCCAGTTCCTTCACCAATTGATAACAGGAACTGGGAATTGTGTTTTTGTTGCATGAATGTTGCTCAGTGAGAATTGTATTCAACCCCCACTTTTGCAAAGACAGTTTATGGCTGAACGTTCTGCACTGAAATTTTACAGAAAAAGACAATCTCCTCTTCCATTGGCTTCAAACTGATATGTTCAACTGTTTGAACTGACAGGATAAAGAGAATGTATTCATCCTCTCAGGACACATTAACTCTGTTAATATACACAGGGAACCTCACAAAAAGAGGAACAGGGTCATTGTGCTAAACTGACCTGAACTGCGTGTGAGTTAGTGTAAACAATATGGACTAAAGATTTGGAGGTGCCGGTGTTGGACTGGGGTGGACAAAATTAAATAATCATACAACATCAGGTTATAATCCAACAGGTTTATTTGATCGTACCAGCTTTTGGAGTGCTGTTCCTTCATCAGGTGGTTGTGGAGCATAACATCATACGACACAGAATTTATACTAAAAGATTACAGGGTAATGCCACTGAAATGAAATATTTAAAAATAAAAGTGTATTGTCTGTTCAGTTTGTATACTGTCAGAAATACCATGTTAGATTGTGTTCTTTCATATGCAAACCGTATGTAAAAATAGCTACATTCTCAGGTAAATCTTTAACAATAGGTGCCCCCTCAGCTCAGATTCAGCCTTGAGTGTGTGAGGTTGAAATCTGCCTGTGTCCCAATGTTCTGTCTCGGCAGAAGCTGGGGGTTCCCTGCCTCATGGCTTTCAAGATGTATTTGACATCGGCAGTGAGGTTCCCACATCGGGTCCCATTGCCTAATAAGATGGGACATTCTGGTGTGTTGTCTCTGTGTAACTTCAGAAGCCAGGAGAAGTCGCCTGTATGAGATGTGCATGAGATGAGGTCGATGTAAGTCTGAAAGAGTGCATTTCAGAGCTTAGATCAGAGTGGTGCTGGAAAAGCACAGCAGGTTAGGCAGCATCCGAGGAGCAGGAACATCGACGTTTCAGGCAAAAGTCCTTCCTCAGGATTTCGGAGGTGCCGAGCACAGAAACAGACCCTCCATTCCAGCTCGTTCCTGCTGACCAGACAACTAAAATTAATCTAGCGTCTATGCTTCTTCCTGTATTATAGAAAATATAGGAGCTGGAGCAGAGTCACTGCTTCCTCCTGTATTATAGAAAATAAAGGAGCTGGAGCAGCGTCACTGCTTCCTACTGTATTATAGAAAATAAAGGAGCTGGAGCAGCGTCACTGCTTCCTCCTGTATTATAGAAAATAAAGGAGCTGGAGCAGCATCACTGCTTCCTCCTGTATTATAGAAAATAAAGGAGCTGGAGCAGCATCACTGCTTCCTCCTGTATTATAGAAAATAAAGGAGCTGGAGCAGCGTCACTGCTTCCTCCTGTATAATAGAAAATAACGGAGCTGGAGCAGCGTCACTGCTTCCTCCTGTATTATAGAAATTAAAGGAGCTGGAGCAGCGTCTCTGCTTCCTCCTGTATTATAGAAAATAAAGGAGCTGGAGCAGAGTCACTGCTTCCTCCTGTATTATAGAAAATAAAGGAGCTGGAGCAGCGTCACTGCTTCCTCCTGTATTATAGAAAATAAAAGAGCTAGAGCAGCGTAACTGCTTCCTTCTGTATTATAGAAAATAAAGGAGCGAGAGCAGCGTAACTGCTTCCTCCTGTATTATAGAAAATTAAGGAGCTGGAGCAGCGTCACTCCTTCCTCATGCATTATAGAAAATAAAGGAGATGGAGCAGAGTCACTGCTTCCTCCTGTATTATAGAAAATAAAGGAGCTGGAGCAGCGTCTCTGCTTCCTCCTGTATTATAGAAAACAAAGGAGCTGGAGCAGCGTCACTGCTTCCTCCTGTATCATAGAAAATAAAGGAGCTGGAGCAGCGTCACTGCTTCCTCCTGTATTATAGAAAATAAAGGAGCTGGAGCAGCGTCACTGCTTCCTTCTTGTATTATAGAAAATAAAGGAGCTGGAGCAGCGTCTCTGCTTCCTCCTGTATTATAGAAAATAAAGGAGCTGGAGCAGAGTCACTGCTTCCTCCTGTATTATAGAAAATAAAGGAGCTGGAGCAGCGTCTCTGCTTCCTCCTGTATTATAGAAAATAAAGGAGCTGGAGCAGCGTCACTGCTTCTTCCTGTATTATAGAAAATAAAGGAGCTGGAGCAGCGTCACTTCTTCCTCCTGTATTATAGAAAATAAAGGAGCTGGAGCAGCGTTTCTGCTTCCTCCTGGATTATAGAAAATAAAGGAGCTGGAGCAGCGTCACTGCTTCTTCCTGTATTATAGAAAATAAAGGATCTGGAGCAGCGTTTCTGCTTCCTCCTGGATTATACAAAATAAAGGAGCTGGAGCAGCGTCACTGCTTCCTCCTGTATTATAGAAAATAAAGGAGCTGGAGCAGCGTCACTGCTTCCTCCTGTATTATAGAAAATAAAGGAGCTGGAGCAGCGTCACCGCTTCCTCCTGTTTTATAGAAAATAAAGGAGCTGGAGCAGCGTCACCGCTTCCTCCTGTATTATAGAAAATAAAGGAGCTGGAGCAGCGTCTCTGCTTCCTCCTGTATTATAGAAAATAAAGGAGCTGGAGCAGCGTCACCGCTTCCTCCTGTATTATAGAAAATAAAGGAGCTGGAGCAGCGTAACTGCTTCCTTCTGTATTATAGAAAATAAAGGAGCTGGAGCAGCGTCACTGCTTCCTCCTGTATTATAGAAAATAATGGAGCTGGAGCAGCGTCTCTGCTTCCTCCTGTATTATAGAAAATAAAGGAGCTGGAGCAGCGTCACTGCTTCCTCCTGTATTATAGAAAATAAAGGAGCTGGAGCAGCGTAACTGCTTCCTTCTGTATTATAGAAAATAAAGGAGCTGGAGCAGCGTCACTGCTTCCTCCTGTATTATAGAAAATAAAGGAGCTGGAGCAGCGTCACTGCTTCCTCCTGTATTATAGAAAATAAAGGAGCTGGAGCAGCGTCACTGCTTCCTCCTGTATTATAGAAAATAAAGGAGCTGGAGCAGCGTCACTGCTTCCTCCTGTATTATAGAAAATAATGGAGCTGGAGCAGCGTAACTGCTTCCTTCTGTATTATAGAAAATAATGGAGCTGGAGCAGCGTCTCTGCTTCCTCCTGTATTATAGAAAATAAAGGAGCTGGAGCAGCGTCACTGCTTCCTCCTGTATTATAGAAAATAAAGGAGCTGGAGCAGCGTCACTGCTTCCTCCTGTATTATAGAAAATAATGGAGCTGGAGCAGCGTAACTGCTTCCTTCTGTATTATAGAAAATAATGGAGCTGGAGCAGCGTCTCTGCTTCCTCCTGTATTATAGAAAATAAAGGAGCTGGAGCAGCGTCACTGCTTCCTCCTGTATTATAGAGAATAAAGGAGCTGGAGCAGCGTCACTGCTTCCTCCTGTATTATAGAAAATAAAGGAGATGGAGCAGCGTCACTGCTTCCTCCTGTATTATAGAAAATAAAGGAGCTGGAGCAGCGTCACTGCTTCATCCTGTATTATAGAAAATAAAGGAGCTGGAGCAGCGTCTCTGCTTCCTCCTGTATTATAGAAAATAAAGGAGCTGGAGCAGCGTCACTGCTTCCTCCTGTATTATAGAAAATAAAGGAGCTGGAGCAGCGTCACTGCTTCATCCTGTATTATAGAAAATAAAGGAGCTGGAGCAGCGTCTCTGCTTCCTCCTGTATTATAGAAAATAAAGGAGCTGGAGCAGCGTCACTGCTTCCTCCTGTATTATAGAAAATGAAGGAGCTGGAGCAGCGTCTCTGCTTCCTCCTGTATTATACAAAATAAAGGAGCTGGAGCAGCGTCACTGCTTCCTCCTGTATTATAGAAAATAAAGGAGCTGGAGCAGCGTCACTGCTTCCTCCTGTATTATAGAAAATAAAGGAGCTGGAGCAGCGTCACTGCTTCCTCCAGTATTATAGAAAATAAAGGAGCTGGAGCAGCGTCACTGCTTCCTCCTGTATTATAGAAAATAAAGGAGCTGGAGCAGCGTCTCTGCTTCCTCCTGTATTATAGAAAATAAAGGAGCTGGAGCAGCGTCTCTGCTTCCTCCTGTATTATATAAAATAAAGGAGCTGGAGCATCGTCTCTGCTTCCTCCTGTATTATAGAAAATAAAGGAGCTGGAGCAGCGTCACTGCTTCCTTCTTGTATTATAGAAAATAAAGGAGCTGGAGCAGCGTCTCTGCTTCCTCCTGTATTATAGAAAATAAAGGAGCTGGAGCAGAGTCACTGCTTCCTCCTGTATTATAGAAAATAAAGGAGCTGGAGCAGCGTCTCTGCTTCCTCCTGTATTATAGAAAATAAAGGAGCTGGAGCAGCGTCACTGCTTCTTCCTGTATTATAGAAAATAAAGGAGCTGGAGCAGCGTCACTTCTTCCTCCTGTATTATAGAAAATAAAGGAGCTGGAGCAGCGTTTCTGCTTCCTCCTGGATTATAGAAAGTAAAGGAGCTGGAGCAGCGTCACTGCTTCCTCCTGTATTATAGAAATTAAAGGATCTGGAGCAGCGTTTCTGCTTCCTCCTGGATTATACAAAATAAAGGAGCTGGAGCAGCGTCACTGCTTCCTCCTGTATTATAGAAAATAAAGGAGCTGGAGCAGCGTCACTGCTTCCTCCTGTATTATAGAAAATAAAGGAGCTGGAGCAGCGTCACCGCTTCCTCCTGTTTTATAGAAAATAAAGGAGCTGGAGCAGCGTCACCGCTTCCTCCTGTATTATAGAAAATAAAGGAGCTGGAGCAGCGTCTCTGCTTCCTCCTGTATTATAGAAAATAAAGGAGCTGGAGCAGCGTCACCGCTTCCTCCTGTATTATAGAAAATAAAGGAGCTGGAGCAGCGTCACTGCTTCCTCCTGTATTATAGAAAATAATGGAGCTGGAGCAGCGTAACTGCTTCCTTCTGTATTATAGAAAATAAAGGAGCTGGAGCAGCGTCACTGCTTCCTCCTGTATTATAGAAAATAAAGGAGCTGGAGCAGCGTCTCTGCTTCCTCATGTATTATAGAAAATAAAGGAGATGGAGCAGCGTCACTGCTTCCTCCTGTATTATAGAAAATAAAGGAGCTGGAGCAGCGTCACTGCTTCATCCTGTATTATAGAAAATAAAGGAGCTGGAGCAGCGTCTCTGCTTCCTCCTGTATTATAGAAAATAAAGGAGCTGGAGCAGCGTCTCTGCTTCCTCCTGTATTATACAAAATAAAGGAGCTGGAGCAGCGTCACTGCTTCCTCCTGTATTATAGAAAATAAAGGAGCTGGAGCAGCGTCACTGCTTCCTCCTGTATTATAGAAAATAATGGAGCTGGGGCAGCGTAACTGCTTCCTCCTGTATTATAGAAAATAAAGGAGCTGGAGCAGGGTTACTGCTTCCTCCTGTATTATAGAAAATAAAGGAGCGAGAGCAGCGTAACTGCTTCCTCCTGTATTATAGAAAATAAAGGAGCCGGAGCAGAGTCACTGCTTCCTCCTGTATTATAGAAAATAAAGGAGCTGGAGCAGCGTCTCTGCTTCCTCCTGTATTATAGAAAATAATGGAGCTGGGGCAGCGTAACTGCTTCCTCCTGTATTATAGAAAATAAAGGAGCGAGAGCAGCGTCACTGCTTCCTCCTGTATTATCGAAAATAAAGGAGCTGGAGCAGCGTAACTGCTTCCTCCTGTATTATAGAAAATAAAGGAGCTGGAGCAGCGTCACTGCTTCCTCCTGTATCATAGAAAATAAAGGAGCTGGAGCAGCGTCACTGCTTCCTCCTGTATTATAGAAAATAAAGGAGCTGGAGCAGCGTCACTGCTTCCTCCTGTATTATAGAAAATAAAGGAGCTGGAGCAGCGTCACTGCTTACTCCTGTATTACAGAAAATGAAGGAGCTGGAGCAGCGTCTCTGCTTCCTCCTGTATTATAGAAAATAAAGGAGCTGGAGCAGCGTCACTGCTTCCTCCTGTATTATAGAAAATAAAGGAGCCGGAGCAGAGTCACTGCTTCCTCCTGTATTATAGAAAATAAAGGAGCTGGAGCAGCGTCTCTGCTTCCTCCTGTATTATAGAAAATAAAGGAGCTGGAGCAGCGTCACTGCTTCCTCCTGTATTATAGAAAATAAAGGAGCTGGAGCAGCGTCACTGCTTCCTCCTGTATTATAGAAAATAAAGGAGCTGGAGCAGAGTCACGGCTTCCTCCTGTATTATAGAAAATAAAGGAGCTGGAGCAGCGTCACTGCTTCCTCCTGTATTATAGAAAATAAAGGAGCTGGAGCAGCGTCCCTGCTTCCTCCTGTATTATAGAAAATAAAGGAGCTGGAGCAGAGTCACTGCTTCCTCCTGTATTATAGAAAATAAAGGAGCTGGAGCAGCGTCACTGCTTCCTCCTGTATTATAGAAAATAAAGGAGCTGGAGCAGCGTCACTGCTTCCTACTGTATTATAGAAAATAAAGGAGCTGGAGCAGCGTCACTGCTTCCACCTGTATTATAGAAAATAAAGGAGCTGGAGCAGCATCACTGCTTCCTTCTTGTATTATAGAAAATAAAGGAGCTGGAGCAGCGTCACTGCTTCCTCCTGTATTATAGAAAATAAAGGAGCTGGAGCAGCGTCACTGCTTCCTTCTTGTATTATAGAAAATAAAGGAGCTGGAGCAGCGTCTCTGCTTCCTCCTGTATTATAGAAAATAAAGGAGCTGGAGCAGAGTCACTGCTTCCTCCTGTATTATAGAAAATAAAGGAGCTGGAGCAGCGTCTCTGCTTCCTCCTGTATTATAGAAAATAAAGGAGCTGGAGCAGCGTCACTGCTTCCTCCTGTATCATAGAAAATAAAGGAGCTGGAGCAGCGTCTCTGCTTCCTCCTGTATTATAGAATATAAAGGAGCTGGAGCAGCGTCTCTGCTTCCTCCTGTATTATAGAAAATAAAGGAGCTGGAGCAGCGTCACCGCTTCCTCCTGTATTATAGAAAATAAAGGAGCTGGAGCAGCGTCACTGCTTCCTCCTGTATTATAGAAAATAAAGGAGCTGGAGCAGCGTCACTGCTTCCTCCTGTATTATAGAAAATAATGGAGCTGGAGCAGCGTCTCTGCTTCCTCCTGTATTATAGAGAATAAAGAAGCTGGAGCAGCGTCACTGCTTCCTCCTGTATTATAGAAAATAAAGGAGATGGAGCAGCGTCACTGCTTCCTCCTGTCTTATAGAAAATAAAGGAGCTGGAGCAGCGTCTCTGCTTCCTCCTGTATTATAGAAAATGAAGGAGCTGTAGCAGCGTCTCTGCTTCCTCCTGTATTATAGAAAATAAAGGAGCTGGAGCAGCGTCACTGCTTCCTCCTGTATTATAGAAAATAAAGGAGCTGGAGCAGCGTCACTGCTTCCTCCTGTATTATAGAAAATAAAGGAGCTAGAGCATCGTCACTGCTTCCTCCTGTATTATAGAAAATAAAGGAGCTGGGGCAGCGTAACTGCTTCCTCCTGTATTATAGAAAATAAAGGAACGAGAGCAGCGTAACTGCTTCCTCCTGTATTATAGAAAATAAAGGAGCTGGAGCAGCGTAACTGCTTCCTCCTGTATTATAGAAAATAAAGGAGCTGGAGCAGCGTCACTGCTTCCTCCTGTATTATAGAAAATAAAGGAGCTGGAGCAGCGTCACTGCTTCCTCCTGTGTTATAGAAAATAAAGGAGCTGGAGCAGCGTCACTGCTTCCCCTTGTATTATAGAAAATAAAGGAGCCGGAGCAGCGTCACTGCTTCCTCCTGTATTATCGAAAATAAAGGAGCCGGAGCAGAGTCACTGCTTCCTCCTGTATTATAGAAAATAAAGGAGCTGGAGCAGCGTCTCTGCTTCCTCCTATATTATAGAAAATAAAGGAGCTGGAGCAGCGTCACTGCTTCCTCCTGTATTATAGAAAATAACGGAGCTGGAGCAGCGTCTCTGCTTCCTCCTGTATTATAGAAAATAAAGGAGCTGGAGCAGCGTCACTGCTTCCACCTGTATTATAGAAAATAAAGGAGCTGGAGCAGAGTCACTGCTTCCTACTGTATTATAGAAAATAAAGGAGCTGGAGCAGCGTCACTGCTTCCTCCTGTATTATAGAAAATAAAGGAGCTGGAGCAGCGTCTCTGCTTCCTCCTGTATTATAGAAAATAAAGGAGCTGGAGCAGCGTCACTGCTTCCTCCTGTATTATAGAAAATAAAGGAGCTGGAGCAGCGTCACTGCTTCCTCCTGTATTATAGAAAATAAAGGAGCTGGAGCAGCGTCACTGCTTCCTCCTGTATTATAGAAAATAAAGGAGCTGGAGCAGCGTCACTGCTTCCACCTGTATTATAGAAAATAAAGGAGCTGGAGCAGAGTCACTGCTTCCTCCTGTATTATAGAAAATAAAGGAGCTGGATCAGCGTCACTGCTTCCTCCTGTATTATAGAAAATAAAGGAGCTGGATCAGCGTCACTGCTTCCTCCTGTATTATAGAAAATAAAGGAGCTGGAGCAGCGTCACTGCTTCCTCCTGTATTATAGAAAATAAAGGAGCTGGAGCAGCGTCACTGCTTCCTCCTGTATTATAGAAAATAAAGGAGCTGGAGCAGCGTCACTGATTCCTACTGTATTATAGAAAATAAAGGAGCTGGAGCAGCGTCACTGCTTCCACCTGTATTATAGAAAATAAAGGAGCTGGAGCAGCGTCACTCCTTCCTCATATATTATAGAAAATAAAGGAGCTGGAGCAGCGTCACTGCTTCCTCCTGTATTATAGAAAATAAAGGAGCTGGAGCAGCGTCACTGCTTCCTCCTGTATTATAGAAAATAAAGGAGCTGGAGCAGCGTCACTGCTTCTTCCTGTATTATAGAAAATAAAGGAGCTGGAGGAGCGTCACTCCTTCCTCATGTATTATAGAAAATAAAGGAGCTGGAGCAGAGTCACTGCTTCCTCCTGTATTATAGAAAGTAAAGGAGCTGGAGCAGCGTCACTGCTTACTCCGGTATTATAGAAAATAAAGGAGCTGGAACAGCGTCACTGCTTCCTCCTGTATTATAGAAAATAAAGGAGCTGGAGCAGAGTCACTGCTTCCTCCTGTATTATAGAAAATAAAGGAGCTGGAGCAGCGTCTCTGCTTCCTCCTGTATTATAGAAAATAAAGGAGCTGGAGCAGCGTCACTGCTTCCTCCTGTATTATAGAAAATAAAGGGGCTGGAGCAGAGTCACTGCTTCCTCCTGTATTATAGAAAATAAAGGAGCTGGAGCAGCGTCTCTGCTTCCTCCTGTATTATAGAAAATAAAGGAGCTGGAGCAGCGTCACTGCTTCCTCCTGTATTATAGAAAATAAAGGAGCTGGAGCAGAGTCACTTCTTCCTCCTGTATTATAGAAAATAAAGGAGCTGGAGCAGCCTCACTGCTTCCTCCTGTATTATAGAAAATAAAGGAGCTGGAGCAGCGTCACTGCTTCCTCCTGTATTATAGAGAATAAAGGAGCTGGAGCAGAGTCACTGCTTCCTCCTGTATTATAGAAAATAAAGGAGCTGGAGCAGCCTCACTGCTTCCTCCTGTATTATAGAAAATAAAGGAGCTGGAGCAGGGTCACTCCTTCCTCATGTATTATAGAAAATAAAGGAGCTGGAGCAGAGTCACTGCTTCCTCCTGTATTATAGAAAATAAAGTAGCTGGAGCAGCGTCACTGCTTCCTCCTGTATTATAGAAAATAAAGGAGCTGGAGCAGAGTCACTGCTTCCTCCTGTATTATAGAAAATAAAGGAGCTGGAGCAGCCTCACTGCTTCCTCCTGTATTATAGAAAATAAAGGAGCTGGAGCAGGGTCACTCCTTCCTCATGTATTATAGAAAATAAAGGAGCTGGAGCAGAGTCACTGCTTCCTCCTGTATTATAGAAAATAAAGTAGCTGGAGCAGCGTCACTGCTTCCTCCTGTATTATAGAAAATAAAGGAGCTGGATCAGCGTCACTGCTTCCTCCTGTATTATAGAAAATAAAGGAGCTGGATCAGCGTCACTGCTTCCTCCTGTATTATAGAAAATAAAGGAGCTGGAGCAGCGTCACTGCTTCCTCCTGTATTATAGAAAATAAAGGAGCTGGAGCAGCGTCACTGCTTCCTCCTGTATTATAGAAAATAAAGGAGCTGGAGCAGCGTCACTGCTTCCTACTGTATTATAGAAAATAAAGGAGCTGGAGCAGCGTCACTGCTTCCACCTGTATTATAGAAAATAAAGGAGCTGGAGCAGCGTCACTCCTTCCTCATATATTATAGAAAATAAAGGAGCTGGAGCAGAGTCACTGCTTCCGCCTGTATTATAGAAAATAAAGGAGCTGGAGCAGCGTCACTGCTTCCTCCTGTATTATAGAAAATAAAGGAGCTGGAGCAGCGTCACTGCTTCTTCCTGTATTATAGAAAATAAAGGAGCTGGAGGAGCGTCACTCCTTCCTCATGTATTATAGAAAATAAAGGAGCTGGAGCAGAGTCACTGCTTCCTCCTGTATTATAGAAAGTAAAGGAGCTGGAGCAGCGTCACTGCTTACTCCGGTATTATAGAAAATAAAGGAGCTGGAACAGCGTCACTGCTTCCTCCTGTATTATAGAAAATAAAGGAGCTGGAGCAGAGTCACTGCTTCCTCCTGTAATATAGAAAATAAAGGAGCTGGAGCAGCGTCACTGCTTCCTCCTGTATTATAGAAAATAAAGGAGCTGGAGCAGCGTCACTGCTTCCTCCTGTATTATAGAAAATAAAGGAGCTGGAGCAGCGTCTCTGCTTCCTCCTGTATTATAGAAAATAAAGGAGCTGGAGCAGCGTCACTGCTTCCTCCTGTATTATAGAAAATAAAGGAGCTGGAGCAGCGTCACTGCTTCCTCCTGTATTATAGAAAATAAAGGGGCTGGAGCAGAGTCACTGCTTCCTCCTGTATTATAGAAAATAAAGGAGCTGGAGCAGCGTCTCTGCTTCCTCCTGTATTATAGAAAATAAAGGAGCTGGAGCAGCGTCACTGCTTCCTCCTGTATTATAGAAAATAAAGGAGCTGGAGCAGAGTCACTGCTTCCTCCTGTATTATAGAAAATAAAGAAGCTGGAGCAGCCTCACTGCTTCCTCCTGTATTATAGAAAATAAAGGAGCTGGAGCAGCGTCACTGCTTCCTCCTGTATTATAGAGAATAAAGGAGCTGGAGCAGAGTCACTGCTTCCTCCTGTATTATAGAAAATAAAGGAGCTGGAGCAGCGTCTCTGCTTCCTCCTGTATTATAGAAAATAAAGGAGCTGGAGCAGCGTCACTGCTTCCTACTGTATTATAGAAAATAAAGGAGCTGGAGCAGCGTCACTGCTTCCACCTGTATTATAGAAAATAAAGGAGCTGGAGCAGCGTCACTCCTTCCTCATATATTATAGAAAATAAAGGAGCTGGAGCAGAGTCACTGCTTCCGCCTGTATTATAGAAAATAAAGGAGCTGGAGCAGCGTCACTGCTTCCTCCTGTATTATAGAAAATAAAGGAGCTGGAGCAGCGTCACTGCTTCTTCCTGTATTATAGAAAATAAAGGAGCTGGAGGAGCGTCACTCCTTCCTCATGTATTATAGAAAATAAAGGAGCTGGAGCAGAGTCACTGCTTCCTCCTGTATTATAGAAAGTAAAGGAGCTGGAGCAGCGTCACTGCTTACTCCGGTATTATAGAAAATAAAGGAGCTGGAACAGCGTCACTGCTTCCTCCTGTATTATAGAAAATAAAGGAGCTGGAGCAGAGTCACTGCTTCCTCCTGTATTATAGAAAATAAAGGAGCTGAAGCAGCGTCTCTGCTTCCTCCTGTATTATAGAAAATAAAGGAGCTGGAGCAGCGTCACTGCTTCCTCCTGTATTATAGAAAATAAAGGGGCTGGAGCAGAGTCACTGCTTCCTCCTGTATTATAGAAAATAAAGGAGCTGGAGCAGCGCCTCTGCTTCCTCCTGTATTATAGAAAATAAAGGAGCTGGAGCAGCGTCACTGCTTCCTCCTGTATTATAGAAAATAAAGGAGCTGGAGCAGAGTCACTGCTTCCTCCTGTATTATAGAAAATAAAGGAGCTGGAGCAGCCTCACTGCTTCCTCCTGTATTATAGAAAATAAAGGAGCTGGAGCAGCGTCACTGCTTCCTCCTGTATTATAGAGAATAAAGGAGCTGGAGCAGAGTCACTGCTTCCTCCTGTATTATAGAAAATAAAGGAGCTGGAGCAGCGTCTCTGCTTCCTCCTGTATTATAGAAAATAAAGGAGCTGGAGCAGCGTCACTGCTTCCTCCTGTATTATAGAAAATAAAGGAGCTGGAGCAGCGTCACTGCTTCCTCTTGTATTATAGAAAATAAAGGAGCTGGAGCAGCCTCACTGCTTCCTCCTGTATTATAGAAAATAAAGGAGCTGGAGCAGGGTCACTCCTTCCTCATGTATTATAGAAAATAAAGGAGCTGGAGCAGAGTCACTGCTTCCTCCTGTATTATAGAAAATAAAGTAGCTGGAGCAGCGTCACTGCTTCCTCCTGTATTATAGAAAATAAAGGAGCTGGAGCAGCGTCACTGCTTCCTCCTGTATTATAGAAAATAAAGGACCTGGAGCAGCGTCTCTGCTTCCTCCTGTATTGTAGAAAATAAAGGACCTGGAGCAGCGTCTCTGCTTCCTCCTGTATTATAGAAAATAAAGGAGCTGGAGCAGCGTCACTGCTTCCTTCTGTATTATAGAAAATAAAGGAGCTGGAGCAGCGTCTCTGCTTCCTCCTGTATTATAGAAAATAAAGGAGCTGGAGCAGCGTCACTGCTTCCACCTGTATTATAGAAAATAAAGGAGCTGGAGCAGAGTCACTGCTTCCTCCTGTATTATAGAAAATAAAGGAGCTGGATCAGCGTCACTGCTTCCTCCTGTATTATAGAAAATAAAGGAGCTGGAGCAGCGTCACTGCTTCCTCCTGTATTATAGAAAATAAAGGAGCTGGAGCAGCGTCACTGCTTCCTCCTGTATTATAGAAAATAAAGGAGCTGGAGCAGCGTCACTGCTTCCTCCTGTATTATAGAAAATAAAGGAGCTGGAGCAGCGTCACTGCTTCCACCTGTATTATAGAAAATAAAGGAGCTGGAGCAGCGTCACTCCTTCCTCATATATTATAGAAAATAAAGGAGCTGGAGCAGAGTCACTGCTTCCTCCTGTATTATAGAAAATAAAGGAGCTGGAGCAGCGTCACTGCTTCTTCCTGTATTATAGAAAATAAAGGAGCTGGAGGAGCGTCACTCCTTCCTCATGTATTATAGAAAATAAAGGAGCTGGAGCAGAGTCACTGCTTCCTCCTGTATTATAGAAAGTAAAGGAGCTGGAGCAGCGTCACTGCTTACTCCGGTATTATAGAAAATAAAGGAGCTGGAACAGCGTCACTGCTTCCTCCTGTATTATAGAAAATAAAGGAGCTGGAGCAGAGTCATTGCTTCCTCCTGTATTATAGAAAATAAAGGAGCTGGAGCAGCGTCTCTGCTTCCTCCTGTATTATAGAAAATAAAGGAGCTGGAGCAGCGTCACTGCTTCCTCCTGTATTATAGAAAATAAAGGAGCTGGAGCAGAGTCACTGCTTCCTCCTGTATTATAGAAAATAAAGGAGCTGGAGCAGCGTCTCTGCTTCCTCCTGTATTATAGAAAATAAAGGAGCTGGAGCAGAGTCACTGCTTCCTCCTGTATTATAGAAAATAAAGGAGCTGGAGCAGCCTCACTGCTTCCTCCTGTATTATAGAAAATAAAGGAGCTGGAGCAGCGTCACTGCTTCCTCCTGTATTATAGAGAATAAAGGAGCTGGAGCAGAGTCACTGCTTCCTCCTGTATTATAGAAAATAAAGGAGCTGGAGCAGCGTCTCTGCTTCCTCCTGTATTATAGAAAATAAAGGAGCTGGAGCAGCGTCACTGCTTCCTCCTGTATTATAGAAAATAAAGGAGCTGGAGCAGAGTCACTGCTTCCTCCTGTATTATAGAAAATAAAGGGGCTGGAGCAGCCTCACTGCTTCCTCCTGTATTATAGAAAATAAAGGAGCTGGAGCAGGGTCACTCCTTCCTCATGTATTATAGAAAATAAAGGAGCTGGAGCAGAGTCACTGCTTCCTCCTGTATTATAGAAAATAAAGGACCTGGAGCAGCGTCTCTGCTTCCTCCTGTATTATAGAAAATAAAGGAGCTGGAGCAGCGTCACTGCTTCCTCCTGTATTATAGAAAATAAAGTAGCTGGAGCAGCGTCACTGCTTCCTCCTGTATTATAGAAAATAAAGGACCTGGAGCAGCGTCTCTGCTTCCTCCTGTATTGTAGAAAATAAAGGACCTGGAGCAGCGTCTCTGCTTCCTCCTGTATTATAGAAAATAAAGGAGCTGGAGCAGCGTCACTGCTTCCTTCTGTATTATAGAAAATAAAGGAGCTGGAGCAGCGTCTCTGCTTCCTCCTGTATTATAGAAAATAAAGGAGCTGGAGCAGCGTAACTCCTTTCTCATGTATTATAGAAAATAAAGGAGATGGAGCAGAGTCACTGCTTCCTCCTGTATTATAGAAAATAAAGGAGCTGGAGCAGAGTCACTGCTTCCTGCTGTATTATAGAAAATAAAGGAGCTGGAGCAGCGTCTCTGCTTCCTCCTGTATTATAGAAAACAAAGGAGCTGGAGCAGCGTCACTGCTTTCTCCTGTATAATAGAAAATAAAGGAGCTGGAGCAGAGTCACTGCTTCCTCCTGTATTATAGAAAATAAAGGAGCTGGAGCAGCGTCACTGCTTCCTTCTTGTATTATAGAAAATAAAGGAGCTGGAGCAGCGTCTCTGCTTCCTCCTGTATTATAGAAAATAAAGGAGCTGGAGCAGAGTCACTGCTTCCTCCTGTATTATAGAAAATAAAGGAGCTGGAGCAGCGTCTCTGCTTCCTCCTGTATTATAGAAAATAAAGGAGCTGGAGCAGCGTCACTGCTTCTTCCTGTATTATAGAAAATAAAGGAGCTGGAGCAGCGTCACTGCTTCCTCCTGTATTATAGAAAATAAAGGAGCTGGAGCAGCGTTTCTGCTTCCTCCTGGATTATAGAAAATAAAGGAGCTGGAGCAGCGTCACTGCTTCCTCCTGTATTATAGAATAGAAAGGATCTGGAGCAGCGTTTCTGCTTCCTCCTGGATTATACAAAATAAAGGAGCTGGAGCAGCGTCACTGCTTCCTCCTGTATTATAGAAAAGAAAGGAGCTGGAGCAGCGTCACTGCTTCCTCCTGTATTATAGAAAATAAAGGAGCTGGAGCAGCGTCACCGCTTCCTCCTGTATTATAGAAAATAAAGGAGCTGGAGCAGCGTCACCGCTTCCTCCTGTATTATAGAAAATAAAGGAGCTGGAGCAGCGTCTCTGCTTCCTCCTGTATTATAGAATATAAAGGACCTGGAGCAGCGTCACTGCTTCCTCCTGTATTATAGAAAACAAAGGAGCTGGAGCAGCGTCACTGCTTCCTCCTGTGTTATAGAAAATAAAGGAGCTGGAGCAGCGTCTCTGCTTCCTCCTGTATAATACAAAATAAAGGAGCTGGAGCAGAGTCACTGCTTCCTCCTGTATTATAGAAAATAAAGGAGCTGGAGCAGCGTCACTGCTTCCTCTTGTATTATAGAAAATAAAGGAGCTGGAGCAGCGTCACTGCTTCCTCCTGTATTATAGAAAATAAAGGAGCTGGAGCAGCGTCACTGCTTCCTCCTGTATTATAGAAAATAAAGGAGCTGGAGCAGCGTCACTGCTTCCCCTTGTATTATAGAAAATAAAGGAGCTGGAGCAGCGTCACTGCTTCCTCCTGTATTATAGAAAATAAAAGAGCTGGAGCAGCGTCACTGCTTCCTCCTGTATTATAGAAAATAAAGGAGCTGGAGCAGCGTCACCGCTACCTCCTGTATTATAGAAAATAAAGGAGCTGGAGCAGCTTCTCTACTTCCTCCTGTATTATAGAAAATAAAGGAGCTGGAGAAGCGTCACTGCTTCCTCCTGTATTATAGAAAGTAAAGGAGCTGGAGCAGCGTCAAAGCTTCCTCATGTATTATAGAAAACAAAGGAGCTGGAGCAGCGTCACTGCTTCCTCCTGTATTATAGAAAATAAAGGAGCTGGAGCAGCGTCTCTGCTTCCTCCTGTATTATAGAAAATAAAGGAGCTGGAGCAGCGTCACTGCTTCCTCCTGTATTATAGAAAATAAAGGAGCTGGAGCAGCGTCACTGCTTCCTCCTGTATTATAGAAAATAAAGGAGCTGGAACAGCTTCACTGCTTCCTCCTGTATTATAGAAAATAAAGGAGCTGGAGCAGCGTCACTGCTTCCTCCTGCATTATAGAAAATAAAGGAGCTGGAGCAGCGTCACTGCTTCCTCCTGTATTATAGAAAATATGTTGGCACTTTCTCCAATGTTCTGATGGAATGGCAGTCTGCACTGAATCTCCCATTTAGTGTTTCCACCAAATCTCCCATTTACTCATATGCCTGCATTCATTCCTCCATTTACTGATGCCCGACCCCGATTCTGCCATTTAAGGGTGCGCTACTCTAATTCTCCCGTTTTCTGGTGCCATGTATCCATTCTCGAGTTTAGCTCCACTGTGCACCAGTCTTCCATTCAGTATTTCCCTGCAATAATTCTCCCATTTAGTAGTCTGCTGACAGAATTCTCTAATCTTGGAGATCCCTGCATCAAATCTCCAAATTACCGATCCTTCACATATTTTCCCTTTATTGATGAACTGCACCAACTCCCCCATTTCGTGGTACACTGTATTGAATCTCGACCATTAATCCTTTGCAACATTAGTCCTATTTAATGATTCACTGCCCGTGTTCTCCCAGTTGCTCCAATTCCCGAAGTTATCAGCACCCTGCACCAGGTCTTTCATTTACTGATACCCCACACCAATTCTCCAATTCAGTGTTGCTCAGCACCATTTCCCCCAATTACTGATGTCCTGAACAAGTTCTCCACTCAGTATTGCCTTAAACCAATCCTCATACTGACTGATGCTCTCGCCCAATTTAGAAGTGCCCTACTCTAAATCTCCCAAAAGGTATTGTCCTGCCCCAATTCTCCCATGTAGTTGCAACACAGCATAACTCACCCATTTAGCACTGAACTGCACTAATTCATCCATTATCTGATGTCCTGTTGAAAATTCTCACAATTCGATAAGCCCTTTCGAAATTTATGCATTTAGTATTTTATTGCAATGATTCTCCAATTGAGTGTAGAGCTTACAGAATTCTTAAATTTTTGGCGTGGACAGGTTGGACTGAGGGATCTGTTTCCATGCTGTACATCTCTAAGGCTTCCCTGCACCATTTCTCCCATTTCCCAATCCTGCACTAATTCGGGAATTTCACCAACTCCACCCAGTGAGGTTATCCTGCCCCAGTCCTCCCACTTAGAATTTAACGTCACCTGCATGAATTCTCCAATTATTGTTGTTCTGCATCAATTCCTTCCATTTAGTTGTTCCCTGATACACATTTCCAACGTACGGATGCCCTGCTGATTATATTTGTTCATTTAGTGATGCACTGAACTGACTCTCCAATTTACTGATGCTTCCAACATTTCTTTTTATTGATTCCCTGGCCCCTATTCCCCAATTGAGACATGCTCCACTCCAATTTTCTAATATATAGACATTCCCACCAATTTTCCAATGTAAGGGCACTGTGCACAGAATCTCCCATTTATTGATTCTCACCAAATCTCGAATTGACTCATACCCCTGTACTCCCTCTTCTCCTTACTGATGCCCGAGCCCGATTCCACCATTTAAGGGTGCGATACCCTAATTCTCCCATTTCCTGGTGCCATACACCCATTCTGTAATTGAGCTCCACTGTGGACCAGTTCTTCCATTCAGTATTACCCTGCAACAATTCTCCCATTTAGTCGACCGCTGACAGAATTCTCTAATCTTGGCAATCCCTGCATCATATCTCCAAATTCCCCAAACTGCAAATATCCCCCCTTTCGTGGTGAACTGCACCAACTCCCCCATTTAGTGGTGCACTGTATTGAATCTCGAACACTAACCCTTTGCAACATTTGTCCTATTTCCTGATTCACTGCCCGTGTTCTCCCATTTGCTCCAATTCTCGAAGTTATCAGCACCCTGCACCAGGTCCTTCATTTACTGATACCCCACACCAATTCTCCAATTCAGTGTTGCTTAGCATTATTTCACCCAATTACTGATGTCCTGAACAAGTTCTCCATTCAGTGTTGCCTGACACCAATCCTCATACTGACTGATGCTCTCGTCCAATTTATGGTTGCGCAACTCTAAATCTCCCTGCCCCAATTCTCCCATTTAGTGCAACACAGCATAACGCACCCATTTAGTGCTGAACTGCACTAATTCACCCATTATCTGATGCCCTGTTGCAAATTCTCACATTTCGCTAAGTTCTTTCCCAACTTTTCCATTTCGTAGTTTCTTGCAATGAATCTCCAATTTCGTGGAGAGCTGCCAGAATTCTTAAATTTCGGCGTGGACAGGTTGGACTGAAGGGTCGGTTTCCGTGCTGTACATCTCTGAGGCTGTAATTAGGGCTCCGCTTCCCTGCACCAATTCTCCCATTTCCCAATCCTGCACTAATTCGGGAATTTCCCCCACTCTCCCACTGAGGTTATCCTGCCCGAGTCCTCCCACTTAGAATTTAATGAATTCTCCAATTATTGTTGCCCTGCATCAATTCCTTCCATTTCGTTGTTCCCTGATACACATCTTCCACGATCGGATGTCTTGTTTTTTTTTTCATTTAGTGATGCACTGAACTGAATCTTCAATTTACCAATCTTTGCAACATTTCTTCTTATTATTGATTCCCTGACCCCTATTCCCCAATTTAGACAGGCTCTGCTCCAATTTTCCAATATATTGGCACT
This sequence comes from Chiloscyllium punctatum, assembly GCF_047496795.1. NCBI lineage: Eukaryota > Metazoa > Chordata > Chondrichthyes > Orectolobiformes > Hemiscylliidae > Chiloscyllium > Chiloscyllium punctatum. Next base: position 8,752,144 of record NC_092788.1, read on the forward strand.
CCCACCAATTTTCTAATGTAACGGCACTGTGCACCAGATCTCCCAATTATTGTTTCACCCAAATCTCCCATTTACTCACATCCCTGTACTAATCCTTCCATTTACTGATGCCCGAGCCTGATTCTACCATTTAAGGGTGCGCTACTCTAATTATCCCATTTACTGTTACCATGCACCAATTCTCTAATTTAGCTCCACTGTGCACCAGGTCTCTCATTTACTGATGTCCCGCACCAATTCTCCAATTCCGTGTTGCTGAGCACCATGTCCCCCAATTACTGACGTCCTGAACAAGTTCTCCACTCAGTTTTGCCTTACACCAATCCTCATACTGACTGATGCTCTCGCCCAATTTAGGGGTGCCCTCCTCTCATTCCCGCATCAAGTATTGTTATGTCCCAATTCTCCCATTTACTGCGAAACTGAAACTCTCCCATTTGGTTCTAACTGCACTAATTTGACAATACCAGATGCCCCGTTCCAAATTCTCTTATTTTGATAATAAGCCCTTGCCCAATCCTTCCATTTAGTCGTTCCTTGGAATACTTCTCCATTTTTGTGGAGCACTGCCAGAATTCTAAGACTGAGTCATAGACAAGTTGGACTGAAGTGTCTGTTTCCATGTTGGACATCTCTATGATTGTATGACTCTGTTTATGACTCCGCTGCTCTGCACCATTTATCCCATTTTCCAATCCTGCACAAATCCTGAAACTGCACCAACTCTCCCTTTGAGTATTATCCTGCCCAATTTAAAGGCCGCTGCATAAATTCTCCAATTCCTGTTGCCCTGCCTCAATTCTTTCCATTTAGTTTAATTGTTAATCACTTCTTCTACGTACGGGTGCCCTGCTGAATTGTTTTCATTTAGTGATGCACTGAACTGAATCTCCAATTTACTGAACCTTGCAACATTTCTTTTTATTGATTCCCTGGCCCCGATTCCCCAATCAGGAATAGGCTCTTGTTGTAAATTTGAAACTGGTGTCATATTGTCAAACTTGGATGTTGGGGCAGTAGAATTACCCTTTGGGTGGAGAACTGGCTTGAAGGTAGAAGACAGAGGGTTGTGGGGGAGGGTTGCTTTTCAGACTGGAGGCCTGTGACCAGCGGTGTACCACAAGGATCGGTGCTGGGTCCACTGTTGTTTTGTCATTTATATAAATGATTTGGATGTGACTATAGGACGAATGGATAGTGAGTTTGCAGATGACAGTAAAATTGGAGGTGTGGAGGACAGTGAAGATGGTTACCTCAGAGGACAACGGGATCTTGATCAGATGGGCCAATGGGCTGAGGAGTAGCAGATGGAGATTAATTTAGATAAATGTGAGGTGCTGCATTTTGGAAAGGCAAAAGAGAACAGGACATTTACACTGAATAGACAGGGTACTGGGGGTGTTGCTAAACAAATAGACCTGGAGTGCAGCTTCATAGATCGTTGAAGGTGGACTAACATTTCGATAGGATAGCGAAGAAGATGTTTGGCATTTTTGTCTTTATTGCTCAGTTAATTGTGTAAAGGAGTTGGGAGGCCATGTTGCGGTATTGGTTCGGCCACTTTTGCTACATAATGTGCAATTCCAGACTCCCTCCTATAAGAAGGGTGTTGTGAAACTTTAATGGGTTCAGAAAAGATTTACAAGTATGTTGCCAAGGTTGGAGGGTTTGTGCTGGAGGGTAAGACTGTAAAGGTTGGGGCTATTATCCCTGGAGCGTCAGTGGCTGAGGAGTAACCTTATAGAGGTTCACAAAATCATGAAGGACCCTCAATAGGGTAAAAAGGCAAGGTGATTTCCCTGTGGTGGGGGAGTCCAGAAGCCGATGGCATATGTTAAAGTTGAGAGGGGAAACATAAAAGGGACCGAAGGGGAACATTTTTCACCCAGAGGGCACTGTGTGCATGAACTGCCAGAGGAAGTAGTGGAGGCTGGTACAATTACAGCATTTAAAAGGTATCTGGGTGGGTGTAGGAATTAAAAAGGGTTCAGAGGAAGTTGGGCCAAATTCTGACAAATAGGATCAGATTTACATCGGATATCAGTTCAGCATGGATGTGTTGGACTGAATGATTTGTTTCTGAGCTTATATTGCTCTGAGTGGGTTGAGCTCCGGATTGTAGATCTATGAAGCAGAAAATAAAGTATGGTCCAGAGTTAGACCGAGAAATCCTGCTGATCTCATCAGCTTTATCCTGTTTCCCTGATCCTCCTCCTTCAATCAATGCATTTTTCCGATCCTCATTCAGAATTCCTGGAGCTCTGTAACTGGTCTGGAACAATGTGTTGAAAGTCCTATTGCAGTCCACACGAGGTACCTTTCCCACTGCCCTGCTCCCACGGCCTGCAATGCTGCAGACTGAGCAGACAACCCGAAGCACAATGATGAGCTCCTTCTGGCCCACGGCCCTCCTTCTCACTGAATGAAGACAATCACCAGAAGCAGAATCCAGCTCTTGTTTGAGCCTTGAATACCTGACTCTGTCTCACTGAGTGAAGATTGGACTCAGAAACAGAAATGAAATCAACTTCCTATCTGCATTGTGTCACTCTTTAAGATCTCTGTGTGTCTGAGTTCAGGTCATTTGATTGGAGACTGTGGATAGTGGGTCCCCAGTGAAATGGAAAGAATGGTGGAGGAGCTCACTGAGGGACATCTCTCAAAGTGAGAGTCAGAAAGATGGTATTCCACATTGGAAGGGTTTAAGGGGAATTGATGGCTCAGAAAAATGACATACGAATGTTTGTAAAACTTAGGAACTCTGACTGTTTTGAGGCTGGAGTTTATTTTATCCTTGTGTAGATTTGACACATTAACCCTCCCTCCCCAACACTACAGAAGCTGTTGGGACTGTTCAGTGTTTCCAGCAGCTTCTGTAATTATTTCAGGTTCCTGACGGGAGCAGTCTCTCACTTTTCGAACAAAACAAACCCATCAATGTGCTGTACTCAACATTTCAATAAGAAATGGGAAGCAACAGAGGGGAAAGCTTCTGAGATGCCGAGCAATGCTGCCCGGTTCCACACTGCAATTCACAGGAACCACCACCAGGAAAAACAAGGAGCAACCTAACATATCATGTTAGATCCCGGTACCTTTCCTTTAAAGGACTGTTTATAAACCACAACACTGTGATGGCCGGGAATCGAACCCGAGTCAACTGCTTGGAAGGCAGCCATGCTCACCACGATCACCCTGCCTGCAGCTCCTTCCCTATTCCCAAACACACCTAACAAGGCCGTGATCATCACCAACTGGATTGGGGCTGAAATCCAAACAAGAAATTGCTGGGGAATCTCAGCAGGTCTGACAGAGCCTCAGAGTGAAGCGCTGTCTCCTCATCTCAGTCCCAAATAACCGGCCCCTTACCCTGAGAGGGTGGTAATCAAACCCGAATGAACTGCGGATGCTGTAACATTAACACTGATTTCTCTGCACAGATGCTGCCTGACCTGCTGAGCTTTTCCAGCAACTCCTGAGACTGTGTTATCGTGTTTCAGATTCCCAGACTCACGGGATTAATTTCTCAGCATCTCCCCTCTCAAGCCTCTTCACAATCTGATACATTCCAATGAAATCATCTTTTAATTTACTAGAATATAGACCCAATTTATTCAGATACTCAGCACTGGAGCACACGGGTCCCAAATACTGAGCTTTATTTTGTGATTCATTCATGTGTTTGGGTCATTGCCGCTGGGTCCCCACCGATTGCTCAGATATAATTGCTCTGGTGAAGGTGATGGTGAGTTATTGCCTTGAACTGCTGCCATTTATTTGGGGCAGATAAACCCACAATGATGTAAGGGAGGGAGTTCCAGGATTTCCAACCAATGGCACTTGTGGGACTGAGATGTTTTTCCAAGCCAGGGTGGGGAGTGTCTTGATGTGGAATTGTCACCTGGTGGTGTTCCCGTGTATATGCTGTGTTCAGCATTCCACATGATAGTGCCGTGGGTCTGGAAGCTGCTCTGGAAGGAACCTTGGGGAATTTCTCCAGTACATCTTGTCTCAGCTGAACTATCCCAGTCAGGCACATGAGCACTACTCCTGTAATCCAGCTCTGAGAATGTAATAGCAGGTGGGACCCACCCTGTCCCCCTAATGTGACCATGTTTGGGAAACCTCGGAGAGTCCAATCTCATTCATTCCATCTCGGCGTTTTTCCCCGATTAAGATTGCTTTCAAAGTGCAACAGTGAGATGGCAGGTGTTCGAGCCCGGGTTAACTGCTGGGAAGGAGACATGTCCAACCCTTTCCCAGTAATTGGCAAACTATTCCCAAGGCCGTTATCAGGACCAATTGGATTGGGACTGAAATCCAAACAGAAACTGCTGGGGGAGCTCAGCAGGTCTGACAGCATCAGCATCAGATCCCTTCAGTTCTGAAGGACAATCCCTGGACTCTAGAGGTTCACTCGGATTTCTCCCACAAATGAGGCCGCTCCCACTAATTCCCACCAGTAATTTCTGTGTTATCTGTCAGCTCTCCAGGATCTGCAGCTCCTTATTTTAAATACAGTAGATGTTGACCAACCGAATGGGATATTGGGTCAGGTGAGGGTCTACCTCATTCATTGGGGAAGATGTCAAGGAGCATCTTAAACAGGAGAGGGATCGGGGGGGAATTGGAGCCGTTTAGAGAGAGAGTACAGAAGGTAAGACAGCTCAGCTCAAAGCACGGCACTTAATGCTGCCCCGATTAAAATATTGAAGATGGCAGAGGGGCAGATGAGCTGAGACAGGGTGGGAGCTGGGAGATATTGATGATGTGGAAGGACAGTGTGTGTATCTGATCACATTCTGTCAGTCTGACTAATAGCAGTCATTCCTGACACTGGATTCACTGAGGGGTGAAGGGTCAGTGAACAGAGTGGACTATCCCTGTTATTCTGTTCCTGACTCTCCAGCTCCCGCTCTGTTAGTGACCTCTCAGTCTCCCGGGAAATGGGCTGTTTCCCAATTGTGCTGGATTCCTGGCCTTTATCCCTGGCCGAGCTGAGGGTTGATGGTCTGAGGAATCTCATTCCCAAATGACTCCTGTCCAAGATAATACCGATTAATGTGTCTATGTATCCTCCATTAATCTGTAAACATCATTGCTCAGGGCTGGAGGGACATGGATTGATGACATTGAGGATGTTATGAACCAGACCAAACTCCTCTGCCTTAAGGAAATGGTCTCGACCCCTTTTCCTGATTTCCTGAAGGGAAGTGTAAGGTGTTACAATGTGATTGGTCAAACTGCCAGGCTGGAATCAAAACACACTTTACTCCACACTATCGTTGGGACACAAACATAAGGAAGAAAGATTGGACAAACCGAACTCGATTGGAAAACTTAACTAAATGAAACGTTATTTAACTACTCAACAGCAACTGCTCAAATATAGTCACATTCCACAAACCACACAATCCTACTACCTGAAGAATGCTGTGAAAATTGAAAAGATTCAGAAAAGATTTATAAGGATGTTTGTAAAGTCAGTGTTTCTGATTGCTTTGAGGCTGGAGTTTAGAGTCACAGAGTCATAGAGATGTACAGCATGGAAACAGACCCTTCGGTCCAACCTGTCCATACCGACCAGATATCCCAACACATATCTGGTCCCACCTGCCAGCACCCAGCCCATATCCCTCCAAACCCTTCCTATTCATATACCTATCCAAATGCCTCTTCAATGTTGCAATTGTACCAGCCTCCACCACATCCTCTGGCAGTTCATTCCATACATGTACCACCCTCTGCGTGAAAAGGTTGCCCCTTTGGTCTCCTTTATATCTTTCCCCTCTCACCCTAAACCTATGCCCTCTAGTTCTGGACTCCTCGACCCCAGGGAAACGACTTTGCCTCTTTACCCTATCCATGCCCCTCATGATTTTGTAAACCTCTATAAGGTCACCCCTCAGCCTCCGACATTCCAGGGTAAACAGCCCCAGCCTGTTCAGCCTCTCCCTGTAGCTCAGATTCTCCAATCCTGGCAACATCCTTGTAAATCTTTTCTGAACCCTTTCAAGTTCCACAACATCTTTCCGATAGGAAGGAAACCAGAATTCCATGCAATATTCCAACAGTGGCCTAACCAATGTCCTGCACAGCTGCAACATGACCTCCCTACTCTTGTACTCACTACTCTGACTGATAAAATAAAGCATACCAAACGCCTTCTTCACTATCCTATCAACCTGCGACTCCACTTTCAAGGAGCTATGAACCTGCACTCCAAGGTCTCTTTGTTCAACAACACTCCCTAGGACCTTACCATTAAGTGGATAAGTCCTGCTAAGATTTGCTTTCCCAAAATGCGCACCTCACATTTATCTGAATTAAACTCCATCTGCCACTTCTCAGCCCATTGGCCCATTTGGTCCAGATCCTGTTGTAATCTGAGGTATCCCTTTTTGCTGTCCACTACACCTGCAATTTTGGTGTCATCGGAAAACTTTGGATGTTATGCTCACATCCAAATCATTTATGTAAATGACAAAACATTATTTTATCCTTGTGTAGATTAACCCTCCCTCCCCAACACTACAGAAGCTGTTGGAACCGTTCAGTGTTTCCAGCGGCTTCTGTAATTATTTCAGGTTCCCTGTTCAGGAACTGTCACCTGGTGGTGCTCCCGTGTATCTGCTGTGTTCAGCATTCCACATGATCGTGCCGTGGGTCTGGAAGCTGCTCTGGAAGGAACCTTGGGGAATTTCTACAGAGCATCTTGTCTCAGCTGAAATATCCCAGTCAGACACTTGAGCACTAATCCTGTAATCCATCTCTGAGAATGTCATAGCAGGTGGGAGCCACCCTGTCCCCCTAATGTGGCCATGTTTGGGAAACCTCGGAGAGTCCAATCTCATTCATTCCATCTCGGCATTTTTCCCCGATTAAGATTGCTTGCAAAGTGCAAAAGTGCGATGGCAGGGGTTCGAGCCCGGGTTAACTGTTGGGAAGGAGACACGTCCAACCCTTTCCCAGTAATTGGCAAGCTATTCCCAAGGCCGCGATCAGGACCAATTGGATTGGGACTGAAATCCAAACAGAAACTGCTGGGGGAGCTCAGCAGGTCTGACAGCATCAGCATCAGATCCCTTCAGTTCTAAAGGATAATCCCTGGACTCGAGAGGTTCACTCGGATTTCTCCCACAAATGATACCCCTCCCACTAATTCCCGCCAGTAATTTCTGTGTTATCTGTCAGCTCTCCAGAATCTGCAGCTCCTTGTTTTAAATACAGTAGATGTTGACCAACCGAATAGGATATTGGGTCAGGTGACGGTCTACCTCATTCATTGGGGAAGATGTCAAGGAGCATCTTAAACCGGAGAGGGATCAGGGGGGAATTGGAGCCGTTTAGAGAGAGAGTACAGAAGGTAAGACAGCTCAGCTCAAAGCACGGCACTTAATGCTGCCCCGATTAAAATATTGAAGATGGCAGAGGGGCAGATGAGCTGAGACAGGGTGGGAGCTGGGAGATATTGATGATGTGGAAGGACAGTGTGTGTATCTGATCACATTCTGTCAGTCTGACTAATAGCAGTCATTCCTGACACTGGATTCACTGAGGGGTGAAGGGTCAGTGAACAGAGTGGACTATCCCTGTTATTCTGTTCCTGACTCTCCAGGTCCCGCTCTGTTAGTGACCTCTCAGTCTCCCGGGAAATGGGCTTTTTCCCAATTGTGCCGGATTCCTGGCCTTCATCCTTGGCCGAGCTGGGAGTTGATGGTCTGAGGAATATCATTCCCAAATGACTCCTGTCCAAGATAATACCGATTAATGTGTCTGTGTATCCTCCAGTAATCTGTAAACATCATTGCTCAGGGCTGGAGGGACATGGATTGATGACATTGAGAATGTTATGAACCAGACCAAACTCCTCTGCCTTAAGGAAATGGTCTCGACCCCTTTTCCTGATTTCCTGAAGGGAAGTGTAAGGCGTTCCAATGTGATTGGTCAAACTGCCAGGGTTGGATCAAAATACACTTTACTCCACACTATCGTTGGAACACAAACATAAGGAAGAAAGATTGGACAAACCGAACTCGATTGGAAACCTGAACTATATGAACATTATTTAACTACTCAACAGCAACTGTTCGGATATAGTAACATTCCATAAACCACACAATTCTGGTCTTTCTGCTATCGGGAGGATGGTGTGAATCTTGTGAAGATTCAGAAAAGATTTACAAGGATGTTTGCAGAGTCAGGATTTCTGATTGATTTGAGGCTGGAGTTTATTTTATCCTTGTATAGATTTGACACATTAACCCTCCCTCCCCACCACTACAGAAGCTGTTGGAACTGTTCAGTGTTTTAGTAATTATTTCAGGTTCCTGACGGTAACAGTCTCTCACTTTTCGAACAAAACAAACCCATCCTTGTGCTGCACCCAATATTTCAATAAGAAATGGGAAGCAGCAGAGGGGAAAGCTTCCGAGATGCCGAGCAATGCTGCCTGGTTCCACGTGGCAATTCACAGGAACCACCGCCAGGAAAAGCAAGGAGCAATCTGACAGACCCATTTTACCACAGAATGAAAGATTTATATCCTCGATTTATCCCAGTGCCTTACCTTTAAAAGGCTGTTTACAAACCACAACACTGTGATAGCCGGGAATCGAACCCGGGTCAACTGTTTGGAAGGCAGCTCTGCTCCCCACTATCCCACCATCACCCGGCTCCCAGCTCCCTCCCCATTCCCAAACACACTTAACAAGGCCGTGATCATCACCAACTGGATTGGGGCTGAAATCCAAACATACACATCCTCTGTATCTAACCCAGTGATGGAGCGATCCTGATTGAGTTTGATGTGAACAGGATGGGGGAATTGGGAGATTTAATCAGTACCTAACGCCGAGCTCAAAATGGCCTGGGAATTTGAAATGCTGCAGTGTAGAGGGAGATTTACTCTGTATCTGACCCCATTCTCTACCTATCCTGGGGATTTAAATGGGGACAGTTTAATGGGAGCTTTACGTTGTCAGGAACCCTGTGCTCCCTCTGCCCTGGGAGTGTTTGCTGGGAACACTGTCTAACCTCTGTGATATGGATCCTATGAAGATTGATGGGAGACAGTATAAATGGAATTGTCAGGGTCCAATTCCTTCACGTGGATGAGAGAAGGTGAGAAAAAATGATCCCAGTGGGACTGAAGGGTCAGTAACAGAATGAAGACCCCATTGGCTCAGAGACAGGAGACAGGATAGAGGGGAATGAGGGTTTCAGACTGGAGGGAGCTACAGGCACATACAAGTTGGGAACTGTTTTCAGTAAAAGGCAATTGATCCCAGGTCACTGCAAAGTGTAAGAATCTGATGCCTTTCCCTCACTATCCTCCTCCAATCCCTGGGAAGATCTGCTCCCACACCATGTTCCATCCTAACTGCTGACTGTGTTAGATACATTAATACATTGGGGATGGGCAGGGGGTGCTTTTAACCCTGGGATCTTGCTGTGTAACTTGCCTTCAAAATACTCTCGCTTCCCCTTTCAACTCATCTTTTCTCTCTTTTATCCCGAGGAACTTTGGAAAGCTGCAACGTGAAGATCCAAAATGTTCGAGTCCAGGAAAGAACAACCTCCAGAGGGGGAGCAGGGGCCTAAGGCCTGAGGCCTGGTCGACAGGCTGCACCCCGTGGGGGCCCACAGTGAGTTGTGTGTTTATTTACCCCGAGGTTTAATCTCCTCTGGGGGGACCCTGGGTTTTAGGGGCCTCTGGGTAACTGGCTCCTGTCGGATTGTGGCCCTGTCATTTTTAAAACAGGTTTGAAGCCTGGGACTGAAGTCTGTCAATTCCCAGGATCTGAGAGGCAGGACTGCCCTCGGGGGGAATTAAAACCCAAATGATCTGACCCTCTCTGAAGATGTCTCATAAAGTCAGAGTGATGTGGGTTATCGAGAGGGCAGGATGAGAAAATTCAACAGTGAGAGAAAGAGAGTGAGAGAAACACTTAAAAAAATGAAAGAGCTGGGGAAACAGAAGGGGAGAGAGAGGGAGAGACATTTTGAGATTGTGAAGTCGCTGCAATGTTTGATTCTGGGGTGACAGGAAATAATTAAACTGAAGCAGCGTCACGGAGGGGGAAATGGTCAGAGTCATTAGCTGCTGCTGCATTGTAGCATGTGGGATCTTGCTGTGCACCAACTCCCCCAATACTACCATTGCAGGCAGTGAGTGTTTTAATCAGCTCACCCATCATTTCAAAGTTTTTTCCAAGGCTTTAGCATAAAAATGCAGCTCATTGTCCGATATATTTGTGTTTGGATGTTGCTGAGAGATTGTCTGTGTCAATGAGAGAGGAAAATCTGGGATCTTGCTGTGCAATCATTCTGTAATGATTTTCCTCCTTTCAACTGATGCTGTCTCTATCCTCCCACGGGCCACTTGAAGATTCAAAGGGAGAAACTTTAGGATCAGGAGACCTTTGAACAACAGCTTTCTCCAGAGGGGACACTGTCCTGAGGCCTGAGGCCTGGTCGATAAGCTGCACTGTGTGGGCGGGATTCTGTGTTTATTTACCTCAAGGATTAATCTCCTTTTGGGGACCCTGGGTTTTAGGGGCCTCTGGTTAATTGGCTCCTGTCGGATTGTGGCCCTGTTGGTTTTAAAACAGGTTTGAAGCCTGGAGTTAAAATGACCAGGGTCTGGGATTTGACACCAACACATCAATCCCCAGTGAGTGTCTGACAGACAGGACTCCCCCAAAGAGGGAATTAAAACCTTAAATGAGAAACTCTACCCAAAGACTTGTTCTAATAGTAGAGTAATACTACTTGTGGGATCTTGCTGTGTCTCAAACCACCTACAGAGTGGCCTACATTGCAAGAAGGGTGACCAAATATGATAATCACATAAATAAGACCCAGGTTGGCCCAATCCCTGAGTATCTGGGAGGGGATCTCTCTCTCTCTCTCTCTCTCTCTCCCTCTGTCCCCTCTCTCACACCCTCTCCAGCTTCTTTTGTTGGTTTTTCAAACAAATAAAACCATCCCACAGACAGCAATATGACTCGTGGGTATTTGAAGTGGCGGAAAAGGAAATATTTTGCAGCACAAGGTGATTGTTTTTGAGACAGAGGGGTAAAATAAGACAAGATGCAGACAAAGACAGGGAATGTGTGTGGGAAGGAGGGAGCGATAGAGGGATAAGATGTGTCTTTGTAGCTGGGCTGTGAAAGGGAGACAGGATCTGGGGGAGTTGGGAGAGAACGGGACTCTCCAATATCCCATCATCGCTCATCTCCAATCACTTCCTTCTAGAAAGTGCCATCCACAAAATTAAATCCTGGGATGGAGGGTTTTTTTAAAACAAAACAGGAGTCTCAAAGATATCCACAGTCTCTTGTTGGACAGAAAGTGGGATTGGAGCACATTCAGGAGCAGGAAGTACCCTGTGGGATCTCCCTGTGCGTCAATGGCCCACAGCATTGCTGGCACAGAGACTCCTGGGAAACTGTTTATCAAAGGGAATATTGTCAAATATAAATGTTGCAATCTGTTAAAAGGTAAGATAAAGATGACCATGTACAAGGTTAAATCAGAGAAAGGGGAAAAGATGAGAGATGGAGAAGGGGAGGGTGGAGAGAGAGAGAGAGAGAGAGCAAGTGAGTGCGTAGAGAAGAAAGAAAGTGGGAACTGGTTTGAATTTGTCAAACAGCAGGATCTTTGTCATCCTGAAGCCAGGATTGAACCCTTAACCAGCATCAGTGAAACACACAATCTGTCTGTGGTCACACTACTACCTGTGGGATCTTGCTGGGTCTGAAGGGACTGAAGGGTCAGTAACAGAATGAATATGCCATTGGCTCAGAGAGAGGAGACAGGATAGAGGGTAATGGGGGTTTCAGACTGGAGGGAGCTACAGGCACATACAAGTTGGGAACTGTTTTCATTAAAAGGCAATTGATCCCAGATCACTGCAAAGTGTAAGAATCTGATGCCTTTCCCTCACTATCCTCCTCCAATCCCTGGGAAGATCTGCTCCAACACCATGTTCCACTGTTGACTGTGTTAGATATTTTGATACATTGGGGATGGACGGGGGTGATTTTAAACCTGGGATTTTAAGCTTGCCTTCAAAATGCTCTCGCTACCCCTTTCACATGATCTTTTCTCTCTTTTATCCCGAGGAACCTTTGTTTGGAAATCTGCAACATGAAGATCCAAAATGTTCAAGGCCAGGAAAGAACAACATCCAGAGAGGGAGCACGGGCCTGGGGCCTGAGGCCTGGTTGACAGTCTGCACCCTGTGGGGGCCCACAGTGAGTTGTGTGTTTATTTACCCCGAGGTTTAATCTCCTCTGGGGGACCCTGGGTTTTAGGGGCCTCTGGGTAAATGGTTCCTGTCGGATTGCGGCCTGTCATTTTTAAAACAGATTTGACGTCTGGCGTTAAAGTAACTGGGGACTTGCGATTTAATACAAATATATGAATCCCCAGAAAATGTCTGACAGACCAGACTCCCCAAGAAGGGAATTAAAACCTTAAATGAGAAACTCTCCCCAAAGACTTGTTCTAATGTCAGAGTAATGTGGGATGTGTCCAGGCCTGGGTGATCAAATGTGATAATCGCATAAATAAGACACAGGTTGGCTGGATCAATTCAATTCTCTGAGTATCTGGGAGGGGATCTCTCTGTCTGTCCGTATGTCTCTCTCTCTCTCTCTCTCTGTCCCCTCTCTCACACCCTCTCCAGCTTCTTTTGTTGATATTTTAAACAAATAAAACCGTCCCACACACAGCAATGTGACTGGTGGGTATTTGAAGTGGGGGAGATGGAAATATTTTGCAGCACAAGGTGATTGTGTTTGAGACAAAGGGGTAAAAGAACACAAGGTCCACAGAGAGAGAGAGTGTGGGAAGGAGGGAGGGATAGAGGGATAAGATGGAGGAGGTGGAAGTATCAGGGAAGGAGAGGGGGAGGGAGGGGGGAAGGAGGGGGAAGAGAGAGGGTGGAAAGGAGGGGGGAAGGGGTGATTTGCGAGGTGGGGAAGGAGAGGGGGTAAGGAGAGGTGGGGAAGGAGGGGGGAAGGAGAGAGGGGGTGAGGAAAGGGGGAAGGAAAGGGGAAGGAGATGGGATGAAAATAGAGATGGAGTAAGGTGAGGGGGAAGCAGAGGGGGGAAGGAGTGGGAGGGAATGGGGAGAAGGAAAGGGGGGAAGGAGAGTGGGGGAAGGGGGCGGACAGAGAGAGGGTGAAAGTAGAGATGGGGTAAGGAGAGGGGGAAGAAAATATGGGAAGGGGGGAAGGAGAGAGAGGGGTTTGAGAGTCAGGGGAAGGAGAGCGGGGAAGGAGAGGGGGAAGAAGAGGGGGAATGGGGTGAAGGTGAGTAGGGGAAAGGGGGGAAGTAGAGAGAGAAGGAGGGGAAGGAGAGGGGCAAGGAGACGGAGGCAGAGAGTGGAGAGGAGAGATGTCAGAAGGAGTTGGGGGAAGGAGAGAGGGGAATGGAGTGGGAAGGGAGGGAGGGGATGTTGAGGGGGGGAAGGAGAGAGGGGGAAAGAGTGAGGGAAAGAGTGTGGTAAGGAGAGAGGGGAAGGGTGGAAGGAGAGGGGGAAGGGCAAATGGACAGGGAGTGAAAGAGAGGGGGAGGAGGGTTGTCAGAAGGAGATAGAGTGAAGGGGGGGCGAAGGAGAGGGCGAAACGTCGATGTGGGGAAGGAGAGGGCGGAAGGAGAGAGGGGGAAGTAGAGAGTGGGGAAGGACAGAGGGGAGGAAGGAGCGAGGGGAAGGAGCGAGGGGGGAAATAGAGTGTGCAAAAGAGAGGGGAGGGAAGGGGAGAGGGGAAGGAGAGAAGGGGGAAGGAGAGAAGGGGGAAGGAGAGAGGGGAGAAGGAGAGAGGGGAGAAGGAGAGATCGGAATGAAGGGGGAATTAGAGAGGGGAAAGGAGAGAGTGGGGAAGGACAGAGGGGTGGAAGGAGCAAGGGGGGAAGGAGAGGGGGCAAAAGAGAGGGGAGGGAAGGGGAGAGGGGAAGGAGAGAGGAAAGGAAGGGGGAAGGAGAGAGGAGAGAAGGAGAGAGGGAAGGAAGGGGGAAGGAGAGAGGGGAGAAGGAGACGTGGGGAAGGAGAGGGGAAAGGAGGGGGGGAAGGAGAGAGGATAAGGAATGGGGAAAGAGAGAGGGAGAAGGAAGAGGGAAGGAGAGGGGGAAGGAGAGAGGTGGCAAGTAGAGAGTGGGGAAGGACAGACGGGTGGAAGGAGCAAGGGGGGGAAGGAGATGGGGGCGAATGAGAGGAGGGGGAAGGAGAGAGGGAAGGAAGGGGGAAGGAGATAGGGGAGAAGGAGAGAGGGAAGGAGAGGGAAGGAGAGGGGAAAGGAGAGGGGGGGAAGGAGAGAGGATAAGGAATGGGGAAAGAGAGAGGGAGAACGAAGAGGGAAGGAGGGGGGGAAGGAGAGAGGGGGAGGAGAGAGAGGGGAAGGAATGGGGAAGGAGCGAGGGTGGAAGGAGAGAGGCAGTAAAGGAGAGAGGGGAAGGAAGGGGGAAGGAGAGAGGGCAAGGAAGGGAGAAGGAGATGGGGAGAAGGAGAGAGGGGGGAAGGAAAGAGGAGGGAAGCAGAGAGAGGAAGGAAGGGGGAAGGAGAGAGGGGAGAAGGAGGGGGGAAGGAAAGAGGAGGTAAGCAGAGAGAGGAAGGAAGGGGGAAGGAGGGAGGGGAGAAGGAGAGAGGGGAATGAAAGTGGGAGGAGAGAGAGAAAAAGGAGAGGGGGAAGGAGAAGGGGAGAAGGAGAGAGGGGAAGGAAGGGGGAAGGAGAGAGGAGAGAAGGAGAGGGAGGAAGGAAGGGGGAAGGAGAGAGGAGAGAAGGAGAGGGAGGAAGGAAGGGGGAAGGAGTGGGGGAGATGGGGAGGGATGGGAAGGGGAGGCAGAAGGAGAGAGGGGAGAAGGAAAGAGGGGAGAAAGAAAGGGGGGAAGGAGGGAGAGGGGAGAATAAGAGAGGGGAAGGAGAAGGGCAATGAGAGAGGGGAGAAGGAGGGGGGTAAATGAAGGGGGTAGGAGAGAGGGGAAGGAAGTGGGAAGGAGAGGTGGAGAAAGAGAGAGGTGGGAAGGAGAGAGAAAGAGAGGACAAAGGGGAAGAACCGGGGAAGGAGAGAGGGGAGAAGGAGAGAGGGGCGAAGGAGACGGGGGAAGGAGAGGGGCAACGAGAGAGGGGAGAAGGACGGGGGGGTAAAGGAAGGGGAAAGGAGACAGGGGAGAAGGAGAGAGGGGAAGGAAGGGGGAATGAGAGAGTAGAGAACGAAAGGGGGAAAGGGGGGAGAAGGAGAGTGTGAAAGGAAGGGGGAGGAGAGAGGGGGGAAGGATAGAGGGGACGGAAGGCAGGGGGCAGAAGAGAGGCCAGAAGGAGAGCGGGGAAGGAAGTGGGAGGAGAGAGGTGTGAGGGAGAGGGGGTAAGGAAGGGGAAGGAGATGGGGGGAAGGAGAGAGGGGGAAGGAAGGGGGTAGGAGATAGGGGAAAGGAGGGTGGAAGGAAGGGGGAAGGAGATGGGGGGAGAAAAGGGAAAGGAGAGAGGGGTGAAGGAGAGGGGGTAAGGAAGGGAGAAGGAGAGAGGGGAGAAGGAGAGAGGGAAGAAGGAAGGGGGAAGGAGATACGGGAAAGGAGGGGGGGGAGGAAGGGGGAAGGAGATGGGGGAGGAAGGGGGAAGGAGATGGGGGGAAGGAAGGGGGAAGGAGATGGGGGGAAGGAAGGGGGAAGGAGATGGGGGAAGGGGGGGAGGAAGGGGGAAGGAGATGGGGGAAGGAGATAGGGGGAAGGAGAGGGGGGAAGAAAGGGGGAAGGAGATAGTGGGAAGGAGATGGGGGAAGGAGATGGGGGGAAGGAGAGGGGAAGGAGATGGGGGAAGGAAGATGGAAGGAGATGGGGGGAGGAAGGGGAAGGAGATAGGGGAAGGAAGGGGAAGGAGATGGGGGAAGGAAGGGGGAAGGAAGGGGGAAGGAGATAGGGTGAAGGAGATAGTGGGAAGGAGATGGGGGAAGGAGAGGGGAAGGAGATGGGGGAAGGAAGATGGAAGGAGATGGGGGAGGAAGGGGGAAGGAGATGGGGGGAGGAAGGGGGAAGGAGATGGGGGGGAAGGAGATGGGGGAAGGAGGGGAGAAGGAGGGGGAAGGAGATGGGGGAAAGGAAGCGGAAAGGAGATGGGGGAAGGAGAGGGGGGAAGGAAGAGGGAAGGAGATGGGGGAAGGAGGGGGGAAGGAAGGGGAAAGAAGATGGGGGAAAGGAAGCGGAAAGGAGATGGGGGAAGGAGAGGGGGGAAGGAAGGGGGAAGGAGATGGGGGGACGGAGTGGGATGGAAGGAGATGGGGGGGAAGGGTGGGAAGGAAGGAAGGGGGAAGGAGAGGGGGAAAAGGAGATAAGGGAGGAGAGGGGGGAAATGAGATAAGGGGAACGAGAGGGGGGAAGGAGATGGGGGGAAAGAGATGGGGGGAAAGGAGATGGGGGAAGGAGATGGGGAAGGAGGGGGAAGGAAGGGGGGAAGTAGATGGGGAGGAAAGGAGGGGGAAAGTAAGGGGGAAAGAGGAGTGGGAAGGAAGGGGGAAGAGGGGAAGGAAGGGGGAAAGAGAGAGGGGGAAGGGGATGGGAAGATGGAAGGTGGAAGGAGTGTGGGGGAAAGGAGATGGGGAAAGGAGAGGGGGCAGGAAGGGGAACGGAGAGGGGTGAAGGAGAGGGGAAGGAGAGAGGGGGAAGGAGAGGGGGAAGGAAGGGGGAAGGAGAGAGGGGAGAAGGAGAGGGGGAAGGAAGGGGTAAGGAGAGAGGGGGAAGGAGAGGGGGTAAGGAAGGGGGAAGGAAGGAGATGAGGGTGAAGGAAGGAGATGGGGAAAGGAAGGAGAGGGAAATGAAGGAGTGGGGGAGGAAGGAGATGGGGGAGCAAGATGATGGCGGGGAAGGAGGGGGGGAAGGCAGGAGATGGGGGAAGGAGAGGAGGGGTTGGAGTGGGGAAGGAGAGAGGGGGAAAGGATAAGGGGAAGGAAGCAGATGGGGGGAAGGAGGGGGGAAGGAGGGGGGCAAGGAGATGGGCGGGAAGGAAGGAGATGGGGAGGAAGGAAGGAAGGAAGGAAGGAAGGAGATGGGGGAAGGAAGGAGAGGGTGCAAGGAGGGGGGAAGGAGGGGGGAAAGAGAGAGGGGCAATGAAGGAGATGGGGGGAAGGAGGGGGAAGGAAGAGGGAAGGATGGAGGGGGGAAGGAAGGGGGAAGAAAGGAGATGGGGAATGAGGGGGAAAGGAAGGAGATGGGGAGAAGGAAGGAGATGGGGGTGAAGGAGGGGGAATAAAGGGGGAAGGAAGGAGAGGAGGAAGGAAGGGGGAAGAAAGGAGGGGGGAAGGTAGGAGGGAGGAAGAAAGAAGAGGGGGAAGGAAGGAGAGTGGGGGGGAAAGAAGGAGAGGGGGGAAGGAGAGGGTGGGAAGGAAGGGGGGAGGAGATGGGGGAAGGAGATGGGGGAAGGAAGGGGAAGGAGATAGGGGGAAGGAGGGGGGAAGGAAGGGGAAGTACATGTCGGAAAGAGATAGGGGGAAGGAAGGTGGAAGGAGATGGGGTGAGGAAGGGGGAAGGAGATGGGGGAAGGAGAGGGGAGGAAGGAGATAAGGGGAAAGGAGAAGCGGGGCAGGAGATAAGGGGGAAGGAGAGGTGGGAAGGAAATAGGGGGAAGGAGAGGTGGGAAGGAAATAGGGGGAAGGAGAGGGGGAAGGAAGGGTGAAGGAGATGGGGCGGAAGGAGATTGGGGGAGGAGATGGGGAAGGAGGGGGGTAGGGAAGGGGGAAGGAGAGAGGGGGGAAGAGAGAGGGGAAAGGAGAGGGGGGAAGGAAGGGGGAAGTAGAGAGGGGGAAGGAGAGGGGGTAGGGAAGGGGGAAGGAGAGAGGGGCGAAGAGAGAGGGGGAAGGAGGGGGGGAAGGAAGGGGGAAGGAGAGGGGGCAAGGAAGGGGGAAGGAGAGAGGGGGAAGGAGAGGGGGTAGGGAAGGGGGAAGGAAGGAGATGGGGAGAAGGAGAGAGGGGGAGAAGGAAGGAGAGGGGAGTGAAGGAAGGGGGAGGAAGGAGGTGGGGGGAAGGAAGGAGATGGGGTGAAGGAGGAGGGGAAGGAAGGAGGGGGGAAGGAAGAACGGGGGAGGAAGGAGGGGGGCAGGGAAGGAGGGGGGAAGGAAGGGGGGAGGAAGGAGATGGGGGTGAAGGGGGGGCGATGGAAGGAGAGGGGGTGAAGGAGGGGGGAGGAAGGAGATGGGGGAAGGAAGGAGATGGTGGGGAAGGAGAGGGGGGCGAAGACAGGAGATGGGGAAGGAGAGGGGGGAAGGAGGGGGGAGGAAGGAGGACGGAAAGAGAGGGGGAAGGAAGGGGGAAGGAATGAGATGGCGAGAAGGAGGGGGGAAGGAAGGGGAAGTAGCGGGGGTGAAGGAGCGGGGGTGAAGGAGCGGGGGGGAAGGAGAGAGGGAGGAAAGAGAGGGGGAAGGAGAGATGGAGAAATGAGAGGGGGAAGGAAGGGGGAAGGAAGGGGTGAGGAGAGGGGGGAAGGAAGGAGATGGGGAAGGAAGGTGATGGGGAAGGAGGGGGGAAGGGGTGGAATGAAGGCGATGGGGGAGAAGGGGAGGGGGGAAGGAGAGAGGGGGAGAAGGAAGGAGAGGGGGTTGTAAGGGGGGGCGAGGAAGGAGATGGGGAGGAAGGAGATGGGGTGTAGGAGGGGGGAAGGAAGGAGGGGGGAAGGAAGAATGGGGGGAGGAAGGAGGGGGGCAGGGAAGGAGGGGGAAGGAAGAAGATGGGGAAGGAGAGGGGGGAAGGAGGGGGGAAGGAAGGAGATGGCGGAAGGAAGGAGATGGGGAGAAGGAAGGAGATCGGGGTGAAGGGGGCAAGGCAGGATATGGGCAGAAGGAGAGGGGGATTGAGGGGGGAAGGAAGGGGGAAGGAATGTGAGGGGGAAGGAAGGAGATGGGGGAAGGAGAGGGGGAGTAAGGAATGGGGAAGGAGAGAGGTGGGGGGGCAAGGAGATGGGGGAAGGAAGGAGAGGGGGCAAGGAGGGGGGAAGGGGGGGAAGGAGAGAGGGGGAATGAAGGAGATGGGGGAAGGAGGGGGAAGTAGGGGGGAAGGAAGGAGGGGGGCGGAAGGAAGGAGAGGGGGGAAGAAGGAGAGGGTGGGAGGAAAGGAGGTGTGGAAGGAATGAGAGGGGGTGAAGGAGGGGGTGAAGGCAGGAGATGGGGGAAAGCGAGGGGAGGAAGGAGAGGGGAAGGAAGGGGGAATAAAGGAGGGGGGAAGGTAGGAGGGGGGAAGAAAGGAGAGGGGGAAGGAAGGAGAGTGGGGGGAAGGAAGGAGAGGGGGAAGGAAGGAGAGGGGGAAGGAAGGAGAGTGGGGGGAAGGAAGGAGGGGGAAGGAGAGGGGCGGAAGGAGAGGGGGTGAAGGAGAAGGGAGGGAAGGAAGGAGGGGGGAAAGGAAGGAGAGGGGGGAAGGAAAGGGGGAAGGAAGGAAATGGGGGAAGGAGAGGGGGTGAAGGCAGGAGATGGGGAAGGAGAGGGGAGGAAGGAGAGGGGAAGGGAAGGGGAAGGATGGAGGGGGAAGGAAGGGGGAAGAAAGGAGATGGGGAAAGGAGGGGGAAAGGAAGTAGATGGGGAGGAGGAAGGAGATGGGGGTGAAGGAGGGGGGAGGAAGGAGATGGGGAAGGAAGGAGATGGGGGAAGGAGAGGGGGGCGAAGGCAGGAGATGGGGGGAAGAGAGGGGGGAAGGAGGGGGGAATAAAGGGGGAAGGAAGGAGAGGGGGAAGGAAGGGGGAAGAAAGGAGTGGGGAAGGTAGGAGGGGGATGAAAGGAAAGGGGGAAGGAAGGAGGGGGGGAAGGAGAGGGGGGAAGGAGAGGGGGGAAGGAGAGGGGAAGGAAGGAGATGGGGGAAGGAGAGGGGGGAAGGAAGGGGGGAAGGAAGGGGGAAGGAAGGAGAGGGGGAAGGAAGGGGGAAGGAAGGAGATGGGGAAGGAAGGAGATGGGGGAAGGAAGGAAATGGGGGGAAGGAAGGGGGGAGGAGAGGGGCGGAAGGTGAGGGGGTGAAGGAGAGGGGAGGGAAGGAAGGAGGGGGGAAAGGAAGGAGAGGGGGAAGGAGAGGGGGAAGAAGGGTGGAGGTAGGAGGGAGGGAAGAAAGGAGAGGGGTGAAGGAGAGGGGGGAAGAAGGAGTTGGGGAGAGGGGGAAGGATAGGGGAAGGGAGGGGGAAGGAAGGAGGAGGGAAGGAGGGGGAAGGAGGGGGGGAAGGAAGTGGGAAGGAAGGAGAGGGGGGAAGGAGAGTGTGGGGAAGCAGACTGGGGGAAGGAGAGTGGGGGAAGGAGGGGGGAAGGAAGGAGATGGGGTGAAGGAGAGGGGGGAAGGAGAGGGGGGAAGGAAGGAGGAAGGAAGGGGGAAGGAAGGACGGGGAAGGAAGGGGGGAAGGAGATGGGAGGGAAGGAGGGGGGAGGGAGGGGGGAAGGAAGGGGGAATGAAGGAGAGGGGGAAGGAGAGGGGGGGAAGGAGAGTGGGGGAAGGAGAGTGGGGGAAGGAAGGAGATGGGGTGAAGGAGAGAGGGAAAGGAGGGGGGAAGGAAGGGGGAAAGGAGTAGAGGGGGAAGGAAGGGGGAAGGAAGGAGATGGGGGGAAGGAAGGAGATGGGGAGAAGGAAGGAGAGGGGGTTGAAGGAGGGGGAAGGAAGGAGATGGGGGAAGGAAGGAGATCGGGGTGAAGGGGGTAAGGCAGGAGATGGGCAGAAGGAGAGGGGGAATGGAGGGGGGAAGGAAGGGAGAAGGAATGTGAGGGGGATGGAAGGAGATGGTGGAAGGAGAGGTGGAAGGAAGGGGGAAGAAAGGAGATGGGGAAGAAAGGAGATGGGGAAGGAGAGGGGGGTGAAGTCAGGAGATGGGGGGAAGGCGAGGGGAGAAAGGAGAGGGGAAGGAAGGGGGATGAAAGGAGGGGGGAAGTTAGGAGGGGGGAAGAAAGGAGGGGGGAAGGAAGGAGAGTGGGGGGAAGGAAGGAGAGGGGGGAAGGAGAGGGGGGAATGAAGGGGGAAGGAAGGAGATGGGGAAGGAGAGGGGGGAAGGAAGGGGGAAGGAAGGAGATGGGGGAAGGAAGGAAATGTGAGGAAAGAAGGAGATGGGGGAAGGAAGGAGAGGGGGAAGGAAGGAGGAGGGTAAGGAAGGAGAGGGGGGGTAGGAAGGAGAGGGATGGAAGGAAGGAGTGTGGGGGGAAGAAAGGAGAGGGGAGAAGGAGAGGGGTGGAAGGAGAGGGGGTGAAGGATGGGGGGGAAGGAAGGAGGGGGGGAAGGAGAGGGGGGTGAAGGCAGGAGATGGGAGGAAGGAGAGGGGAAGGAAGGGGGAAGGATGGAGGGGGAAGGAAGGGGGAAGAAAGGAGATGGGAGAAAGAGGTGGGAAGGAAGGAGATGGGGAGAAGGAAGGAGATGGGGGTGAAGGAGGGGGGAGGAAGGAGATGGTGGGAAGGAGAGGGGGGCGAAGGCAGGAGATGGGGGGAAAGAGAGGGGGGAAGGAGGGGGGAATAAAGGGGGAAGGAAGGAGAGTGGGGGGAAGGAAGGAGATGGGGGAAGGAAGGAGATGGGGGAAGGAGAGGGGGAAAGGAGGGGGGAAGGAAAGGGGAATGAAGGAGAGGGGGGAAGGAGAGGGGGGAAGGAGAGTGGGGGATGGAGAGTGGGGGAAGGAGGGGGGAAGGAAGGAGATGGGGGAAAGAGATGGAGGGAAGGAGATGGGGGAAGGAAGGAGATGGGTAGGAAGGAGAGGAGGGAGGAGGGGGGAAGGAAGGAGTTGGAGAAGGAAGGAGATGGGGGAAGGAGAGGGGTGGAAGGAGAGGGGGAAAGAAGGGGGGAGGAAGGAGATGGGGCGGAGAGGGGGAAAGGAAAGAGGAAGGAAGGAGATGGGGAAGGAGAGGGGGGAGGAGAGGGGGAAAGAAGGTGGAAGGAGGAGATGGAGGGGAAGGGGGAATGAAGGTGGAAGGAAGGAGATGGGGAAGGAGGATTGGGAAGGGGGAAGGAAATGGGAAGGATGGAGATGGGGGAAGGAGAGGGGGGAAGGAAGCGGGAAGGAGGGGGGAAGGAGGGGGAAGGAGGGGGGAAGGAGAGCGGCAGAAAGAAGGGGGAAGGAGGGGGTGAAGGAGGAGGGCAAAGAGGGGGGAAGGAGCGGGGCGGAAGGAGATTGGGGGAAGGAGATGGGGGGTAAGGAGATGGGAGGGAAATAGGGGGGAGCAGGAGGGGGAGGAGAGGGGGGAAGCAGCCGGTGGGAAGGAGGGGGGGCAAGGAGATGGGGGGAAGGAGGGGTGGAAGGAGAGGGGGGAAGGAGATGGGGCGGAAGGAGATATGGGGGAAAGGAGAGCGGGAGGAGAGGGGGAAGGAGGTGGGGGGAAAGAGATGTGGGGTAAGGAGAGGGGGAGAATGAGATCGGGTGGAAGGAGAGTGGGAGCAAGGAAGGGGGAAGGAGATAGAGGGGAAGGAGAGGGGTGAAGGAAGGGGGAAAGAGATGGGGGAAGGAGATAGGGGCAGGAGAGGGGGACTGGAGAGGAGGAGAAGTAGAGGGGGGCATAAGGAGAGGGGGTGAACGAGAGGGGGCAAGAGGGGCAAGGAGATGGGGGAAGGAGAGGGGGACGGAAATAGAGGTAAGGAGATGGGGAAGGAGAGGGTGGGGAAGGAGAGGGGGTGAAGGAGATGGGGGAAGGAAGGGGGAAGGAAATGGGGGGAAGGAGTAGTGGGAAAGAGAAATGGGGGGAGGAGATAGGGGAAGGAGAGGGGGGCAAGGAGATGGGGGAAGATGGGGGGAAGGAGATGGGGGAAGGAGATTGGGGTAAGGAGAGAGGAGGAAGGAGAGAGGGGGAGGAGAGAGAGGGGGAAGGTGAGGGGGGAAGGCAGGGGGAAGGAGATGGGGAAGGAGAGGGTGGGAAGGAGAGGGTGGGAAGGAGAGGGGGGGAGGAGAGGGGGGGAAGGAGAGGGGGGGGAAGGAGAGAGGGGGAAGGAGAGGGGGGAAGGAGAGGGGTGGAAGGAGGGGGGGGAAGGAGAGGGGGGAAGGAGAGGGGGGGGAAGGAGAGGGGGGAAGGAGATGGGGGAAGGAGATGGGGGAAGGAGATGGGGGAAGGAGATTAGGGGAGGTGGGGAGAAAAGGTGGGGAAGGAAAGGGGGGAAGGAGATGGGGGAAGGAGATTAGGGGAGGTGGGGAGAAAAGGTGGGGAAGGAAAGGGGGGAAGGAGTTGTGGCAAAGGAGAGTGTGGGTAAGTGGTGGGAAGGATGGGTTAGGAGTGGGGAGGAAGGGGGAAGGAAGGAGATGGGGAAAAGGAGAAGGGGCAAGAAAGGGGGAAGGAGATGGGGAAGGAGGGGGATGAAAGGGGCAAGGAGATGGGGGAAGGAGAGGTGGGAAGGGGATAGAGGGGAAGGAGATGGGGGGAAGGAGAGGGTGGGGAAGGAGAGGGGGTGGAAGGAGAGGGGGTGGAAGGAGATGGGGGAAGGAGCGGAGGGAAGGAAGGGGGAAGGAGATGGGGTGAAGGAAGGGGTGGGAGATGGGGGAAGGAGAGGGGGAAGGAGAGGAGGGGGAGGAGATGGGGAAGGCGGGGATGGAAGGGGGAAGGAGGGGGGGAAGGAAATGGGGGAAGGAGAGGGCGAGATGGAGATGGGGGAAGGAGAGGGGGTGGATGGAAGGGGGAAGGAGAGGGGGGGAAGGAGATGGGGGGAAGGAGATGGGGAGAAGGAGATGGGGAGAAGGAGAGGGGGAAAGAGAGCGGGAAGGAGAGAGGGGGGAGGAAGGGAGAAGGAGATTGAGGGGAAGGAGAGGGGGGAAGGAAGGGGAAATTGAGATTGGGGGAAGGATAGGGGAAGGAGAGGGGGGAAGGAGATGGGGAAGGGGGGGTGGAAGGAGATTAAGGGGCAGGAGAGGGAGGCAGGAGAGGGGGGAAGGAGAGGGGGTAAGGAGAGGGGTTGAAGGAGAGGGGGGAAAGAGAGGGGGAAAGAGAGGGGGTGAAGGAGAGGGGGGAAGGAGCTGGAGAAGGGGGGGAAGGAAGGGTGGAAGGAGAGGGGTGTAGGAAGGAGGAAGAAGAGGGGGGAAGGAGATGGGTAAGGAGATGGGGCGGAAGGAGATATGGGCGAAAGGAGAGGGGGAAGAGATGGGTGAAAGAGGTGGCGGGAAAGAGACGTTGGGTAAGGAGAGGGGGAGAAGGAGATTGGGTGGAAGGAGAGTGGGGGCAAGGAAGGGGGAAGGAGATAAAGGGGAAGGAGAGGGGTGAAGGAAGGGGGAAGGAGATGGGGGGAAGGAAAGGGGGAAGGAGAGGGGGAAGGAGAGGGGGAAGGAGAGGTAGGGGAGGTGATGGGGGGAAGGAGAGGGGTGAAGGAAGGGGGAAGGAGATGGAGGGATGGAAAGGGGGGAAGGAGAGGAGGAAGAAGAGGGGGAAGGAGAGGTGGGGGAGGAGATGGGGGGAAGGGGGGAATGGAAGGGGGAACGAGAGGGGGGAAGGAGATAGGGGAAGGAGATGGGGGGAAGGCGAGGGGGGTAGGGAGAGGGGTGAAGGAGAGTGGGGGGAAGGAAGGGGGAAGGAGATAGAGGGGAAGGAGAGGGGGAAGGAAGGGGAAAGGAGATGAGGGGGATGGAGAGGGGGGTAGGAGAGGGGGGGAAGGAGATGGGGAGGGGGGGAGGAGAGGGAGGAAGGAGATGGGGAGGAGGGGGGAGGAGATTGGGGGCAGGAGAGGGAGGCAAGAGAGGGGGGAAGTAGAGGGGGGTAAGGAGAGGGGGTGAAGGAGAGGTGGGAGAGAGAGGGGGTGAAGGAGAGGGGGGAAGGAGGTGGGGGTAGTAGAGGGTGGGGAAGGAGATGGGGGGAAGGAGAGGGTGGGTCGGAGGGGGGAGGAAGGGGGAAGGAGATAGGAGGAAGGAGAGGGTGTTGAAGGAGAGGTGGGAAGGAGATGGGGGAAGGAGATGGGGAAGGAGAGGGTGGGGAAGGAGAGGGGGGAAGGAGAGGGGTGGGAAGGAAGGGGATGGGGGGAGTAAGGGGGAAGGAGATGGCGGAAGGGAAAAAGGAAGGAGGAAGGAGATGGGGGGAAGGAGAGGGGGGTAAAGAAGGGGGAAGAAGATAGGGCAAGGAGATGGGGTGGTAAGGACATGGGGGAAGGAGGGGGAAGGAAAGGGGAAGTAGAGGGTGTGAAGGATGGCGGAAGGACAATGCTGCACTTCCTCCACACAGATCTTCTGACTATGCTGCACTCCCTCCAAACTGACCCTCTGACAACGCTGCACTCCCTCCACACTGACCCTCTGACAATGCTGCACTCCCTCCACACTGATCCTCTGACAATGCTGCACTCCCTCCAAACTGACCCACTGACAATGCTGCACTCCTTACACACTGACCCTCTGACAATGTTGCACTCCTTCCACACTGACCCTCTGACAATTCTGCACTCCCTCCACACTGATCCTCTGACAATGCTACATTCCCTCCATACTGACCCTCTGACAATGCTGCATCCTCTCCACACTGATCCTCTGACAATGCTGCACTCCCTCCACACTGTTCCTCTGACAATGCTGCACTCCCTCCACACTGACCCTCTGATAAAGCTGCACTCCCTCCACACTGACCCTCTGACAATGCTGCACTCCGTCCACACTGATCTTCTGACAGTGGTGCATTCCCACCACACTGACCCTCTCACAATGCTGCACTCTCTCCACACTGACCCTCTGACAATGCTGCACTCCCTCCATACTGATCCTCTGACAATGCTGCACTCCCACCACACTGACCCTCTCACAATGCTGCACTCTCTCCACACAATCCTCTGACAATGCTGCACCCCCTCCAAACTGACCCTCTGACAATGCTGCACTCCCTCCACACTGACCCTCTGACAATGTTGCACTCCCTCCACACTATCCTCTGACAATGCAGCACTCCCTCTACACTGATCCTCTGACAATGCTGCACTCCCTACATACTGATCCTCTGACAATTCTGCATTCCCACCATACTGATCATCTGAAAATGCAGCACTTCCTCGACACTGACCCTCGGACAATGCTGCACTCTCTCCACACTATCCTCTGACAATGCTGCACTCCCTCCAAACTGACCAACTGACAATGCTGCACTCCTTACACACTGACCCTTTGACAATGTTGCACTCCTTCCACACTGACCATCTCACAATTCTGAACTCCCTCCACACTGATCCTCTGACAATGCTACATTCCCTCCACACTGACCCTCTGACAATGCTGCATCCTCTCCACACTGATCCTCTGACAATGCTGCACTCCCTCCACACTGT
This sequence comes from Chiloscyllium punctatum, assembly GCF_047496795.1. Lineage (NCBI taxonomy): Eukaryota > Metazoa > Chordata > Chondrichthyes > Orectolobiformes > Hemiscylliidae > Chiloscyllium > Chiloscyllium punctatum. The sequence continues at coordinate 8,778,353 of NC_092788.1, forward strand.
TCCTCTGACAATGCTGCACTCCCTCCACACTGACCCTCTGATAAAGCTGCACTCCCTCCACACTGATCTTCTGACAGTGGTTCATTCCCACCACACTGACCCTCTCACAATGCTGCACTCTCTCCACACTGAGCCTCTGACAATGCTGCACTCCCTCCATACTGATCCTCTGACAATGCTGCACTCCCTCCACACTGATCTTCTGACAGTGGTTCATTCCCTCCACTGTGATCCTCTGACAATTCTGCACTCCCTCCACACTGACCCTCTGATAATGCTGCAATCCCTCTACACTGATCCTCTGACAATGCTGCACTCCCTCCACACTGACCCTCTGACAATGTTGCACTCCCTCCACACTATCTTCTGACAATGCAGCACTCCCTCTCCACTGATCCTCTGACAATGCTGCACTCCCTCCATACTGATCCTCTGACAATTCTGCATTCCCACCATACTGATCCTCTGACAACGCTGCACTCCCTCCACACTGACCCTCTGACAATGTTGCACTCCCTCCACACTATCTTCTGACAATGCTGCACTCCCTCCTCACTGATCCTCTGAAAATGCTGCTCTCCCTCCACACTGATCCTCTGACAATTCTGCACTCCCTCCATACTGACCCTCTGACAATGCTGCTCTCCCTCCACACTGATCCTCTGACAAATCTGCACTCCCTCCACACTGACCCTCTGACAATGCTGCACACCCTCCTCACAGATCCTCTGACAATGCTGCTCTCCCTCCACAATGACCCTCTGACAATGCTGCACTACCTCCACACTGACCCTCTGACAATGCTGCACTCTCTCAACACTGATCCTCTGAAAAGGCTGCACTCCCTCCACACTGACCCTCTGACAATGCTGCACCCCCTCCATACTGACTCTCTGACAATGCTGCACTTCCCCCATACTGATCCTGTGACAATGCTGCACTCCCTCCACACTGATCCTCTGACAATGCTGCACTCCCTCCACACTGACCCTCTGACAATGCTACAATACCTCCACACTGATCCTCTGACAATGCTGCACTTCCTCCACAGTGATCCTCTGACAGTGCTGCACTCCCTCCACAGTATCCTCTGACAATGCTGCACTCCGTCCACACTGACTCTCTGACAATTCTGCATTCCCTCCACACTGAACCTCTGATAATGCTGCAATAGCTCCACACTGATCCTCTGACAATGCTGCACTCTCTCCACACTGACCCTCTGACAATGCTGCACTCTCTCCATACTGACTCTCTGACAATGCTGCACTCCCTCGACACTGACCCGCTGACAAAGGTGCACTCCCTCCACACTGATCCTCTGACAATGCTGCACTCTCTCCACACTATCCTCTGACAATGCTGCACTCCCTCCACACTGAAGCTCTCTCAATGTTGCACTCCCTCCACACTGATACTCTGTCAATGCTGCACTCCCTCAACACTGTCCTCTGACAATGCTGCACTCTCTCCACACTATCCTCTGACAATGCTGCACTCCCTCCAAACTGACCCTCTGACAATGCTGCACTCCCTCCACACTGACCCTCTGTCAATGCTGCACTCCCTCCACACTGATCATCTGACAATGCTGCACTCTCTCCACACTATTCTCTGACAATGCAGCACTCCCTCTAAACTGACCCTCTGACAATGCTGCACTCCCTCCACACTGACCCTCTGACAATGCTGCACTCCCTCCACACAGACCCTCTGACAATGATGCACTCCCTCCATACTGATTCTCTGACAATGCTGCACTCCCTCCACACTGACCCTCTGACAATGCTACAATACCTCCACACTGATCCTATGACAATGCTGCACTTCCTCCACAGTGATCCTCTGACAGTGCTGCACTCCCTCCACAGTATCCTCTGACAATGCTGCACTCCGTCCACACTGACTCTCTGACAATTCTGCATTCCCTCCACACTGAACCTCTGATAATGCTGCAATAGCTCCACACTGATCCTCTGACAATGCTGCACTCTCTCCACACTGACCCTCTGACAATGCTGCACTCTCTCCATACTGACTCTCTGACAATGCTGCACTCCCTCGACACTGACCCGCTGACAAAGGTGCACTCCCTCCACACTGATCCTCTGACAATGCTGCACTCTCTCCACACTATCCTCTGACAATGCTGCACTCCCTCCACACTGAAGCTCTCTCAATGTTGCACTCCCTCCACACTGACACTCTGTCAATGCTGCACTCCCTCAACACTGTCCTCTGACAATGCTGCACTCTCTCCACACTATCCTCTGACAATGCTGCACTCCCTCCAAACTGACCCTCTGACAATGCTGCACTCCCTCCACACTGACCCTCTGTCAATGCTGCACTCCCTCCACACTGATCATCTGACAATGCTGCACTCTCTCCACACTATTCTCTGACAATGCAGCACTCCCTCTAAACTGACCCTCTGACAATGCTGCACTCCCTCCACACTGACCCTCTGACAATGCTGCACTCCCTCCACACAGACCCTCTGACAATGCTGCATTCCCACCACACTGATCCTCTGACAATGCTGCACTCCCTCCACACTGATCCTCTGAGAATGCTGCACTCCCTCCATACAGACCCACTGACAATGCTGCACTCCCTCCACACTGACCCACTGACAATGCTGCACTCTCTCCACACTATCCTCTGACAATGCAGCACTCCCTCCACACTGATCCTCTGACAATGCTGCACTCCCTCCACACTGATCCTCTGACAATGCTGCACTCTCTCCACACTGACACTCTGACAATGCTGCACTCCCTCCATACTGATCCTCTGAAAATGCTGCAATACCTCCACGCTGATCCTCTGACTATGCTGCACTCCATCCAAACTGACCCTCTGACAATGCTGAAGTCCCTCCAAACTGACCCTCTGACAATGCTGCACTCCCTCCACACTGATCCTCTGACAATGCTTTACTTCCTCGACACTGACCCGCTGACAAAGGTGCACTCTCTCCATACTGATCCTCTGACAATGCTGCACTCCCTCCAGACTGATCCTCTGACAATGCAGCACTTCCTCGACACTGACCCTCTGACAACGCTGCACTCCCTCCACACTGATCCTCTGAAAATGCTGCTCTCCCTCCACACTGATCCTCTGACAATTCTGCACTCTCTCCACACTGATCGTCTGACAATTCTGCACTCTCTCCACACTGATCGTCTGACAATGCTGCAGTCCTTCCACACTGACCCTCTGACAATTCTGCACTCCCTCCATACTGATCCTCTGACAATTCTGCACTCTCTCCACACTGATCGTCTGACAATGCTACACTCCCTCCACACTATCCACTGACAATGCAGCACTCCCTCTACACTGATCCTCTGACAATGCTGCACTCCCTCCAAACTGACCCTCTGACAATGCTGCACCCCCTCCACACTGATCCTCTGACAATGCTGCACTCTCTCCACAGTGATCCTCTGACAATGCTGCACTCCCTCCACAGTGATCCTCTGACAATGCTGCACTCCGTCCACAGTGATCCTCTGACATAGCTGCAATACCTCCACACTGATCCTCTGACAATGCTTTACTCCCTCGACACTGACCCGCTGACAAATGTGCACTCCCTCCATACTGATCCTCTGACAATGCTGCACTCCCTCCAGACTGATCCTCTGACAATGCAGCACTTCCTCGACACTGACCCTCTGACAACGCTGCACTCCCTCCACACTGATCCTCTGAAAATGCTGCTCTCCCTCCACACTGATCCTCTGACAATTCTGCACTCCCTCCATACTGATCCTCTGACAATTCTGCACTCTCTCCACACTGATCCTCTGACAATGCTGCACTCCCTCCAGACTGATCCTCTTGCAATGATGCACTCTCTCGACACTGACCTTCTGACAATGCTGCACACCCTCCTCACTGATCCTGTGACAAATCTGCACTCCCTCCATACTGATCCTCTGACAATTCTGCACTCCCTCCACACTGATCCTCTGACAACGCTGCACTCCCTCCACACTGTCCCTCTGACAATGCTGCACTCTCTCGACACTGACCCTCTGACAATGCTGCACAACCGCCTCACTGATCCTCTGACAATGCTGCCCCCACCTCCACACTGAATCACTGACAATTCTGCACTCCCTCCACAATGACCCTCAGACAATGCTGCACTCTCTCAACACTGACTCTCTGACAATGCTGCACTCCCCCCATACTGATCCTGTGACAATGCTGCACTCCCTCCACACTGATCCTCTGACAATGCTGCACCCCCTCCACACTGACTCTCTGACAATGCTGCACTCCCCCCATACTGATCCTGTGACAATGCTGCACTCCCTCCACACTGGTCCTCTGACAATGCTGCACCCCCTCCACACTGACTCTCTGACAATGCTGCACTCCCCCCATACTGACCCTCTGACAATGCTGCAATCCCTCCACACTGATCCTCTGACAATGCTGCACCCCCTCCACACTGACCCTCTGACAATTCTGCACCCCCTCCACACTGATCCTCTGACAATGCTGCACTCTCTCCACAGTGATCCTCTGACAATGCTGCACTCCCTCCACACTGATACTCTGACAATGCTGCACTCCCTCCACACTGATCCTCTGACAATGCTGCACTCCCTCCATACTGATTCTCTGACAATGCAGCACTTCCTCGACACTGACCCTCTGACAATGCTGCACTCTCTCCACAGTGATCCTCTGACAATGCTGCACTCCCTCCACACTGATACTCTGACAATGCTGCACTCCCTCCACACTGATCCTCTGACAATTCTACACTCCCTCCATACTGACCCTCTGACAATGCTGCACTCTCTCCACACTGATCCTCTGACAATGCTGCACTCCCTCCATACTGATCCTCTGACAATGCAGCACTTCCTCGACACTGACCCTCTGACAATGCTGCACTCCCTCCACACTGACCCTCTGACAATGCTGCACCCCCTCCACACTGATCCTCTGACAATGCTGCACTCTCTCCACAGTGATCCTCTGACAATGCTGCACTCCCTCCACAGTGATCCTCTGACAATGCTGCACTCCCTCCGCACTGATACTCTGACAATGCTGCAATAACTCCACACTGATCCTCTGACAATTCTGCACTTCCTCCACAGTGATCCTCTGACAATGCTGCACTCCCTCCACAGTGAACCTCTGACAATGCTGCACTCCGTCCACACTGATCCTCTGACAATGCTGCACTCCCTCAACAGTGAAACTCTGACAAGTCTGCACTCCCTCCACACTGATTCTCTGACAATGCTGAATTCCCTCCACACTGACCCTCTGATAATGCTGCAATACATCCACACTGATCCTCTGACAATGCTGCACTCTTTCCACACTGATCCTCTGACAATGCTGCACTCTCTCCACACTGATCCTCTGACAATGCTGCACTCACTCCACACTGATCCTCTGACAAAGGTGCACTCCCTCCACACTGATCCTCTGACAATGCTGCACTCCCTCCACACTGATCCTCTGACAATGCTGCTCTCCCTCCACACTGACCCTCTGACAATTCTGTACCCCCTCCACACTGATCCTCTGACAATGCTGCACTCTCTCCACACTGATCCTCTGACAATACTGCACTCTCTCCACACTATTCTCTGACAATGCAGCACTCCCTCTACACTGATCCTCTGACAATGCTGCACTCCTTCCAAACTGACCCTCTGACAATGCTGCACCCCCTCCACACTGATCCTCTGACAATGCTGCACTCTCTCCACAGTGATCCTCTGACAATGCTGCACTCCCTCCACAGTGATCCTCTGACAATGCTGCACTCCGTCCACAGTGATCCTCTGACAATGCTGCAATACCTCCACACTGATTCTCTGACAATGCTTTACTCCCGCGACACTGATCCTCTGACAATGCTGCACTCCCTCCATACTGATCCTCTGACAATGCAGCACTTCCTCGACACTGACCCTCTGACAACGCTGCACTCCCTCCACACTGATCCTCTGAAAATGCTGCTCTCCCTCCACACTGATCCTATGACAATTCTGCACTCCCTCCATACTGACCCTCTGACAATGCTGCACTCTTTCCACACTGATACTCTGACAATGCTGCACTCCCTCCTCACTGATCCTCTGACAATGCTGCACTCCCTCCACACTGATCCTCTGACAATGCCGCACTCCCTCCACACTGATCTTCTGACAATGCTGCACTCCCTCCATACTGATCCTCTAACAATGCTGCACCCTCTCCACACTGAACCTCTGACAAAGCTGCACTCTCTCAACACTGATCCTCTGAAAAGGCTGCACTCCCTCCACACTGACCCTCTGACAATGCTGCACTCCCTCCATCCTGACGCTCTGACAGTGCTATACTCCCCCCATACTGATCCTGTGACAATGCTGCACTCCCTCCATACTGATCCTCTGACAATTCTACACTCCCTCCATACTGACCCTCTGACAATGCTGCACTCTCTCCACACTGATCCTCTGACAATGCTGCACTCCCTCCATACTGATCCTCTGACAATGCAGCACTTCCTCGACACTGACCCTCTGACAATGCTGCACTCCCTCCACACTGACCCTCTGACAATGCTGCACCCCCTCCACACTGATCCTCTGACAATGCTGCACTCTCTCCACAGTGATCCTCTGACAATGCTGCACTCCCTCCACAGTGATCCTCTGACAATGCTGCACTCCCTCCGCACTGATACTCTGACAATGCTGCAATAACTCCACACTGATCCTCTGACAATTCTGCACTTCCTCCACAGTGATCCTCTGACAATGCTGCACTCCCTCCACAGTGAACCTCTGACAATGCTGCACTCCGTCCACACTGATCCTCTGACAATGCTGCACTCCCTCAACAGTGAAACTCTGACAAGTCTGCACTCCCTCCACACTGATTCTCTGACAATGCTGAATTCCCTCCACACTGACCCTCTGATAATGCTGCAATACATCCACACTGATCCTCTGACAATGCTGCACTCTTTCCACACTGATCCTCTGACAATGCTGCACTCTCTCCACACTGATCCTCTGACAATGCTGCACTCACTCCACACTGATCCTCTGACAAAGGTGCACTCCCTCCACACTGATCCTCTGACAATGCTGCACTCCCTCCACACTGATCCTCTGACAATGCTGCTCTCCCTCCACACTGACCCTCTGACAATTCTGTACCCCCTCCACACTGATCCTCTGACAATGCTGCACTCTCTCCACACTGATCCTCTGACAATGCTGCACTCTCTCCACACTATTCTCTGACAATGCAGCACTCCCTCTACACTGATCCTCTGACAATGCTGCACTCCTTCCAAACTGACCCTCTGACAATGCTGCACCCCCTCCACACTGATCCTCTGACAATGCTGCACTCTCTCCACAGTGATCCTCTGACAATGCTGCACTCCCTCCACAGTGATCCTCTGACAATGCTGCACTCCGTCCACAGTGATCCTCTGACAATGCTGCAATACCTCCACACTGATCCTCTGACAATGCTTTACTCCCGCGACACTGATCCTCTGACAATGCTGCACTCCCTCCATACTGATCCTCTGACAATGCAGCACTTCCTCGACACTGACCCTCTGACAACGCTGCACTCCCTCCACACTGATCCTCTGAAAATGCTGCTCTCCCTCCACACTGATCCTCTGACAATTCTGCACTCCCTCCATACTGACCCTCTGACAATGCTGCACTCTTTCCACACTGATACTCTGACAATGCTGCACTCCCTCCTCACTGATCCTCTGACAATGCTGCACTCCCTCCACACTGATCCTCTGACAATGCCGCACTCCCTCCACACTGATCTTCTGACAATGCTGCACTCCCTCCATACTGATCCTCTAACAATGCTGCACCCTCTCCACACTGAACCTCTGACAAAGCTGCACTCTCTCAACACTGATCCTCTGAAAAGGCTGCACTCCCTCCACACTGACCCTCTGACAATGCTGCACTCCCTCCATCCTGACGCTCTGACAGTGCTATACTCCCCCCATACTGATCCTGTGACAATGCTGCACTCCCTCCACACTGATCCTCTGACCATGCTGCGCCCCTCCATACTGACCCTCTGACAATGGTGCACTCCCTCCCCACTGACGCTCTGACAATGCTGCACCCTCTCCACACTGAACCTCTGACAATGCTGCACTCTCTGCACGCTATCCTCTGACAATGCAGCACTCCCTCTATACTGATCCTCTGACAATGCTGCACTCCCTCCAAACTGACCCCCTGACAATTCTGCACTGCCTCCACACTGATCATCTGACAATGCTGCACTCTCTCCACACTATCCTCTGACAATGCATCACTCCCTCCACACTGATCCTCTGACAATGCTGCACTCCCTCCAAACTGACCCTCTGACAATGCTGAAGTCCCTCCAAAGTGACCCTCTGACAATGCTGCACCCCCTCCACACTGACTCTCTGACAATGCTGCACTCCCTCCACTGTGAACCTCTGACAATGCTGCACTCCCTGCACACTGATACTCTGACAATGCTGCAATACCTCCACACTAATCCTCTGACAATTCTGCACTCCCTCCACAGTGAACCTCTGACAATGCTGCACTCCGTCCACACTGATCCTCTGACAATGCTGCACTCCCTCAACAGTGAAACTCTGACAAGTCTGCACTCCCTCCACACTGACTCTCTGACAATGCTGAATTCCCTCCACACTGACCCTCTGATAATGCTGCAATACATCCACACTGATCCTCTGACAATGCTGCACTCTCTCCACACTGATCCTCTGACAATGCTCCACTCTCTCCACACTGATCCTCTGACAATGCTGCACTCACTCCACACTGATCCTCTGACAATGCTGCACTCCCTCCACACTGATCCTCTGACAATGCTGCACTCCCTCCACACTGACCCTCTGACAATGCTGCACTCCCTCCTCATTGATCCTCTGACAATGCTGCTCTCCCTCCACACTGACCCTCTGACAATTCTGTACCCCCTCCACACTGATCCTCTGACAATGCTGCACTCTCTCCACACTATCCTCTGAAAATGCTGCACTCCCTCCAAAGTGACCGTCTGACAATTCTGCACTCCCTCCACACTGATCCTCTGACAATGCTGCACTCTCTCCACACTATTCTCTGACAATGCAGCACTCCCTCTACACTGATCCTCTGACAATGCTGCAATCGCTCCAAACTGACCCTCTGACAATGCTGCACCCCCTCCACACTGATCCTCTGACAATGCTGCACTCTCTACACAGTGATCCTCTGACAATGCTGCACTCCCTCCACAGTGATCCTCTGACAATGCTGCACTCCGTCCACAGTGATCCTCTGACAATGCTGCAATACCTCCACACTGATCCTCTGACAATGCTGCTCTCCCTCCACAGTGATCCTCTGACAATGCTGCCCCCACCTCCACACTGAATCACTGACAATTCTGCACTCCCTCCACAATGACCCTCAGACAATGCAGCACCCCTTCCACACTGACTCTCTGACAATGCTGCACTCCCCCCATACTGATCCTGTGACAATGCTGCACTCCCTCCACACTGACCCTCAGACAATGCTGCACCCCTCCACACTGACTCTCTGACAATGCTGCACTCCCCCCATACTGATCCTCTGACAATGCTGCACTCCCTCCACACTGATCCTGTGACAATGCTGCACTCCCTCCACACTGATCCTCTGACAATGCTGCACCCCCTCCACACTGACTCTCTGACAATGCTGCACTCCCCCCATACTGACCCTCTGACAATGCTGCACTCCCTCCACACTGATCCTCTGACAATGCTGCACCCCCTCCACACTGACTCTCTGACAATGCTGCACTCCCTCCACTGTGAACCTCTGACAATGCTGCACTCCCTCCACACTGATACTCGGACAATGCTGCAATACCTCCACACTGATCCTCTGACAATTCTGCACTCCCTCCACAGTGAACCTCTGACAATGCTGCACTCCGTCCACACTGATCCTCTGACAATGCTGCACTCCCTCAACAGTGAAACTCTGACAAGTCTGCACTCCCTCCACACTGACTCTCTGACAATGCTGAATTCCCTCCACACTGACCCTCTGATAATGCTGCAATACATCCACACTGATCCTCTGACAATGCTGCACTCTCTCCACACTGATCCACTGACAATGCTGCACTCTCTCCACACTGATCCTCTGACAATGCTGCACCCACTCCACACTGATCCTCTGACAAAGGTGCACTTCCTCCACACTGATCCTCTGACAATGCTGCACTCCCTCCACACTGACCCTCTGACAATGCTGCACTCCCTCCTCATTGATCCTCTGACAATGCTGCTCTCCCTCCACACTGACCCTCTGACAATTCTGTACCCCCTCCACACTGATCCTCTGACAATGCTGCACTCTCTCCACACTATCCTCTAACAATGCTGCACTCCCTCTACACTGATCCTCTGACAATGCTGCACTCGCTACAAACTGACCCTCTGACAATGCAGCACCCCCTCCACACTGATCCTCTGACAATGCTGCACTCTCTCCACAGTGATCCTCTGACAATGCTGCACTCCCTCCACAGTGATCCTCTGACAATGCTGCACTCCGTCCACAGTGATCCTCTGACAATGCTGCAATACCTCCACACTGATCCTCTGACAATGCTTTACTCCCTCGACACTGACCCGCTGACAAAGGTGCACTCCCTCCATACAGATCCTCTGACAATGCAGCAATTCCTCGACACTGACCCTCTGACAACGCTGCACTCCCTCCACACTGATCCTCTGAAAATGCTGCTCTCCCTCCACACTGATCCTCTGACAATTCTGCACTCCCTCCATACTGACCCTCTGACAATGCTGCACTCTTTCCACACTGACCCTCTGACAATTCTGCACTCCCTCCGTACTGATCCTCTGACAATTCTGCACTCTCTCCACACTGATCCTCTGACAATGCTGCACTCCCTCCAGACTGATCCTCTTGCAATGCTGCATCCCTCCACACTGACCCTCTGACAATGCTGCACTCTCTCGGCACTGACCCTCTGACAATGCTGCACACCCTCCTCACTGATCCTGTGACAATGCTGCACTCCCTCCACACTGATCCTCTGACAATGCCGCACTCCCTCCTCACTGATCCTCTGACAATGCTGCACTCCCTCCACACTGATCGTCTGAAAAGGCCGCTCTCCCTGCACACTGTCCCACTGACAATGCTGCACTCCCTCCACACTGATCCTCTAACAAGGCTGCACTCTCTCCACACTGATCCTCTGACAATGCTGCACTCACTCCACACTGACTCTCCGACAATGCTGCACTTCCTCCACACTGACCCTCTGACAATGCTGCACTCCCTCCTCACTGATCCTCTGAAAAGGCTGCACTCCCTCCACACTGACCCTCTGACAATGCTGCACTCCCTCCATCCTGACGCTCTGACAGTGCTATACTCCCCCCATACTGATCCTGTGACAATGCTGCACTCCCTCCACACTGATCCTCTGACCATGCTGCGCCCCTCCATACTGACCCTCTGACAATGGTGCACTCCCTCCCCACTGACGCTCTGACAATGCTGCACCCTCTCCACACTGAACCTCTGACAATGCTGCACTCTCTCCACGCTATCCTCTGACAATGCAGCACTCCCTCTATACTGATCCTCTGACAATGCTGCACTCCCTCCAAACTGACCCCCTGACAATTCTGCACTGCCTCCACACTGATCATCTGACAATGCTGCACTCTCTCCACACTATCCTCTGACAATGCAGCACTCCCTCCACACTGATCCTCTGACAATGCTGCACTCCCTCCAAACTGACCCTCTCACAATGCTGAAGTCCCTCCAAACTGACCCTCTGACAATGCTGCACTCCCTCCACACTGATCCTCTGACAATGCGGCACTCCCTCCATACCGATCCTCTGACACTGCTGTACTCCCTCCACACTGATCCTCTGACAATGCTGCACTCCCTCCACACTGATCCTCTGACAATGCTGCACTCCCCCCATACTGATCCTGTGACAATGCTGCACTCCCTCCACACTGACCCTCTGACAATGCTGCACCCCCTCCACACTGACTCTCTGACAATGCTGCACTCCCCCCATACTGATCCTCTGACAATGCTGCACTCCCTCCACACTGATCCTGTGACAATGCTGCACTCCCTCCACACTGATCCTCTGACAATGCTGCACCCCCTCCACACTGACTCTCTGACAATGCTGCACTCCCCCCATACTGACCCTCTGACAATGCTGCACTCCCTCCACACTGATCCTCTGACAATGCTGCACCCCCTCCACACTGACTCTCTGACAATGCTGCACTCCCTCCACTGTGAACCTCTGACAATGCTGCACTCCCTCCACACTGATACTCTGACAATGCTGCAATACCTCCACACTGATCCTCTGACAATTCTGCACTTCCTCCACAGTGATCCTCGTACAATGCTGCACTCCCTCCACAGTGAACCTCTGACAATGCTGCACTCCGTCCACACTGATCCTCTGACAATGCTGCACTCCCTCAACAGTGAAACTCTGACAAGTCTGCACTCCGTCCACACTGATCCTCTGACAATGCTGCACTCACTCCACACTGATCCTCTGACAAATGCTGCAATACCTCCACACTGATCCTCTGACAATGCTGCACTCTCTCCACACTGACCCTCTGACAATGCTGCACTCCCTCCATACTGATCCTCTGACAAATCTGCACTCCCTCCATACTGATCCTCTGACAATTCTGCACTCCCTCCACACTGATCCTCTGACAATGCTGCACTCCCTCCACACTGATCCTCTGACAATGCTGAATTTCCTCCACACTGACCCTCTGATAATGCTGCAATACATCCACACTGATCCTCTGACAATGCTGCACTCTCTCCACACTGATCCTCTGACAATGCTGCACTCTCTCCACACTGATCCTCTGACAATGCTGCACTCACTCCAAACTGATCCTCTGACAATGCTGCACTCCCTCCACACTGACCTTCTGACAATGCTGCACTCCCTCCTCACTGATCCTCTGACAATGCTGCACTCCCTCCACACTGATCATCTGACAATGTTGCACTCACTCCACACTGATCCTCTGACAATGCTGCACTCCCTCCACACTGACCCTCTGACAAGCTTCACTCCCTCCTCACTGATCCTCTGACAATGCTGCTCTCCCTCCACACTGACCCTCTGACAATTCTGTTCCCCCTCCACACTGACTCTCTGACAATGCAGCACTCCCTCCACACTGATCCTCTGACAATGCTGCACTCCCTCCACACTGATCCACTGACAATTCTGCACTCCCTCCACACTGATCCTCTGACAATGCTGCACTCCCTCCACAGTGATCCTCTGACAATGCTGCACTCCCTCCACACTGATCCTCTGAAAAGTCTGCACTACCTCCACACTGACCCTCTGACAATTCTGCACTCCACCCACACTGATCCTCTGACAATGCTGCACTCCCTCCACAATCACCTTCTGACAAAGCTGCACTCCCTCCACACTGATCCTCTGACCATGCTGCACCCCCTCCATACTGACGCTTTGACAATGCTGCACTCCCTCCACACTGATCCTCTGAAAAATTCTGCACTCCCTCCACACTGACCCTCTGACAATGCTGCACTCCCTCCACACTGATCCTCTGACCATGCTGCACCCCCTCCACACTGACCCTCTGACAATGCTGCACTCCCTCCACACTGATCCTCTGACAATGCTGCACTCCCTCCACACTGATCCTCTGACAATGCTGCACTCCCCCCATACTGATCCTGTGACAATGCTGCACTCCCTCCACACTGACCCTCTGACAATGCTGCACTACCTCCACACTGACTCTCTGACAATGCTGCACTCCCCCCATACTGATCCTCTGACAATGCTGCACTCCCTCCACACTGATCCTCTGACAATGCTGCACCCCCTCCACACTGACTCTCTGACAATGCTGCACTCCCCCCATACTGACCCTCTGACAATGCTGCACTCCCTCCACACTGATCCTCTGACAATGCTGCACCCCCTCCACACTGACTCTCTGACAATGCTGCACTCCCTCCACTGTGAACCTCTGACAATGCTGCACTCCCTCCACACTGATACTCTGACAATGCTGCAATACCTCCACACTGATCCTCTGACAATTCTGCACTTCCTCCACAGTGATCCTCGTACAATGCTGCACTCCCTCCACAGTGAACCTCTGACAATGCTGCACTCCGTCCACACTGATCCTCTGACAATGCTGCACTCTCTCCACACTATCCTCTAACAATGCTGCACTCCCTCTACACTGATCCTCTGACAATGCTGCACTCGCTACAAACTGACCCTCTGACAATGCAGCACCCCCTCCACACTGATCCTCTGACAATGCTGCACTCTCTCCACAGTGATCCTCTGACAATGCTGCACTCCCTCCACAGTGATCCTCTGACAATGCTGCACTCCGTCCACAGTGATCCTCTGACAATGCTGCAATACCTCCACACTGATCCTCTGACAATGCTTTACTCCCTCGACACTGACCCGCTGACAAAGGTGCACTCCCTCCATACAGATCCTCTGACAATGCAGCAATTCCTCGACACTGACCCTCTGACAACGCTGCACTCCCTCCACACTGATCCTCTGAAAATGCTGCTCTCCCTCCACACTGATCCTCTGACAATTCTGCACTCCCTCCATACTGACCCTCTGACAATGCTGCACTCTTTCCACACTGACCCTCTGACAATTCTGCACTCCCTCCGTACTGATCCTCTGACAATTCTGCACTCTCTCCACACTGATCCTCTGACAATGCTGCACTCCCTCCAGACTGATCCTCTTGCAATGCTGCATCCCTCCACACTGACCCTCTGACAATGCTGCACTCTCTCGACACTGACCCTCTGACAATGCTGCACGCCCTCCTCACTGATCCTGTGACAATGCTGCACTCCCTCCACACTGATCCTCTGACAATGCCGCACTCCCTCCTCACTGATCCTCTGACAATGCTGCACTCCCTCCACACTGATCGTCTGAAAAGGCCGCTCTCCCTGCACACTGTCCCACTGACAATGCTGCACTCCCTCCACACTGATCCTCTAACAAGGCTGCACTCTCTCCACACTGATCCTCTGACAATGCTGCACTCACTCCACACTGACTCTGCGACAATGCTGCACTTCCTCCACACTGACCCTCTGACAATGCTGCACTCCCTCCTCACTGATCCTCTGAAAAGGCTGCACTCCCTCCACACTGACCCTCTGACACTGCTGCACTCCCTCCATCCTGACGCTCTGACAGTGCTATACTCCCCCCATACTGATCCTGTGACAATGCTGCACTCCCTCCACACTGATCCTCTGACCATGCTGCGCCCCTCCATACTGACCCTCTGACAATGGTGCACTCCCTCCCCACTGACGCTCTGACAATGCTGCACCCTCTCCACACTGAACCTCTGACAATGCTGCACTCTCTCCACGCTCTCCTCTGACAATGCAGCACTCCCTCTATACTGATCCTCTGACAATGCTGCACTCCCTCCAAACTGACCCCCTGACAATTCTGCACTGCCTCCACACTGATCATCTGACAATGCTGCACTCTCTCCACACTATCCTCTGACAATGCAGCACTCCCTCCACACTGATCCTCTGACAATGCTGCACTCCCTCCAAACTGACCCTCTCACAATGCTGAAGTCCCTCCAAACTGACCCTCTGACAATGCTGCACTCCCTCCACACTGATCCTCTGACAATGCGGCACTCCCTCCATACCGATCCTCTGACACTGCTGTACTCCCTCCACACTGATCCTCTGACAATGCTGCACTCCCTCCACACTGATCCTCTGACAATGCTGCACTCCCCCCATACTGATCCTGTGACAATGCTGCACTCCCTCCACACTGACCCTCTGACAATGCTGCACCCCCTCCACACTGACTCTCTGACAATGCTGCACTCCCCCCATACTGATCCTCTGACAATGCTGCACTCCCTCCACACTGATCCTGTGACAATGCTGCACTCCCTCCACACTGATCCTCTGACAATGCTGCACCCCCTCCACACTGACTCTCTGACAATGCTGCACTCCCCCCATACTGACCCTCTGACAATGCTGCACTCCCTCCACACTGATCCTCTGACAATGCTGCACCCCCTCCACACTGACTCTCTGACAATGCTGCACTCCCTCCACTGTGAACCTCTGACAATGCTGCACTCCCTCCACACTGATACTCTGACAATGCTGCAATACCTCCACACTGATCCTCTGACAATTCTGCACTTCCTCCACAGTGATCCTCGTACAATGCTGCACTCCCTCCACAGTGAACCTCTGACAATGCTGCACTCCGTCCACACTGATCCTCTGACAATGCTGCACTCCCTCAACAGTGAAACTCTGACAAGTCTGCACTCCGTCCACACTGATCCTCTGACAATGCTGCACTCCCTCCACACTGATCCTCTGACAAATGCTGCAATACCTCCACACTGATCCTCTGACAATGCTGCACTCTCTCCACACTGACCCTCTGACAATGCTGCACTCCCTCCATACTGATCCTCTGACAAATCTGCACTCCCTCCATACTGATCCTCTGACAATTCTGCACTCCCTCCACACTGATCCTCTGACAATGCTGCACTCCCTCCACACTGATCCTCTGACAATGCTGAATTTCCTCCACACTGACCCTCTGATAATGCTGCAATACATCCACACTGATCCTCTGACAATGCTGCACTCTCTCCACACTGATCCTCTGACAATGCTGCACTCTCTCCACACTGATCCTCTGACAATGCTGCACTCACTCCAAACTGATCCTCTGACAATGCTGCACTCCCTCCACACTGACCTTCTGACAATGCTGCACTCCCTCCTCACTGATCCTCTGACAATGCTGCACTCCCTCCACACTGATCCTCTGACAATGTTGCACTCACTCCACACTGATCCTCTGACAATGCTGCACTCCCTCCACACTGACCCTCTGACAAGCTTCACTCCCTCCTCACTGATCCTCTGACAATGCTGCTCTCCCTCCACACTGACCCTCTGACAATTCTGTTCCCCCTCCACACTGACTCTCTGACAATGCAGCACTCCCTCCACACTGATCCTCTGACAATGCTGCACTCCCTCCACACTGATCCACTGACAATTCTGCACTCCCTCCACACTGATCCTCTGACAATGCTGCACTCCCTCCACAGTGATCCTCTGACAATGCTGCACTCCCTCCACACTGATCCTCTGAAAAGTCTGCACTACCTCCACACTGACCCTCTGACAATTCTGCACTCCACCCACACTGATCCTCTGACAATGCTGCACTCCCTCCACAATCACCTTCTGACAAAGCTGCACTCCCTCCACACTGATCCTCTGACCATGCTGCACCCCCTCCATACTGACGCTTTGACAATGCTGCACTCCCTCCACACTGATCCTCTGAAAAATTCTGCACTCCCTCCACACTGACCCTCTGACAATGCTGCACTCCCTCCACACTGATCCTCTGACCATGCTGCACCCCCTCCACACTGACCCTCTGACAATGCTGCACTCCCTCCACACTGATCCTCTGACAATGCTGCACTCCCTCCACACTGATCCTCTGACAATGCTGCACTCCCCCCATACTGATCCTGTGACAATGCTGCACTCCCTCCACACTGACCCTCTGACAATGCTGCACCCCCTCCACACTGACTCTCTGACAATGCTGCACTCCCCCCATACTGATCCTCTGACAATGCTGCACTCCCTCCACACTGATCCTCTGACAATGCTGCACCCCCTCCACACTGACTCTCTGACAATGCTGCACTCCCCCCATACTGACCCTCTGACAATGCTGCACTCCCTCCACACTGATCCTCTGACAATGCTGCACCCCCTCCACACTGACTCTCTGACAATGCTGCACTCCCTCCACTGTGAACCTCTGACAATGCTGCACTCCCTCTACACTGATACTCTGACAATGCTGCAATACCTCCACACTGATCCTCTGACAATTCTGCACTTCCTCCACAGTGATCCTCGTACAATGCTGCACTCCCTCCACAGTGAACCTCTGACAATGCTGCACTCCGTCCACACTGATCCTCTGACAATGCTGCAATACCTCCACACTAATCCTCTGACAATTCTGCACTCCCTCCACAGTGAACCTCTGACAATGCTGCACTCCGTCCACACTGATCATCTGACAATGCTGCACTCCCTCAACAGTGAAACTCTGACAAGTCTGCACTCCCTCCACACTGACTCTCTGACAATGCTGAATTCCCTCCACACTGACCCTCTGATAATGCTGCAATACATCCACACTGACTCTCTGACAATGCTGCACTCCCCCGATACTGATCCTGTGACAATGCTGCACTCCCTCCACACTAATCCTCTGACCATGCTGCACCCCCTCCATTCTGACCCTCTGACAATTCTGTACCCCCTCCACACTGACTCTCTGACAATGCTGCACTCCCTCCACACTGATCCTCTGACAATGCTGCACTCCCTCAACAGTGAAACTCTGACAAGTCTGCACTGCCTCCACACTGACTCTCTGACAATGCTGAATTCCCTCCATACTGACCCTCTGATAATGCTGCAATACATCCACACTGATCCTCTGACAATGCTGCACTCTCTCCACACTGATCCTCTGACAATGCTGCACTCCCTCCTCACTGATCCTCTGACAATGCTGCTCTCCCTCCACACTGACCCTCTGACAATTCTGTACCCCCTCCACACTGACCCTCTGACAATGCTGCACTCCCTGCACACTGTACCACTGTCAATGCTGCACTCCCTCCACACTGATCCACTGACAATTCTGCACTCCCTCCACACTGATCCTCTGACAATGCTGCACTCCCTCCACACTGATCCACTGACAATTCTGAACTCCCTCCACACTGATCCTCTGAAAAGTCTGCACTACCTCCACACTGACCCTCTGACAATTCTGCACTCCACCCACACTGATCCTCTGACAATGCTGCACTCCCTCCACACTGACCCTCTGACAATGCTGCACACCCTCCACACTGACTCTCTGACAATGCTGCACTCCCCCGATACTGATCCTGTGACAATGCTGCACTCCCTCCACACTAATCCTCCGACCATGCTGCACCCCCTCCAATCTGACCCTCTGAAAATGCTGCACTCCCTCCACACTGATCCTCTGACAATGCTGCACTTCCTCAACAGTGAAACTCTGACAAGTCTACACTCCCTCCACACTGACTCTCTGACAATGCTGAATTCCCTCCACACTGACCCTCTGATAATGCTGCAATACATCCACACTGATCCTCTGACAATGCTGCACTCCCTCCACAGTGATCCTCTGACAATGCTGCACTCTCTCCACACTGATCCTCTGACAATGCTGCACTCTCTCCACACTGATCCTCTGACAATGCTGCACACCCTCCACACTGACCCTCTGACAATGCTGCACTCCCTCCTCACTGATCCTCTGACAATGCTGCTCTCCCTCCACACTGACCCTCTGACAATTCTGTACCCCCTCCACACTGACCCTCTGACAATGCTGCACTCCCTGCACACTGATCCTCTGACACTGCTGCACTCCGTCCACACTGATCCACTGACAATTCTGCACTCCCTCCACACTGATCCTCTGACAATGCTGCACTCCCTCCACAGTGATCCTCTGAGAATGCTGCACTCCCTCCACACTGATCCTCTGAAAAGGCTGCACTACCTCCACACTGATCCTCTGACGTTGCTGCACCCCTCCATACTGACCCTTTGACAATGCTGCACTCCCTCCACACTGATCCACTGACAATTCTGCATTCCCTCCACACTGACCCTCTGACAATGCTGCACTCCCTCCACACTGATCCTCTGACCATGCTGCACCCCCTCCACACTGACCCTCTTGCAATGCTGCACTCCCTCCACACTGATCCTCTGACAATGCAGCACTCCCTCCATACCGATCCTCTGACAATGCTGTACTCCCTCCACACTGATCCTCTGACAATGCTGCACTCCCTCCACACTGACCCTCTGACAATGCTGCACTCCCCCAACACTGACCGTCTGACAATGCTGCAATACCTCCACACTGACCCTCTGACAATGCTGCACTCCCTACATCCTGACCCTCTGACAATGCTGCAATACCTCCACACTGATCCTCTGACAATTCTACACTTCCTCCACAGTGATCCTCTGACAATGCTGCACTCCCTCCACAGTCAACCTCTGACAATGCTGCTCTCCCTCCACACTGATCCTCTGACAATGCTGCACTCCCTCAACAGTGAAACTCTGACAAGTCTGCATTCCCTCCACACTGACTCTCTGACAATGCTGAATTCCCTCCACACTCACCCTCTGATAATGCTGCAATACATCCACACTGATCCTCTGACAATGCTGCACTCTCTCCACACTGATCCTCTGACAATGCTGCACTCACTCCTCACTGATCCTCTGACAATGCTGCTCTCCCACCACACTGACCCTCTGAAAATTCTGTACCCCCTCCACACTGACCCTCTGACAATACTGCACTCCCTGCACACTGTACGACTGTCAATGCTGCACTCCCTCCATACTGACTCTCTGACAATGCTGCACTCCCTCCACACTGATCCTCTGACAATGCTGCACTCCCTCAACAGTGAAACTCTGACAAGTCTGCACTCCCTCCACACTGACTCTCTGACAATGCTGAATTCCCTCCACACTGACCCTCTGATAATGCTGCAATACATCCACACTGATCCTCTGACAATGCTGCACTCTCTCCACACTGATCCTCTGACAATGCTGCACTCCCTCCTCACTGATCCTCTGACAATGCTGCTCTCCCTCCACACTGACCCTCTGACAATTCTGTACCCCCTCCACACTGACCCTCTGACAATGCTGCACTCCCTGCACACTGTACCACTGTCAATGCTGCACTCCCTCCATACTGACTGTCTGACAATGCTGCACTCCCTCCACACTGATCCGCTGACAATGCTGCACTCCCTCCACACTGATCCACTGACAATTCTGCACTCCCTCCACACTGATCCTCTGACAATGCTGCACTCCCTCCACACTGATCCACTGACAATTCTGCACTCCCTCCACACTGATCCTCTGACAATGCTGCACTCCCTCCACAGTGAACCTCTGACAATGCTGCACTCCGTCCACACTGAGCCTCTGACAATGCTGCACTCCCTCCACACTGATCCTCTGACAATGCTGCAATACCTCCACACTGACCCTCTGACAATGCTGCACTCTCTCCACACTGACCCTCTGACAATGCTGCACACCCTCCACACTGATCCTCTGAAAAGGCTGCACTCCCTCCACATTGACCCTCTGACAATGCTGCACTCTCTCACAACTGATCCACTGACAATTCTGCACTCCCTCCACACTGATCCTCTGACAATGCTGCACTCCCTCCACAGTGAACCTCTGACAATGCTGCACTCCGTCCACACTGATCCTCTGACAATGCTGCACTCCCTAGACACTGATCCTCTGACAATGCTGCAATACCTCCACACTGACCCTCTGACAATGCTGCACTCTCTCCACACTGACCCTCTGACAATGCTGCACACCCTCCTCACTGATCCTCTGATAATGCTGCTCTCCCTCCACACTGATCCTTTAACAATGCTGCACTCCCTCCACACTGATCCTCTGAAAAGGCTGCACTCCCTCCACACTGACCCTCTGACAATGCTGCACTCTCTCACAACTGATCCTCTGAAAAGGCTGCACTCCCTCCACACTGACCCTCTGACAATGCTGCACCCCCTCCACACTGACTCTCTGACAATGATGCACTCCCCCGATACTGATCCTGTGACAATGCTGCACTCCCTCCACACTGATCATCTGACCATGCTGCACCCCCTCCATTCTGACTCTCTGACAATGCTGCTCTCCCTCCACACTGACCCTCTGACAATTCTGTACCCCCTCCACACTGACCCTCTGACAATGCTGCACTCCCTGCACACTGTACCACTGTCAATGCTGCACTCCCTCCATACTGACTCTCTGACAATGCTGCACTCCCTCCACACTGATCCTCTGACAATGCTGCACTCCCTCCACAGTGATCCTCAGACAATGCTGCACTCCCTACACACTGATCCTCTGACAATGCTGCACTCTCTCCACACTATCCTCTGACAATGCGGCACTCCCTCCACACTGATCCTCTGACAATGCTGCACTCCCTCCAAACTGACACTCTGACAATGCTGAAGTCCCTCCAAACTGACCCTCTGACAATGCTGCACTCCCTCCACACTGAACCTCTGACAATGCTTCACTACCTCCACACTGACTCTCTGACAAAGCTGCACTCTCTCCAAAGTGACCGCCTGACAATTCTGCACTCCCTCCACACTGATCCTCTGACAATGCTGCACTCTCTCCACACTATCTTCGGACAATGCAGCACTCCCTCTACACTGATCCTCTGACAATGCTGCACTCCCTCCAAACTGACCCTCTGACAATGCTGCACCCCTTCCACACTGATCCTCTGACAATGCTGCACTCTCTCCACAGTGATCCTCTGACAATGCTGCACTCCCTCCACAGTGATCCTCTGACAATGCTGCACTCCGTCCACAGTGATCCTCTGACAATGCTGCAATACCTCCACACTGATCCTCTGACAATGCTGCACTCCCTCCAAACTGACCCTCTGACAATGCTGCACCCCTTCCACACTGATCCTCTGACAATGCTGCACTCTCTCCACACTGATCCTCTGACAATGCTGCACTCCGTCCACAGTGATCCTCTGACAATGCTGCAATACCTCCACACTGATCCTCTGACAATGCTGCACTCCCTCCACAGTGATCCTCTGACAATGCTGCACTCCCTCCACAGTGAAACTCTGACAATGCTGCACTCCGTCCACACTGATCCTCTGACAATGCTGCAATAACTCCACACTGATCCTCTGACAATGCTGTACTCTCTCCACACTGACATTCTGACAATGCTGCACTCCCTCCATACTGATCCTCTGACAATTCTGCATTCCCTGCATATTGATCCTCTGACAATGCAGCACTTCCTCGACACTGACCCTCGAACATTGCTGATCTCCCTCCACGCTGATCCTCTGACAATTCTACACTCCCTCCACACTGACCCTCTGACAAATCTGCACTCCCTCCATACTGATCCTCTGACAATTCTGCACTCCCTCCACACTGATCCTCTGACAATGCTGCAGTCCCTCCACGCTGACCCTCTGACAATGCTGAACTCTCTCGACACTGACCCTCTGACAATGCTGCACACCCTCCTCCCTGATCCTCTGATAATGCTGCTCTCCCTCCACACTGATCCTCTGACAATGCTGCACTACCTCCACACTGACCCTCTGACAATGCTGCACCCTCTCAACACTGATATTCTGAAAAGGCTGCACTCCCTCCACACTGACTCTCTGACAATGCTGCACTCCCCCCATACTGATCCTCTGACAATGCTGCATCCCCTCCATACTGACCCTTGAGAATGCTGCACTCCCTCCACTGTGAACCTCTGACAATGCTGCACTCCGTGCACACTGATCCTCTGACAATGCTGCACTCCCTCCGCAGTGATCCACTGACAATGCTGCACTCCGTCCACACTGATACTCTGACAATGCTGCAATACCTCCACACTGATCCTCTGACAATTCTGCACTTCCTCCACAGCGATCCTCTGACAATGCTGCACTCCCTCCACAGTGAACCTCTGACAATGCTGCACTCCGTCCACACTGATCCTCTGACAATGCTGCACTCCCTCAACAGTGAAACTCTGACAAGTCTGCACTCCCTCCAAACTGACTCTCTGACAATGCTGAATTCCCTCCACACTGACCCTCTGATAATGCTGCAATACATCCACACTGATCCACTGACAATTCTGCACTCCCTCCACACTGACCCTCTGACTATTCTGTACCACCTCCACACTGACCCTCTGACAATGCTGCACTCCCTGCACACTGATCCTCTGACAATGCTGCACTACCTCCACACTGATCCACTGACAATTTTGCACTCCCTCCACACTGATCCTCTGAAAAGTCTGCACTCCCTCCACACTGACCCTCTGACAATTCTGCACTCCATCCACACTGATCCTCTGACAATGCTGCACTCCCTCCACAATGACCTTCTGACAAAGCTGCACTCCCTCCACACTGATCCTCTGACAATGCTGCACTCCCTCCACACTGATCCTCTGACAATTCTGCACTCCATCCACACTGTACCACTGACAATGCTGCACTCCCTCCATACTGACTCTCTGACCATGCTGCACCCCCTCCATACTGACCCTTTGAGAATGCTGCACTCCCTCCACACTGATCCTCTGACAATTCTGCACTCCCTCCACACTGACCCTCTGACAATGCTGCACTCCCTCCACACTGATCCTCTGACCATGCTGCACCCCCTCCACACTGACCCTCTGACAATGCTGCACTCCCCCAACACTGACACTCTGACAATGCTGCACTCTCTCCTCACTGATCCTCTGACAATGCTGCACTCCCTCCAAACTGATCCTCTGACAATGCAGCACCCCCTCCATACTGACGCTCTGACAATGCTGCACTCCTTCCATACTGATCCTCTGACAATGCTGCACTCCCTCCACACTGACCCTCTGACAATGCTGCACTCCCTCCACCCTGATCCTCTGACAATGCTGCACTCCTTCCATACTGATCCTCTGACAATGCTGCACTCCCTCCACACTGACCCTCTGACAATGCTGCACTCCCTCCACCCTGATCCTGTGACAATGCTGCACTCCCTCCACACTGATACTCTGAAAATGCTGCACTCCCTCCACAGTGATCCTCTGACAATGCTGCACTCCCTCCACTGTGAACCTCTGACAATGCTGCACTCCGTCCACACTGATCCTCTGACAATGCTGCACTCCCTCCGCAGTGATCCACTGACAATGCTGCACTCCGTCCACACTGATCCTCTGACAATGCTGCACTCCCTGCACACTGATCCTCTGACAATGCTGCACTCCCTCCACACTGATCCACTGACAATTCTGCACTCCCTCCACACTGATCCTCTGACCATGCAGCACCCCCTCCATACTGACCCTTTGACAATGCTGCACTCCCTCCACACACTGATCCTCTGACCATGCTGCACTCCCTCCACACTGACCCTCTGACAATGCTGCACTCCCTCCACACTGATCCACTGACAATTCTGCACTCCCTCCACACTGATCCTCTGACAATTCTGCACTCCCTCCACACTGACCCTCTGACAATGCTGCACTCCCACCACACTGATCCTCTGACCATGCTGCACCCCCTCCACACTGACCCTCTGACAATGCTGCACTCCCCCAACACTGACCCTCTGACAATGCTGCACTCTCTCCTCACTGATCCTCTGACAATGCTGCACTCCCTCCACACTGATCCTCTGACAATGCAGCACCCCCTCCATACTGACCCTCTGACAATGCTGCACTCCCTCCATACTGATCCTCTGATAATGCTGCACTCCCTCCACACTGACCCTCTGACAATGCTCCTCTCCCTCCAAACTGTTCCCCTGACAATTCTGCACCCCCTCCATATTGACCCTCCGACAATCCTGCACTCCCTCCACACTGATCCTCTGACAATGCTGCACTCCGTCCACACTTATCCTCTGACAATCCTGCACTCCCTCCACACTGACCCTGTGACAATGCTGCACTCCCTCCAAACTGATCCCCTGACAATTCTGCACTCCCTCCATATTGACCCTCCGACAATTCTGCACTCCTTCCACACTGATCCTCTGACAATGCTGCACTCCCTACATCCTGAACCTCTGACAATGCTGCACTCCCTACATCCTGACCCTCTGACAATGCTGCACTCCGTCCACACTGATCCTCCGACAATGCTGCACTCCCTTGACACTGACCCTCTGACAATGCTGTGCTCCCTCCTCACTGATTCTCCGACAATGCTGCACTCCCTCCATACTGACTCTCTGACAATGCTGCACTCCCTCCACACTGATCCTCTGACAATACTGCTCTCCCTCCATACCGATCTTCTGACAATGCTGTACTCCCTCCATACTGACCCTCTGACAATTCTGCACTCCATCCACACTGATCCTCTGACAATTCTGCACTCCCTCCATATTGACCCTCCGACAATGCTGCACTCCCTACATTCTGACCCTCTGACAATGCTGCACTCCCTCCACACTGACACTCTGACAATTCTGCACTCCCTACATCCTGACCCTCTGACAATGCTGCACGCCCTCCACACTGATCCTCTGACAATTCTGCACTCCCTCCACAGTGACCCTTTGACAATGCTGCACTCCCTCCACACTGATACTCTGAAAATGCTGCACTCCCTCCACAGTGATCCTCTGACAATGCTGCACTCCCTCCACTGTGAACCTCTGACAATGCTGCACTCCGTCCACACTGATCCTCTGACAATGCTGCACTCCCTCCGCAGTGATCCACTGACAATGCTGCACTCCGTCCACACTGATCCTCTGACAATGCTGCACTCCCTGCACACTGATCCTCTGACAATGCTGCACTCCCTCCACACTGATCCACTGACAATTCTGCACTCCCTCCACACTGATCCTCTGACAATGCTGCACTCCCTCCACAATGACCTTCTGACAAAGCTGCACTCCCTCCACACTGATCCTCTGACCATGCAGCACCCCCTCCATACTGACCCTTTGACAATGCTGCACTCCCTCCACACACTGATCCTCTGACCATGCTGCACTCCCTCCACACTGACCCTCTGACAATGCTGCACTCCCTCCACACTGATCCACTGACAATTCTGCACTCCCTCCACACTGATCCTCTGACAATTCTGCACTCCCTCCACACTGACCCTCTGACAATGCGGCACTCCCACCACACTGATCCTCTGACCATGCTGCACCCCCTCCACACTGACCCTCTGACAATGCTGCACTCCCCCAACACTGACCCTCTGACAATGCTGCACTCTCTCCTCACTGATCCTCTGACAATGCTGCACTCCCTTAACACTGATCCTCTGACAATGCAGCACCCCCTCCATACTGACCCTCTGACAATGCTGCACTCCCTCCATACTGATCCTCTGACAATGCTGCACTCCCTCCACACTGACCCTCTGACAATGCTCCTCTCCCTCCAAACTGTTCCCCTGACAATTCTGCACCCCCTCCATATTGACCCTCCGACAATCCTGCACTCCCTCCACACTGATCCTCTGACAATGCTGCACTCCGTCCACACTGATCCTCTGACAATCCTGCACTCCCTCCACACTGACCCTGTGACAATGCTGCACTCCCTCCAAACTGATCCCCTGACAATTCTGCACTCCCTCCATATTGACCCTCCGACAATTCTGCACTCCTTCCACACTGATCCTCTGGCAATGCTGCACTCCCTACATCCTGAACCTCTGACAATGCTGCACTCCCTACATCCTGACCCTCTGACAATGCTGCACTCCGTCCACACTGATCCTCCGACAATGCTGCACTCCCTCGACACTGACCCTCTGACAATGCTGTGCTCCCTCCTCACTGATTCTCCGACAATGCTGCACTCCCTCCATACTGACTCTCTGACAATGCTGCACTCCCTCCACACTGATCCTCTGACAATACTGCTCTCCCTCCATACCGATCTTCTGACAATGCTGTACTCCCTCCATACTGACCCTCTGACAATTCTGCACTCCATCCACACTGATCCTCTGACAATTCTGCACTCCCTCCATATTGACCCTCCGACAATGCTGCACTCCCTACATTCTGACCCTCTGACAATGCTGCACTCCCTCCACACTGACACTCTGACAATTCTGCACTCCCTACATCCTGACCCTCTGACAATGCTGCACTCCCTCCACACTGATCCTCTGACAATTCTGCACTCCCTCCACAGTGACCCTTTGACAATGCTGCACTCCCTCCACACTGATCCTCTGACAATGCTGCACTCCGTCCACACTGATCCTCTGACAATGCTGCCCTCCCTCCACACTGACCCTCCGACAATGCTGCACTACCTACATCCTGACCCTCTGACAATTCTGCACTCCGTCCACACTGATCCTCTGACAATGCTGCACTCCCTCCGCAGTGATCCACTGACAATGCTGCACTCCGTCCACACTGATACTCTGACAATGCTGCAATACCTCCACACTGATCCTCTGACAATTCTCCACTTCCTCCACAGTGATCCTCTGACAATGCTGCACTCCCTCCACAGTGAACCTCTGACAATGCTGCACTCCCTCCACACTGATCCTCTGACAATGCTGCACTCCCTCAACAGTGAAACTCTGACAAGTCTGCACTCCCTCCACACTGACTCTCTGACAATGCTGCACTCGCTCCACACTGATCCTCTGACATTGCTGCACTCCCTCCACACTGATCCTCTGACAAATGCTGCAATACCTCCACACTGATCCTCTGACAATGCTGCACTCTCTCCACACTGACCCTCTGACAATGCTGCACTCCCTCCACACTGATCCTCTGACAATTCTGCACTCCCTCCACACTGACCCTCTGACAATGCTGCACTCCCTACATCCTGACCCTCTGACAATGCTGCAATACCTCCACACTGATCCTCTGACAATTCTCCACTTCCTCCACAGTGATCCTCTGACAATGCTGCACTCCCTCCACAGGTAACCTCTGACAATGCTGCACTCCCTCCACACTGATCCTCTGACAATGCCGCACTCCCTCAACAGTGAAACTCTGACAAGTCTGCACTCTCTCCACACTGACTCACTGACAATGCTGCACTCGCTCCACACTGATCCTCTGACATTGCTGCACTCCCTCCACACTGATCCTCTGACAAATGCTGCAATACCTCCACACTGATCCTCTGACAATTCTACACTCCCTCCATACTGACCCTCTGACAATGCTGCACTCCCTCCATACTGATCCTCTGACAATGCAGCACTTCCTCGACACTGACCCTCGAACAATGCTGCTCTCCCTCCACACTGATCCTCTGACAATTCTACACTCCCTCCATACTGACTCTCTGACAATGCTGCACTCTCTCCACACTGATCCTCTGACAATGCTGCAATACCTCCACACTGATCCTCTGACAATGCTGCACTCCCTCCACACTGACTCTCTGACAAAACTGCACTCCCTCAACAGTGAAACTCTGACAAGTCTGCACTCCCTCCACACTGACTCTCTGACAATGCTGAATGCCCTCAACACTGACCCTCTGATAATGCTGCAATACATCCACACTGATCCTCTGACAATGCTGCACTCTCTCCACACTGATCCTCTGACAATGCTGCACTCACTCCACACTGATCCTCTCTCAATGCTGCACTCCCTCCACACTGATCCTCTGACAATGCTGCACTCCCTCCACACTGACCCTCTGACAATGCTGCACTCCCTCCTCACTGATCCTCTGACAATGCTGCTCTCCCTCCACACTGATCCTCTGACAATGCTGCACTCCCTCCACACTGACCCTCTGACAATTCTGTACCCCTTCCACACTGACCCTCTGACAATGCTGCTCTCCTTCCACACTGATCCACTGTCAATTCTGCACTCCCTCCACACTGATCCTCTGAAAATGCTGCACTCCCTCCACAGTGAACCTCTGAGAATGCTGCACTCCCTCCACACTGACCTCTGAAAAGGCTGCACTACCTCCACACTGACCCTCTGACAATTCTGCACTCCATCCACACTGATCCTCTGACAATTCTGCACTCCCTCCACAATGATCTTCTGACAAAGCTGCACTCCCTCCACACTGATCCTCTGACCATGCTGCACCCCCTCCATACTGACCCTAAGACAATTCTGCACTCCCTCCACACTGATCCTCTGACAATTCTGCACTCCCTCAACACTGACCCTCTGACAATGCTGCACTCCCTCCACACTGATCCTCTGACAATGCTGCACCCACTCCACACTGACCCTCTGACAATGCTGCACTCACTCCACACTGATCCTCTGACAATGCGCCACTCCCTCCATACCGATCCTCTGACAATGCTGTACTCCCTCCACACTGATTCTCTGACAAAGCTGCACTCCCTCCACACTGACCCTCTGACAATGCTGCACTCCCCCAACACTGACCCTCTGACAATGCTGCACTCTCTCCTCACTGTTCCTCTGACAATGCTGCACTCCCTCCACACAGATCCTCTGACAATGCAGCAGCCCCTCCATACTGACCCTCTGACAATGCTGCACTCCCTCCATCCTGACCCTCTGACAATGCTGCACTCCCTCCACACTGATCCTCTGACAATGCTGCACTCCCTCCACACTGATCCTCTGACAATTCTGCACTTCCTCCACACTGACCCTCTGACAATGCTGCACTCCCTCCATACCGATCTTCTGACAATGCTGCACTCCCTCCATACTGACCCTCTGACAATGCTGCTCTCCCTCCAAACTGATCCCCTGACAATTCTGCACTCCATCCACACTGATCCTCTGACAATGCTGCACTCCCTCCATATTGACCCTCCGACAATTCTGCACTCCATCCACACTGATCCTCTGAAAATGCTGCACTCCCTACATCCTGACCCTCTGACAATGCTGCACTCCCTCCACAGTGATCCTCTGACAATGCTGCAATACCTCCACACTGATCCTCTGACAATGCTGCACTCCATCCACACTGATCCTCCGACAATGCTGCACTCCCTCCACAGTGATCCTCTGGCAATGCTACACTCCGTCCACACTGATCCTCTGTCAATGCTGCAACACCTCCACACTCTTCCTCTGACAATGCTGCACTCTCTCCACACTGACCCTTTGACAATGCTGCACTCCCTGCATACTGATCCTCTGACAATGCTAAACTCCCTCCAGACTGATCCTCTGTCAATTCTGCACTCCCTCCATACTGACCCTCTGACAATTCTGCACTCCCTCCACACTGACCCTCTGACAATTCTGCACTCCCTCCGTACTGATCCTCTGACAATTCTGCACTCCCTCCACACTGATCCTCTGACAATGCTGCACCCCCTCCACACTGATCCTCTGACAATGCTGCACTCCCTCCATACTGATCCTCTAACAAGGCTGCAATCTCTCCACATTGATCCTCTGACAGTGTTGCACACCCTCCACACAGATCCTCTGACAATGCTGCACTCACTCCACACTGACCCTCTGACAATGCTGCACTCCCTCCACACTGACCCTCTGACAATGCTGCACTCCCTCCACACTGACCCTCTGAAAATGCTGCTCTCCCTCCACACTGATCCTCTGACAATGCCGCACTCCCTCCATACTGACCCTCTGACAATGCTGCACTCCCTCCACACTGATCCTCTGAAAAAGCTGCACTCCTTCCACACTGACCCTCTGACTGTGTAGAACACCCTCCACACAGATCCTCTGACAATGCTGCTCTCCCTCCAAACTGTTCCCCTGACAAGGCAGCACTCCCTCCTCACTGATCCTCTGAAAATGCTGCTCTCCCTCCAAACTGATCCCCTGACAAGGCAGCACCATCTCCTCACTGATCCTCTGAAAATGCTGCTCTCCCTCCATACTGATCCTCTGACAATGCTGCACTCCCTCCACACTGATCTTCTGACAATGCTGCACTCCCTCCACACTGACTCTCTGACAATGCTGCACTCCCTCCATACTGATCCTCTGACAATGCTGCAATCTCTCCACATTGATCCTCTGACAGTGTTGCACACCCTCCACACAGATCCTCTGACAATGCTGCACTCCCTCCACACTGATCCTCTGACAATGCCGCACTGCCTCCATACTGATCCTCTGACAATGCTGCACTCCCTCCACTCTGATCCTCTGACAATGCTGCACTCCCTCCACACTGACCCTCTGACAATTCTGCACTCCCTCCATACTGACCCTCTGACAATGCTGCACTCCCGCCACACTGACCCTCTGACAATGCTGCACTCCCTCCATACTGATCCTCTGAAAATGCTGATCTCCCCCCATACTGATCCCCTGACAAGGCAGCACTCCCTCCACACTGATCCTCTGACACTGCTGCACTCCCTCCACACTGATCCCCTGAAAAGGCAGCACTCCCTCCACACTGATCCTCTGACAATGCTGCACTCCCTCCACACTGACGCTCTGACAATGCTGCACTCTCTCCACACTGACACTCTGACAATGCTGCACCCCCTCCACACTGACTCTATGACTATGCTGCACTCCCTCCACACTGATCCTCTGAAAATGCTGCACTCCCTCCACACTGACTCTATGACAATGCTGCACTCCCTCCACACTGACCCTCTGACAATGCCGCACTCCCTCCACACTGACTCAATGACAATACTGCACACCCTCCTCACTGATCCACTGACAATGCTGCACTCCGTCCATACTGATCCTCTGACAATGCTGCACTCCCTCCACAATGACCCTCTGACAATGCTGCACTACCTCCACACTGACACTCTGACAATGCTGCACTCTCTCAACACTGATCCTCTGTAAAGGCTGCACTCCCTCCACACTGACCCTCTGACAATGCTGCACTCCCTCCATCCTGACACTCTGACAATGCGGCACTCCCCCCATACTGATCCTGTGACAATGCTGCACTCCCTCTACACTGATCCTCTGACCATGCTGCACCCCCTCCATACTGACACTCTGACAATGCTGCACTCCCTCCACACTGACCCTCTGGCAATGCTGCTCTCCCTCCACAGTGATCCTCTGACAATACTGCACTCCGTCCACACTGATCCTCTGACAATGCTGCACTTCCTCCACAGTGATCCTCTGACAATGCTGCACTCCCTCCACAGTGATCCTCTGACAATGCTGCACTCCCTCCACAGTGATCCTCTGACAATACTGCACTCCGTCCACACTGATCCTCTGACAATGCTCCACTCCCTCCACAGTGAACCTCTGACAATGCTGCACTCCGTCCACACTGATCCTCTGACAATGCTGCACTCCCTCCACACTGACCCTCTAACAATGCTGCACTCCCTCCACACTGATCCTCTGTCAATTCTGCACTCCCTCCATACTGACCCTCTGACAATGCTGCACTCTCTCCACACTGACCCTCTGACAATTCTGCACTCCCTCCACACTGACCCTCTGACAATTCTGCACTCCCTCCACACTGATCCTCTGACCATGCTGCAATACCTCCACACTGACCCTCTGACAATGCTGCACTCCCTACATCCTGACCCTCTGACAATGCTGCACTCCCTCCACACTGATCCTCTGACAATGCTGCACTCCCTCCACACTGACCCTCTGACAATGCAGCACTCCCTACATCCTGACCCTCTGACAATGCTGCACTCCCTCCACACTGATCCTCTGACAATTCTGCACTCCCTCCACACTGACCCTCTGACAATGCTGCACCCCCTCCACACTGACCCTCTGACAATGCTGCACTCCCTCCATACCGATCTTCTGACAATGCTGCTCTCCCTACAAACTGATCCCCTGACAATTCTGCACTCCGTCCACACTGATCCTCTGACAATGCTGCACTCCCTCCACACTGATCCTCTGACAATTCTGCACTCCCTCCACACTGATCCTCTGACAATGATGCACTCCCTCCACACTGATCCTCTGATAATGCTGCTCTCCCTACAAACTGATCCCCTGACAATTCTGCACTCCGTCCACACTGATCCTCTGACAATGCGGCACTCCCTACATCCTGACCCTCTGACAATGCTGCACTCCCGACATTCTGACCCTCTGACAATGCTGCACTGCCTCCACAGTGATCCTCTGACAATGCTGCACTCCGTCCACACTGATCCTCTGACAATTCTGCATTCCCATCATACTGACTCTCTGACAATGCTGCACTCCCTCGACACTGACCCGCTGACAAAGGTGCACTCCCTCCATACTGACCCTCTGACAATGCTACACTCCCTCCAGACTGATCCTCGGACAATGCAGCACTTCCTCGACACTGACCCTCTGACAATGCTGCACTCCCTCCACACTGATCCTCTGAAAATGCTGCTCTCCCTCCACACTGATCCTCTGACAATTCTGCACTCCCTCCATACTCACCCTCTGACAATGCTGCACTCTCTCCACCCTGACCCTCTGACAATTCTGCACTCCCTCCATACTGATCATTTGAAAAAGCTGCACTCCCTCCACACTGACCCTCTGACCTTGTAGCACACCCTCCACACAGATCCTCTGACAATGCTGCACTCCCTCCACACTGACCCTCTGACAATGCTGCACACCCTCCTCACTGATCCTCTGAAAATGCTGCACTCCCTCCACACAGATCCTGTCACAATGCAGCACTCCCTCCACACTGACCCTCTGACAATGCTGCACACCCTCCTCACTGACCCTCTGACAATGCTGCACTCCCTCCACACTGACCCTCTGACAATTCTGCACTCCCTCCATACTGACCCTCTGACAATGCTGCACTCCCGCCACACTGACCCTCTGACAATGCTGCACTCCCTCCATACTGACCCTCTGACAATTCTGCACTCCCTCCATACTGACCCTCTGACAATGCTGCACTCCCTCCACACTGACCCTCTGACAATGCTGCACACCCTCCTCACTGATCCTCTGACAATGCTGCACTCTCTCCACACTGACCCTCTGACAATTCTGCACGCCCTCCATACTGACCCTCTGACAATGCTGCACTCCCTCCACACTGACCCTCTGACAATGCTGCACACCCTCCTCACTGATCCTCTGAAAATGTTGCACTCCCTCCACACAGATCCTCTGACAATGCTGCACTCCCTCCATACTGATCCTGTGACAATGCAGCACTCCCTCCACACTGACCCTCTGACAATGCTGCACTCCCTCCACACTGACTCTCTGACAATGCTGCACTCCCTCCACACTGACCCTCTGACAATTCTGCACTCCCTCCATACTGACCCTCTGACAATGCTGCACTCCCTCCACACTGACCCTCTGACAATGCTGCTCTCCCTCCACACTGACCCTCTGACAATGCTGCACTCCCTCCATACTGACCCTCTGACAATTCTGCACTCCCTCCATACTGACCCTCTGACAATGCTGCACTCCCGCCACACTGACCCTCTGACAATTCTGCACTCCCTCCATACTGACCCTCTGACAATGCTGCACTCCCGCCACACTGACCCTCTGACAATGCTGCACTCCCTCCACACTGATCCTCTG
The DNA here is from genome assembly GCF_047496795.1 of Chiloscyllium punctatum. Classification (NCBI taxonomy): domain Eukaryota; kingdom Metazoa; phylum Chordata; class Chondrichthyes; order Orectolobiformes; family Hemiscylliidae; genus Chiloscyllium; species Chiloscyllium punctatum. The sequence continues at coordinate 8,813,742 of NC_092788.1, forward strand.
ACAATGCTGCACTCCCTCCATACTGATCCTCTAACAAGGCTGCAATCTCTCCACATTGATCCTCTGACAGTGTTGCACACCCTCCACACAGATCCTCTGACAATGCTGCACTCCCTCCACACTGACCCTCTGACAATGCTGCACTCCCTCCACACTGACCCTCTGACAATGCTGCACTCCCTCCACACTGACCCTCTGAAAATGCTGCTCTCCCTCCACACTGATCCTCTGACAATGCCGCACTCCCTCCATACTGACCCTCTGACAATGCTGCACTCCCTCCACACTGATCCTCTGAAAAAGCTGCACTCCTTCCACACTGACCCTCTGACTGTGTAGAACACCCTCCACACAGATCCTCTGACAATGCTGCTCTCCCTCCAAACTGTTCCCCTGACAAGGCAGCACTCCCTCCTCACTGATCCTCTGAAAATGCTGCTCTCCCTCCAAACTGATCCCCTGACAAGGCAGCACCATCTCCTCACTGATCCTCTGAAAATGCTGCTCTCCCTCCATACTGATCCTCTGACAATGCTGCACTCCCTCCACACTGATCTTCTGACAATGCTGCACTCCCTCCACACTGACTCTCTGACAATGCTGCACTCCCTCCATACTGATCCTCTGACAATGCTGCAAAATCTCCACATTGATCCTCTGACAGTGTTGCACACCCTCCACACAGATCCTCTGACAATGCTGCACTCCCTCCACACTGATCCTCTGACAATGCCGCACTGCCTCCATACTGATCCTCTGACAATGCTGCACTCCCTCCACTCTGATCCTCTGACAATGCTGCACTCCCTCCACACTGATCCTCTGACAATTCTGCACTCCCTCCACAGTGACCCTTTGACAATGCTGCACTCCCTCCACACTGATCCTCTGACAATGCTGCACTCCGTCCACACTGATCCTCTGACAATGCTGCCCTCCCTCCACACTGACCCTCCGACAATGCTGCACTACCTACATCCTGACCCTCTGACAATTCTGCACTCCGTCCACACTGATCCTCTGACAATGCTGCACTCCCTCCGCAGTGATCCACTGACAATGCTGCACTCCGTCCACACTGATACTCTGACAATGCTGCAATACCTCCACACTGATCCTCTGACAATTCTCCACTTCCTCCACAGTGATCCTCTGACAATGCTGCACTCCCTCCACAGTGAACCTCTGACAATGCTGCACTCCCTCCACACTGATCCTCTGACAATGCTGCACTCCCTCAACAGTGAAACTCTGACAAGTCTGCACTCCCTCCACACTGACTCTCTGACAATGCTGCACTCGCTCCACACTGATCCTCTGACATTGCTGCACTCCCTCCACACTGATCCTCTGACAAATGCTGCAATACCTCCACACTGATCCTCTGACAATGCTGCACTCTCTCCACACTGACCCTCTGACAATGCTGCACTCCCTCCACACTGATCCTCTGACAATTCTGCACTCCCTCCACACTGACCCTCTGACAATGCTGCACTCCCTACATCCTGACCCTCTGACAATGCTGCAATACCTCCACACTGATCCTCTGACAATTCTCCACTTCCTCCACAGTGATCCTCTGACAATGCTGCACTCCCTCCACAGGTAACCTCTGACAATGCTGCACTCCCTCCACACTGATCCTCTGACAATGCCGCACTCCCTCAACAGTGAAACTCTGACAAGTCTGCACTCTCTCCACACTGACTCACTGACAATGCTGCACTCGCTCCACACTGATCCTCTGACATTGCTGCACTCCCTCCACACTGATCCTCTGACAAATGCTGCAATACCTCCACACTGATCCTCTGACAATTCTACACTCCCTCCATACTGACCCTCTGACAATGCTGCACTCCCTCCATACTGATCCTCTGACAATGCAGCACTTCCTCGACACTGACCCTCGAACAATGCTGCTCTCCCTCCACACTGATCCTCTGACAATTCTACACTCCCTCCATACTGACTCTCTGACAATGCTGCACTCTCTCCACACTGATCCTCTGACAATGCTGCAATACCTCCACACTGATCCTCTGACAATGCTGCACTCCCTCCACACTGACACTCTGACAAAACTGCACTCCCTCAACAGTGAAACTCTGACAAGTCTGCACTCCCTCCACACTGACTCTCTGACAATGCTGAATGCCCTCAACACTGACCCTCTGATAATGCTGCAATACATCCACACTGATCCTCTGACAATGCTGCACTCTCTCCACACTAATCCTCTGACAATGCTGCACTCACTCCACACTGATCCTCTCTCAATGCTGCACTCCCTCCACACTGATCCTCTGACAATGCTGCACTCCCTCCACACTGACCCTCTGACAATGCTGCACTCCCTCCTCACTGATCCTCTGACAATGCTGCTCTCCCTCCACACTGATCCTCTGACAATGCTGCACTCCCTCCACACTGACCCTCTGACAATTCTGTACCCCTTCCACACTGACCCTCTGACAATGCTGCTCTCCTTCCACACTGATCCACTGTCAATTCTGCACTCCCTCCACACTGATCCTCTGAAAATGCTGCACTCCCTCCACAGTGAACCTCTGAGAATGCTGCACTCCCTCCACACTGACCTCTGAAAAGGCTGCACTACCTCCACACTGACCCTCTGACAATTCTGCACTCCATCCACACTGATCCTCTGACAATTCTGCACTCCCTCCACAATGATCTTCTGACAAAGCTGCACTCCCTCCACACTGATCCTCTGACCATGCTGCACCCCCTCCATACTGACCCTAAGACAATTCTGCACTCCCTCCACACTGATCCTCTGACAATTCTGCACTCCCTCAACACTGACCCTCTGACAATGCTGCACTCCCTCCACACTGATCCTCTGACAATGCTGCACCCACTCCACACTGACCCTCTGACAATGCTGCACTCCCTCCACACTGATCCTCTGACAATGCGCCACTCCCTCCATACCGATCCTCTGACAATGCTGTACTCCCTCCACACTGATTCTCTGACAAAGCTGCACTCCCTCCACACTGACCCTCTGACAATGCTGCACTCCCCCAACACTGACCCTCTGACAATGCTGCACTCTCTCCTCACTGTTCCTCTGACAATGCTGCACTCCCTCCACACAGATCCTCTGACAATGCAGCAGCCCCTCCATACTGACCCTCTGACAATGCTGCACTCCCTCCATCCTGACCCTCTGACAATGCTGCACTCCCTCCACACTGATCCTCTGACAATGCTGCACTCCCTCCACACTGATCCTCTGACAATTCTGCACTTCCTCCACACTGACCCTCTGACAATGCTGCACTCCCTCCATACCGATCTTCTGACAATGCTGCACTCCCTCCATACTGACCCTCTGACAATGCTGCTCTCCCTCCAAACTGATCCCCTGACAATTCTGCACTCCATCCACACTGATCCTCTGACAATGCTGCACTCCCTCCATATTGACCCTCCGACAATTCTGCACTCCATCCACACTGATCCTCTGAAAATGCTGCACTCCCTACATCCTGACCCTCTGACAATGCTGCACTCCCTCCACAGTGATCCTCTGACAATGCTGCAATACCTCCACACTGATCCTCTGACAATGCTGCACTCCATCCACACTGATCCTCCGACAATGCTGCACTCCCTCCACAGTGATCCTCTGGCAATGCTACACTCCGTCCACACTGATCCTCTGTCAATGCTGCAACACCTCCACACTCTTCCTCTGACAATGCTGCACTCTCTCCACACTGACCCTTTGACAATGCTGCACTCCCTGCATACTGATCCTCTGACAATGCTAAACTCCCTCCAGACTGATCCTCTGTCAATTCTGCACTCCCTCCATACTGACCCTCTGACAATTCTGCACTCCCTCCACACTGACCCTCTGACAATTCTGCACTCCCTCCGTACTGATCCTCTGACAATTCTGCACTCCCTCCACACTGATCCTCTGACAATGCTGCACCCCCTCCACACTGATCCTCTGACAATGCTGCACTCCCTCCATACTGATCCTCTAACAAGGCTGCAATCTCTCCACATTGATCCTCTGACAGTGTTGCACACCCTCCACACAGATCCTCTGACAATGCTGCACTCACTCCACACTGACCCTCTGACAATGCTGCACTCCCTCCACACTGACCCTCTGACAATGCTGCACTCCCTCCACACTGACCCTCTGAAAATGCTGCTCTCCCTCCACACTGATCCTCTGACAATGCCGCACTCCCTCCATACTGACCCTCTGACAATGCTGCACTCCCTCCACACTGATCCTCTGAAAAAGCTGCACTCCTTCCACACTGACCCTCTGACTGTGTAGAACACCCTCCACACAGATCCTCTGACAATGCTGCTCTCCCTCCAAACTGTTCCCCTGACAAGGCAGCACTCCCTCCTCACTGATCCTCTGAAAATGCTGCTCTCCCTCCAAACTGATCCCCTGACAAGGCAGCACCATCTCCTCACTGATCCTCTGAAAATGCTGCTCTCCCTCCATACTGATCCTCTGACAATGCTGCACTCCCTCCACACTGATCTTCTGACAATGCTGCACTCCCTCCACACTGACTCTCTGACAATGCTGCACTCCCTCCATACTGATCCTCTGACAATGCTGCAATCTCTCCACATTGATCCTCTGACAGTGTTGCACACCCTCCACACAGATCCTCTGACAATGCTGCACTCCCTCCACACTGATCCTCTGACAATGCCGCGCTGCCTCCATACTGATCCTCTGACAATGCTGCACTCCCTCCACTCTGATCCTCTGACAATGCTGCACTCCCTCCACACTGACCCTCTGACAATTCTGCACTCCCTCCATACTGACCCTCTGACAATGCTGCACTCCCGCCACACTGACCCTCTGACAATGCTGCACTCCCTCCATACTGATCCTCTGAAAATGCTGATCTCCCCCCATACTGATCCCCTGACAAGGCAGCACTCCCTCCACACTGATCCTCTGACACTGCTGCACTCCCTCCACACTGATCCCCTGAAAAGGCAGCACTCCCTCCACACTGATCCTCTGACAATGCTGCACTCCCTCCACACTGACGCTCTGACAATGCTGCACTCTCTCCACACTGACACTCTGACAATGCTGCACCCCCTCCACACTGACTCTATGACTATGCTGCACTCCCTCCACACTGATCCTCTGAAAATGCTGCACTCCCTCCACACTGACTCTATGACAATGCTGCACTCCCTCCACACTGACCCTCTGACAATGCCGCACTCCCTCCACACTGACTCAATGACAATACTGCACACCCTCCTCACTGATCCACTGACAATGCTGCACTCCGTCCATACTGATCCTCTGACAATGCTGCACTCCCTCCACAATGACCCTCTGACAATGCTGCACTACCTCCACACTGACACTCTGACAATGCTGCACTCTCTCAACACTGATCCTCTGTAAAGGCTGCACTCCCTCCACACTGACCCTCTGACAATGCTGCACTCCCTCCATCCTGACACTCTGACAATGCGGCACTCCCTCCAAACTGACCCTCTGACAATGCCGCACTCCCTCCACACTGACTCAATGACAATACTGCTCTCCCTCCACAGTGATCCTCTGACAATACTGCACTCCGTCCACACTGATCCTCTGACAATGCTGCACTTCCTCCACAGTGATCCTCTGACAATGCTGCACTCCCTCCACACTGATCCTCTGACAATGCTGCACTCCCTCCACAGTGATCCTCTGACAATACTGCACTCCGTCCACACTGATCCTCTGACAATGCTCCACTCCCTCCACAGTGAACCTCTGACAATGCTGCACTCCGTCCACACTGATCCTCTGACAATGCTGCACTCCCTCCACACTGACCCTCTAACAATGCTGCACTCCCTCCACACTGATCCTCTGTCAATTCTGCACTCCCTCCATACTGACCCTCTGACAATGCTGCACTCTCTCCACACTGACCCTCTGACAATTCTGCACTCCCTCCACACTGACCCTCTGACAATTCTGCACTCCCTCCACACTGATCCTCTGACCATGCTGCAATACCTCCACACTGACCCTCTGACAATGCTGCACTCCCTACATCCTGACCCTCTGACAATGCTGCACTCCCTCCACACTGATCCTCTGACAATGCTGCACTCCCTCCACACTGACCCTCTGACAATGCAGCACTCCCTACATCCTGACCCTCTGACAATGCTGCACTCCCTCCACACTGATCCTCTGACAATTCTGCACTCCCTCCACACTGACCCTCTGACAATGCTGCACCCCCTCCACACTGACCCTCTGACAATGCTGCACTCCCTCCATACCGATCTTCTGACAATGCTGCTCTCCCTACAAACTGATCCCCTGACAATTCTGCACTCCGTCCACACTGATCCTCTGACAATGCTGCACTCCCTCCACACTGATCCTCTGACAATTCTGCACTCCCTCCACACTGATCCTCTGACAATGATGCACTCCCTCCACACTGATCCTCTGATAATGCTGCTCTCCCTACAAACTGATCCCCTGACAATTCTGCACTCCGTCCACACTGATCCTCTGACAATGCGGCACTCCCTACATCCTGACCCTCTGACAATGCTGCACTCCCGACATTCTGACCCTCTGACAATGCTGCACTGCCTCCACAGTGATCCTCTGACAATGCTGCACTCCGTCCACACTGATCCTCTGACAATTCTGCATTCCCTCCATACTGACTCTCTGACAATGCTGCACTCCCTCGACACTGACCCGCTGACAAAGGTGCACTCCCTCCATACTGACCCTCTGACAATGCTACACTCCCTCCAGACTGATCCTCGGACAATGCAGCACTTCCTCGACACTGACCCTCTGACAATGCTGCACTCCCTCCACACTGATCCTCTGAAAATGCTGCTCTCCCTCCACACTGATCCTCTGACAATTCTGCACTCCCTCCATACTCACCCTCTGACAATGCTGCACTCTCTCCACCCTGACCCTCTGACAATTCTGCACTCCCTCCATACTGATCATTTGAAAAAGCTGCACTCCCTCCACACTGACCCTCTGACCTTGTAGCACACCCTCCACACAGATCCTCTGACAATGCTGCACTCCCTCCACACTGACCCTCTGACAATGCTGCACACCCTCCTCACTGATCCTCTGAAAATGCTGCACTCCCTCCACACAGATCCTGTCACAATGCAGCACTCCCTCCACACTGACCCTCTGACAATGCTGCACACCCTCCTCACTGACCCTCTGACAATGCTGCACTCCCTCCACACTGACCCTCTGACAATTCTGCACTCCCTCCATACTGACCCTCTGACAATGCTGCACTCCCGCCACACTGACCCTCTGACAATGCTGCACTCCCTCCATACTGACCCTCTGACAATTCTGCACTCCCTCCATACTGACCCTCTGACAATGCTGCACTCCCTCCACACTGACCCTCTGACAATGCTGCACACCCTCCTCACTGATCCTCTGACAATGCTGCACTCTCTCCACACTGACCCTCTGACAATTCTGCACGCCCTCCATACTGACCCTCTGACAATGCTGCACTCCCTCCACACTGACCCTCTGACAATGCTGCACACCCTCCTCACTGATCCTCTGAAAATGTTGCACTCCCTCCACACAGATCCTCTGACAATGCTGCACTCCCTCCATACTGATCCTGTGACAATGCAGCACTCCCTCCACACTGACCCTCTGACAATGCTGCACTCCCTCCACACTGACTCTCTGACAATGCTGCACTCCCTCCACACTGACCCTCTGACAATTCTGCACTCCCTCCATACTGACCCTCTGACAATGCTGCACTCCCTCCACACTGACCCTCTGACAATGCTGCTCTCCCTCCACACTGACCCTCTGACAATGCTGCACTCCCTCCATACTGACCCTCTGACAATTCTGCACTCCCTCCATACTGACCCTCTGACAATGCTGCACTCCCGCCACACTGACCCTCTGACAATTCTGCACTCCCTCCATACTGACCCTCTGACAATGCTGCACTCCCGCCACACTGACCCTCTGACAATGCTGCACTCCCTCCACACTGATCCTCTGACAATGCTGCACTCCCTCCATACTGATCCTCTAACAAGGCTGCAATCTCTCCACATTGATCCTCTGACAGTGTTGCACACCCTCCACACAGATCCTCTGACAATGCTGCACTCCCTCCACACTGACCCTCTGACAATGCTGCACTCCCTCCACACTGACCCTCTGACAATGCTGCACTCCCTCCACACTGACCCTCTGAAAATGCTGCTCTCCCTCCACACTGATCCTCTGACAATGCCGCACTCCCTCCATACTGACCCTCTGACAATGCTGCACTCCCTCCACACTGATCCTCTGAAAAAGCTGCACTCCTTCCACACTGACCCTCTGACTGTGTAGAACACCCTCCACACAGATCCTCTGACAATGCTGCTCTCCCTCCAAACTGTTCCCCTGACAAGGCAGCACTCCCTCCTCACTGATCCTCTGAAAATGCTGCTCTCCCTCCAAACTGATCCCCTGACAAGGCAGCACCATCTCCTCACTGATCCTCTGAAAATGCTGCTCTCCCTCCATACTGATCCTCTGACAATGCTGCACTCCCTCCACACTGATCTTCTGAGAATGCTGCACTCCCTCCACACTGACTCTCTGACAATGCTGCACTCCCTCCATACTGATCCTCTGACAATGCTGCAAAATCTCCACATTGATCCTCTGACAGTGTTGCACACCCTCCACACAGATCCTCTGACAATGCTGCACTCCCTCCACACTGATCCTCTGACAATGCCGCACTGCCTCCATACTGATCCTCTGACAATGCTGCACTCCCTCCACTCTGATCCTCTGACAATGCTGCACTCCCTCCACACTGACCCTCTGACAATTCTGAACTCCCTCCATACTGACCCTCTGACAATGCTGCACTCCCGCCACACTGACCCTCAGACAATGCTGCACTCCCTCCATGCTGATCCTCTGACAATGCTGCACTCCCTCCACACTGATCCTCTGACAATGCTGCACTCTCTCCACACTGACCCTCTGAGAATGCTGCACTCCCTCCACACTGACCCTCTGACAATGCTGCACTCCCTCGACACTGAACCTCCGACAATGCTGCACTCCCTCCACACTGATCCTCTGACCATGCAGCACCCCCTCCATACTGACCCTTTGACAATGCTGCACTCCCTCCACACACTGATCCTCTGACCATGCTGCACTCCCTCCACACTGACCCTCTGACAATGCTGCACTCCCTCCACACTGATCCACTGACAATTCTGCACTCCCTCCACACTGATCCTCTGACAATTCTGCACTCCCTCCACACTGACCCTCTGACAATGCTGCACTCCCACCACACTGATCCTCTGACCATGCTGCACCCCCTCCACACTGACCCTCTGACAATGCTGCACTCCCCCAACACTGACCCTCTGACAATGCTGCACTCTCTCCTCACTGATCCTCTGACAATGCTGCACTCCCTCCACACTGATCCTCTGACAATGCAGCACCCCCTCCATACTGACCCTCTGACAATGCTGCACTCCCTCCATACTGATCCTCTGACAATGCTGCACTCCCTCCACACTGACCCTCTGACAATGCTCCTCTCCCTCCAAACTGTTCCCCTGACAATTCTGCACCCCCTCCATATTGACCCTCCGACAATCCTGCACTCCCTCCACACTGATCCTCTGACAATGCTGCACTCCGTCCACACTGATCCTCTGACAATCCTGCACTCCCTCCACACTGACCCTGTGACAATGCTGCACTCCCTCCAAACTGATCCCCTGACAATTCTGCACTCCCTCCATATTGACCCTCCGACAATTCTGCACTCCTTCCACACTGATCCTCTGACAATGCTGCACTCCCTACATCCTGAACCTCTGACAATGCTGCACTCCCTACATCCTGACCCTCTGACAATGCTGCACTCCGTCCACACTGATCCTCCGACAATGCTGCACTCCCTTGACACTGACCCTCTGACAATGCTGTGCTCCCTCCTCACTGATTCTCCGACAATGCTGCACTCCCTCCATACTGACTCTCTGACAATGCTGCACTCCCTCCACACTGATCCTCTGACAATACTGCTCTCCCTCCATACCGATCTTCTGACAATGCTGTACTCCCTCCATACTGACCCTCTGACAATTCTGCACTCCATCCACACTGATCCTCTGACAATTCTGCACTCCCTCCATATTGACCCTCCGACAATGCTGCACTCCCTACATTCTGACCCTCTGACAATGCTGCACTCCCTCCACACTGACACTCTGACAATTCTGCACTCCCTACATCCTGACCCTCTGACAATGCTGCACGCCCTCCACACTGATCCTCTGACAATTCTGCACTCCCTCCACAGTGACCCTTTGACAATGCTGCACTCCCTCCACACTGATACTCTGAAAATGCTGCACTCCCTCCACAGTGATCCTCTGACAATGCTGCACTCCCTCCACTGTGAACCTCTGACAATGCTGCACTCCGTCCACACTGATCCTCTGACAATGCTGCACTCCCTCCGCAGTGATCCACTGACAATGCTGCACTCCGTCCACACTGATCCTCTGACAATGCTGCACTCCCTGCACACTGATCCTCTGACAATGCTGCACTCCCTCCACACTGATCCACTGACAATTCTGCACTCCCTCCACACTGATCCTCTGACAATGCTGCACTCCCTCCACAATGACCTTCTGACAAAGCTGCACTCCCTCCACACTGATCCTCTGACCATGCAGCACCCCCTCCATACTGACCCTTTGACAATGCTGCACTCCCTCCACACACTGATCCTCTGACCATGCTGCACTCCCTCCACACTGACCCTCTGACAATGCTGCACTCCCTCCACACTGATCCACTGACAATTCTGCACTCCCTCCACACTGATCCTCTGACAATTCTGCACTCCCTCCACACTGACCCTCTGACAATGCTGCACTCCCACCACACTGATCCTCTGACCATGCTGCACCCCCTCCACACTGACCCTCTGACAATGCTGCACTCCCCCAACACTGACCCTCTGACAATGCTGCACTCTCTCCTCACTGATCCTCTGACAATGCTGCACTCCCTCCACACTGATCCTCTGACAATGCAGCACCCCCTCCATACTGACCCTCTGACAATGCTGCACTCCCTCCATACTAATCCTCTGACAATGCTGCACTCCCTCCACACTGACCCTCTGACAATGCTCCTCTCCCTCCAAACTGTTCCCCTGACAATTCTGCACCCCCTCCATATTGACCCTCCGACAATCCTGCACTCCCTCCACACTGATCCTCTGACAATGCTGCACTCCGTCCACACTGATCCTCTGACAATCCTGCACTCCCTCCACACTGACCCTGTGACAATGCTGCACTCCCTCCAAACTGATCCCCTGACAATTCTGCACTCCCTCCATATTGACCCTCCGACAATTCTGCACTCCTTCCACACTGATCCTCTGACAATGCTGCACTCCCTACATCCTGAACCTCTGACAATGCTGCACTCCCTACATCCTGACCCTCTGACAATGCTGCACTCCGTCCACACTGATCTTCCGACAATGCTGCACTCCCTCGACACTGACCCTCTGACAATGCTGTGCTCCCTCCTCACTGATTCTCCGACAATGCTGCACTCCCTCCATACTGACTCTCTGACAATGCTGCACTCCCTCCACACTGATCCTCTGACAATACTGCTCTCCCTCCATACCGATCTTCTGACAATGCTGTACTCCCTCCATACTGACCCTCTGACAATTCTGCACTCCATCCACACTGATCCTCTGACAATTCTGCACTCCCTCCATATTGACCCTCCGACAATGCTGCACTCCCTCCACACTGACACTCTGACAATTCTGCACTCCCTCCACACTGACACTCTGACAATTCTGCACTCCCTACATCCTGACCCTCTGACAATGCTGCACTCCCTCCACACTGATCCTCTGACAATTCTGCACTCCCTCCACAGTGACCCTTTGACAATGCTGCACTCCCTCCACACTGATCCTCTGACAATGCTGCACTCCGTCCACACTGATCCTCTGACAATGCTGCCCTCCCTCCACACTGACCCTCCGACAATGCTGCACTACCTACATCCTGACCCTCTGACAATTCTGCACTCCGTCCACACTGATCCTCTGACAATGCTGCACTCCCTCCGCAGTGATCCACTGACAATGCTGCACTCCGTCCACACTGATACTCTGACAATGCTGCAATACCTCCACACTGATCCTCTGACAATTCTCCACTTCCTCCACAGTGAACCTCTGACAATGCTGCACTCCCTCCACACTGATCCTCTGACAATGCTGCACTCCCTCAACAGTGAAACTCTGACAAGTCTGCACTCCCTCCACACTGACTCTCTGACAATGCTGCACTCGCTCCACACTGATCCTCTGACATTGCTGCACTCCCTCCACACTGATCCTCTGACAAATGCTGCAATACCTCCACACTGATCCTCTGACAATGCTGCACTCTCTCCACACTGACCCTCTGACAATGCTGCACTCCCTCCACACTGATCCTCTGACAATTCTGCACTCCCTCCACACTGACCCTCTGACAATGCTGCACTCCCTACATCCTGACCCTCTGACAATGCTGCAATACCTCCACACTGATCCTCTGACAATTCTCCACTTCCTCCACAGTGATCCTCTGACAATGCTGCACTCCCTCCACAGGTAACCTCTGACAATGCTGCACTCCCTCCACACTGATCCTCTGACAATGCCGCACTCCCTCAACAGTGAAACTCTGACAAGTCTGCACTCTCTCCACACTGACTCACTGACAATGCTGCACTCGCTCCACACTGATCCTCTGACATTGCTGCACTCCCTCCACACTGATCCTCTGACAAATGCTGCAATACCTCCACACTGATCCTCTGACAATTCTACACTCCCTCCATACTGACCCTCTGACAATGCTGCACTCCCTCCATACTGATCCTCTGACAATGCAGCACTTCCTCGACACTGACCCTCGAACAATGCTGCTCTCCCTCCACACTGATCCTCTGACAATTCTACACTCCCTCCATACTGACTCTCTGACAATGCTGCACTCTCTCCACACTGATCCTCTGACAATGCTGCAATACCTCCACACTGATCCTCTGACAATGCTGCACTCCCTCCACACTGACTCTCTGACAAAACTGCACTCCCTCAACAGTGAAACTCTGACAAGTCTGCACTCCCTCCACACTGACTCTCTGACAATGCTGAATGCCCTCAACACTGACCCTCTGATAATGCTGCAATACATCCACACTGATCCTCTGACAATGCTGCACTCTCTCCACACTGATCCTCTGACAATGCTGCACTCACTCCACACTGATCCTCTCTCAATGCTGCACTCCCTCCACACTGATCCTCTGACAATGCTGCACTCCCTCCACACTGACCCTCTGACAATGCTGCACTCCCTCCTCACTGATCCTCTGACAATGCTGCTCTCCCTCCACACTGATCCTCTGACAATGCTGCACTCCCTCCACACTGACCCTCTGACAATTCTGTACCTCTTCCACACTGACCCTCTGACAATGCTGCTCTCCTTCCACACTGATCCACTGTCAATTCTGCACTCCCTCCACACTGATCCTCTGAAAATGCTGCACTCCCTCCACAGTGAACCTCTGAGAATGCTGCACTCCCTCCACACTGACCTCTGAAAAGGCTGCACTACCTCCACACTGACCCTCTGACAATTCTGCACTCCATCCACACTGATCCTCTGACAATTCTGCACTCCCTCCACAATGATCTTCTGACAAAGCTGCACTCCCTCCACACTGATCCTCTGACCATGCTGCACCCCCTCCATACTGACCCTAAGACAATTCTGCACTCCCTCCACACTGATCCTCTGACAATTCTGCACTCCCTCAACACTGACCCTCTGACAATGCTGCACTCCCTCCACACTGATCCTCTGACCATGCTGCACCCACTCCACACTGACCCTCTGACAATGCTGCACTCCCTCCACACTGATCCTCTGACAATGCGCCACTCCCTCCATACCGATCCTCTGACAATGCTGTACTCCCTCCACACTGATTCTCTGACAATGCTGCACTCCCTCCACACTGACCCTCTGACAATGCTGCACTCCCCCAACACTGACCCTCTGACAATGCTGCACTCTCTCCTCACTGTTCCTCTGACAATGCTGCACTCCCTCCACACAGATCCTCTGACAATGCAGCAGCCCCTCCATACTGACCCTCTGACAATGCTGCACTCCCTCCATCCTGACCCTCTGACAATGCTGCACTCCCTCCACACTGATCCTCTGACAATGCTGCACTCCCTCCACACTGATCCTCTGACAATTCTGCACTTCCTCCACACTGACCCTCTGACAATGCTGCACTCCCTCCATACCGATCTTCTGACAATGCTGCACTCCCTCCATACTGACCCTCTGACAATGCTGCTCTCCCTCCAAACTGATCCCCTGACAATTCTGCACTCCATCCACACTGATCCTCTGACAATGCTGCACTCCCTCCATATTGACCCTCCGACAATTCTGCACTCCATCCACACTGATCCTCTGAAAATGCTGCACTCCCTACATCCTGACCCTCTGACAATGCTGCACTCCCTCCACAGTGATCCTCTGACAATGCTGCAATACCTCCACACTGATCCTCTGACAATGCTGCACTCCATCCACACTGATCCTCCGACAATGCTGCACTCCCTCCACAGTGATCCTCTGGCAATGCTACACTCCGTCCACACTGATCCTCTGTCAATGCTGCAATACCTCCACACTCTTCCTCTGACAATGCTGCACTCTCTCCACACTGACCCTTTGACAATGCTGCACTCCCTGCATACTGATCCTCTGACAATGCTAAACTCCCTCCAGACTGATCCTCTGTCAATTCTGCACTCCCTCCATACTGACCCTCTGACAATTCTGCACTCCCTCCACACTGACCCTCTGACAATTCTGCACTCTCTCCGTACTGATCCTCTGACAATTCTGCACTCCCTCCACACTGATCCTCTGACAATGCTGCACCACCTCCAAACTGATCCTCTGACCATGCTGCACTCCCTCCACACTGACCCTCTGACAATGCTGCACTCCCTCCACACTGATCCACTGACAATTCTGCACTCCCTCCACACTGATCCTCTGACAATTCTGCACTCCCTCCACACTGACCCTCTGACAATGCTGCACTCCCACCACACTGATCCTCTGACCATGCTGCACCCCCTCCACACTGACCCTCTGACAATGCTGCACTCCCCCAACACTGACCCTCTGACAATGCTGCACTCTCTCCTCACTGATCCTCTGACAATGCTGCACTCCCTCCACACTGATCCTCTGACAATGCAGCACCCCCTCCATACTGACCCTCTGACAATGCTGCACTCCCTCCATACTGATCCTCTGACAATGCTGCACTCCCTCCACACTGACCCTCTGACAATGCTCCTCTCCCTCCAAACTGTTCCCCTGACAATTCTGCACCCCCTCCATATTGACCCTCCGACAATCCTGCACTCCCTCCACACTGATCCTCTGACAATGCTGCACTCCGTCCACACTGATCCTCTGACAATCCTGCACTCCCTCCACACTGACCCTGTGACAATGCTGCACTCCCTCCAAACTGATCCCCTGACAATTCTGCACTCCCTCCATATTGACCCTCCGACAATTCTGCACTCCTTCCACACTGATCCTCTGACAATGCTGCACTCCCTACATCCTGAACCTCTGACAATGCTGCACTCCCTACATCCTGACCCTCTGACAATGCTGCACTCCGTCCACACTGATCCTCCGACAATGCTGCACTCCCTTGACACTGACCCTCTGACAATGCTGTGCTCCCTCCTCACTGATTCTCCGACAATGCTGCACTCCCTCCATACTGACTCTCTGACAATGCTGCACTCCCTCCACACTGATCCTCTGACAATACTGCTCTCCCTCCATACCGATCTTCTGACAATGCTGTACTCCCTCCATACTGACCCTCTGACAATTCTGCACTCCATCCACACTGATCCTCTGACAATTCTGCACTCCCTCCATATTGACCCTCCGACAATGCTGCACTCCCTACATTCTGACCCTCTGACAATGCTGCACTCCCTCCACACTGACACTCTGACAATTCTGCACTCCCTACATCCTGACCCTCTGACAATGCTGCACGCCCTCCACACTGATCCTCTGACAATTCTGCACTCCCTCCACAGTGACCCTTTGACAATGCTGCACTCCCTCCACACTGATACTCTGAAAATGCTGCACTCCCTCCACAGTGATCCTCTGACAATGCTGCACTCCCTCCACTGTGAACCTCTGACAATGCTGCACTCCGTCCACACTGATCCTCTGACAATGCTGCACTCCCTCCGCAGTGATCCACTGACAATGCTGCACTCCGTCCACACTGATCCTCTGACAATGCTGCACTCCCTGCACACTGATCCTCTGACAATGCTGCACTCCCTCCACACTGATCCACTGACAATTCTGCACTCCCTCCACACTGATCCTCTGACAATGCTGCACTCCCTCCACAATGACCTTCTGACAAAGCTGCACTCCCTCCACACTGATCCTCTGACCATGCAGCACCCACTCCATACTGACCCTTTGACAATGCTGCACTCCCTCCACACACTGATCCTCTGACCATGCTGCACTCCCTCCACACTGACCCTCTGACAATGCTGCACTCCCTCCACACTGATCCACTGACAATTCTGCACTCCCTCCACACTGATCCTCTGACAATTCTGCACTCCCTCCACACTGACCCTCTGACAATGCTGCACTCCCACCACACTGATCCTCTGACCATGCTGCACCCCCTCCACACTGACCCTCTGACAATGCTGCACTCCCCCAACACTGACCCTCTGACAATGCTGCACTCTCTCCTCACTGATCCTCTGACAATGCTGCACTCCCTCCACACTGATCCTCTGACAATGCAGCACCCCCTCCATACTGACCCTCTGACAATGCTGCACTCCCTCCATACTGATCCTCTGACAATGCTGCACTCCCTCCACACTGACCCTCTGACAATGCTCCTCTCCCTCCAAACTGTTCCCCTGACAATTCTGCACCCCCTCCATATTGACCCTCCGACAATCCTGCACTCCCTCCACACTGATCCTCTGACAATGCTGCACTCCGTCCACACTGATCCTCTGACAATCCTGCACTCCCTCCACACTGACCCTGTGACAATGCTGCACTCCCTCCAAACTGATCCCCTGACAATTCTGCACTCCCTCCATATTGACCCTCCGACAATTCTGCACTCCTTCCACACTGATCCTCTGACAATGCTGCACTCCCTACATCCTGAACCTCTGACAATGCTGCACTCCCTACATCCTGACCCTCTGACAATGCTGCACTCCGTCCACACTGATCCTCCGACAATGCTGCACTCCCTCGACACTGACCCTCTGACAATGCTGTGCTCCCTCCTCACTGATTCTCCGACAATGCTGCACTCCCTCCATACTGACTCTCTGACAATGCTGCACTCCCTCCACACTGATCCTCTGACAATACTGCTCTCCCTCCATACCGATCTTCTGACAATGCTGTACTCCCTCCATACTGACCCTCTGACAATTCTGCACTCCATCCACACTGATCCTCTGACAATTCTGCACTCCCTCCATATTGACCCTCCGACAATGCTGCACTCCCTACATTCTGACCCTCTGACAATGCTGCACTCCCTCCACACTGATCCTCTGACAATTCTGCACTCCCTCCACAGTGACCCTTTGACAATGCTGCACTCCCTCCACACTGATCCTCTGACAATGCTGCACTCCGTCCACACTGATCCTCTGACAATGCTGCCCTCCCTCCACACTGACCCTCCGACAATGCTGCACTACCTACATCCTGACCCTCTGACAATTCTGCACTCCGTCCACACTGATCCTCTGACAATGCTGCACTCCCTCCGCAGTGATCCACTGACAATGCTGCACTCCGTCCACACTGATACTCTGACAATGCTGCAATACCTCCACACTGATCCTCTGACAATTCTCCACTTCCTCCACAGTGAACCTCTGACAATGCTGCACTCCCTCCACACTGATCCTCTGACAATGCTGCACTCCCTCAACAGTGAAACTCTGACAAGTCTGCACTCCCTCCACACTGACTCTCTGACAATGCTGCACTCGCTCCACACTGATCCTCTGACATTGCTGCACTCCCTCCACACTGATCCTCTGACAAATGCTGCAATACCTCCACACTGATCCTCTGACAATTCTACACTCCCTCCATACTGACCCTCTGACAATGCTGCACTCCCTCCATACTGATCCTCTGACAATGCAGCACTTCCTCGACACTGACCCTCGAACAATGCTGCTCTCCCTCCACACTGATCCTCTGACAATTCTACACTCCCTCCATACTGACTCTCTGACAATGCTGCACTCTCTCCACACTGATCCTCTGACAATGCTGCAATACCTCCACACTGATCCTCTGACAATGCTGCACTCCCTCCACACTGACTCTCTGACAAAACTGCACTCCCTCAACAGTGAAACTCTGACAAGTCTGCACTCCCTCCACACTGACTCTCTGACAATGCTGAATGCCCTCAACACTGACCCTCTGATAATGCTGCAATACATCCACACTGATCCTCTGACAATGCTGCACTCTCCACACTGATCCTCTGACAATGCTGCACTCACTCCACACTGATCCTCTCTCAATGCTGCACTCCCTCCACACTGATCCTCTGACAATGCTGCACTCCCTCCACACTGACCCTCTGACAATGCTGCACTCCCTCCTCACTGATCCTCTGACAATGCTGCTCTCCCTCCACACTGATCCTCTGACAATGCTGCACTCCCTCCACACTGACCCTCTGACAATTCTGTACCCCTTCCACACTGACCCTCTGACAATGCTGCTCTCCTTCCACACTGATCCACTGTCAATTCTGCACTCCCTCCACACTGATCCTCTGAAAATGCTGCACTCCCTCCACAGTGAACCTCTGAGAATGCTGCACTCCCTCCACACTGACCTCTGAAAAGGCTGCACTACCTCCACACTGACCCTCTGACAATTCTGCACTCCATCCACACTGATCCTCTGACAATTCTGCACTCCCTCCACAATGATCTTCTGACAAAGCTGCACTCCCTCCACACTGATCCTCTGACCATGCTGCACCCCCTCCATACTGACCCTAAGACAATTCTGCACTCCCTCCACACTGATCCTCTGACAATTCTGCACTCCCTCAACACTGACCCTCTGACAATGCTGCACTCCCTCCACACTGATCCTCTGACCATGCTGCACCCACTCCACACTGACCCTCTGACAATGCTGCACTCCCTCCACACTGATCCTCTGACAATGCGCCACTCCCTCCATACCGATCCTCTGACAATGCTGTACTCCCTCCACACTGATTCTCTGACAATGCTGCACTCCCTCCACACTGACCCTCTGACAATGCTGCACTCCCCCAAAACTGACCCTCTGACAATGCTGCACTCTCTCCTCACTGTTCCTCTGACAATGCTGCACTCCCTCCACACAGATCCTCTGACAATGCAGCAGCCCCTCCATACTGACCCTCTGACAATGCTGCACTCCCTCCATCCTGACCCTCTGACAATGCTGCACTCCCTCCACACTGATCCTCTGACAATGCTGCACTCCCTCCACACTGATCCTCTGACAATTCTGCACTTCCTCCACACTGACCCTCTGACAATGCTGCACTCCCTCCATACCGATCTTCTGACAATGCTGCACTCCCTCCATACTGACCCTCTGACAATGCTGCTCTCCCTCCAAACTGATCCCCTGACAATTCTGCACTCCATCCACACTGATCCTCTGACAATGCTGCACTCCCTCCATATTGACCCTCCGACAATTCTGCACTCCATCCACACTGATCCTCTGAAAATGCTGCACTCCCTACATCCTGACCCTCTGACAATGCTGCACTCCCTCCACAGTGATCCTCTGACAATGCTGCAATACCTCCACACTGATCCTCTGACAATGCTGCACTCCATCCACACTGATCCTCCGACAATGCTGCACTCCCTCCACAGTGATCCTCTGGCAATGCTACACTCCGTCCACACTGATCCTCTGTCAATGCTGCAATACCTCCACACTCTTCCTCTGACAATGCTGCACTCTCTCCACACTGACCCTTTGACAATGCTGCACTCCCTGCATACTGATCCTCTGACAATGCTAAACTCCCTCCAGACTGATCCTCTGTCAATTCTGCACTCCCTCCATACTGACCCTCTGACAATTCTGCACTCCCTCCACACTGACCCTCTGACAATTCTGCACTCCCTCCGTACTGATCCTCTGACAATTCTGCACTCCCTCCACACTGATCCTCTGACAATGCTGCACCCCCTCCACACTGATCCTCTGACAATGCTGCACTCCCTCCATACTGATCCTCTAACAAGGCTGCAATCTCTCCACATTGATCCTCTGACAGTGTTGCACACCCTCCACACAGATCCTCTGACAATGCTGCACTCACTCCACACTGACCCTCTGACAATGCTGCACTCCCTCCACACTGACCCTCTGACAATGCTGCACTCCCTCCACACTGACCCTCTGAAAATGCTGCTCTCCCTCCACACTGATCCTCTGACAATGCCGCACTCCCTCCATACTGACCCTCTGACAATGCTGCACTCCCTCCACACTGATCCTCTGAAAAAGCTGCACTCCTTCCACACTGACCCTCTGACTGTGTAGAACACCCTCCACACAGATCCTCTGACAATGCTGCTCTCCCTCCAAACTGTTCCCCTGACAAGGCAGCACTCCCTCCTCACTGATCCTCTGAAAATGCTGCTCTCCCTCCAAACTGATCCCCTGACAAGGCAGCACCATCTCCTCACTGATCCTCTGAAAATGCTGCTCTCCCTCCATACTGATCCTCTGACAATGCTGCACTCCCTCCACACTGATCTTCTGACAATGCTGCACTCCCTCCACACTGACTCTCTGACAATGCTGCACTCCCTCCATACTGATCCTCTGACAATGCTGCAATCTCTCCACATTGATCCTCTGACAGTGTTGCACACCCTCCACACAGATCCTCTGACAATGCTGCACTCCCTCCACACTGATCCTCTGACAATGCCGCACTGCCTCCATACTGATCCTCTGACAATGCTGCACTCCCTCCACTCTGATCCTCTGACAATGCTGCACTCCCTCCACACTGACCCTCTGACAATTCTGCACTCCCTCCATACTGACCCTCTGACAATGCTGCACTCCCGCCACACTGACCCTCTGACAATGCTGCACTCCCTCCATACTGATCCTCTGAAAATGCTGATCTCCCCCCATACTGATCCCCTGACAAGGCAGCACTCCCTCCACACTGATCCTCTGACAATGCTGCACTCCCTCCACACTGATCCCCTGAAAAGGCAGCACTCCCTCCACACTGATCCTCTGACAATGCTGCACTCCCTCCACACTGACGCTCTGACAATGCTGCACTCTCTCCACACTGACACTCTGACAATGCTGCACCCCCTCCACACTGACTCTATGACTATGCTGCACTCCCTCCACACTGATCCTCTGAAAATGCTGCACTCCCTCCACACTGACTCTATGACAATGCTGCACTCCCTCCACACTGACCCTCTGACAATGCCGCACTCCCTCCACACTGACTCAATGACAATACTGCACACCCTCCTCACTGATCCACTGACAATGCTGCACTCCGTCCATACTGATCCTCTGACAATGCTGCACTCCCTCCACAATGACCCTCTGACAATGCTGCACTACCTCCACACTGACACTCTGACAATGCTGCACTCTCTCAACACTGATCCTCTGTAAAGGCTGCACTCCCTCCACACTGACCCTCTGACATTGCTGCACTCCCTCCATCCTGACACTCTGACAATGCGGCACTCCCCCCATACTGATCCTGTGACAATGCTGCACTCCCTCTACACTGATCCTCTGACCATGCTGCACCCCCTCCATACTGACACTCTGACAATGCTGCACTCCCTCCACACTGACCCTCTGGCAATGCTGCTCTCCCTCCACAGTGATCCTCTGACAATACTGCACTCCGTCCACACTGATCCTCTGACAATGCTGCACTTCCTCCACAGTGATCCTCTGACAATGCTGCACTCCCTCCACACTGATCCTCTGACAATGCTGCACTCCCTCCACAGTGATCCTCTGACAATACTGCACTCCGTCCACACTGATCCTCTGACAATGCTCCACTCCCTCCACAGTGAACCTCTGACAATGCTGCACTCCGTCCACACTGATCCTCTGACAATGCTGCACTCCCTCCACACTGACCCTCTAACAATGCTGCACTCCCTCCACACTGATCCTCTGTCAATTCTGCACTCCCTCCATACTGACCCTCTGACAATGCTGCACTCTCTCCACACTGACCCTCTGACAATTCTGCACTCCCTCCACACTGACCCTCTGACAATTCTGCACTCCCTCCACACTGATCCTCTGACCATGCTGCAATACCTCCACACTGACCCTCTGACAATGCTGCACTCCCTACATCCTGACCCTCTGACAATGCTGCACTCCCTCCACACTGATCCTCTGACAATGCTGCACTCCCTCCACACTGACCCTCTGACAATGCAGCACTCCCTACATCCTGACCCTCTGACAATGCTGCACTCCCTCCACACTGATCCTCTGACAATTCTGCACTCCCTCCACACTGACCCTCTGACAATGCTGCACCCCCTCCACACTGACCCTCTGACAATGCTGCACTCCCTCCATACCGATCTTCTGACAATGCTGCTCTCCCTACAAACTGATCCCCTGACAATTCTGCACTCCGTCCACACTGATCCTCTGACAATGCTGCACTCCCTCCACACTGATCCTCTGACAATTCTGCACTCCCTCCACACTGATCCTCTGACAATGATGCACTCCCTCCACACTGATCCTCTGATAATGCTGCTCTCCCTACAAACTGATCCCCTGACAATTCTGCACTCCGTCCACACTGATCCTCTGACAATGCGGCACTCCCTACATCCTGACCCTCTGACAATGCTGCACTCCCGACATTCTGACCCTCTGACAATGCTGCACTGCCTCCACAGTGATCCTCTGACAATGCTGCACTCCGTCCACACTGATCCTCTGACAATTCTGCATTCCCTCCATACTGACTCTCTGACAATGCTGCACTCCCTCGACACTGACCCGCTGACAAAGGTGCACTCCCTCCATACTGACCCTCTGACAATGCTACACTCCCTCCAGACTGATCCTCGGACAATGCAGCACTTCCTCGACACTGACCCTCTGACAATGCTGCACTCCCTCCACACTGATCCTCTGAAAATGCTGCTCTCCCTCCACACTGATCCTCTGACAATTCTGCACTCCCTCCATACTCACCCTCTGACAATGCTGCACTCTCTCCACCCTGACCCTCTGACAATTCTGCACTCCCTCCATACTGATCATTTGAAAAAGCTGCACTCCCTCCACACTGACCCTCTGACCTTGTAGCACACCCTCCACACAGATCCTCTGACAATGCTGCACTCCCTCCACACTGACCCTCTGACAATGCTGCACACCCTCCTCACTGATCCTCTGAAAATGCTGCACTCCCTCCACACAGATCCTGTGACAATGCAGCACTCCCTCCACACTGACCCTCTGACAATGCTGCACACCCTCCTCACTGATCCTCTGACAATGCTGCACTCCCTCCACACTGACCCTCTGACAATTCTGCACTCCCTCCATACTGACCCTCTGACAATGCTGCACTCCCGCCACACTGACCCTCTGACAATGCTGCACTCCCTCCATACTGACCCTCTGACAATTCTGCACTCCCTCCATACTGACCCTCTGACAATGCTGCACTCCCTCCACACTGACCCTCTGACAATGCTGCACACCCTCCTCACTGATCCTCTGACAATGCTGCACTCTCTCCACACTGACCCTCTGACAATTCTGCACGCCCTCCATACTGACCCTCTGACAATGCTGCACTCCCTCCACACTGACCCTCTGACAATGCTGCACACCCTCCTCACTGATCCTCTGAAAATGTTGCACTCCCTCCACACAGATCCTCTGACAATGCTGCACTCCCTCCATACTGATCCTGTGACAATGCAGCACTCCCTCCACACTGACCCTCTGACAATGCTGCACTCCCTCCACACTGACTCTCTGACAATGCTGCACTCCCTCCACACTGACCCTCTGACAATTCTGCACTCCCTCCATACTGACCCTCTGACAATGCTGCACTCCCTCCACACTGACCCTCTGACAATGCTGCTCTCCCTCCACACTGACCCTCTGACAATGCTGCACTCCCTCCATACTGACCCTCTGACAATTCTGCACTCCCTCCATACTGACCCTCTGACAATGCTGCACTCCCGCCACACTGACCCTCTGACAATTCTGCACTCCCTCCATACTGACCCTCTGACAATGCTGCACTCCCGCCACACTGACCCTCTGACAATGCTGCACTCCCTCCACACTGATCCTCTGACAATGCTGCACTCCCTCCATACTGATCCTCTAACAAGGCTGCAATCTCTCCACATTGATCCTCTGACAGTGTTGCACACCCTCCACACAGATCCTCTGACAATGCTGCACTCCCTCCACACTGACCCTCTGACAATGCTGCACTCCCTCCACACTGACCCTCTGACAATGCTGCACTCCCTCCACACTGACCCTCTGAAAATGCTGCTCTCCCTCCACACTGATCCTCTGACAATGCCGCACTCCCTCCATACTGACCCTCTGACAATGCTGCACTCCCTCCACACTGATCCTCTGAAAAAGCTGCACTCCTTCCACACTGACCCTCTGACTGTGTAGAACACCCTCCACACAGATCCTCTGACAATGCTGCTCTCCCTCCAAACTGTTCCCCTGACAAGGCAGCACTCCCTCCTCACTGATCCTCTGAAAATGCTGCTCTCCCTCCAAACTGATCCCCTGACAAGGCAGCACCATCTCCTCACTGATCCTCTGAAAATGCTGCTCTCCCTCCATACTGATCCTCTGACAATGCTGCACTCCCTCCACACTGATCTTCTGACAATGCTGCACTCCCTCCACACTGACTCTCTGACAATGCTGCACTCCCTCCATACTGATCCTCTGACAATGCTGCAAAATCTCCACATTGATCCTCTGACAGTGTTGCACACCCTCCACACAGATCCTCTGACAATGCTGCACTCCCTCCACACTGATCCTCTGACAATGCCGCACTGCCTCCATTATGATCCTCTGACAATGCTGCACTCCCTCCACTCTGATCCTCTGACAATGCTGCACTCCCTCCACACTGACCCTCTGACAATTCTGAACTCCCTCCATACTGACCCTCTGACAATGCTGCACTCCCGCCACACTGACCCTCAGACAATGCTGCACTCCCTCCATGCTGATCCTCTGACAATGCTGCACTCCCTCCACACTGATCCTCTGACAATGCTGCACTCCCTCCACACTGACCCTCTGACAATGCTGCACTCCCTCGACACTGAACCTCCGACAATGCTGCACTCCCTCCACACTGATCCTCTGAAAATGCTGATCTCCCCCCATACTGATCCCCTTACAAGGCAGCACTCCCTCCACACTGATCCTCTGACAATGCTGCACTCCCTCCACACTGATCCCCTGACAAGGCAGCACTCCCTCCACACTGATCCTCTGACAATGCTGCACTCCCTCCACACTGACGCTCTGACAATGCTGCACTCTCTCCACACTGACACTCTGACAATGCTGCACCCCCTCCACACTGACTCTATGACTATGCTGCACTCCCTCCACACTGATCCTCTGAAAATGCTGCACTCCCTCCACACTGACTCTATGACAATGCTGCACTCCCTCCACACTGACCCTCTGACAATGCCTCACTCCCTCCACACTGACTCAATGACAATACTGCACACCCTCCTCACTGATCCACTGACAATGCTGCACTCCGTCCATACTGATCCTCTGACAATGCTGCACTCCCTCCACAATGACCCTCTGACAATGCTGCACTACCTCCACACTGACACTCTGACAATGCTGCACTCTCTCAACACTGATCCTCTGAAAAGGCTGCACTCCCTCCACACTGACCCTCTGACAATGCTGCACTCCCTCCATCCTGACCCTCTGACAATGCGGCACTCCCCCCATACTGATCCTGTGACAATGCTGCACTCCCTCTACACTGATCCTCTGACCATGCTGCACCCCCTCCATACTGACACTCTGACAATGCTGCACTCCCTCCACACTGACCCTCTGGCAATGCTGCACTCCCTCCACAGTGATGCTCTGACAATACTGCACTCCGTCCACACTGATCCTCTGACAATGCTGCACTTCCTCCACAGTGATCCTCTGACAATGCTGCACTCCCTCCACACTGATCCTCTGACAATGCTGCACTCCCTCCACAGTGATCCTCTGACAATACTGCACTCCGTCCACACTGATCCTCTGACAATGCTCCACTCCCTCCACAGTGAACCTCTGACAATGCTGCACTCCGTCCACACTGATCCTCTGACAATGGTGCACTCCCTCCACACTGACCCTCTGACAATGCTGCCCCCACCTCCACACTGAATCACTGACAATTCTGCACTCCCTCCACAGTGATCCTCTGACAATGCTGCACTCCCTCCACACTGATCCTCTGACAATGCTGCACTCCCTCCACAGTGATCCTCTGACAATACTGCACTCCGTCCACACTGATCCTCTGACAATGCTCCACTCCCTCCACAGTGAACCTCTGACAATGCTGCACTCCGTCCACACTGATCCTCTGACAATGCTGCACTCCCTCCACACTGACCCTCTGACAATGCTGCCCCCACCTCCACACTGAATCACTGAAAATGCTGCACTTCCTCCACACTGACCCTCTGACAATGCTGCCCCCACCTCCACACTGAATCACTGACAATTCTGCACTCCCTCCACAGTGATCCTCTGACAATGCTGCACTCTCTCAACACTGATCCTCTGACAATACTGCACTCCGTCCACACTGATCCTCTGACAATGCTGCACTTCCTCCACAGTGATCCTCTGACAATGCTGCACTCAGTCCACACTGATCCTCTGACAATGCTCCACTCCCTCCACAGTGAACCTCTGACAATGATGCACTCTCTCAACACTGATCCTCTGAAAATGCTCCACTCCCTCCACACTGACCCTCTGACAATTCTGCACTCCCTCCATACTCACCCTCTGACAATGCTGCACTCCCTCCACACTGACCCTCTGACAATGCTGCTCTCCCTCCACACTGATCCTCTGACAATGCTGCACTCCCTCCACAGTGATCCTCTGACAATGCTACACTCCCTCCGTGCTGACTCTCTGACAATGCTGCACACCCTCCTCACTGATCCTCTGATAATGCTACTCTCCCTCCACACTGATCCTCTGACAATGCTGCACTCCCTCCACACTGATCCTCTGAAAATGCTGATCTCCCCCCATACTGATCCCCTGACAAGGCAGCACTCCCTCCACACTGATCCTCTGACAATGCTGCACTCCCTCCACACTGATCCCCTGACAAGGCAGCACTCCCTCCACACTGATCCTCTGACAATGCTGCACTCCCTCCACACTGACGCTCTGACAATGCTGCACTCTCTCCACAAAGACACTCTGACAATGCTGCACCCCCTCCACACTGACTCTATGACTATGCTGCACTCCCTCCACACTGATCCTCTGAAAATGCTGCACTCCCTCCACACTGATCCTCTGAAAATGCTGCACTCCCTCCACACTGACCCTCTGACAATGCCGCACTCCCTCCACACTGACTCAATGACAATACTGCACACCCTCCTCACTGATCCACTGACAATGCTGCACTCCGTCCATACTGATCCTCTGACAATGCTGCACTCCCTCCACAATGACCCTCTGACAATGCTGCACTACCTCCACACTGACACTCTGACAATGCTGCACTCTCTCAACACTGATCCTCTGAAAAGGCTGCACTCCCTCCACACTGACCCTCTGACAATGCTGCACTCCCTCCATCCTGACCCTCTGACAATGCGGCACTACCCCCATACTGATCCTGTGACAATGCTGCACTCCCTCTACACTGATCCTCTGACCATGCTGCACCCCCTCCATACTGACACTCTGACAATGCTGCACTCCCTCCACACTGACCCTCTGGCAATGCTGCACTCCCTCCACAGTGATCCTCTGACAATACTGCACTCCGTCCACACTGATCCTCTGACAATGCTGCACTTCCTCCACAGTGATCCTCTGACAATGCTGCACTCCCTCCACAGTGATCCTCTGACAATGCTGCACTCCCTCCACAGTGATCCTCTGACAATACTGCACTCCGTCCACACTGATCCTCTGACAATGCTCCACTCCCTCCACAGTGAACCTCTGACAATGCTGCACTCCGTCCACACTGATCCTCTGACAATGCTGCACTCCCTCCACACTGACCCTCTGACAATGCTGCCCCCACCTCCACACTGAATCACTGACAATGCTGCACTCCCTCCACACTGACCCTCTGACAATGCTGCCCCCACCTCCACACTGAATCACTGACAATTCTGCACTCCCTCCACAGTGATCCTCTGACAATGCTGCACTCTCTCAACACTGATCCTCTGACAATACTGCACTCCGTCCACACTGATCCTCTGACAATGCTGCACTTCCTCCACAGTGATCCTCTGACAATGCTGCACTCAGTCCACACTGATCTTCTGACAATGCTCCACTCCCTCCACAGTGAACCTCTGACAATGATGCACTCTCTCAACACTGATCCTCTGAAAATGCTCCACTCCCTCCACACTGACCCTCTGACAATTCTGCACTCCCTCCATACTCACCCTCTGACAATGCTGCACTCCCTCCACACTGACCCTCTGACAATGCTGCTCTCCCTCCACACTGATCCTCTGACAATGCTGCACTCCCTCCACAGTGATCCTCTGACAATGCTACACTCCCTCCGTGCTGACTCTCTGACAATGCTGCACACCCTCCTCACTGATCCTCTGATAATGCTACTCTCCCTCCACACTGATCCTCTGACAATGCTGCACTCCCTACACACTGATCGTCTGAAAAGGCTGCACTCCCTCCACACTGACCCTCTGACAATGCAGCATTCCTTCCACACTGATCCTCTAACAAGGCTGCACTCTCTCCACATTGATCCTCTGACAATGCTGCACTCCCTCCATACTGATCCTCTAACAAGGCTGCACTCTCTCCACATTGATCCTCTGACAATGCTGCACGCCCGCTACACTGACTCTCTGACAATGCAGCACTCCCTTCACACTGACCGTCTGACAATGTTGCTCCCCCTTCACGGTGATCCTCTGACAATGCGGCACTCGCTCCACACTGACCCTCTGACAATGCTTCACTCCCTTCACACTGATCCTCTGGCAATGCTGTACTCCGTCCACACTGATCCTCTGAAAAGGCTGCACTCCCTCCACACTGACCCTCTGACAGTGTTGCACACCCTCCACACAGATCCTCTGACAATGCTGCACTCCCTCGACACTGACCCTCTGACAATGCTGCACACCCTCCAGACTGATTCTCTGACAATGCAGCACTTCCTCCAGACTGATCCTCTGACAATGCTGCACACCCTCCTCACTGATCTTCTAAAAATGCTGCTCTCCCTCCACACTGATCCTCTGACAATGCAGCACTCCCTCCATACTGACCCACTGATAATGCTGCACTCCCTCCACACTGATCATTTGAAAAAGCTGCACTCCCTCCACACTGACCCTCTGACCGTGTAGCACACCCTCCACACAGATCCTCTGACAATGCTGCACTCCCTCCACACTGATCCTCTGACAATGCAGCACTCCCTCCACACTGACCCTCTGACAATGCTGCACACCCTCCTCACTGATCCTCTGAAAATGCTGCACTCCCTCCATACTGACCCTCTGACAATGCTGCACTCCCTCCACACTGACCCTCTGACAATTCTGCACTCCCTCCATACTGACCCTCTGACAATGCTGCACTCCCGCCACACTGACCCTCTGACAATGCTGCACTCCCTCCATACTGATCCTCTGACAATGCTGCACTCCCTCCACACTGATCCTCTGACAATGCTGCATTCCCTCCACAATGATCCTCTGAAAAAGCTGCACTCCTTCCACACTGACCCTCTGACTGTGTAGAACACCCTCCACACAGATCCTCTGACAATGCTGCTCTCCCTCCAAACTGTTCCCCTGACAAGAGAGCACTCCCTCCTCACTGATCCTCTGAAAATGCTGCTCTCCCTCCAAACTGATCCCCTGACAATGCTGCACTCCCTCCACACTGATCTTCTGACAATGCTGCACTCCCTCCACACTGACTCTCTGACAATGCTGCACTCCCTCCATACTGATCCTCTGACAATGCTGCACTCCCTCCACACTGATCTTCTGACAATGCTGCACTCCCTCCATACTGATCCTCTAACAAGGCTGCAATCTCTCCACATTGATCCTCTGACAGTGTTGCACACCCTCCACACAGATCCTCTGACAATGCCGCACTGCCTCCATACTGATCCTCTGACAATGCTGCACTCCCTCCACTCTGATCCTCTGACAATGCTGCACTCCCTCCACACTGACCCTCTGACAATTCTGCACTCCCTCCATACTGACCCTCTGACAATGCTGCACTCCCGCCACACTGACCCTCTGACAATGCTGCACTCCCTCCATACTCATCCTCTGACAATGCTGCACTCCCTCCACACTGATCCTCTGACAATGCTGCACTCTCTCCACACTGACCCTCTGAGAATGCTGCACTCCCTCCACACTGACCCTCTGACAATGCTGCACTCCCTCCACACTGATCCCCTGACAAGGCAGCACTCCCTCCACACTGATCCTCTGACAATGCTGCACTCCCTCCACACTGATCCCCTGACAAGGCAGCACTCCCTCCACACTGATCCTCTGACAATGCTGCACTCCCTCCACACTGACGCTCTGACAATGCTGCACTCTCTCCACACTGACACTCTGACAATGCTGCACTCCCTCCACACTGACGCTCTGACAATGCTGCACTCTCTCCACACTGACACTCTGACAATGCTGCACCCCCTCCACACTGACTCTATGACTATGCTGCACTCCCTCCACACTGATCCTCTGAAAATGCTGCACTCCCTCCACACTGACTCTATGACAATGCTGCACTCCCTCCACACTGACCCTCTGACAATGCCGCACTCCCTCCACACTGACTCAATGACAATACTGCACACCCTCCTCACTGATCCACTGACAATGCTGCACTCCGTCCAGACTCATCCTCTGACAATGCTGCACTCCCTCCACAATGACCCTCTGACAATGCTGCACTACCTCCACACTGACACTCTGACAATGCTGCACTCTCTCAGCACTGATCCTCTGAAAAGGCTGCACTCCCTCCACACTGACCCTCTGACAATGCTGCACTCCCTCCATCCTGACCCTCTGACAATGCGGCACTCCCCCCATACTGATCCTGTGACAATGCTGCACTCCCTCTACACTGATCCTCTGACCATGCTGCACCCCCTCCATACTGACACTCTGACAATGCTGCACTCCCTCCACACTGACCCTCTGGCAATGCTGCACTCCCTCCACAGTGATCCTCTGACAATACTGCACTCCGTCCACACTGATCCTCTGACAATGCTGCACTTCCTCCACAGTGATCCTCTGACAATGCTGCACTCCCGCCACACTGACCCTCTGACAATGCTGCACTCCCTCCATACTGATCCTCTGACAATGCTGCACTCCCTCCACACTGATCCTCTGACAATGCTGCACTCTCTCCACACTGACCCTCTGACAATGCTGCACTCTCTCCACACTGACACTCTGACAACGCTGCACTCCCTCCACACTGATCCTCTGACAATGCTCCACTCCCTCCACAGTGAACCTCTGACAATGCTGCACTCCGTCCACACTGGCCCTCTGACAATGCTGCACACCCTCCTCACTGACCCTCTGACAATGCTGCCCCCACCTCCACACTGAATCACTGACAATGCTGCACTCCCTCCACACTGACCCTCTGACAATGCTGCCCCCACCTCCACACTGAATCACTGACAATTCTAACTCCCTCCACAGTGATCCTCTGACAATGCTGCACTCTCTCAACACTGATCCTCTGACAATACTGCACTCCGTCCACACTGATCCTCTGACAATGCTGCACTTCCTCCACAGTGATCCTCTGACAATGCTGCACTCAGTCCACACTGATCCTCTGACAATGCTACAATCCCTCCACAGTGAACTTCTGACAATGTTGCACTCTCTCAACACTGATCCTCTGAAAATGCTCCACTCCCTCCACACTGACCCTCTGACAATGCTGCACTCCCTCCATCCTGACCCTCTGACAGTGCTGCACTCCCTCCACACTGACCCTCTGACAATGCTGCACTCTCTC
Organism: Chiloscyllium punctatum; assembly: GCF_047496795.1. Taxonomy (NCBI): domain Eukaryota; kingdom Metazoa; phylum Chordata; class Chondrichthyes; order Orectolobiformes; family Hemiscylliidae; genus Chiloscyllium; species Chiloscyllium punctatum. Next base: position 8,846,475 of record NC_092788.1, read on the forward strand.
AACACTGATCCTCTGAAAAGTCTGCACTCCCTCCACACTGACCCTCTGACAATGCTGCACTCCCTCCATCCTGACCCTCTGACAGTGCTACACTACCTCCATACTGACCCTCTAACATGGTGCACTCCCTCCACACTAATCCTCTGACAATGCTGCACTCCCTCCTCACTGATCCTCTGACAATGCTGCACTCCCTCCACACTGACCCTCTGACAATACTGTACTCCCTCCACACTGACCCTCTGACAATGCTGCAGTCCCTGCATACTGTACCACTGACAATGCAGCACTCCGTCCACACTGATCCTCTGACAATGCTGCAATACCTCCACATTGATCCTCTGACAATGCTGCACTCTCTCCACACTGACCCTCTGACAATGCTGCACTCCCTCCACACTGACCCTCTGACAATGCTGCACTCCCTCCACACTGACCCTCTGACAATGCTGCACTCCCTCCACACTGATCCTCTGACAATGCTTCACTCCCTCGACACTGACCCTCTGACAATGCTGTACTCCCTCCACACTGACCCTCTGACAATGCTGCACTCCCTGCACACTGTACCACTGACAATGCTGCACTCCTTCCATACTGACTCTTTGACAATGCTGCACTCCCTCCAAAGTGATCCTCTGACAATGCTGCACTCCCTCCATACTGATCCTCTGACAATGTTGCACTCCCTCCACACTGACCCTCTGACAATGCTGCACTCCCTCCAGACTGACCCTCTGACAATGTTGCACTCCCTCCATACTGATCCTCTGACAATGTTGCACCCCCTCCACACTGACCCTCTGACAATTCTGCACTCCCTCCATACTGATCCTCTGACAATGTTGCACCCCGTCCATACTGATCTTCTGACAATGCAGCACTTCCTCCACACTGATCGTCTGACAATGCTGCACTCCCTCGACAATGACCCTCTGACACTGCTGCACTCCCTCCAGACAGATCCTCTGACAATGCAGCACTTCCTCGACACTGACCCTCTGAAAATGCTCCACTCCCTCCACACTGATCCTCTGAAAATGCTGCACTCCCTCCACACTGATCCTCTGACAATGCTGCACTCCCTCCACACTGACCCTCTGACAATGCTGCACTCCCTCCACACTGATCATCTGACAATGCTGCACTCCCTCCAGACTGATCCTCTGACAATTCTGCACTCCCTCCATAATGATACTCTGACAATTCTGCACACCCTCCATACTGACTCACTGACAATGCTGCACTCCCTCCACACTGATCCTCTGACAATGCTGCAACCCCTCCACACTGACCCTCTGACAATGCTGCACTCCCTCCACACTGATCCTCTGACAATGCTGCCCCCACCTCCACAATGAATCACTGACAATTCTGCACCCCCACCACACTGACCCTCTGACAATGCTGCACTACCTCCACACTGACCCTCTGACAATGCTGCACTCTCTCAACACTAATCCTCTGAAAAGACTGCACTCCCTCAACACTGACCCTCTGACAATGCTGCACTCCCTCCATCCTGACCCTCTATGAGTGATACACTCCCCCCATACTGATCCTGTGACAATGCTGCACTCCCTCCACACTGATTATCTGACCGTGCGGCACCCCCTCCATACTGATCCTCTGACAATGCTGCACTCCCTCCACACTGATCGTCTGAAAAGGCTGCACTCCCTACACACTGACCCTCTGACAATGCAGCACTCCCTGCACACTGATCATGTTACAATGCTGCACTACCTCCACACTGACCCTCTGACAATGCTGCACTCCCAACACACTGATCCTCTGACAATGCTGCACTCCCTCCACACTGACCCTCTGACAATGCTGTACTCCCTCCACACTAACCCTCTGACAATGCTGCACTCCCTGCACACTGTACCACTGACAATGCTGCACTCCCTCCATACTGACTCTCTGACAATGCTGCAGTCCCTCCACACTGACCCTCTGAGAGTGATACACTCCCCCCATACTGATCCTGTGACAATGCTGCACTCCCTCCACACTGATTATCTGACCATGCGGCACCCCCTCCATACTGATCCTCTGACAATGCTGCACTCCCCCCACACTGACCCTCTGACAATGCTGCACTCCCCCCACACTGACCCTCTGACAATGCTGCACTCCCCCCACACTGACCCTCTGACAATGGTGCACTCCCTCCACACTGATCCTCTGACAATGCTGCACTCCCTCCTCACTGATCCTCTGACAATGCTGCACTCCCTCCACACTGACCCTCTGACAATGCTGTACTCCCTCCACACTAACCCTCTGACAATGCTGCACTCCCTGCACACTGTACCACTGACAATGCTTCACTCCCTCCATACTGACTCTCTGACAATGCTGCAGTCCCTCCACACTGATCCTCTGACAATGCTGCACTCCCTCCATACTGATCCTCTGACAATGCTGCACTCCCTCAATACTGATCCTCAGACAATGCTGCACTCCCTCCAGACTGATCCTTTGACAATGTTGCACCCCCTCCACACTTACCCTCTGACAATGCTTCACTCCCTCCATACTGATCCTCTGACAATGCAGCACTTGCTCCACACTGAACGTCTGACAATGCTGCACTCCCTCGACAATGACCCTCTGACAAAGCTGCACTCCCTCCAGACTGATCCTCTGACAATGCAGCACTTCCTCGACACTGACCCTCTGAAAATGCTCCACTCCCTCCACACTGATCCTCTGAAAATGCTGCTCTCCCTCCACACTGATCCTCTGACAATGCTGCACTCCCTCGACAATGACCCTCTGACAAATCTGCACTCCCTCCAGACTGATCCTCTGACAATGCAGCATTTCTTCGACACTGACCCTCTGAAAATGCTCCACTCCCTCCATCCTGACCCTCTGAGAGTGATACACTCCCCCCATACTGATCCTGTGACAATGCTGCACTCCCTCCACACTGATTATCTGACCATGCTGCACCCCCTCCATACTGACGCTCTGACAATGGTGCACTCCCTCCACACTGATCCTCTGACAATGCTGCACTCCCTCCACACTGACCCTCTGACAATGCTGCACTCCCTCCAGACTGATCCTCTGACAATGCAGCACTTCCTCGACACTGACCCTCTGACAATGCTGCTCTGCCTCCACACTGATCCTCTGAAAATGCTGGTCTCCCTCCACACTGATCCTCTGACCATGCTGCACCCCCTCCATACTGACCGTCTGACAATGGTGCACTCCCTCCACACTGATCCTCTGACAATGATGCACTCCCTCCTCACTGATCCTCTGACAATGCTGCACTCCCTCCATACTGACTCTCTGACAATGCTGCACTCCCTCCAGACTGATCCTCTGACAATGCAGCACTCGCTCGACACTGACCCTCTGACAATTCTGCTCTCCCTCCATAATGATACTCTGACAATTCTGCACACCCTCCATACTGACTCTCTGACAATGCTGCACTCCCTCCACACTGATCCTCTGACAATGCTGCACTCCCACCACACTGACCCTCTGACAATGCTGCATTCCCTCCACACTGATCCTCTGACAATGCTGCACTCCCTCCAGACTGATCCTCTGACAATGCAGCACTTCCTCGACACTGACCCTCTGAAAATGCTCCACTACCTCCATACTGACCCTATGAAAATGCTGCTCTCCCTCCATACTGATCCTCAGACAAAGCTGCACTCGCTCGACACTGACCCTCTGACAATTCTGCACTCCCTCCACACTGACCCTATGAAAATGCTGCTCTCCCTCCATACTGATCCTCAGACAAAGCTGCACTCGCTCGACACTGACCCTCTGACAATTCTGCACTCCCACCATAATGATACTCTGACAATTCTGCACTCCCTCCATACTGATCCTCTGACAATTCTGCACTCCCTCCATACTGACCCTCTGACAATGCTCCACTCCCTCCACACTGACCCTCTGACAATGCTGCACTCCCTCCACACTGATCCTCTGACAATGCTTCACTCCCTCGACACTGACCCTCTGACAATGCTGTACTCCCTCCACACTGACCCTCTGACAATCCTGCACTCCCTGCACACTGTACCACTGACAATGCTGTACTCCCTCCACACTGACCCTCTGACAATGCTGCACTCCCTGCACACTGTACCACTGACAATGCTGCACTCCCTCCATACTGACTCTCTGACAATGCTGCACTCCATCCACACTAATCCTCTGACAATGCTGCACTCCCTCCATACTGATCCTCAGACAATGCTGCACTCCCTCCATACTGATCCTCTGACAATGTTGCACCCCCTCCACACTGACCCTCTGACAATGCTGCAATCCCTCCACACTGATCCTCTGACAATGCAGCACTTCCTCCACACTGATCGTCTGACAATGCTGCACTCCCTCGACAATGACCCTCTGACACTGCTGCACTCCCTCCAGACTGACCCTCTGACAATGCTGCACTCCCTCCAGACTGATCCTCTGACAATGCAGCACTTCCTCCACACTGATCGTCTGACAATGCTGCACTCCCTCGACAATGACCCTCTGACACTGCTGCACTCCCTCCAGACTGACCCTCTGAAAATGCTGCTCTCCCTCCACACTGACCCTCTGACAATTCTGCATTCCCACCATAATGATACTCTGACAATTCTGCACTCCCTCCATACAGATCCTCAGACAATGCTGCACTCCCTCCAAACTGATCCTCTGACAATGCTGCACCCCCTCCACACTGATCCTGTGACAATGCTGCACTCCCTCCACAGTGATCCTCTGACAATGCCGCACTCCGTCCACACTGATCCTCTGACAATGCTGCAATACCTCCACATTGATCCTCTGACAATGCTGCACTCTCTCCACACTGACCCTCTGACAATGCTGCACTCCCTCCATACTGATCCTCTGACAATTCTGCACTCCCTCCATACTGACCCTCTGACAATGCTGCACTCCCTCCACACTAATCCTCTGACAATGCTGCACTCCCTCCACACTGATCCACTGACAATGCTCCACTCCCTCCACACTGATCCTCTTAAAATGCTGCTCTCCCTCCACACTGATCCTCAGACAATGCTGCACTCGCTCGACACTGACCCTCTGACAATTCTGCACTCCCACCATAATGATACTCTGACAATTCTGCTCTCCCTCCATACTGATCCTCAGACAATGCTGCACTCCCTCCATACTGATCCTCTGACAATGCTGCACCCCCTCCACACTGACCCTCTGACAATGCTGCACTCCCTGCACACTGTACCACTGACAATGCTGCACTCCCTCCATACTGACACTCTGACAATGCTGCACTCTCTCAACACTGATCCTCTGAAAAGACTGCACTCCCTCCACACTGACCCTCTGACAATGCTGCACTCCCTCCATCCTGACCCTCTGACAGTGCTACACTCCCCCCATACTGATCCTGTGACAATGGTGCACTCCCTCCACACTGACCCTCAGACAATGCTGCACTCCCTCCACACTGATCCTCTGACAATGCTGCACTTTCTCCATCCTGACCCTCTGACAGTGCTACACTCCCCCCATACTGATCCTCTGATAATGCTGCACTCCCTCCACACTGACCCTCTGACAATGCTGCAGTCCTCGACACTGACCATCTGACAATGCTGCACATCCTTCTCACTGATCCTCTGAAAATGCTGCTCTCCCTCCACACTGATCCTGTGACAATGCCGCACTTTCTCCATAATGATCCTCTGACAATGCTGCACTCCCTCCACACTGATCGTCTGAAAAGGCTGCACTCCCTCCACACTGATCCTCTGAAAATGCTGCACTCCCTCCACACTGATCCTCTGACAATGCTGCACTCACTCCACACTGACTCTCTGACAATGCTGCACTCCCTCCACACTGACCCTCTGACAATGCTGCACACTCTCCTCACTGATCCACTGACAATGCTGCACTCCCTCCACACTGACCCTCTGACAATGCTGTACTCCCTCCACACTGACCCTCTTACAATGCGGCACTCCCTGCATTCTGTACCACTGACAATGCAGCACTCCCTCCATACTGACTCTCTGACAATGCTGCACTCCCTCCACACTGATCCTCTGACAATGCTGCACTCCCTCCACACTGATCCTCTGACAATGCTGCACTCCCTCCACACTGATCCTCTGACAATGCTGCACTCCCTCCACAGTGATCCTCTGACAATGCCGCACTCCGTCCACACTGATCCTCTGACAATGCTGCAATACCTCCACATTGATCCTCTGACAATGCTGCACTCTCTCCACACTGACCCTCTGACAATGCTGCACTCCCTCCATACTGATCCTCTGACAATTCATCACTCCCTCCATACTGACCCTCTGACAATGCTGCACTCCCTCCACACTAATCCTCTGACAATGCTGCACTCCCTCCACACTGATCCTCTGACAATGCCGCACTCCCTCCACACTGACTCTCCGACAATGCTGCACTCCCTCCACACTGATCCTCTGACAATGCTTCACTCCCTCGACACTTACCCTCTGACAATGCTGTACTCCCTCCACACTGACCCTCTGACAATGCTGCACTCCCTGCACACTGTACCACTGACAATGCTGCACTCCCTCCATACTGACTCTCTGACAATGCTGCACTCCCTCCAAAGTGATCCTCTGACAATGCTGCACTCCCTCCATACTGATCCTCTGACAATGCTGCACTCTCTCCACACTGACCCTCTGACAATGCTGCACTCCCTCCATACTGATCCTCTCACAATGTTGCACCCCCTCCACACTGACCCTTTGAAAATGCTGCTCTCCCTCCACTCTGATCCTCTGACAATGCTGCACTCGCTCGACACTGACCCTCTGACAATTCTGCACTCCCTCCATAATGATACTCTGACAATTCTGCACACCCTCCATACTGACTCTCTGACAATGCTGTACTCCCTCCACACTGATCCTCTGACAATGCTGCACTCCCTCCACACTGATCCTCTGACAATGCTGCACTCCCTCCAGACTGATCCTCTGACAATGCAGCACTTCCTCGACACTGACCCTCTGACAATTCTGCACTCCCTCCAGACTGATCCTCAGACAATGCTGCACTCCCTCCATACTGATCCTCTGACAATGCTGCACTCCCTCCACACTGACCCTCTGACAATGCTGCACTCCCTCCACACTGATCCTGTGACAATGCTGCCCCCACCTCCACAATGAATCACTGACAATTCTGCACCCCCTCCACCCTGACCCTCCGACAATGCTGCACTATCTCCTCACTGACGCTCTGACAATGCTGCACTCTCTCAACACTAATCCTCAGAAAAGACTGCACTCCCTCAACACTGACCCTCTGACAATGCTGCACTCCCTCCATCCTGACCCTCTGAGAGTGATACACTCCCCCCATACTGATCCTGTGACAATGCTGCACTCCCTCCACACTGATTATCTGACCATGCTGCACCCCCTCCATACTGACGCTCTGACAATGGTGCACTCACTCCACACTGATCCTCTGACAATGCTGCACTCCCTCCTCACTGATCCTCTGACAATGCTGCACTCCCTCCACACTGTCCCTCTGACAATGCTGTACTCCCTCCACCCTGACCCTCTGACAATGCTGCACTCCCTGCACACTGTACCACTGACAATGCTGCACTCCCTCCATACTGGCACTCTGACAATGCTGCAGTCCCTCCACACTGATCCTCTGACAATGCTGCACTCCCTCCACACTGATCCTCTGACAATGCTGCACTCCCTCCATACTGATCCTCAGACAATGCTGCACTCCCTCCAGACTGATCCTCTGACAATGTTGCACCCCCTCCACACTTACCCTCTGACAATGCTTCACTTCCTCCACACTGATCCTCTGACTATGCTGCCCCCACCTCCACACTGAATCACTGACAATTCTGCACCCCCTCCACACTGACCCTCTGACAATGCTGCACTACCTCCACACTGACCCTCTGACAATGCTGCACTCTCTCAACACTGATCCTCTGAAAAGACTGCACTCCCTCCACACTGATCCTCTGACAATGCTGCACTCCCTCCACACTGACCCTCTGACAATGCTGCACTCCCTCCACACTGATCCTCTGACAATGCTTCACTCCCTCGACACAGACCCGCTGACAAAGATTAACTCCCTCCATACTGATCCTCTGACAATGCAGCACTTGCTCCACACTGAACGTCTGACAATGCTGCACTCCCTCGACAATGACCCTCTGACAAAGCTGCACTCCCTCCAGACTGATCCTCTGACAATGCAGCACTTCCTCGACACTGGCACTCTTAAAATGCTCCACTCCCTCCACACTGATCCTCTGAAAATGCTGCTCTCCCTCCACACTGATCCTCTGACAATACTGGACTCTCTCGACACTATCCCTCTGACAATTCTGCACTCCCTCCATAATGATACTCTGACAATTCTGCACACCCTCCATACTGACTCACTGACAATGCTGCACTCCCTCCACACTGATCCTCTGACAATGCTGCACTCCCTCCACACTGACCCTCTGACAATGCTGCACTGCCTCCAGACTGATCCTCTGACAATGCAGCACTTCCTCGACACTGATCCTCTGACAATGCTGCTCTGCCTCCACACTGATCCTCTGAAAATGCTGGTCTCCCTCCACACTGATCCTCTGACCATGCTGCACCCCCTCTATACTGACTGTCTGACAATGGTGCACTCCCTCCACACTGATCCTCTGACAATGATGCACTCCCTCCTCACTGATCCTCTGACAATGCTGCACTCCCTCCATACTGACTCTCTGACAATGCTGCACTTCCTCCACACTGATCCTCTGAAAATGCTGCACTCCCTCCACACTGATCATCTGACAATGCTGCACTCCCTCCACACGGATCCTCTGACAATGCTGCACTCCCTCGACAATGACCCTCTGACAATGCTGCACTCCCTCCAGACTGATCCTCTGACAATGCAGCACTTCCTCCACACTGATCCTCTGACAATGCTCCACTCCCTCCACACTGATCCTCTGAAAATGCTGCTCTCCCTCCACACTGATCCTCTGACAATGCTGCACTCGCTCGACACTAAACCTCTGGCAATTCTGCACTCCCTCCATAATGATACTCTGACAATTCTGCACACCCTCCATACTGACTCTCTGACAATGCTGCACTCCCTCCACACTGATCCTCTGACAATGCTGCACTCCCTCCACACTGATCCTCTGACAATGCGGCTCTCCCTCCACACTGATCCTGTGACAATGCTGCACTCCCTCCACACTGATCCTCTGACAATGCTGCACTCCCTCCATACTGATCCTCTGACAATGCCGCACTCCCTCCACACTGACTCTCCGACAATGCTGCACTCCCTCCACACTGATCCTCTGACAATGCTTCACTCCCTCGACACTTACCCTCTGACAATGCTGCCCCCACCTCCACAATGAATCACTGACAATTCTGCACCCCCTCCACCCTGACCCTCCGACAATGCTGCACTATCTCCACACTGACCCTCTGACAATGCTGCACTCTCTCAACACTAATCCTCAGAAAAGACTGCACTCCCTCAACACTGACCCTCTGACAATGCTGCACTCCCTCCATCCTGACCCTCTCAGAGTGATACACTCCCCCCATACTGATCCTGTGACAATGCTGCACTCCCTCCACACTGATTATCTGACCATGCTGCACCCCCTCCATACTGACGCTCTGACAATGGTGCACTCACTCCACACTGATCCTCTGACAATGCTGCACTCCCTCCTCACTGATCCTCTGACAATGCTGCACTCCCTCCACACTGTCCCTCCGACAATGCTGTACTCCCTCCACACTGACCCTCTGACAATGCTGCACTCCCTGCACACTGTACCACTGACAATGCTGCACTCCCTCCATACTGACTCTCTGACAATGCTGCACTCCCTCCAAAGTGATCCTCTGACAATGCTGCACTCCCTCCATACTGATCCTCTGACAATGCTGCACTCTCTCCACACTGACCCTCTGACAATGCTGCACTCCCTCCATACTGATCCTCTCACAATGTTGCACCCCCTCCACACTGACCCTTTGAAAATGCTGCTCTCCCTCCACTCTGATCCTCTGACAATGCTGCACTCGCTCGACACTGACCCTCTGACAATTCTGCACTCCCTCCATAATGATACTCTGACAATTCTGCACACCCTCCATACTGACTCTCTGACAATGCTGTACTCCCTCCACACTGATCCTCTGACAATGCTGCACTCCCTCCACACTGATCCTCTGACAATGCTGCACTCCCTCCAGACTGATCCTCTGACAATGCAGCACTTCCTCGACACTGACCCTCTGACAATTCTGCACTCCCTCCAGACTGATCCTCAGACAATGCTGCACTCCCTCCATACTGATCCTCTGACAATGCTGCACTCCCTCCACACTGACCCTCTGACAATGCTGCACTCCCTCCACACTGATTCTCTGACAATGCTGCCCCCACCTCCACAATGAATCACTGACAATTCTGCACCCCCTCCACCCTGACCCTCCGACAATGCTGCACTATCTCCACACTGACGCTCTGACAATGCTGCACTCTCTCAACACTAATCCTCAGAAAAGACTGCACTCCCTCAACACTGACCCTCTGACAATGCTGCACTCCCTCCATCCTGACCCTCTGAGAGTGATACACTCCCCCCATACTGATCCTGTGACAATGCTGCACTCCCTCCACACTGATTATCTGACCATGCTGCACCCCCTCCATACTGACGCTCTGACAATGGTGCACTCACTCCACACTGATCCTCTGACAATGCTGCACTCCCTCCTCACTGATCCTCTGACAATGCTGCACTCCCTCCACACTGTCCCTCTGACAATGCTGTACTCCCTCCACCCTGACCCTCTGACAATGCTGCACTCCCTGCACACTGTACCACTGACAATGCTGCACTCCCTCCATACTGGCACTCTGACAATGCTGCAGTCCCTCCACACTGATCCTCTGACAATGCTGCACTCCCTCCACACTGATCCTCTGACAATGCTGCACTCCCTCCATACTGATCCTCAGACAATGCTGCACTCCCTCCAGACTGATCCTCTGACAATTTTGCACCCCCTCCACACTTACCCTCTGACAATGCTTCACTTCCTCCACACTGATCCTCTGACTATGCTGCCCCCACCTCCACACTGAATCACTGACAATTCTGCACCCCCTCCACACTGACCCTCTGACAATGCTGCACTACCTCCACACTGACCCTCTGACAATGCTGCACTATCTCAACACTGATCCTCTGAAAAGACTGCACTCCCTCCACACTGATCCTCTGACAATGCTGCACTCCCTCCACACTGACCCTCTGACAATGCTGCACTCCCTCCACACTGATCCTCTGACAATGCTTCACTCCCTCGACACAGACCCGCTGACAAAGATTAACTCCCTCCATACTGATCCTCTGACAATGCAGCACTTGCTCCACACTGAACGTCTGACAATGCTGCACTCCCTCGACAATGACCCTCTGACAAAGCTGCACTCCCTCCAGACTGATCCTCTGACAATGCAGCACTTCCTCGACACTGGCACTCTTAAAATGCTCCACTCCCTCCACACTGATCCTCTGAAAATGCTGCTCTCCCTCCACACTGATCCTCTGACAATACTGGACTCTCTCGACACTATCCCTCTGACAATTCTGCACTCCCTCCATAATGATACTCTGACAATTCTGCACACCCTCCATACTGACTCACTGACAATGCTGCACTCCCTCCACACTGATCCTCTGACAATGCTGCACTCCCTCCACACTGACCCTCTGACAATGCTGCACTGCCTCCAGACTGATCCTCTGACAATGCAGCACTTCCTCGACACTGATCCTCTGACAATGCTGCTCTGCCTCCACACTGATCCTCTGAAAATGCTGGTCTCCCTCCACACTGATCCTCTGACCATGCTGCACCCCCTCTATACTGACTGTCTGACAATGGTGCACTCCCTCCACACTGATCCTCTGACAATGATGCACTCCCTCCTCACTGATCCTCTGACAATGCTGCACTCCCTCCATACTGACTCTCTGACAATGCTGCACTTCCTCCACACTGATCCTCTGAAAATGCTGCACTCCCTCCACACTGATCATCTGACAATGCTGCACTCCCTCCACACGGATCCTCTGACAATGCTGCACTCCCTCGACAATGACCCTCTGACAATGCTGCACTCCCTCCAGACTGATCCTCTGACAATGCAGCACTTCCTCCACACTGATCCTCTGACAATGCTCCACTCCCTCCACACTGATCCTCTGAAAATGCTGCTCTCCCTCCACACTGATCCTCTGACAATGCTGCACTCGCTCGACACTAAACCTCTGGCAATTCTGCACTCCCTCCATAATGATACTCTGACAATTCTGCACACCCTCCATACTGACTCTCTGACAATGCTGCACCCCCTCCACACTGATCCTCTGACAATGCTGCACTCCCTCCACACTGATCCTCTGACAATGCTGCTCTCCCTCCACACTGATCCTGTGACAATGCTGCACTCCCTCCACACTGATCCTCTGACAATGCTGCACTCCCTCCATAATGATCCTCTGACAATGCTGCACTCCCTCCACACTGATCGTCCGAAAAGGCTGCACTCCCTACACACTGACCCTCTGACAATGCAGCACTCCGTGCACACAGATCATGTTACAATGCTGCACTACCTCCACACTGACCCTCTGACAATGCTGCACTCCCAACACACTGATCCTCTGACAATGCTGCATTCCCTCCACACTGATCCTCTGACAATGCTGCACTCCCACCACACTGATCCTCTGACAATGCTGCACTCCCTCCACACTGACTCTCTGACAATGCTGCACTCCCTCCACACTGACCCTCTGACAATGCTGCACACCCTCCTCACTGATCCACTGACAATGCTGCACTCCCTCCATACTGATCCTCTGACAATGCTGCACTCCCTCCATACTGATCCTCTGACAATGCAGCACCCCCTCCACACTGACCCTCTGACAATGCTGCACTCTCAACACACTGATCCTCTGACAATGCTGCACTCCCTCCACACTGACCCTCAGACAAAGCTGTACTCACTCCACACTGACCCTCTGACAATGCTGCACTCCCTCCACACTGATCCTCTGACAATGCTGCACTCCCTCCACACTGATCCTCTGACAATGCTGCACTCCCTCCACAGTGATCCACTGACAATGCTGCACTCCGTCCACACTGATCCTCTGACAATGCTGCAATACCTCCACACTGATCCTCTGATAATGCTGCACTCTCTCCACACTGACCCTCTGACAATGCTGCACTCCCTCGACACTGACCCTCTGACAATGCTGCTCTCCCTCCACACTGATCCTCTGACAATGCTGCACTCTCTCGACACTTACCCTCTGACAATTCTGCACTCCGTCCATAATGATACTCTGACAATTCTGCACACCCTCCATACTGACTCTCTGACAATGCTGCACTCCCTCCACACTGATCCTCTGACAATGCTGCACTCCCTCCACACTGACCCTCTGACAATTCTGCACTCCCTCCATACTGATCCTCTGACAATGCTGCACTCCCTCCACACTGACCCTCTGACAATGCTGCACTCCCTCCACACTGACCCTCTGACAATGTTGCATTCCCTCCACACTAATCCTCTGACAATGCTGCACTCCCTCCACACTGATCCCCTGACCATGCTGCACTCTCTCCACACTGATCTTCTGACATTGCTGCTCTCCCTCCACACTGATCCTCTGACAATGCTGCTCTCCCTCTACACTGATCCTCTGACAATGCAGCACTCCCTCCATACTGACCTTCTGACAATGCTGCACTCCCTCCACACTGACTCTCTGACAATGCTGCACTCCCTCCACACTGACCCTCTGACAATGCTGCACTCTCTCCACACTATCTTCTGACAATGCAGCACTCCCTCCACACTGCTCCTCTGACAATGCTGCACTCGCTCCATACCGATTCTCTGACAATGCTGCTCTCCCTCCACACTGATCGTCTGACAATGCCGCACTCCCTCCATACTGATCCTCTGACAATGCTGCACTCCCTCCACACTGATCCTCTGAAAAGGCAGCACTCCCTCCACACTGTCCCACTGACAATGCTGCACTCCCTTCACACTGATCCTCTGACAATGCTGCACTCCCTCCACACTAATCCTCTGACATGGCTGCACTCCCTCCACACTGATCCTCTGACAATGCTGCACTCTCTCCACACTGATCTTCTGACATTGCTGCTCTCCCTCCACACTGTACCACTGACAACGCTGCACTCCCTTCATACTGATCCTGTGACAATGCTGCACTGCCTCCACACTGATCCTCTGACAATGCTGCACGCCCTCCACACTGATCCTCTGACAATGCTGCACTCCCTCCACACTAATCCTCTGACAATGCTGCACTCCCTCCACACTGATCCCCTGACAATGCTGCACTCTCTCCACACTGATCTTCTGACATTGCTGCTCTCCCTCCACACTGATCCTCTGACAATGCTGCTCTCCCTCTACACTGATCCTCTGACAATTCAGCACTCCCTCCATACTGACCTTCTGACAATGCCGCACTCCCTCCACACTGACCCTCTGACAATGCTGCACTCCCTCCACACTGACCCTCTGACAATGCTGCACTCTCTCCACACGATCTTCTGACAATGCAGCACTCCCTCCACACCGCTCCTCTGACAATGCTGCACTCGCTCCACACTGACCCTCTGACAATGCTGCACTCCCTCCACACTGATCCTCTGACAATGCTGCACTCCCTCCATACCGATTCTCTGACAATGCTGCACTCTCTCCACACTATCCTCTGACAATGCTGCACTGCCTCCACACTGATCCTCTGACAATGCTGCACTCCCTCCTCACTGATCCTCTGAAAATGCTGCTCTCCCTCCACACTGATCCTCAGACAATGCAGCACTCCCTCCACACTGATCATGTTACAATGATGCACTACCTCCACACTGACCCTCTGACAATGTTGCATTCCCTCCACACTAATCCTCTGACAATGCTGCACTCCCTCCACACTGATCCCCTGACCATGCTGCACTCTCTCCACACTGATCTTCTGACATTGCTGCTCTCCCTCCACACTGATCCTCTGACAATGCTGCTCTCCCTCTACACTGATCCTCTGACAATGCAGCACTCCCTCCATACTGACCTTCTGACAATGCTGCACTCCCTCCACACTGACTCTCTGACAATGCTGCACTCCCTCCACACTGACCCTCTGACAATGCTGCACTCTCTCCACACTATCTTCTGACAATGCAGCACTCCCTCCACACTGCTCCTCTGACAATGCTGCACTCGCTCCATACCGATTCTCTGACAATGCTGCACTCCCTACACACTGATCCTCTGACAATGCTGCACTCCCTCCACACTGACCCTCTGACAATTCTGCACTCCCTCCATACTGATCCTCTGACAATGCTGCGCTCCCTCCACACTGACCCTCTGACAATGCTGCACTCCCTCCATACTGACCCTTTGACAATGCTGCACTCCCTCCACACTGATCCCCTGACCATGCTGCACTCTCTCCACACTGATATTCTGACAAAGCTGAACTCCCTCCACACTGACCCTCTGACAATTCTGCACTCCCTCCACACTGATCCTGTGACAATGCTGCATTCCCTCCATACTGATCCTCTGAAAATGCTGCTCTCCCTCCACACTGATCTTCTGACAATGCAGCACTCCCCCAAACTGACCCCCTGACAGTGTAAAACACCCTCCACACAGATCCTCTGACAATGCTGCACTCCCTCGACACTGACCCTCAGACAATGCTGCACACACTCCAGACTGATCCTCTGACAATGACGCTCTCCCTCAATACTGATCCTCTGACAATGCTGCACTCCCTCCACACTGATCCTCTGAAAAGGCAGCACTCCCTCCACACTGACCCACTGACAATGCTGCACTCCCTTCACACTGATCCACTGACAATGCTGCACTCCCTCCACACTAATCCTCTGACAATGCTGCACTCCCTCCACACAGATCCCCTGACAATGCTGCACTCTCTCCACACTGATCTTCTGACATTGCTGCTCTCCCTCCACACTGTACCACTGACAACGCTGCACTCCCTTCATACTGATCCTGTGACAATGCTGCACTGCCTCCACACTGATCCTCTGACAATGCTGCTCTCCCTCAACACTGATCCTCTGACAATTCTGTACCCCCTCCACACTAACACTCTCACAATGCTGCACTCTCTCCACACTATCTTCTGACAATGCAGCACTCCCTCCACACTGCTGCTCTGACAATGCTGCACTCCCTCCACATTGACCCTCTGACAATGCTGCACTCCCTCCACACTGACCCTCTGACAATGCTGCACTCTCTCCACACTATCTTCTGACAATGCAGCACTCCCTCCACACTGCTCCTCTGACAATGCTGCACTCCATCCACTCTAATCCTCTGACAATGCTGCAACACCTCCACACTGAACCTCTGACAATGCTGCACTCTCTCCACACTATCCTCTGACAATGCAGCACTCCCTCCACACTGATTCTCTGACAATGCTGCACTGCCTCCACACTGACCCTTTGACAATGCTGCACCCCCTTCACACTGATCCTCTGACAATTCTGCACTCCCTCCACACTGATCCTCTGACAATGCAGCAATCACTCCACACTGATCCTCAGACAATGCTGCACTCCCCCCATACTGACCCTCTGACAATGCTGCACTCTCTCCACACTATCCTCTGACAATGCTGCACTCCCTCCACACTGATCCTCTGACAATGCTGCACTCCCTCTTCACTGATCCTCTGAAAATGCTGCTCTCCCTCCACACTGATCCTCAGACAATGCCGCACTCCCTCCATAATGATCCTCTGACAATGCTGCACTCCCTCCACACTGACCCTCTGACAATGCAGCACTCCCTCCACACTGATCATGTTACAATGATGCACTACCTCCACACTGACCCTCTGACAATGTTGCACTCCCACCACACTGATCCTCTGACAATGCTGCTCTCCCTCCACACTGATCGTCTGACAATGCCGCACTCCCTCCATACTGATCCTCTGACAATGCTGCACTCCCTCCACACTGATCCTCTGAAAAGGCAGCACTCCCTCCACACTGACCCACTGACAATGCTGCACTCCCTTCACACTGATCCTCTGACAATGCTGCACTCCCTCCACACTAATCCTCTGACAATGCTGCACTCCCTCCACACTGATCCCCTGACAATGCTGCACTCTCTCCACACTGATCTTCTGACATTGCTGCTCTCCCTCCACACTGTACCACTGACAACGCTGCACTCCCTTCATACTGATCCTGTGACAATGCTGCACTGCCTCCACACTGATCCTCTGACAATGCTGCACGCCCTCCACACTGATCCTCTGACAATGCTGCACTCCCTCCACACTAATCCTCTGACAATGCTGCACTCCCTCCACACTGATCCCCTGACAATGCTGCACTCTCTCCACACTGATCTTCTGACATTGCTGCTCTCCCTCCACACTGATCCTCTGACAATGCTGCTCTCCCTCTACACTGATCCTCTGACAATTCAGTACTCCCTCCATACTGACCTTCTGACAATGCCGCACTCCCTCCACACTGACCCTCTGACAATGCTGCACTCCCTCCACACTGACCCTCTGACAATGCTGCACTCTCTCCACACGATCTTCTGACAATGCAGCACTCCCTCCACACCGCTCCTCTGACAATGCTGCACTCGCTCCACACTGATCCTCTGACAATGCTGCACTCCCTCCATACCGATTCTCTGACAATGCTGCACTCTCTCCACACTATCCTCTGACAATGCTGCACTCCCTCCACACTGATCCTCTGACAATGCTGCACTCCATCCACACTAATCCTCTGACAATGCTGCAACACCTCCACACTGATCCTCTGACAATGCTGCACTCTCTCCACACTATCCTCTGACAATGCAGCACTCCCTCCACACTGATTCTCTGACAATGCTGCACTGCCTCCACACTGACCCTTTGACAATGCTGCACCCCCTTCACACTGATCCTCTGACAATGCTGCACTCCCTCCACACTGATCCTCTGACAATGCAGCAATCACTCCACACTGATCCTCAGACAATGCTGCACTCCCCCCATACTGACCCTCTGACAATGCTGCACTCCCTCCACACTATCCTCTGACAATGCTGCACTCCCTCCACACTGATCCTCTGACAATGCTGCACTCCCTCCTCACTGATCCTCTGAAAATGCTGCTCTCCCTCCACACTGATCCTCAGACAATGCCGCACTCCCTCCATAATGATCCTCTGACAATGCTGCACTCCCTCCACACTGACCCTCTGACAATGCAGCACTCCCTCCACACTGATCATGTTACAATGATGCACTACCTCCACACTGACCCTCTGACAATTTTGCACTACCACCACACTGATCCTCTGACAATGCTGCTCTCCCTCCACACTGATCGTCTGACAATGCCGCACTCCCTCCATACTGATCCTCTGACAATGCTGCACTCCCTCCACACTGATCCTCTGAAAAGGCAGCACTCCCTCCACACTGACCCACTGACAATGCTGCACTCCCTTCACACTGATCCTCTGACAATGCTGCACTCCCTCCACACTGATCCTCTGACAATGCTGCACGCCCTCCACACTGATCCTCTGACAATGCTGCACTCCCTCCACACTAATCCTCTGACAATGCTGCACTCCCTCCACACTGATCCCCTGACAATGCTGCACTCTCTCCACACTGATCTTCTGACATTGCTGCTCTCCCTCCACACTGATCCTCTGACAATGCTGCTCTCCCTCTACACTGATCCTCTGACAATTCAGCACTCCCTCCATACTGACCTTCTGACAATGCCGCACTCCCTCCACACTGACCCTCTGACAATGCTGCACTCCCTCCACACTGACCCTCTGACAATGCTGCACTCTCTCCACACGATCTTCTGACAATGCAGCACTCCCTCCACACCGCTCCTCTGACAATGCTGCACTCGCTCCACACTGACCCTCTGACAATGCTGCACTCCCTCCACACTGACCCTCTGACAATGCTGCACTCTCTCCACACTATCTTCTGACAATGCAGCACTCCCTCCACACTGCTCCTCTGACAATGCTGCACTCCATCCACACTAATCCTCTGACAATGCTGCAACACCTCCACACTGATCCTCTGACAATGCTGCACTCTCTCCACACTATCCTCTGACAATGCAGCACTCCCTCCAAACTGACCCTCTGACAATGCTGTACTCCCTCCACACTGATCCTCTGACAATGCTGCACTGCCTCCACACTGACCCTCTGACAATGCTGCACCACCTCCACACTGACTCTCTGACAATGCAGCACTCCCTCCATACTGACCCTCTGACCATGCTGCACTCCCCCCAAACTGACCCTCTGACAATGCTGCACTCTGTCCACACTATCCTCTGACAATGCAGCAATCCCTCCACACTGATCCTCAGACAATGCTGCAGTCCCCCCATACTGACCCTCGCACAATGCTGCACTCTCTCCACACTGTCCTCTGACAATGCAGCATTCCTCGACAGTGACCCTCTGACAATGCTGCACACCCTCCTCACTGATCTTCTGAAAATGCTGCTCTCCCTCCACACTGATCCTCAGACAATGCCGCACTCCCTCCATAATGATCCTCTGACAATGCTGCACTCCATACACACTGACCCTCTGACAATGCAGCACTCCCTCCACACTGATCATGTTACAATGATGCACTACCTCCACACTGACTCTCTGACAATGCTGCACTCCCACCACACTGATCCTCTGACAATGCTGCTCTCCCTCCACACTGATCCTCTGACAATGCTGCACTCCCTCCACAATGTACCACTGACAATGCTGCACTACCTCCATACTGATCCTGTGACAATGCTGCACTGCCTCCACACTGATCCTCTGACAATGCAGCACTCCCTCCACACTGATCATGTTACAATGATGCACTACCTCCACACTGACCCTCTGACAATGTTGCACTCCCTCCACACTGATCCTCTGAAAAATCTGCCACCACCTCCACACTGAATCACTGACAATGCTGCACTCCCTCCACACTGACCATCAGACAATGCTGCACTCCCTCCACACTGACCCACTGGCAATGCTGCACTGTCTCCACATTGATCCTCTGAAAAGACTGCACTCCCTCCACAATGACCCTCTGACAATTCTGCACTCCATCCACACTGATCCTCTGACAATTCTGCACTCCCTCCATATTGACCCTCCGACAATGCTGCACTCCCACCACACTGATCCTCTGACAATGCTGCACTCCCTCCATACTGATCCTCTAACAAGGCTGCACTCTCTCCACATTGATCCTCTATCAATGCTGCACTCCATCCACTCTGACTCTCTGACAATGCAGCACTCCCTTCACACTGATCCTCTGATAATGCTGCACACCCTCCAGACGGATCCTCTGACAATGCAGCACTTCCTCCACACTGATCCTCTGACAATGCAGCACTCCCTCCATACTGACTCTCTTACAATGCTGCACTCCCTCCACACTGATCCTCTGACAATGCTGCACTCCCTCGACACTGACCCTCGGACAATGCTGCACACTCTCCTCACTAATCCTCTGAAAATGCTGCTCTCCCTCCACACTGATCCTCTGACAATGCGGCATACCCTCCATACTGACTCTCTGACAATGCTGCACTCCCTCCACACTGATCCTCTGACAATGCTGCACTCCCGTGACACTGATCCTCTGACAATGCTGCACACCCTCCTCACTGATCCTCTGAAAATGCTGCACTCCCTCTACACTGATCCTCTGACAATGCAGCACTCCCTCCATACTGACCTTCTGACAATGCCGCACTCCCTCCACACTGACCCTCTGACAATGCTGCACTCCCTCCACACTGACCCTCTGACAATGCTGCACTCCCTCCACACTGATCCCCTGACAATGCTGCACTCTCTCCACACTGATCTTCTGACATTCCTGCTCTCCCTCCACACTGATCCTCTGACAATTCAGCACTCCCTCCATACTGACCTTCTGACAATGCCGCACTCCCTCCACACTGACCCTCTGACAATGCTGCACTCCCTCCACACTGACCCTCTGACAATGCTGCACTCTCTCCACACTGTCTTCTGACAATGCAGCACTCCCTCCACACCGCTCCTCTGACAATGCTGCACTCGCTCCACACTGACCCTCTGACAATGCTGCATTCCCTCCACACTGACCCTCTGACAATGCTGCACTCTCTCCACACTATCTTCTGACAATGCAGCACTCCCTCCACACTGCTCCTCTGACAATGCTGCACTCCATCCTCACTAATCCTCTGACAATGCTGCAACACCTCCACACTGATCCTCTGACAATGCTGCACTATCTCCACACTATCCTCTGACAATGCAGCACTCCCTCCAAACTGACCCTCTGACAATGCTGTACTCCCTCCACACTGATCCTCTGACAATGCTGCACTGCCTCCACACTGACCCTCTGACAATGCTGCACCACCTCCATACTGACCCTCTGACCATGCTGCACTCCCCCCACACTGACCCTCTGACAATGCTGCACTCTGTCCACACTATCCTCTGACAATGCAGCAATCCCTCCACACTGATCCTCAGACAATGCTGCACTCACCCCATACTGACCCTCTGACAATGCTGCACTCTGTCCACACTATCCTCTGACAATGCAGCAATCCCTCCACACTGATCCTCAGACAATGCTGCACCCCCTCCACACTGATTCTCTGACAATGCTGCACTCTCTCCACACTATCCTCTGACAATGCAGCATTCCTCAACACTGACCCTCTGACAATGCTGCACTCCCTCCACACTGACCCCCTGACAATGCTGCACTCCCTCCACACTGACCCCCTGACAATGCTGCACTCCCCCCACACTGACCCTCTGACAATGCTGCACACCCTCCACACTGATCCTCAGACAATGCCGCACTCCCTCCATAATGATCCTCTGACAATGCTGCACTCCCTACACACTGACCCTCTGACAATGCAGCACTCCCTCCACACTGATCATGTTACAATGATGCACTACCTCCACACTGACCCTCTGACAATGCTGCACTCCCACCACACTGATCCTCTGACAATGCTACACTCCCTCCACACTGTACCACTGACAATGCTGCACTCCCTCCATACTGATCCTGTGACAATGCTGCACTGCCTCCACACTGATCCTCTGACAATGCTGCACTCCCTCCATACTGATCCTCTGACAATGCTGCACTCCGTCCATACTGAACCTCTGACAATGCTGCACTCCCTCCACACTGATACTCTGAAAAGGCTGCACTCCCTCCACACTGACCCTCTGACAATGCTGCACACCCCCCACACTGACCCTCTGACAATGCAGCACTTCCTCCACACTGATGCTCTGACAATGCTGCACACCCTCCTCGCTGATCCACTGACAATGCTGCACTCCCTGCACACTGATCCTCTGACAATGCTGCACCCCTCCACACTGATCCTCTGACAATGCTGCTCTCTCTCCACACTGACCCTCTGACAATGTTGCACTCCCTCCACACTGATCCTCTGAAAATGCTGCCCCCACCTCCACACTGAATCACTGACAATGCTGCACTCCCTCCACACTGATCCTCTGACAATGCTGCACTCCCGTGACACTGATCCTCTGACAATGCTGCACACCCTCCACACTGATCCTCTGAAAATGCTGCTCTCCCTCGACACTGATCCTCTGACAATGCAGCACTCCCTCCATAC
This sequence comes from Chiloscyllium punctatum, assembly GCF_047496795.1. Lineage (NCBI taxonomy): Eukaryota > Metazoa > Chordata > Chondrichthyes > Orectolobiformes > Hemiscylliidae > Chiloscyllium > Chiloscyllium punctatum. Next base: position 8,869,394 of record NC_092788.1, read on the forward strand.
TGACCTTCTGACAATGCCGCACTCCCTCCACACTGATCTTCTGACAATGCAGCACTCCCTCCAAACTGACCCCCTGACAGTGTAAAACACCCTCCACACAGATCCTCTGACAATGCTGCACTCCCTCGACACTGACCCTCAGACAATGCTGCACACACTCCAGACTGATCCTCTGACAATGACGCTCTCCCTCAATACTGATCCTCTGACAATGCTGCACTCCCTCCACACTGATCCTCTGAAAAGGCAGCACTCCCTCCACACTGACCCACTGACAATGCTGCACTCCCTTCACACTGATCCACTGACAATGCTGCACTCCCTCCACACTAATCCTCTGACAATGCTGCACTCCCTCCACACTGATCCCCTGACAATGCTGCACTCTCTCCACACTGATCTTCTAACATTGCTGCTCTCCCTCCACACTGTACCACTGACAACGCTGCACTCCCTTCATACTGATCCTGTGACAATGCTGCACTGCCTCCACACTGATCCTCTGACAATGCTGCTCTCCCTCCACACTGATCCTCTGACAATTCTGTACCCCCTCCACACTGACCCTCTGACAATGCTGCACTCTCTCCACACTATCTTCTGACAATGCAGCACTCCCTCCACACTGCTCCTCTGACAATGCTGCACTCCCTCCACACTGACCCTCTGACAATGCTGCACTCCCTCCACACTGACCCTCTGACAATGCTGCACTCTCTCCACACTATCTTCTGACAATGCAGCACTCCCTCCAAACTGCTCCTCTGACAATGCTGGACTCCATCCACACTAATCCTCTGACAATGCTGCAACACCTCCACACTGATCCTCTGACAATGCTGCACTCTCTCCACACTATCCTCTGACAATGCAGCACTCCCTCCACACTGATCCTCTGACAATGCTGCACTGCCTCCACACTGACCCTTTGACAATGCTGCACCCCCTTCACACTGACTCTCTGACAATGCTGCACTCCCTCCACACTGATCCTCTGACAATGCTGCAGTCCCTCCACACTGATCCTCTGACAATGCAGCAATCACTCCACACTGATCCTCAGACAATGCTGCACTCCCCCATACTGACCCTCTGACAATGCTGCACTCTCTCCACACTATCCTCTGACAATGCTGCACTCCCTCCACACTGATCCTCTGACAATGCTGCACTCCCTCCTCACTGATCCTCTGAAAATGCTGCTCTCCCTCCACACTGATCCTCAGACAATGCCGCACTCCCTCCATAATGATACTCTGACAATGCTGCACTCCCTCCACACTGACCCTCTGACAATGCAGCACTCCCTCCACACTGATCATGTTACAATGATGCACTACCTCCACACTGACCCTCTGACAATGTTGCACTACCACCACACTGATCCTCTGACAATGCTGCTCTCCCTCCACACTGATCGTCTGACAATGCCGCACTCCCTCCATACTGATCCTCTGACAATGCTGCACTCCCTCCACACTGATCCCCTGACAATGCTGCACTCTCTCCACACTGATCTTCTGACATTGCTGCTCTCCCTCCACACTGACCCTCTGACAATGCTGCACACCCTCCAGACTGATCCTCTGACAATGCTGCACACCCTCCTCACTGATCCACTGACAATGCTGCACTCCCTGCACACTGATCCTCTGACAATGCTGCACTCCCTACACACTGATCCTCTGACAATGCTGCACCCCATCACACTGATCCTCTGACAATGCTGCTCTCTCTCCACACTGACCCTCTGACAATGTTGCACTCCCTCCATACTGATCCTCTGAAAATGCTGCACTCTCTTCACACTAGCCTCTGACAATGCTGCACTCCCTTCACACTATCCTCTGACAATGCAGCACTCCCTCCACACTGATCCTCTGACAATGCTGAACTCCCTCCACACTGACCCTCTGACAATGCTGCACCACCTCCACACTGACCCTCTGATAATGCTGCAGTCCCTCCACACTGACCCTCTGACTATGCTGCAGTCCCTCCACACTGACCCTCTGACTATGCTGAACTCCCTCCACACTGATCCTCTGACAATGCTGCACTCCCCCCACACTGATGCTCTGACAATGCTGCACTACCTCCACACTGATCCTCTGACAATGCTGCACTCCCTCCACACTGACTCTCTGACAATGCTGCACCACCTCCACACTGACCCTCTGATAATGCTGCAGTCCCTCCACACTGACCCTCTGACTATGCTGCAGTCCCTCCACACTGACCCTCTGACTATGCTGCCCTCCCTCCACACTGATCCTCTGACAATGCTGCACTCCCCACACACTGATCCTCTGACAATGCTGCACTGCCTCCACACTGACCCTCTGACAATGCTGCACCACCTCCACACTGACTCTCTGACAATGCAGCACTCCCTCCATACTGACCCTCTGACCATGCTGCACTCCCCCCAAACTGACCCTCTGACAATGCTGCACTCTGTCCACACTATCCTCTGACAATGCAGCAATCCCTCCACACTGATCCTCAGACAATGCTGCAGTCCCCCCATACTGACCCTCGCACAATGCTGCACTCTCTCCACACTGTCCTCTGACAATGCAGCATTCCTCGACAGTGACCCTCTGACAATGCTGCACACCCTCCTCACTGATCTTCTGAAAATGCTGCTCTCCCTCCACACTGATCCTCAGACAATGCCGCACTCCCTCCATAATGATCCTCTGACAATGCTGCACTCCATACACACTGACCCTCTGACAATGCAGCACTCCCTCCACACTGATCATGTTACAATGATGCACTACCTCCACACTGACTCTCTGACAATGCTGCACTCCCACCACACTGATCCTCTGACAATGCTGCTCTCCCTCCACACTGATCCTCTGACAATGCTGCACTCCCTCCACAATGTACCACTGACAATGCTGCACTACCTCCATACTGATCCTGTGACAATGCTGCACTGCCTCCACACTGATCCTCTGACAATGCAGCACTCCCTCCACACTGATCATGTTACAATGATGCACTACCTCCACACTGACCCTCTGACAATGTTGCACTCCCTCCACACTGATCCTCTGAAAAATCTGCCACCACCTCCACACTGAATCACTGACAATGCTGCACTCCCTCCACACTGACCATCAGACAATGCTGCACTCCCTCCACACTGACCCACTGGCAATGCTGCACTGTCTCCACATTGATCCTCTGAAAAGACTGCACTCCCTCCACAATGACCCTCTGACAATTCTGCACTCCATCCACACTGATCCTCTGACAATTCTGCACTCCCTCCATATTGACCCTCCGACAATGCTGCACTCCCACCACACTGATCCTCTGACAATGCAGCACTCCCTCCATACTGACTCTCTTACAATGCTGCACTCCCTCCACACTGATCCTCTATCAATGCTGCACTCCATCCACTCTGACTCTCTGACAATGCAGCACTCCCTTCACACTGATCCTCTGATAATGCTGCACACCCTCCAGACGGATCCTCTGACAATGCAGCACTTCCTCCACACTGATCCTCTGACAATGCAGCACTCCCTCCATACTGACTCTCTTACAATGCTGCACTCCCTCCACACTGATCCTCTGACAATGCTGCACTCCCTCGACACTGACCCTCGGACAATGCTGCACACTCTCCTCACTAATCCTCTGAAAATGCTGCTCTCCCTCCACACTGATCCTCTGACAATGCGGCATACCCTCCATACTGACTCTCTGACAATGCTGCACTCCCTCCACACTGATCCTCTGACAATGCTGCACTCCCGTGACACTGATCCTCTGACAATGCTGCACACCCTCCTCACTGATCCTCTGAAAATGCTGCACTCCCTCTACACTGATCCTCTGACAATGCAGCACTCCCTCCATACTGACCTTCTGACAATGCCGCACTCCCTCCACACTGACCCTCTGACAATGCTGCACTCCCTCCACACTGACCCTCTGACAATGCTGCACTCCCTCCACACTGATCCCCTGACAATGCTGCACTCTCTCCACACTGATCTTCTGACATTCCTGCTCTCCCTCCACACTGATCCTCTGACAATTCAGCACTCCCTCCATACTGACCTTCTGACAATGCCGCACTCCCTCCACACTGACCCTCTGACAATGCTGCACTCCCTCCACACTGACCCTCTGACAATGCTGCACTCTCTCCACACTGTCTTCTGACAATGCAGCACTCCCTCCACACCGCTCCTCTGACAATGCTGCACTCGCTCCACACTGACCCTCTGACAATGCTGCATTCCCTCCACACTGACCCTCTGACAATGCTGCACTCTCTCCACACTATCTTCTGACAATGCAGCACTCCCTCCACACTGCTCCTCTGACAATGCTGCACTCCATCCTCACTAATCCTCTGACAATGCTGCAACACCTCCACACTGATCCTCTGACAATGCTGCACTATCTCCACACTATCCTCTGACAATGCAGCACTCCCTCCAAACTGACCCTCTGACAATGCTGTACTCCCTCCACACTGATCCTCTGACAATGCTGCACTGCCTCCACACTGACCCTCTGACAATGCTGCACCACCTCCATACTGACCCTCTGACCATGCTGCACTCCCCCCACACTGACCCTCTGACAATGCTGCACTCTGTCCACACTATCCTCTGACAATGCAGCAATCCCTCCACACTGATCCTCAGACAATGCTGCACTCACCCCATACTGACCCTCTGACAATGCTGCACTCTGTCCACACTATCCTCTGACAATGCAGCAATCCCTCCACACTGATCCTCAGACAATGCTGCACCCCCTCCACACTGATTCTCTGACAATGCTGCACTCTCTCCACACTATCCTCTGACAATGCAGCATTCCTCAACACTGACCCTCTGACAATGCTGCACTCCCTCCACACTGACCCCCTGACAATGCTGCACTCCCTCCACACTGACCCCCTGACAATGCTGCACTCCCCCCACACTGACCCTCTGACAATGCTGCACACCCTCCACACTGATCCTCAGACAATGCCGCACTCCCTCCATAATGATCCTCTGACAATGCTGCACTCCCTACACACTGACCCTCTGACAATGCAGCACTCCCTCCACACTGATCATGTTACAATGATGCACTACCTCCACACTGACCCTCTGACAATGCTGCACTCCCACCACACTGATCCTCTGACAATGCTACACTCCCTCCACACTGTACCACTGACAATGCTGCACTCCCTCCATACTGATCCTGTGACAATGCTGCACTGCCTCCACACTGATCCTCTGACAATGCTGCACTCCCTCCATACTGATCCTCTGACAATGCTGCACTCCGTCCATACTGAACCTCTGACAATGCTGCACTCCCTCCACACTGATACTCTGAAAAGGCTGCACTCCCTCCACACTGACCCTCTGACAATGCTGCACACCCTCCAGTCTGACCCTCTGACAATGCTGCACACCCTCCACACTGATCCTCAGACAATGCCGCACTCCCTCCATAATGATCCTCTGACAATGCTGCACTCCCTACACACTGACCCTCTGACAATGCAGCACTCCCTCCACACTGATCATGTTACAATGATGCACTGCCTCCACACTGATCCTCTGACAATGCTGCACTCCCTCCATACTGATCCTCTGACAATGCTGCACTCCGTCCATACTGAACCTCTGACAATGCTGCACTCCCTCCACACTGATACTCTGAAAAGGCTGCACTCCCTCCACACTGACCCTCTGACAATGCTGCACACCCCCCACACTGACCCTCTGACAATGCAGCACTTCCTCCACACTGATGCTCTGAAAATGCTGCACACCCTCCTCGCTGATCCACTGACAATGCTGCACTCCCTGCACACTGATCCTCTGACAATGCTGCACCCCTCCACACTGATCCTCTGACAATGCTGCTCTCTCTCCACACTGACCCTCTGACAATGTTGCACTCCCTCCACACTGATCCTCTGAAAATGCTGCCCCCACCTCCACACTGAATCACTGACAATGCTGCACTCCCTCCACACTGATCCTCTGACAATGCTGCACTCCCGTGACACTGATCCTCTGACAATGCTGCACACCCTCCACACTGATCCTCTGAAAATGCTGCTCTCCCTCGACACTGATCCTCTGACAATGCAGCACTCCCTCCATACTGACCTTCTGACAATGCCGCACTCCCTCCACACTGATCTTCTGACAATGCAGCACTCCCTCCAAACTGACCCCCTGACAGTGTAAAACACCCTCCACACAGATCCTCTGACAATGCTGCACTCCCTCGACACTGACCCTCAGACAATGCTGCACACACTCCAGACTGATCCTCTGACAATGACGCTCTCCCTCAATACTGATCCTCTGACAATGCTGCACTCCCTCCACACTGATCCTCTGAAAAGGCAGCACTCCCTCCACACTGACCCACTGACAATGCTGCACTCCCTTCACACTGATCCACTGACAATGCTGCACTCCCTCCACACTAATCCTCTGACAATGCTGCACTCCCTCCACACTGATCCCCTGACAATGCTGCACTCTCTCCACACTGATCTTCTAACATTGCTGCTCTCCCTCCACACTGTACCACTGACAACGCTGCACTCCCTTCATACTGATCCTGTGACAATGCTGCACTGCCTCCACACTGATCCTCTGACAATGCTGCTCTCCCTCCACACTGATCCTCTGACAATTCTGTACCCCCTCCACACTGACCCTCTGACAATGCTGCACTCTCTCCACACTATCTTCTGACAATGCAGCACTCCCTCCACACTGCTCCTCTGACAATGCTGCACTCCCTCCACACTGACCCTCTGACAATGCTGCACTCCCTCCACACTGACCCTCTGACAATGCTGCACTCTCTCCACACTATCTTCTGACAATGCAGCACTCCCTCCAAACTGCTCCTCTGACAATGCTGGACTCCATCCACACTAATCCTCTGACAATGCTGCAACACCTCCACACTGATCCTCTGACAATGCTGCACTCTCTCCACACTATCCTCTGACAATGCAGCACTCCCTCCACACTGATCCTCTGACAATGCTGCACTGCCTCCACACTGACCCTTTGACAATGCTGCACCCCCTTCACACTGACTCTCTGACAATGCTGCACTCCCTCCACACTGATCCTCTGACAATGCTGCAGTCCCTCCACACTGATCCTCTGACAATGCAGCAATCACTCCACACTGATCCTCAGACAATGCTGCACTCCCCCATACTGACCCTCTGACAATGCTGCACTCTCTCCACACTATCCTCTGACAATGCTGCACTCCCTCCACACTGATCCTCTGACAATGCTGCACTCCCTCCTCACTGATCCTCTGAAAATGCTGCTCTCCCTCCACACTGATCCTCAGACAATGCCGCACTCCCTCCATAATGATACTCTGACAATGCTGCACTCCCTCCACACTGACCCTCTGACAATGCAGCACTCCCTCCACACTGATCATGTTACAATGATGCACTACCTCCACACTGACCCTCTGACAATGTTGCACTACCACCACACTGATCCTCTGACAATGCTGCTCTCCCTCCACACTGATCGTCTGACAATGCCGCACTCCCTCCATACTGATCCTCTGACAATGCTGCACTCCCTCCACACTGATCCCCTGACAATGCTGCACTCTCTCCACACTGATCTTCTGACATTGCTGCTCTCCCTCCACACTGACCCTCTGACAATGCTGCACACCCTCCAGACTGATCCTCTGACAATGCTGCACACCCTCCTCACTGATCCACTGACAATGCTGCACTCCCTGCACACTGATCCTCTGACAATGCTGCACTCCCTACACACTGATCCTCTGACAATGCTGCACCCCATCACACTGATCCTCTGACAATGCTGCTCTCTCTCCACACTGACCCTCTGACAATGTTGCACTCCCTCCATACTGATCCTCTGAAAATGCTGCACTCTCTTCACACTAGCCTCTGACAATGCTGCACTCCCTTCACACTATCCTCTGACAATGCAGCACTCCCTCCACACTGATCCTCTGACAATGCTGAACTCCCTCCACACTGACCCTCTGACAATGCTGCACCACCTCCACACTGACCCTCTGATAATGCTGCAGTCCCTCCACACTGACCCTCTGACTATGCTGCAGTCCCTCCACACTGACCCTCTGACTATGCTGCACTCCCTCCACACTGATCCTCTGACAATGCTGCACTCCCCCCACACTGATGCTCTGACAATGCTGCACTACCTCCACACTGATCCTCTGACAATGCTGCACTCCCTCCACACTGACTCCCTGACAATGCTGCACCACCTCCACACTGACCCTCTGATAATGCTGCAGTCCCTCCACACTGACCCTCTGACTATGCTGCAGTCCCTCCACACTGACCCTCTGACTATGCTGCCCTCCCTCCACACTGATCCTCTGACAATGCTGCACTCCCCACACACTGATCCTCTGACAATGCAGCAATCCCTCCACACTGATCCTCAGACAATGCTGCACTCCCCCCACACTGACCCTCTGACAATGCTGCACTCTCTCCATACTATCCTCTGACAATGCTTCACTCCCTCCACACTGATCCTCTGACACTGCAGCACTCCCTCCACACTGATCCTCTGACAATGCTGCACTCCCTCCACACTGATCCTCTGACACTGCAGCACTCCCTCCACACTGATCCTCTGACAATGCTGCACTCCCTCCACACTGATCCTCTTACAATGCTGCACTCCCTCCACACTGACCCTCTGACAATGCTGCACTCTCTCCACACTATCGTCTGACAATGCTTCACTCCCTCCACACTGATCCTCTGACACTGCAGCAATACTTCCACACTGATCCTCTGACACTGCAGCACTCCCTCCACACTGATCCTCTGACACTGCAGCACTCCCTCCACACTGATCCTCTGACAATGCTGCACTCCCTCCACACTGACTCTCTGACAATGCTGCACTCCCTCCACACTGATCCTCTGACAAAGCTGCACTCCCTCCACACTGACCCTCTGACAATCCTGCACTCCCTCCACACTGACTCTCTGACACTGCAGCACTCCCTCCACACTGATCCTGTGACAATGCTGCACTCCCTCAACACTGACTCTCTGACAATGCTGCACTCCCTCCACACTGCTCCTCTGACAATGCTGCACTCCCTCCACACTGACCCTCTGACAATTCTGCACTCCCTCCATACTGATCCTCTGACAATGCTGCACTCCCTCCACACTGACCCTCTGACAATGCTGCACTCCCTCCATACTGACCCTCTGACAATGCTGCACTCCCTCCACACTGACCCTCTGACAATGCTGCACTCCCTCCACACTGATCCTCTGACAATGCTGCACTCCCTCCATACCGATTCTCTGACAATGCTGCACTCTCTCCACACTATCCTCTGACAATGCTGCACTCCCTCCACACTGATCCTCTGACAATGCTGCACTCCCTCCTCACTGATCCTCTGAAAATGTTGCTCTCCCTCCACACTGATCCTCAGACAATGCCGCACTCCCTCCATAATGATCCTCTGACAATGCTGCACTCCCTCCACACTGACCCTCTGACAATGCAGCACTCCCTCCACACTGATCATGTTACAATGATGCACTACCTCCACACTGACCCTCTGACAATGTTGCACTCCCTCCACACTAATCCTCTGACAATGCTGCACTTCCTCCACACTGATCCCCTGACAATGCTGCACTCTCTCCACACTGATCTTCTGACATTGCTGCTCTCCCTCCACACTGATCCTCTGACAATGCTGCTCTCCCTCTACACTGATCCTCTGACAATGCAGCACTCCCTCCATACTGACCTTCTGACAATGCCGCACTCCCTCCACACTGACCCTCTGACAATGCTGCACTCCCTCCACACTGACCCTCTGACAATGCTGCACTCTCTCCACACTATCTTCTGACAATGCAGCACTCCCTCCACACTGCTCCTCTGACAATGCTGCACTCGCTCCATACCGATTCTCTGACAATGCTGCACTCCCTACACACTGATCCTCTGACAATGCTGCACTCCCTCCACACTGACCCTCTGACAATTCTGCACTCCCTCCATACTGATCCTCTGACAATGCTGCACTCCCTCCATACTGACCCTTTGACAATGCTGCACTCCCTCCACACTGATCCTCTGACAATGCTGCACTCTCTCCACACTGATATTCTGACAATGCTGCACTCCCTCCACACTGTACCACTGACAATGCTGCACTCCCTCCATACTGATCCTGTGACAATGCTGCACTCCCTCCATACTGACTCTCTTACAATGCTGCACTCCCTCCACACTGATCCTCTGAAAATGCAGCACTCCCTCCAAACTGAGCCCCTGACAGTGTGAAACACCCTCCACACTGATCCTCTGACAATTCTGCACTCCCTCCATATTGACCCTCCGACAATGCTGAACTCCCACCACACTGATCCTCTGACAATGCTGCACTGCCTCCATACTGATCCTCTAACAAGGCTGCACTCTCTCCACATTGATCCTCTGTCAATGCTGCACTCCATCCACACTGACTCTCTGACAATGCAGCACTCCCTTCACACTGATCCTCTGATAATGCTGCACACCCTTCAGACGGATCCTCTGACGATGCAGCACTTCCTCCACACTGATCCTCTGACAATGTAGCACTCCCTCCATACTGACTCTCTTACAATGCTGCACTCCCTCCACACTAATCCTCTGACAATGCTGCACTCCCTCGACACTGACCCTCTGACAATGCTGCACACTCTCCTCACTAATCCTCTGAAAATGCTGCTCTCCCTCCACACTGATCCTCTGACAATGCGGCATACCCTCCATACTGACTCTCTGACAATGCTGCACTCCCTCCACACTGATCCTCTGACAATGCTGCACTCCCGTGACACTGATCCTCTGACAATGCTGCACACCCTCCTCACTGATCCTCTGAAAATGCTGCTCTCCCTCTACACTGATCCTCTGACAATGCAGCACTCCCTCCATACTGACCTTCTGACAATGCCGCACTCCCTCCACACTGACCCTCTGACAATGCTGCACTCCCTCCACACTGACCCTCTGACAATGCTGCACTCCCTCCACACTGATCCCCTGACAATGCTGCACTCTCTCCACACTGATCTTCTGACATTGCTGCTCTCCCTCCACACTGATCCTCTGACAATGCTGCTCTCCCTCTACACTGATCCTCTGACAATTCAGCACTCCCTCCATACTGACCTTCTGACAATGCCGCACACCCTCCACACTGACCCTCTGACAATGCTGCACTCCCTCCACACTGACCCTCTGACAATGCTGCACTCTCTCCACACTATCTTCTGACAATGCAGCACTCCCTCCACACCGCTCCTCTGACAATGCTGCACTCGCTCCACACTGACCCTCTGACAATGCTGCACTCCCTCCACACTGACCCTCTGACAATGCTGCACTCTCTCCACACTATCTTCTGATAATGCAGCACTCCCTCCACACTGCTCCTCTGACAATGCTGCACTCCATCAACACTAATCCTCTGACAATGCTGCACTACCTCCACACTGATCCTCTGACAATGCTGCACTCTCTCCACACTGTCCTCTGACAATGCAGCACTCCCTCCAAACTGAGCCTCTGACAATGCTGTACTCCCTCCACACTGATCCTCTGACAATGCTGCACTGCCTCCACACTGACCCTCTGACAATGCTGCACCACCTCCACACTGACTCTCTGACAATGCAGCACTCCCTCCATACTGACCCTCTGACCATGCTGCACTCCCCCCCACACTGACCCTCTGACAATGCTGCACTCTGTCCACACTATCCTCTGACAATGCAGCAATCCCTCCACACTGATCCTCAGACAATGCTGCACTCCCCCCATACTGACCCTCTGACAATGCTGCACTCTCTCCACACTATCCTCTGACAATGCAGCATTCCTCGACACTGACCCTCTGACAATGCTGCACACCCTCCTCACTGATCCTCTGAAAATGCTGCTCTCCCTCCACACTGATCCTCAGACAATGCCGCACTCCCTCCATAATGATCCTCTGACAATGCTGCACTCCCTACACACTGACCCTCTGACAATGCAGCACTCCCTCCACACTGATCATGTTACAATGATGCACTACCTCCACACTGACCCTCTGACAATGCTGCACTCCCACCACACTGATCCTCTGACAATGCTGCTCTCCCTCCACACTGATCCTCTGACAATGCTGCACTCCCTCCACACTGTACCACTGACAATGCTGCACTCCCTCCATACTGATCCTGTGACAATGCTGCACTGCCTCCACACTGATCCTCTGACAATGCTGCACTCCCTCCATACTGATCCTCTGACAATGCTGCACTCCGTCCATACTGAACCTCTGACAATGCTGCACTCCCTCCACACTGATACTCTGAAAAGGCTGCACTCCCTCCACACTGACCCTCTGACAATGCTGCACACCCTCCAGTCTGACCCTCTGACAATGCTGCACTCCCTGCACACTGATCCTCTGACAATGCTGCACCCCTCCACACTGATCCTCTGACAATGCTGCTCTCTCTCCACACTGACCCTCTGACAATGTTGCACTCCCTCCACACTGATCCTCTGAAAATGCTGCCCCCACCTCCACACTGAATCACTGACAATGCTGCACTCCATCCACACTGATCCTCTGACAATGCTGCACTCCCTCCATACTGATCCTCTAACAAGGCTGCACTCTCTCCACATTGATCCTCTGTCAATGCTGCACTCCATCCACACTGACTCTCTGACAATGCAGCACTCCCTTCACACTGATCCTCTGATAATGCTGCACTCCCTCCACACTGATCCTCAGACAATGCTGCACTCCCTCCACACTGACCCACTGGCAATGCTGCACTGTCTCCACACTGATCCTCTGAAAAGACTGCACTCCCTCCACACTGACCCTCTGACAATTCTGCACTCCATCCACACTGATCCTCTGACAATTCTGCACTCCCTCCATATTGACCTTCCGACAATGCTGAACTCCCACCACACTGATCCTCTGACAATGCTGCACTCCCTCCATACTGATCCTCTAACAAGGCTGCACTCTCTCCACATTGATCCTCTGTCAATGCTGCACTTCATCCACACTGATCCTCTGACAATGCAGCACTCCCTCCATACTGACTCTCTTACAATGCTGCACTCCCTCCACACTGATCCTCTGACAATGCTGCACTCCCTCGACACTGACCCTCTGACAATGCTGCACACTCTCCACACTAATCCTCTGAAAATGCTGCTCTCCCTCCACACTGATCCTCTGACAATGCGGTATACCCTCCATACTGACTCTCTGACAATGCTGCACTCCCTCCACACTGATCCTCTGACAATGCTGCACTCCCGTGACACTGATCCTCTGACAATGCTGCACACCCTCCTCACTGATCCTCTGAAAATGCTGCTCTCCCTCTACACTGATCCTCTGACAATGCAGCACTCCCTCCATACTGACCTTCTGACAATGCCGCACTCCCTCCACACTGACCCTCTGACAATGCTGCACTCCCTCCACACTGACCCTCTGACAATGCTGCACTCTCTTCACACTATCCTCTGACAATGCAGGACTCCCTCCACACTGATCCTCTGACAATGCTGCACTCTCTCCACACTGACCCTCTGACAATGCTGCACTCTCTTCACACTATTCTCTGACAATGCTGCACTCCCTCCACACTGACCCTCAGACAATGCTGCACTCCCTCCACACTGACCCTCTGACAATCCTGCACTCTCTTCACACTATCCTCTGTCAATGCAGCACTCCCTCCACACTGATCCTCTGACAATGCTGAACTCCCTCCACACTGACCCTCTGACAATGCTGCACCACCTCCACACTGACCCTCTGATAATGCTGCAGTCCCTCCACACTGACCCTCGGACTATGCTGCAGTCCCTCCACACTGACCCTCTGACTAGGCTGCACTCCCTCCACACTGATCCTCTGACAATGCTGCACTCCCCCCACACTGATGTTCTGACAATGCTGCACTACCTCCACACTGATCCTCTGACAATGCTGCACTCCCTCCACACTGACTCTCTGACAATGCTGCACTCGCTCCACACTGACTCTCTGACAATGCTGCACTCTCTCCACACTATCCTCCGACAATGCTGCACCACCTCCACACTGACCCTCTGATAATGCTGCAGTCCCTCCACACTGACCCTCTGACTATGCTGCAGTCCCTCCACACTGACCCTCTGACTATGCTGCACTCCCTCCACACTGATCCTCTGACAATGCTGCACTCCCCCCACACTGATCCTCTGACAATGCAGCAATCCCTCCACACTGATCCTCAGACAATGCTGCACTCCCCCCACACTGACCCTCTGACAATGCTGCACTCTCTCCACACTATCCTCTGACAATGCTTCACTCCCTCCACACTGATCCTCTGACACTGCAGCACTCCCTCCACACTGATCCTCTGACACTGCAGCACTCCCTCCACACTGATCCTCTGACACTGCAGCACTCCCTCCACACTGATCCTCTGACACTGCAGCACTCCCTCCACACTGATCCTCTGACAATGCTGCACTCCCTCCACACTGATACTCTTACGATGCTGCACTCCCTCCACACTGACCCTCTGACAATGCTGCACTCTCTCCACACTATCCTCTGACAATGCTTCACTCCCTCCACACTGATCCTCTGACACTGCAGCACTACCTCCACACTGATCCTCTGACACTGCAGCACTCCCTCCACACTGATCCTCTGACACTGCAGCACTCCCTCCACACTGATCCTCTGACAATGCTGCACTCCCTCCGCACTGACTCTCTGACAAAGCTGCACTCCCTCCACACTGATCCTCTGACAATGCTGCACTCCCTCCACACTGACTCTCTGACACTGCAGCACTCCCTCCACACTGATCCTGTGACAATGCTGCACTCCCTCAACACTGACTCTCTGACAATGCTGCACTCCCTCCACACTGATCCTCTGACAATGCTGCACTCCCTCCACACTGACCCTCTGACAATTCTGCACTCCCTCCATACTGATCCTCTGACAATGCTGCACTCCCTCCACACTGACCCTCTGACAATGCTGCACTCCCTCCATACTGACCCTCTGACAATTCTGCACTCCCTCCACACTGACCCTCTGACATTGCTGCACTCCATCCACACTGATCCTCTGACAATGCTGCACTCCCTCCATACCGATTCTCTGACAATGCTGCACTCTCTCCACACTATCCTCTGACAATGCTGCACTCCCTCCACACTGATCCTCTGACAATGCTGCACTCCCTCCTCACTGATCCTCTGAAAATGCTGCTCTCCCTCCACACTGATCCTCAGACAATGCCGCACTCCCTCCATAATGATCCTCTGACAATGCTGCACTCCCTCCACACTGACCCTCTGACAATGCAGCACTCCCTCGACACTGATCATGTTACAATGATGCACTACCTCCACACTGACCCTCTGACAATGTTGCACTCCCTCCACACTAATCCTCTGACAATGCTGCACTCCCTCCACACTGATCCCCTGACAATGCTGCACTCTCTCCACACTGATCTTCTGACATTGCTGCTCTCCCTCCACACTGATCCTCTGACAATGCTGCTCTCCCTCTACACTGATCCTCTGACAATGCAGCACTCCCTCCATACTGACCTTCTGACAATGCCGCTCTCCCTCCACACTGACCCTCTGACAATGCTGCACTCCCTCCACACTGACTCTCTGACAATGCTGCACTCTCTCCACACTATCTTCTGACAATGCAGCACTCCCTCCACACTGCTCCTCTGACAATGCTGCACTCGCTCCATACCGATTCTCTGACAATGCTGCACTCCCTACACACTGATCCTCTGACAATGCTGCACTCCCTCCACACTGACCCTCTGACAATTCTGCACTCCCTCCATACTGATCCTCTGACAATGCTGCACTCCCTCCACACTGACCCTCTGACAATGCTGCACTCCCTCCATACTGACCCTTTGACAATGCTGCACTCCCTCCACACTGATCCTCTGACAATGCTGCACTCTCTCCACACTGATATTCTGACAATGCTGCACTCCCTCCACACTGTACCACTGACAATGCTGCACTCCCTCCATACTGATCCTGCGACAATGCTGCACTCCCTCCTTGCTGATCCTCTGAAAATGCTGCTCTCCCTCCACACTGATCCTCTGACAATGCTGCACTCCCTCCAAACTGACCCCCTGACAGTGTAAAACACCCTCCACACAGATCCTCTGACAATGTTGCACTCCCACCACACTGATCCTCTGACAATGCTGCTCTCCCTCCACACTGATCGTCTGACAATGCCGCACTCCCTCCATACTAATCCTCTGACAATGCTGCACTCCCTCCACACTGATCATCTGAAAAGGCAGCACTCCCTCCACACTGACCCACTGACAATGCTGCACTCCCTTCACACTGATCCTCTGACAATGCTGCACTCCCTCCACACTAATCCTCTGACAATGCTGCACTCCCACCACACTGATCCTCTGACAATACTGCACTCCCTCCACACTGACCCTCTGACAATGAAGCACTTCCTCCACACTGATGCTCTGACAATGCTGCACACCCTCCTCACTGATCCACTGACAATGCTGCACTCCCTACACACTGATCCTCTGACAATGCTACTCTCTCTCCACACTGACCCTCTGACAATGTTGCACTCCCTCCACACTGATCCTCTGAAAATGCTGCCCCCACCTCCACACTGAATCACTGACAATGCTGCACTCCCTCCACACTGACCATCAGACAATTCTGCACTCCCTCCATACTGATCCTCTCACAAGGCTGCACTCTCTCCACATTGATCCTCTGTCAATGCTGCACTCCATCCACACTGACTCTCTGACAATGCTGCACACCCTCCAGACGGATCCTCTGACAATGCAGCACTTCCTCCACACTGATCCTCTGACAATGCAGCACTCCCTCCATACTGACTCTCTTACAATGCTGCACTCCCTCCACACTGATCCTCTGACAATGCTGCACTCCCTCGACACTGACCCTCTGAAAATGCTGCACTCTCTCCACACTATCCTCTGACAATGCTTCACTCCCTCCACACTGATCCTCTGACACTGCAGCACTCCCTCCACACTGATCCTCTGACACTGCAGCACTCCCTCCACACTGATCCTCTGACAATGCTGCACTCTCTCCACACTGATATTCTGACAATGCTGCACTCCCTCCACATTGACCCTCTGACAATGCTGCACTCTCTCCACACTATCCTCTGACAATGCTTCACTCCCTCCACACTGATCCTCTGACACTGCAGCACTCCCTCCACACTGATCCTCTGACACTGCAGCACTCCCTCCACACTGATCCTCTGAAAATGCTGCACTCTCTCCACACTATCCTCTGACAATGCTTCACTCCCTCCACACTGATCCTCTGACACTGCAGCACTCCCTCCACACTGATCCTCAGACACTGCAGCACTCCCTCCACACTGATCCTCTGACAATGCAGCAATCCCTCCACACTGATCCTCAGACAATGCAGCACTCCCTCCACATTGACCCTCTGACAATGCTGCACTCTCTCCACACTATCCTCTGACAATGCTTCACTCCCTCCACACTGATCCTCTGACACTGCAGCACTCCCTCCACACTGATCCTCTGACACTGCAGCACTCCCTCCACACTGATCCTCTGACAATGCTGCACTCTCTCCACACTGATATTCTGACAATGCTGCACTCCCTCCACACTGTACCACTGACAATGCTGCACTCCCTCCATACTGATCCTGCGACAATGCTGCACTCCCTCCTTGCTGATCCTCTGAAAATGCTGCTCTCCCTCCACACTGATCCTCTGAAAATGCTGCACTCCCTCCAAACTGACCCCCTGACAGTGTAAAGCACCCTCCACACAGATCCTCTGACAATGCTGCACTCCCTCGACACTGACCCTCAGACAATGCTGCACACACTCCAGACTGATCCTCTGACAATGACGCTCTCCCTCAATACTGATCCTCTGACAATGCTGCACTCCCTCCACACTGATCCTCTGAAAAGGCAACAC
Source organism: Chiloscyllium punctatum (assembly GCF_047496795.1). Taxonomy (NCBI): domain Eukaryota; kingdom Metazoa; phylum Chordata; class Chondrichthyes; order Orectolobiformes; family Hemiscylliidae; genus Chiloscyllium; species Chiloscyllium punctatum. The sequence continues at coordinate 8,887,554 of NC_092788.1, forward strand.
TCCCTCCACACTGACCCACTGACAATGCTGCACTCCCTTCACACTGATCCACTGACAATGCTGCACTCCCTCCACACTAATCCTCTGACAATGCTGCACTCTCTCCACACTGATCTTCTGACATTGCTGCTCTCCCTCCACACTGTACCACTGACAACGCTGCACTCCCTTCATACTGATCCTGTGACAATGCTGCACTGCCTCCACACTGATCCTCTGACAATGCTGCTCTCCCTCCACACTGATCCTCTGACAATTCTGTACCCCCTCCACACTGACCCTCTGACAATGCTGCACTCTCTCCACACTATCTTCTGACAATGCAGCACTCCCTCCACACTGCTCCTCTGACAATGCTGCACTCCCTCCACACTGACCCTCTGACAATGCTGCACTCCCTCCACACTGACCCTCTGACAATGCTGCACTCTCTCCACACTATCTTCTGACAATGCAGCACTCCCTCCACACTGCTTCTCTGACAATGCTGCACTCCATCCACACTAATCCTCTGACAATGCTGCAACACCTCCACACTGATCCTCTGACAATGCTGCACTCTCACCACACTATCCTCTGACAATGCACTACTCCCTCCACACTGATCCTCTGACAATGCTGCACTGCCTCCACACTGACCCTCTGACAATGCTGCACCCCCTCCACTCTGACCCTCTGACAATGCTGCACCACCTCCACACTGATCCTCTGACAATGCTGCAGTCCCTCCACACTGATCCTCTGACAATGCAGCAATCACTCCACACTGAACCTCTGACAATGCTGCACTCTCTCCACACTATCCTCTGACAATGCTGCACTCCCTCCACACTGATCCTCTGACAATGCTGCACTCCCTCCTCATTGATCCTCTGAAAATGCTGCTCTCCCTCCACACTGATCCTCAGAAAATGCCGCACACCCTCCATAATGATCCTCTGACAATGCTGCACTCCCTCCACACTGACCCTCTGACAATGCAGCACTCCCTCCACACTGATCATGTTACAATGATGCACTACCTCCACACTGACCCTCTGACAATGTTGCACTCCCACCACACTGATCCTCTGACAATGCTGCTCTCCCTCCACACTGATCGTCTGACAATGCCGCACTCCCTCCATACTGATCCTCTGACAATGCTGCACTCCCTCCACACTGATCATCTGAAAAGGCAGCACTCCCTCCACACTGACCCAATGACAATGCTGCACTCCCTTCACACTGATCCTCTGACAATGCTGCACTCCCTCCACACTAATCCTCTGACAATGCTGCACTCCCTCCACACTGATCCTCTGACAATGCTGCACTCTCTCCACACTGACCTTCTGACACTGCTGCTCTCCCTCCACACTGTACCACTGACAACGCTGCACTCCCTTCATACTGATCCTGTGACAATGCTGCACTGCCTCCACACTGATCCTCTGACAATGCTGCACGCCCTCCACACTGATCCTCTGACAATGCTGCACTCCCTCCACACTAATCCTCTGACAATGCTGCACTCCCTCCACACTGATCCCCTGACAATGCTGCACTCTCTCCACACTTATCTTCTGACAATGCTGCTCTCCCTCCACACTGATCCTCTGACAATGCTGCTCTCCCTCTACACTGATCCTCTGACAATTCAGCACTCCCTCCATACTGACCTTCTGACAATGCCGCACTCCCTCCACACTGACCCTCTGACAATGCTGCACTCCCTCCACACTGACCCTCTGACAATGCTGCACTCTCTCCACACTATCCTCTGACAATGCTGCACTCGCTCCACACTGACCCTCTGACAATGCTGCACTCCCTCCACACTGACCCTCTGACAATGCTGCACTCTCTCCACACTATCTTCTGACAATGCAGCACTCCCTCCACACTGCTCCTCTGACAATGCTGCACTCCATCCACACTAATCCTCTGACAATGCTGCAACACCTCCACACTGATCCTCTGACAATGCTGCACTCTCTCCACACTATCCTCTGACAATGCAGCACTCCCTCCAAACTGACCCTCTGACAATGCTGTACTCCCTCCACACTGATCCTCTGACAATGCTGCACTGCCTCCACACTGACCCTCTGACAATGCTGCACCACCTCCACACTGACTCTCTGACAATGCAGCACTCCCTCCATACTGACCCTCTGACCATGCTGCACTCCCCCCACACTGACCCTATGACAATGCTGCACTCTGTCCACACTATCCTCTGACAATGTAGCAATCCCTCCACACTGATCCTCAGACAATGCTGCACTCCCCCCATACTGACCCTCTGACAATGCTGCACTCTCTCCACACTATCCTCTGACAATGCAGCATTCCTCGACACTGACCCTCTGACAATGCTGCACACCCTCCTCACTGATCCTCTGAAAATGCTCCTCTCCCTCCACACTGATCCTCAGACAATGCCGCACTCCCTCCATAATGATCCTCTGACAAAGCTGCACTCCCTACACACTGACCCACTGACAATGCAGCACTCCCTCCACACTGATCATGTTACAATGATGCACTCCCTCCACATTGACCCTCTGACAATGCTGCACTCTCTCCACACTATCCTCTGACAATGCTTCACTCCCTCCACACTGATCCTCTGACACTGCAGCACTCCCTCCACACTGATCCTCTGACACTGCAGCACTCCCACCACACTGATCCTCTGACAATGCTGCTCTCCCTCCACACTGATCCTCTGACAATGCTGCACTCCCTCCACACTGTACCACTGACAATGCTGCACTCCCTCCATACTGATCCTGTGACAATGCTGCACTACCTCCACACAGATCCTCTGACAATGCTGCACTCCCTCCATACCGATTCTCTGACAATGCTGCACTCTCTCCACACTATCCTCTGACAATGCTGCACTCCCTCCACACTGATCCTCTGACAATGCTGCACTCCCTCCTCACTGATCCTCTGAAAATGCTGCTCTCCCTCCACACTGATCCTCAGACAATGCCGCACTCCCTCCATAATGATCCTCTGACAATGCTGCACTCCCTCCACACTGACCCTCTGACAATGCAGCACTCCCTCCACACTGATCATGTTACAATGATGCACTACCTCCACACTAATCCTCTGACAATGCTGCACTCCCTCCACACTGATCCCCTGACAATGCTGCACTCTCTCCACACTGATCTTCTGACATTGCTGCTCTCCCTCCACACTGATCCTCTGACAATGCTGCTCTCCCTCTACACTGATCCTCTGACAATGCAGCACTCCCTCCATACTGACCTTCTGACAATGCCGCACTCCCTCCACACTGACCCTCTGACAATGCTGCACTCCCTCCACACTGACCCTCTGACAATGCTGCACTCTCTCCACACTATCTTCTGACAATGCAGCACTCCCTCCACACTGCTCCTCTGACAATGCTGCACTCGCTCCATACCGATTCTCTGACAATGCTGCACTCCCTACACACTGATTATCTGACAATGCTGCACTCCCTCCACACTGACCCTCTGACAATTCTGCACTCCCTCCATACTGATCCTCTGACAATGCTGCACTCCCTCCACACTGACCCTCTGACAATGCTGCACTCCCTCCATACTGACCCTTTGACAATGCTGCACTCCCTCCACACTGATCCTCTGACAATGCTGCACTCTCTCCACACTGATATTCTGACAATGCTGCACTCCCTCCACACTGTACCACTGACAATGCTGCACTCCCTCCATACTGATCCTGTGACAATGCTGCACTCCCTCCATACTGATCCTCTGAAAATGCTGCTCTCCCTCCACACTGATCCTCTGACAATGCTGCACTCCCTCCAAACTGACCCCCTGACAGTGTAAAACACCCTCCACACAGATCCTCTGACAATGCTGCACTCCCTCGTCACTGACCCTCAGACAATGCTGCACACACTCCAGACTGATCCTCTGACAATGACGCTCTCCCTCATTACTGATCCTCTGACAATGCTGCACTCCCTCCACACTGATCCTCTGAAAAGGCAGCACTCCCTCCACACTGACCCACTGACAATGCTGCACTCCCTTCACACTGATCCACTGACAATGCTGCACTCCCATCCACACTAATCCTCTGACAATGCTGCACTCTCTCCACAATGATCTTCTGACATTGCTGCTCTCCCTCCACACTGTACCACTGACAACGCTGCACTCCCTTCATACTGATCCTGTGACAATGCTGCACTGCCTCCACACTGATCCTCTGACAATGCTGCACTCCCTTCACACTGATCCACTGACAATGCTGCACTCCTTCCACACTAATCCTCTGACAATGCTGCACTCTCTACACACTGATCGTCTGACATTGCTGCTCTCCCTCCACACTGTACCACTGACAACGCTGCACTCCCTTCATACTGATCCTGTGACAATGCTGCACTCCATCCACACTAATCCTCTGACAATGCTGCAACACCTCCACACTGATCCTCTGACAATGCTGCACTCTCTCCACACTATCCTCTGACAATGCACTACTCCCTTAACACTGATCCTCTGACAATGCTGCACTGCCTCCACACTGACCCTCTGACAATGCTGCACCCCCTCCACACTGACTCTCTGACAATGCTGCACTCCCTCCACACTGATCCTCTGACAATGCTGCAGTCCCTCCACACTGATCCTCTGACAATGCAGCAATCACTCCACACTGATCCTCAGACAATGCTGCACTCCCCCCATACTGACCCTCTGACAATGCTGCACTCTCTCCACACTACCCTCTGACAATGCTGCACTCCCTCCTCACTGATCCTCTGACAAAGCTGCACTCCCTCCTCACTGATCCTCTGAAAATGCTGCTCTCCCTCCACACTGATCCTCAGACAATGCCGCACTCCCTCCATAATGATCCTCTGACAATGCTGCACTCCCTCCACACTGATCCTCTGACAATGCTGCAGTCCCTCCACACTGATCCTCTGACAATGCAGCAATCACTCCACACTGATCCTCAGACAATGCTGCACTCCCCCCATACTGACCCTCTGACAATGCTGCACTCTCTCCACACTACCCTCTGACAATGCTGCACTCCCTCCTCACTGATCCTCTGACAAAGCTGCACTCCCTCCTCACTGATCCTCTGAAAATGCTGCTCTCCCTCCACACTGACCCTCTGACAATGCAGCACTCCCTCCACACTGATCATGTTACAATGATGCACGACCTCCACACTGATCCTCTCACAATTCTGCACTCCATCCACACTGATCCTCTGACAATTCTGCACTCCCTCCATATTGACCCTCCGACAATGCTGAACTCCCACCACACTGATCCTCTGACAATGCTGCACTCCCTCCATACTGATCCTCTAACAAGGCTGCACTCTCTCCACATTGATCCTCTGTCAATGCTGCACTCCATCCACACTGACTCTCTGACAATGCTGCACGCCCTCCAGACGGATCCTCTGACAATGCAGCACTTCCTCCGCACTGATCCTCTGACAATGCAGCACTCCCTCCATACTGACGCTCTTACAATGCTGCACTCCCTCCACACTGATCCTCTGACAATGCTGCACTCCCTCGACACTGACCCTCTGACAATGCTGCACACTCTCCTCACTGATCCTCTGAAAATGCTGCTCTCCCTCCACACTGATCCTCTGACAATGCGGCATACCCTCCATACTGACTCTCTGACAATGCTGCACTCCCTCCACACTGATCCTATGACAATGCTGAAAACCGTGACGCTGATCCTCTGACAATGCTGCACACCCTCCTCACTGATCCTCTGAAAATGCTGCTCTCCCTCTACACTGATCCTCTGACAATGCAGCACTCCCTCCATACTGACCTTCTGACAATGCCGCACTCCCTCCACACTGACCCTCTGACAATGCTGCACTCCCTCCACACTGACCCTCTGACAATGCTGCACTCTCTTCACACTATCCTCTGACAATGCAGCACTCCCTCCACACTGACCCTCTGATAATGCTGCACCACCTCCACACTGACCCTCTGATAATGCTGCAGTCCCTCCACACTGACCCTCTGACTATGCTGCAGTCCCTCCACACTGACCCTCTGACTATGCTGCACTCCCTCCACACTGACTCTCTGACAATGCTGCACTCGCTCCACACTGACCCTCTGACAATGCTGCACTCTCTCCACACTATCCTCTTACAATGCAGCAATCCCTCCACACTGATCCTCAGACAATGCTGCACTCCCCCCACACTGACCCTCTGACAATGCTGCACTCTCTCCACACTATCCTCTGACAATGCTTCACTCCCTCCACACTGATCCTCTGACACTGCAGCACTCCCTCCACACTGACCCTCTGACTATGCTGCAGTCCCTCCACACTGACCCTCTGACTATGCTGCACACCCTCCACACAAATCCTCTGACAATGCTGCACACCCTCCAGACGGATCCTCTGACAATGCAGCACTTCCTCCACACTGATTCTCTGACAATGCAGCACCTCCTCCATACTGACTCTCCTACAATGCTGCACTCCCTCTACACTGATCCTCTGACAATGCTGCACTCCCTCTACACTGATCCTCTGACAATGCTGCACTCCCGCGACACTGATCCTCTGACAATGCTGCACACCCTCCTCACTGATCCTCTGAAAAAGCTGCTCTCCCTCTACACTGATCCTCTGACAATGCTGCACTCCCTCCATACTGACCTTATGACAATGCCGCACTCCCTCCACACTGACCCTCTGACAATGCTGCATTCCCTCCACACTGACCCTCTGACAATGCTGCACTCCCTCCACACTGACCCTCTGACAATGCTGCACTCTCTTCACACTATCCTCTGACAATGCAGCACTCCCTCCACACTGATGCTCTGACAATGCTGCACTCCCTCCACACTGACCCTCTGACAATGCTGCACTCTCTTCACACTATCCTCTGACAATGCAGCACTCCCTCCACACTGATCCTCTGACAATGCTGCACTCCCTCCACACTGACCCTCTGACAATGCTGCACACTCTTCACACTATCCTCTGACAATGCTGCACTCCCTCCACACTGACCCTCTGACAATGCTGCACTCCCTCCACACTGACCCCCTGACAATGCTGCACTCTCTTCACACTATCCTCTGACAATGCTGCACTCCCTCCACACTGATCCTCTGACAATGCTGCACTCCCTCCACACTGACCCTCTGACAATGCTGCACCACCTCCACACTGACCCTCTGATAATGCTGCACTCTCTCCACACTATCCTCTGACAATGCAGCACTCCCTCCACACTGACCCTCTGACAATGCTGCAGTCCCTCCACACTGACCCTCTGACTATTCTGCACTCCCTCCACACTGATCCTCTGACAATGCTGCACTCCCCCCACACTGATCCTCTGACAATGCTGCACTACCTCCGCACTGATCCTCTGACAATGCTGCACTCCCTCCACACTGACTCTCTGACAATGCTGCACTCCCTCCACACTGATCCTCTGACAATGCTGCACTCCCTCCACACTGATCCTCTGACCATTCTGCACCCCCTCCATTCTGACCCTCTGGCAATGCTGCACTCCCTCCACACTGACCCTCTGACAATGCTGCACACCCTCCTCACTGATCCACTGAAAATGCTGCCCCCACCTCCACACTGAATCACTGACAATGCAGCACTCCCTCCACACTGACACTCTAACAATGCTGAACCCCTCCACACTGATCCTCTGACAATGCTGCTCTCTCTCCACACTGACCCTCTGACAATGCTGCACTCCCTCCAAACTGAACCTCTGACAATGCTGCACACCCTCCTCACTGATCCACTGACAATGCGGCACTCCCTCCACACTGACCCTCTGACAATGCTGCACACCCTCCTCACTGATCCACTGAAAATGCTGCCCCCACCTCCACACTGAATCACTGACAATGCTGCACTCCCTCCACACTGACCCTCTGAAAAGACTGCACTCCATCCACACTGATCCTCTGACAATGCTGCACTCCCTCCTCACTGATCCACTGACAATGCTGCACTCTCTCCACACTGATCCTCTGACAATGCTGCTCTCTCTCCACACAGACCCTCTGACAATGCTGCACTCCCTCCACACTGATCCTCTGAAAATGCTGCCCCCACCTACACACTGAATCACTGACAATGCTGCACTCCCTCCATATTGACCCTCCGACAATGCTGCACTCCCTCCACACTGATCCTCTGACAATGCTGCACTCCCTCCATCCTGACTCTCTGACAGTGCTGCACTCCCCCCATACTGATATTGTGACAATGCTGCACTCCCTCCACACTGATCCTCTGACAATGCTGCACTCCCTCCACACTGACCATTTGACAATGCTGCTCTCCCTCTACACTGATCCTCTGACAATGCAGCAATCCCTCCATACTGACCTTCTGACAATGCCGCACTCCCTCCACACTGACCCTCTGACAATGCTGCACTCTCTTCACACTATCCTCTGACAATGCAGCACTCCCTCCACACTGATCCTCTGACAATGCTGCACTCGCTCCATACCGATTCTCTGACAATGCTGCACTCCCTACACACTGATCCTCTGACAATGCTGCACTCCCTCCACACTGACCCTCTGACAATGCTGCACTCCCTCCACACTGACCCTCTGACAATGCTGCACTCTCTTCACACTATCCTCTGACAATGCAGCACTTCCTCCACACTGATCCTCTGACAATGCTGAACTCCCTCCACACAGACCCTCTGACAATGCTGCACCACCTCCACACTGACCCTCTGATAATGCTGCACTCTCTCCACACTATCCTCTGACAATGCAGCACTCCCTCCACACTGATCCTCTGATAATGCTGCAGTCCCTCCACACTGATCCTCTGAAATTCTGCACACCCTCCACACAAATCCTCTGACAATGCTGCACACCCTCCAGACGGATCCTCTGACAATGCAGCACTTCCTCCACACTGATTCTCTGACAATGCAGCACCTCCTCCATACTGACTCTCCTACAATGCTGCACTCCCTCTACACTGATCCTCTGACAATGCTGCACTTCCTCTACACTGATCCTCTGACAATGCGACACTCCCTCCATACTGACTCTCTGACAATGCTGCACTCCCTCCACACTGATCCTCTGACAATGCTGCACTCCCGCGACACTGATCCTCTAACAATGCTGCACACCCTCCTCACTGATCCTCTGAAAAAGCTGCTCTCCCTCTACACTGATCCTCTGACAATGCTGCACTCCCTCCATACTGACCTTATGACAATGCCGCACTCCCTCCACACTGACCCTCTGACAATGCTGCATTCCCTCCACACTGACCCTCTGACAATGCTGCACTCCCTCCACACTGACCCTCTGACAATGCTGCACTCTCTTCACACTATCCTCTGACAATGCAGCACTCCCTCCACACTGATGCTCTGACAATGCTGCACTCCCTCCACACTGACCCTCTGACAATGCTGCACTCCCTCCACACTGACCCACTGACAATGCTGCACTCTCTTCACACTATCCTCTGACAATGCAGCACTCCCTCCACACTGATCCTCTGACAATGCTGCACTCCCTCCACACTGACCCTCTGACAATGCTGCACACTCTTCACACTATCCTCTGACAATGCTGCACTCCCTCCACACTGACCCTCTGACAATGCTGCACTCCCTCCACACTGACCCCCTGACAATGCTGCACTCTCTTCACACTATCCTCTGACAATGCTGCACTCCCTCCACACTGATCCTCTGACAATGCTGCACTCCCTCCACACTGACCCTCTGACAATGCTGCACCACCTCCACACTGACCCTCTGATAATGCTGCACTCTCTCCACACTGATCCTCTGATAATGCTGCAGTCCCTCCACACTGATCCTCTGAAATTCTGCACACCCTCCACACAAATCCTCTGACAATGCTGCACACCCTCCAGACGGATCCTCTGACAATGCAGCACTTCCTCCACACTGATTCTCTGATAATGCTGCAGTCCCTCCACACTGATCCTCTGAAATTCTGCACACCCTCCACACAAATCCTCTGACAATGCTGCACACCCTCCAGACGGATCCTCTGACAATGCAGCACTTCCTCCACACTGATTCTCTGACAATGCAGCACCTCCTCCATACTGACTCTCCTACAATGCTGCACTCCCTCTACACTGATCCTCTGACAATGCTGCACTCCCTCTACACTGATCCTCTGACAATGCGACACTCCCTCCATACTGACTCTCTGACAATGCTGCACTCCCTCCACACTGATCCTCTGACAATGCTGCACTCCCGCGACACTGATCCTCTGACAATGCTGCACACCCTCCTCACTGATCCTCTGAAAAAGCTGCTCTCCCTCTACACTGATCCTCTGACAATGCTGCACTCCCTCCATACTGACCTTATGACAATGCCGCACTCCCTCCACACTGACCCTCTGACAATGCTGCATTCCCTCCACACTGACCCTCTGACAATGCTGCACTCCCTCCACACTGACCCTCTGACAATGCTGCACTCTCTTCACACTATCCTCTGACAATGCAGCACTCCCTCCACACTGATGCTCTGACAATGCTGCACTCCCTCCACACTGACCCTCTGACAATGCTGCACTCCCTCCACACTGACCCACTGACAATGCTGCACTCTCTTCACACTATCCTCTGACAATGCAGCACTCCCTCCACACTGATCCTCTGACAATGCTGCACTCCCTCCACACTGACCCTCTGACAATGCTGCACACTCTTCACACTATCCTCTGACAATGCTGCACTCCCTCCACACTGACCCTCTGACAATGCTGCACTCCCTCCACACTGACCCCCTGACAATGCTGCACTCTCTTCACACTATCCTCTGACAATGCTGCACTCCCTCCACACTGATCCTCTGACAATGCTGCACTCCCTCCACACTGACCCTCTGACAATGCTGCACCACCTCCACACTGACCCTCTGATAATGCTGCACTCTCTCCACACTATCCTCTGACAATGCAGCACTCCCTCCACACTGACCCTCTGACAATGCTGCAGTCCCTCCACACTGACCCTCTGACTATTCTGCACTCCCTCCACACTGATCCTCTGACAATGCTGCACTCCCCCCACACTGATCCTCTGACAATGCTGCACTACCTCCGCACTGATCCTCTGACAATGCTGCACTCCCTCCACACTGACTCTCTGACAATGCTGCACTCCCTCCACACTGATCCTCTGACAATGCTGCACTCCCTCCACACTGATCCTCTGACCATTCTGCACCCCCTCCATTCTGACCCTCTGGCAATGCTGCACTCCCTCCACACTGACCCTCTGACAATGCTGCACACCCTCCTCACTGATCCACTGAAAATGCTGCCCCCACCTCCACACTGAATCACTGACAATGCAGCACTCCCTCCACACTGACCCTCTAACAATGCTGAACCCCTCCACACTGATCCTCTGACAATGCTGCTCTCTCTCCACACTGACCCTCTGACAATGCTGCACTCCCTCCAAACTGAACCTCTGACAATGCTGCACACCCTCCTCACTGATCCACTGACAATGCGGCACTCCCTCCACACTGACCCTCTGACAATGCTGCACACCCTCCTCACTGATCCACTGACAATGCGGCACTCCCTCCACACTGACCCTCTGAAAAGACTGCACTCCATCCACACTGATCCTCTGACAATGCTGCACTCCCTCCTCACTGATCCACTGACAATGCTGCACTCTCTCCACACTGATCCTCTGACAATGCTGCTCTCTCTCCACACAGACCCTCTGACAATGCTGCACTCCCTCCACACTGATCCTCTGAAAATGCTGCCCCCACCTACACACTGAATCACTGACAATGCTGCACTCCCTCCATATTGACCCTCCGACAATGCTGCACTCCCTCCACACTGATCCTCTGACAATGCTGCACTCCCTCCATCCTGACTCTCTGACAGTGCTGCACTCCCCCCATACTGATATTGTGACAATACTGCACTCCCTCCACACTGATCCTCTGACAATGCTGCACTCCCTCCACACTGACCATTTGACAATGCTGCTCTCCCTCTACACTGATCCTCTGACAATGCAGCAATCCCTCCATACTGACCTTCTGACAATGCCGCACTCCCTCCACACTGACCCTCTGACAATGCTGCACTCTCTTCACACTATCCTCTGACAATGCAGCACTCCCTCCACACTGATCCTCTGACAATGCTGCACTCCCTCCGCACTGACCCTCTGACAATGCTGCACTCTCTTCACACTATCCTCTGACAATGCTGCACTCCCTCCACACTGACCCTCTGACAATGCTGCACTCCCTCCACACTGACCCTCTGACAATGCTGCACTCTCTTCACACTATCCTCTGACAATGCAGCACTTCCTCCACACTGATCCTTAGACAATGCTGAACTCCCTCCACACAGACCGTCTGACAATGCTGCACCACCTCCACACTGACCCTCTGACAATGCTGCACTCCCTCCACACTGATCCTCTGACAATGCTGCACTCCCTCCATCCTGACTCTCTGACAGTGCTGCACTCCCCCCATACTGATATTGTGACAATGCTGCACTCCCTCCACACTGATCCTCTGACAATGCTGCACTCCCTCCACACTGACCATTTGACAATGCTGCTCTCCCTCTACACTGATCCTCTGACAATGCAGCAATCCCTCCATACTGACCTTCTGACAATGCCGCACTCCCTCCACACTGACCCTCTGACAATGCTGCACTCTCTTCACACTATCCTCTGACAATGCAGCACTCCCTCCACACTGATCCTCTGACAATGCTGCACTCTCTCCGCACTGACCCTCTGACAATGCTGCACTCTGTTCACACTATCCTCTGACAATGCTGCACTCCCTCCACACTGACCCTCTGACAATGCTGCACTCCCTCCACACTGACCCTCTGACAATGCTGCACTCTCTTCACACTATCCTCTGATAATGCAGCACTTCCTCCACACTGATCCTCTGACAATGCTGAACTCCCTCCACACAGACCCTCTGACAATGCTGCACCACCTCCACACTGACCCTCTGATAATGCTGCACTCTCTCCACACTATCCTCTGACAATGCAGCACTCCCTCCACACTGACCCTCTGACAATGCTGCAGTCCCTCCACACTGACCCTCTGACTATGCTGCACTCCCTCCACACTGATCCTCTGACAATGCTGCACTCCCCCCACAATGATCCTCTGACAATGCAGCACTTCCTCCACACTGATCCTCTGACAATGCTGAACTCCCTCCACACAGACCCTCTGACAATGCTGCACCACCTCCACACTGACCCTCTGATAATGCTGCACTCTCTCCACACTATCCTCTGACAATGCAGCACTCCCTCCACACTGATCCTCTGATAATGCTGCAGTCCCTCCACACTGATCCTCTGAAATTCTGCACACCCTCCACACAAATCCTCTGACAATGCTGCACACCCTCCAGACGGATCCTCTGACAATGCAGCACTTCCTCCACACTGATTCTCTGACAATGCAGCACCTCCTCCATACAGACTCTCCTACAATGCTGCACTCCCTCTACACTGATCCTCTGACAATGCTGCACTCCCTCTACACTGATCCTCTGACAATGCGACACTCCCTCCATACTGACTCTCTGACAATGCTGCACTCCCTCCACACTGATCCTCTGACAATGCTGCACTCCCGCGACACTGATCCTCTGACAATGCTGCACACCCTCCTCACTGATCCTCTGAAAAAGCTGCTCTCCCTCTACACTGATCCTCTGACAATGCTGCACTCCCTCCATACTGACCTTATGACAATGCCGCACTCCCTCCACACTGACCCTCTGACAATGCTGCATTCCCTCCACACTGACCCTCTGACAATGCTGCACTCCCTCCACACTGACCCTCTGACAATGCTGCACTCTCTTCACACTATCCTCTGACAATGCAGCACTCCCTCCACACTGATGCTCTGACAATGCTGCACTCCCTCCACACTGACCCTCTGACAATGCTGCACTCCCTCCACACTGACCCACTGACAATGCTGCACTCTCTTCACACTATCCTCTGACAATGCAGCACTCCCTCCACACTGATCCTCTGACAATGCTGCACTCCCTCCACACTGACCCTCTGACAATGCTGCACACTCTTCACACTATCCTCTGACAATGCTGCACTCCCTCCACACTGACCCTCTGACAATGCTGCACTCCCTCCACACTGACCCCCTGACAATGCTGCACTCTCTTCACACTATCCTCTGACAATGCTGCACTCCCTCCACACTGATCCTCTGACAATGCTGCACTCCCTCCACACTGACCCTCTGACAATGCTGCACCACCTCCACACTGACCCTCTGATAATGCTGCACTCTCTCCACACTATCCTCTGACAATGCAGCACTCCCTCCACACTGACCCTCTGACAATGCTGCAGTCCCTCCACACTGACCCTCTGACTATTCTGCACTCCCTCCACACTGATCCTCTGACAATGCTGCACTCCCCCCACACTGATCCTCTGACAATGCTGCACTACCTCCGCACTGATCCTCTGACAATGCTGCACTCCCTCCACACTGACTCTCTGACAATGCTGCACTCCCTCCACACTGATCCTCTGACAATGCTGCACTCCCTCCACACTGACCCTCTAACAATGCTGCACTCTCTCCACACTATCCTCTGACAATGCAGCAATCCCTCCACACTGATCCTCAGACAATGCTGCACTCCCCCCACACTGACCCTCTGACAATGCTGCACTCTCTCCACACTATCCTCTGACAATGCTTCAATCCCTCCACACTGATCCTCTGACACTGCAGCACTCCCTGCACACTGATCCTCTGACACTGCAGCACTCCCTCCACACTGATCCTCTGACAATGCTGCACTCCGTCCACACTGATCCTCTGACACTGCAGCACTCCCTCCACACTGATCCTCTGACAATGCAGCACTCCCTCCACACTGATCCTCTGACAATGCTGCACTCCCTCCTCACTGACCCTCTGACAATGCTGCACACCCTCCTCACTGAAACACTGAAAATGCTGCCCCCACCTCCACACTGAATCACTGACAATGCTGCACTCCCTCCACACTGACCCTCTGACAATGCTGCACCCCCCCCCACACTGACCCTCTGACAATGCTGCACTCCCTCCACACTGAACCTCTTGACAATGCTGCACACCCTCCTCACTGATCCACTGACAATGCTGCACTCCCTACACACTGATCCTCTGACAATGCTGAACCCCTCCACACTGATCCTCTGACAATGCTGCACTTCCTCCACACTGACCCTCTGACAATGCTGCACTCCCTCCACACTGACCCTCTGACAATGCTGCACTCCCTCCACACAGATCCTCTGACAATGCTGCACCCACTCCATACCAATCCTCTGACAATGCTGCACTGCCTCCACACTGACTCTCTGACAATGCTGCACGCCCTCCACACTGATCCTCTGACAATGCTGCACTCCCTCCACACTAATCCTCTGACAATGCTGCACTCCCTCCACACTGATCCCCTGACAATGCTGCACTCTCTCCACACTGATCTTCTGACATTGCTGCTCTCCCTCCACACTGATCCTCTGACAATGCTGCTCTCCCTCTACACTGATCCTCTGACAATTCAGCACTCCCTCCATACTGACCTTCTGACAATGCCGCACTCCCTCCACACTGACCCTCTGACAATGCTGCACTCCCTCCAAAATGACCCTCTGACAATGCTGCACTCTCTCCACACTATCTTCTGACAATGCAGCACTCCCTCCACACCGCTCCTCTGACAATGCTGCACTCGCTCCACACTGACCCTCTGACAATGCTGCACTCCCTCCACACTGACCCTCTGACAATGCTGCACTCTCTCCACACTATCTTCTGACAATGCAGCACTCCCTCCACACTGCTCCTCTGACAATGCTGCACTCCATCCACACTAATCCTCTGACAATGCTGCAACACCTCCACACTGATCCTCTGACAATGCTGCACTCTCTCCACACTATCCTCTGACAATGCAGCACTCCCTCCAAACTGACCCTCTGACAATGCGGTACTCCCTCCACACTGATCCTCTGACAATGCTGCACTGCCTCCACACTGACCCTCTGACAATGCTGCACCACCTCTACACTGACTCTCTGACAATGCAGCACTCCCTCCATACTGACCCTCTGACCATGCTGCACTCCCCCCACACTGACCCTCTGACAATGCTGCACTCTGTCCACACTATCCTCTGACAATGCAGCAATCCCTCCACACTGATCCTCAGACAATGCTGCACTCCCCCCATACTGACCCTCTGACAATGCTGCACTCTCTCCACACTATCCTCTGACAATGCAGCATTCCTCGACAGTGACCCTCTGACAATGCTGCACTCCCTCCACACTGACCCTCTGACAATGCTGCACACCCTCCTCACGGATCCTCTGAAAATGCTGCTCTCCCTCCACACTGATCCTCAGACAATGCCGCACTCCCTCCATAATGATCCTCTGACAATGCTGCACTCCCTACACACTGACCCACTGACATTGCAGCACTCCCTCCACACTGATCATGTTACAATGATGCACTACCTCCACACTGACCCTCAGACAATGCTGCACTCCCACCACACTGATCCTCTGACAATGCTGCTCTCCCTCCACACTGATCCTCTGACAATGCTGCACTCCCTCCACACTATACCACTGACAATGCTGCACTCCCTCCACACTGATCCTGTGACAATGCTGCACTGCCTCCACACTGATACTCTGACAATGCTGCACTCCCTCCATACTGATCCTCTGACAATGCTGCACTACCACCACACTGATCCTCTGACAATGCTGCACTCCGTCCTTACTGAACCTCTGACAATGCTGCACTCCCTCCACACTGATACTCTGAAAAGGCTGCACTCCATCCACACTGACCCTCTGACAATGCTGCACACCCTCCAGACTGATCCTCTGACAATGCAGCACTTCCTCCACACTGATGCTCTGACAATGCTGCACACCCTCCTCACTGATCCACTGACAATGCTGCACTCCCTACACACTGATCCTCTGACAATGCTGCACCCCTCCACACTGATCCTCTGACAATGCTGCTCTCTCTCCACACTGACCCTCTGAAAATGTTGCACTCCCTCCACACTGATCCTCTGAAAATGCTGCCCCCACCTCCACACTGAATCACTGACAATGCTGCACTCCCTCCACACTGACCATCAGACAATGCTGAACTCCCACCACACTGATCCTCTGACAATGCTGCACTCCCTCCATACTGATCCTCTGTCAATGCTGCACTCCATCCACACTGACTCTATGACAATGCAGCACTCCCTTCACACTGATCCTCTGATAAGGCTGCACACCCTCCAGACGGATCCTCTGACAATGCAGCAGTTGCTCCACACTGATCCTCTGACAATGCAGCACTCCCTCGACACTGACCCTCTGACAATGCTGCACACTCTCCTCACTGATCCTCTGAAAATGCTGCTCTCCCTCCACACTGATCCTCTGACAATGCGGCATACCCTCCATACTGACTCTATGACAATGCTGCACTCCCTCCACACTGATCCACTGACAATGCTGCACTCCCGTGACGCTGATCCTCTGACAATGCTGCACACCCTCCTCACTGATCCTCTGAAAATGCTGCTCTCCCTCTACACTGATCCTCTGACAATGCAGCACTCCCTCCATACTGACCTTCTGACAATGCCGCACTCCCTCCACACTGACCCTCTGACAATGCTGCACTCCCTCCACACTGACCCTCTGACAATGCTGCACTCTCTTCACACTATCCTCTGACAATGCAGCACTCCCTCCACACTGATCCTCTGACAATGCTGCACTCTCTCAACACTGACCCTCTGACAATGCTGCACTCTCTTCACACTATCCTCTGACAATGCTGCACTCCCTCCACACTGACCCTCTGACAATGCTGCACTCCCTCCACACTGACCCTGTGACAATGCTGCACTCTCTTCACACTATCCTCTGACAATGCAGCACTCCCTCCATACTGATCCTCTGACAATGCTGAACTCCCACCACACTGACCCTCTGACAATGCTGCACCACCTCCACACTGACCTTCTGATAATGCTGCAGTCACTCCACACTGACCCTCTGACTATGCTGCACTCCCTCCACACTGATCCTCTGACAATGCTGCACTCCCCCCACACTGATCCTCTGACAATGCTGCACTACCTCCACACTGATCCTCTGACAATGCTGCACTCCCTCCACACTGACTCTCTGACAATGCTGCACTCGCTCCACACTGACTCTCTGACAATGCTGCACTCTCTCCACACTATCCTCTGACAATGCAGCAATCCCTCCACATTGATCCTCAGACAATGCTGCACTCCCCCCACACTGACCCTCTGACAATGCTGCCCTCTCTCCACACTATCCTCTGACAATGCTTCACTCCCTCCACACTGATCCTCTGACACTGCAGCACTCCCTCCACACTGATCCTCTGACAATGCTTCACTCCCTCCACACTGATCCTCTGACACTGCAGCACTCCCTCCACACTGATCCTCTGACACTGCAGCACTACCTCCACACTGATCCTCTGACACTGCAGCACTCCCTCCACACTGATCCTCTGACAATGCTGCACTCCCTCCACACTGACTCTCTGACAATGCTGCACTCCCTCCACACTGATCCTCTGACAATGCTGCACTCCCTCCACACTGACTCTCTGACACTGCAGCACTCCCTCCACACTGATCCTGTGACAATGCTGCACTCCCTCAACACTGACTCTCTGACAATGCTGCACTCCCTCCACACTGATCCTCTGACAATGCTGCACTCTCTCCACACTGACTCTCTGACAATGCTGCACTCCCTCCACACTGACCCTCTGACAATGCTGCACTCCCTCCATACTGATCCTCTGACAATGCTGCACTCCCTCCACACTGACTCCATGACAATGCTGCACTCCCTCCACACTGACCCTCTGACAATGCTGCACTCCCTCCATACTGATCCTCTGACAATGCTGCACTCCCTCCACACTGACTCTCTGACAATGCTGCACTCCCTCCACACTGACCCTCTGACAATGCTGCACTCCCTCCATACTGATCCTCTGACAATGCTGCACTCCCTCCACACTGATCCTCTGACCATTCTGCACCCCCTCCATTCTGACCCTCTGGCAAAGCTGCACTCCCTCCACACTGACCCTCTGACAATGCTGCACACCCTCCTCACTGATCCACTGAAAATGCTGCCCCCACCTCCACACTGAATCACTGACAATGCAGCACTCCCTCCACACTGACCCTCTGGCAATGCTGCACGCCCTCCTCACTGATCCACTGAAAATGCTGCCCCCACCTCCACACTGAATCACTGACAATGCAGCACTCCCTACACACTGATCCTCTGACAATGCTGAACCCCTCCACACTGATCCTCTGACAATGCTGCTTTCTCTCCACACTGACCCTCTGACAATGCTGCACTCCCTCCAAACTGAACCTCTGACAATGCTGCACACCCTCCTCACTGATCCACTGACAATGCGGCACTCCCTCCACACTGACCCTCTGACAATGCTGCACACCCTCCTCACTGATCCACTGAAAATGCTGCCCCCACCTCCACACTGAATCACTGACAATGCTCCACTCCCTCCACACTGACCCTCTGAAAAGACTGCACTCCATCCACACTGATCCTCTGACAATGCTGTACTCCCTCCTCACTGATCCACTGACAATGCTGCACTCCCTCCACACTGATCCTCTGACAATGCTGCTCTGTCTCCACACTGACCCTCTGACAATGCTGCACTCCCTCCACACTGATCCTCTGAAAATGCTGCCCCCACCTCCACACTGAATCACTGACAATGCTCCACTCCCTCCACACTGACCCTCTGAAAAGACTGCACTCCATCCACACTGATTCTCTGACAATGCTGCACTCCATCCTCACTGATCCACTGACAATGCTGCACTCCCTCCACACTGACTCTCTGACAATGCTGCACTCGCTCCACACTGACTCTCTGACAATGCTGCACTCTCTCCACACTATCCTCTGACAATGCAGCAATCCCTCCACATTGATCCTCAGACAATGCTGCACTCCCCCCACACTGACCCTCTGACAATGCTGCCCTCTCTCCACACTATCCTCTGACAATGCTTCACTCCCTCCACACTGATCCTCTGACACTGCAGCACTCCCTCCACACTGATCCTCTGACAATGCTTCACTCCCTCCACACTGATCCTCTGACACTGCAGCACTCCCTCCACACTGATCCTCTGACACTGCAGCACTCCCTCCACACTGATCCTCTGACACTGCAGCACTCCCTCCACACTGATCCTCTGACAATGCTGCACTCCCTCCACACTGACTCTCTGACAATGCTGCACTCCCTCCACACTGATCCTCTGACAATGCTGCACTCCCTCCACACTGACTCTCTGACACTGCAGCACTCCCTCCACACTGATCCTGTGACAATGCTGCACTCCCTCAACACTGACTCTCTGACAATGCTGCACTCCCTCCACACTGATCCTCTGACAATGCTGCACTCTCTCCACACTGACTCTCTGACAATGCTGCACTCCCTCCACACTGACCCTCTGACAATGCTGCACTCCCTCCATACTGATCCTCTGACAATGCTGCACTCCCTCCACACTGACTCCATGACAATGCTGCACTCCCTCCACACTGACCCTCTGACAATGCTGCACTCCCTCCATACTGATCCTCTGACAATGCTGCACTCCCTCCACACTGACTCTCTGACAATGCTGCACTCCCTCCACACTGACCCTCTGACAATGCTGCACTCCCTCCATACTGATCCTCTGACAATGCTGCACTCCCTCCACACTGATCCTCTGACCATTCTGCACCCCCTCCATTCTGACCCTCTGGCAATGCTGCACTCCCTCCACACTGACCCTCTGACAATGCTGCACACCCTCCTCACTGATCCACTGAAAATGCTGCCCCCACCTCCACACTGAATCACTGACAATGCAGCACTCCCTCCACACTGACCCTCTGACAATGCTGCACGCCCTCCTCACTGATCCACTGAAAATGCTGCCCCCACCTCCACACTGAATCACTGACAATGCAGCACTCCCTACACACTGATCCTCTGACAATGCTGAACCCCTCCACACTGATCCTCTGACAATGCTGCTTTCTCTCCACACTGACCCTCTGACAATGCTGCACTCCCTCCAAACTGAACCTCTGACAATGCTGCACACCCTCCTCACTGATCCTCTGACACTGCAGCACTCCCTCCACACTGATCCTCTGACACTGCAGCACTCCCTCCACACTGATCCTCTGACACTGCAGCACTCCCTCCACACTGATCCTCTGACAATGCTGCACTCCCTCCACACTGACTCTCTGACAATGCTGCACTCCCTCCACACTGATCCTCTGACAATGCTGCACTCCCTCCACACTGACTCTCTGACACTGCAGCACTCCCTCCACACTGATCCTGTGACAATGCTGCACTCCCTCAACACTGACTCTCTGACAATGCTGCACTCCCTCCACACTGATCCTCTGACAATGCTGCACTCTCTCCACACTGACTCTCTGACAATGCTGCACTCCCTCCACACTGACCCTCTGACAATGCTGCACTCCCTCCATACTGATCCTCTGACAATGCTGCACTCCCTCCACACTGACTCCATGACAATGCTGCACTCCCTCCACACTGACCCTCTGACAATGCTGCACTCCCTCCATACTGATCCTCTGACAATGCTGCACTCCCTCCACACTGACTCTCTGACAATGCTGCACTCCCTCCACACTGACCCTCTGACAATGCTGCACTCCCTCCATACTGATCCTCTGACAATGCTGCACTCCCTCCACACTGACTCCATGACAATGCTGCACTCCCTCCACACTGACCCTCTGACAATGCTGCACTCCCTCCATACTGATCCTCTGACAATGCTGCACTCCCTCCACACTGACTCTCTGACAATGCTGCACTCCCTCCACACTGACCCTCTGACAATGCTGCACTCCCTCCATACTGATCCTCTGACAATGCTGCACTCCCTCCACACTGATCCTCTGACCATTCTGCACCCCCTCCATTCTGACCCTCTGGCAATGCTGCACTCCCTCCACACTGACCCTCTGACAATGCTGCACACCCTCCTCACTGATCCACTGAAAATGCTGCCCCCACCTCCACACTGAATCACTGACAATGCAGCACTCCCTCCACACTGACCCTCTGACAATGCTGCACGCCCTCCTCACTGATCCACTGAAAATGCTGCCCCCACCTCCACACTGAATCACTGACAATGCAGCACTCCCTACACACTGATCCTCTGACAATGCTGAACCCCTCCACACTGATCCTCTGACAATGCTGCTTTCTCTCCACACTGACCCTCTGACAATGCTGCACTCCCTCCAAACTGAACCTCTGACAATGCTGCACACCCTCCTCACTGATCCACTGACAATGCGGCACTCCCTCCACACTGACCCTCTGACAATGCTGCCCCCACCTCCACACTGAATCACTGACAATGCTGCATTCCCTCCACACTGATCCACTGAAAATGCTGCCCCCACCTCCACACTGAATCACTGACAATGCTGCATTCCCTCCACACTGATCCACTGAAAATGCTGCCCCCACCTCCACACTGAATCACTGACAATGCTGCATTCCCTCCACACTGATCCACTGAAAATGCTGCCCCCACCTCCACACTGAATCACTGACAATGCTGCACTCCCTCCTCACTGATCCACTGACAATGCTGCACTCCCTCCACACTGATCCTCTGACAATGCTGCTCTGTCTCCACACTGACCCTCTGACAATGCTGCACTCCCTCCACACTGATCCTCTGAAAATGCTGCCCCCACCTACACACTGAATCACTGACAATGCTGCACTCCCTCGACACTGACCATCAGACGAGGCTGCACTCCCTCCACACTGACCCACTGGCAATGCTGCACTCCCTCCACACTGATCCTCTGACAATGCTGCACTCCCTCCATATTGACCCTCCGACAATGCTGCACTCCCTCCACACTGATCCTCTGACAATGCTGCACTCCCTCCATCCTGACACTCTGACAGTGCTGCACTCCCCCCATACTGATATTGTGACAATGCTGCACTCCCTCCACACTGATCCTCTGACAATGCTGCACTCCCTCCACACTGACCCTCTGACAATGCTGCTCTCCCTCTACACTGATCCTCTGACAATGAAGCACTCCCTCCATACTGACCTTCTGACAATGCCGCACTCCCTCCACACTGACCCTCTGACAATGCTGCACTCCCTCCACACTGACCCTCTGACAATGCTGCACTCTCTTCACACTATCCTCTGACAATGCAGCACTCCCTCCACACTGATCCTCTGACAATGCTGCACTCCCTCCACACTGACCCTCTGACAATGCTGCACTCTCTTCACACTATCCTCTGACAATGCTGCACTCCCTCCACACTGACCCTCTGACAATGCTGCACTCCCTCCACACTGACCCTCTGACAATGCTGCACTCTCTTCACACTATCCTCTGACAATGCAGCACTCACTCCACACTGACCCTCTGACAATGCTGCAGTCCCGCCACACTGACCCTCTGACTATGCTGCACTCCCTCCACACTGATCCTCTGACAATGCTGCACTCCCCCCACACTGATCCTCTGACAATGCTGCACTCCCTCCACACTGACTCTCTGACAATGCTGCACTCCCTCCACACTGATCCTCTGACAATGCTGCACTCCCTCCACACTGACCCTCTAACAATGCTGCACTCTCTCCACACTATCCTCTGACAATGCAGCAATCCCTCCACACTGATCCTCAGACAATGCTGCACTCCCCCCACACCGACCCTCTGACAATGCTGCACTCTCTCCACACTATCCTCTGACAATGCTTCACTCCCTCCACACTGATCCTCTGACACTGCAGCACTCCCTCCACACTGATCCTCTGACAATGCTGCACTCTGTCCACACTGATCCTCTGACACTGCAGCACTCCCTCCACACTGATCCTCTGACAATGCAGCACTCCCTCCACACTGATCCTCTGACAATGCTGCAATCCCTCGACACTGACCCTCTGACAATGCTGCACACCCTCCTCACTGAAACACTGAAAATGCTGCCCCCACCTCCACACTGAATCACTGACAATGCTGCACTCCCTCCACACTGACCCTCTGACAATGCTGCACCCCCCCCACACTGACCCTCTGACAATGCTGCACTCCCTCCAAACTGAACCTCTTGACAATGCTGCACACCCTCCTCACTGATCCACTGACAATGCTGCACTCCCTACACACTGATCCTCTGACAATGCTGAACCCCTCCACACTGATCCTCTGACAATGCTGCACTCCCTCCACACTGACCCTCTGACAATGCTGCACTCCCTCCACACTGACCCTCTGACAATGCTGCACTCCCTCCACACAGATCCTCTGACAATGCTGCACTCCCTCCATACTGATCCTCTGACAATGCTGCACTCCCTCCACACTGACTCTCTGACAATGCTGCACTCCCTCCACACTGACCCTCTGACAATGCTGCACTCCCCCCATACTGATCCTCTGACAATGCTGCACTCCCTCCACACTGATCCTCTGACCATTCTGCACCCCTTCCATTCTGACCCTCTGACAATGCTGCACTGCCTCCACACTGATCCTCTGACAATGCTGCACTCCCTCCACACTGACCCTCTGACAATGCTGCTCTCCCTCTACACTGATCCTCTGACAATGCAGCACTCCCTCCATACTGACCTTCTGACAATGCCGCACTCCCTACACACTGACCCTCTGACAATGCTGCACTCTCTTCACACTATCCTCTGACAATGCAGCACTCCCTCCACACTGATCCTCTGACAATGCTGCACTCCCTCCACACTGACCCTCTGACAATGCTGCACTCTCTTCACACTATCCTCTGACAATGCAGCACTCCCTCCACACTGACCCTCTGACAATGCTGCAGTCCCTCCACACTGACCCTCTGACTATGCTGCACTCCCTCCACACTGATCCTCTGACAATGCTGCACTCCCCCCACACTGATCCTCTGACAATGCTGCACTCCCTCCACACTGACTCTCTGACAATGCTGCACTCCCTCCACACTGATCCTCTGACAATGCTGCACTCCCTCCACACTGACCCTCTAACAATGCTGCACTCTCTCCACACTATCCTCTGACAATGCAGCAATCCCTCCACACTGATCCTCAGACAATGCTGCACTCCCCCCACACTGACCCTCTGACAATGCTGCACTCTCTCCACACTATCCTCTGACAATGCTTCACTCCCTCCACACTGATCCTCTGACACTGCAGCACTCCCTCCACACTGATCCTCTGACACTGCAGCACTCCCTCCACACTGATCCTCTGACAATGCTGCACTCCCTCCACACTGATCCTCTGACACTGCAGCACTCCCTCCACACTGATCCTCTGACAATGCAGCAATCCCTCCACACTGATCCTCTGACAATGCTGCACTCCCTCGACACTGACCCTCTGACAATGCTGCACACCCTCCTCACTGAAACACTGAAAATGCTGCCCCCACCTCCACACTGAATCACTGACAATGCTGCACTCCCTCCACACTGACCCTCTGACAATGCTGCACTCCCCCCACACTGACCCTCTGACAATTCTGCACTCCCTCCACACTGAATCTCGGACAATGCTGCACACACTCCTCACTGATCCACTGATAATGCTGCACTCCCTACACACTGATCCTCTGACAATGCTGCACCCCTCCACACTGATCCTCTGACAATGCTGCTCTCTCTCCACACTGACCCTCTGACAATGCTGCACTACCTCCACACTGATCCTCTGACAATGCTGCACTCCCTGCACACTGACTATCAGACAATGCTGCACTCCCTCCACACTGACCCACTGGCAATGCTGCACTGTCTCCACATTGATCCTCTGAAAAGACTGCACTCCCTCCACAATGACACTCTGATTATTCTGCACTCCATCCACACTGATCCTCTGACAATGCTGCACTCCCTCCATATTGACCCTCCGACAATGCTGCACTCCCACCACACTGATCCTCTGACAATGCTGCACTCCCTCCATACTGATCCTCTAACAAGGCTGCACTCTCTCCACATTGATCCTCTGGCAATGCTGCACTCCCTCCACACTGATCCTCTCATAATGCTGCAGTCCCTCCACACTGATCCGCTGAAATTCTGCACACCCTCCACACAGATCCTCTGACAATGCTGCACTCCCTCGACACTGACCCTCTGACAATGCTGCACACCCTCCAGACGGATCCTCTGACAATGCAGCACTTCCTCCACACTGATTCTCTGACAATGCAGCACCCCCTCCATACTGACTCTCCTACAATGCTGCACTCCCTCTACACTGATCCTCTGACAATGCTGCACTCCCTCTACACTGATCCTCTGACAATGCGGCACTCCCTCCATACTGACTCTCTGACAATGCTGCACTCCCTCCACACTGATCCTCTGACAATGCTGCATTCCCGCGACACTGATCCTCTGACAATGCGGCACTCCCTCCATACTGACTCTCTGACAATGCTGCACTCCCTCCACACTGATCCTCTGACAATGCTGCATTCCCGCGACACTGATCCTCTGACAATGCTGCACACCCTCCTCACTGATCCTCTGAAAATGCTGCTCTCCCACTACACTGATCCTCTGACAATGCAGCACTCCCTCCATACTGACCTTCTGACAATGCCGCACTCCCTCCACACTGACCCTCTGACAATGCTGTTTTCCCTCCACACTGACCCTCTGACAATGCTGCACTCCCTCCACACTGACCCTCTGACAATGCTGCACTCTCTTCACACTATCCTCTGACAATGCAGCACTCCCTCCACACTGATCCTCTGACAATGCTGCACTCCCTCCACACTGACCCTCTGACAATGCTGCACCACCTCCACACTGAGCCTCTGACAATGCTGCACTCTCTTCACACTATCCTCTGACAATGCAGCACTCCCTCCACACTGATCCTCTGACAATGCTGCACTCCCTCCACACTGACCCTCTGACAATGCTGCACTCCCTCCACACTGACCTTCTGACAATGCTGCACTCTCTTCACACTATCCTCTGACAATGCTGCACTCCCTCCACACTGATCCTCTGACAATGCTGCACTCCCTCCACACTGACCCTCTGACAATGCTGCACTCTCTTCACACTATCCTCTGACAATGCTGCACTCCCTCCACACTGACCCTCTGACAATGCTGCACTCCCTCCACACAGACCCTCTGACAATGCTGCACTCTCTTCACACTATCCTCTGACAATGCAGCACTTCCTCCACACTGATCCTCTGACAATGCTGAACTCCCTCCACACTGACCCTCTGACAATGCTGCACCACCTCCACACTGACCCTCTGATAATGCTGCACTCTCTCCACACTATCCTCTGACAATGCAGCACTCCCTCCACACTGACCCTCTGACAATGCTGCAGTCCCTCCACACTGACCCTCTGACAATGCTGCACTCCCTCCTCACTGACCCTCTGACAATGCTGCACTCCCTCCACACTGACCCTCTAACAATGCTGCACTCTCTCCACACTATCCTCTGACAATGCAGCAATCCCTCCACACTGATCCTCAGACAATGCTGCACTCCCCCCACACTGATCCTCTGACAATGCTGCACTCCCTCCATATTGACCCTCCGACAATGCTGCACTCCCACCACACTGATCCTCTGACAATGCTGCACTCCCTCCATACTGATCCTCTAACAAGGCTGCACTCTCTCCACATTGATCCTCTGGCAATGCTGCACTCCCTCCACACTGATCCTCTGATAATGCTGCAGTCCCTCCACACTGATCCGCTGAAATTCTGCACACCCTCCACACAGATCCTCTGACAATGCTGCACTCCCTCGACACTGACCCTCTGACAATGCTGCACACCCTCCAGACGGATCCTCTGACAATGCAGCACTTCCTCCACACTGATTCTCTGACAATGCAGCACCCCCTCCATACTGACTCTCCTACAATGCTGCACTCCCTCTACACTGATCCTCTGACAATGCTGCACTCCCTCTACACTGATCCTCTGACAATGCGGCACTCCCTCCATACTGACTCTCTGACAATGCTGCACTCCCTCCACACTGATCCTCTGACAATGCTGCACTCCCGCGACACTGATCCTCTGACAATGCTGCACACCCTCCTCACTGATCCTCTGAAAATGCTGCTCTCCCTCTACACTGATCCTCTGACAATGCAGCACTCCCTCCATACTGACCTTCTGACAATGCCGCACTCCCTCCACACTGACCCTCTGACAATGCTGTTTTCCCTCCACACTGACCCTCTGACAATGCTGCACTCCCTCCACACTGACCCTCTGAAAATGCTGCACTCTCTTCACACTATCCTCTGACAATGCAGCACTCCCTCCACACTGATCCTCTGACAATGCTGCACTCCCTCCACACTGACCCTCTGACAATGCTGCACCACCTCCACACTGACCCTCTTACAATGCTGCACTCTCTTCACACTATCCTCTGACAATGCAGCACTCCCTCCACACTGATCCTCTGACAATGCTGCACTCCCTCCACACTGACCCACTGACAATGCTGCACTCCCTCCACACTGACCTTCTGACAATGCTGCACTCTCTTCACACTATCCTCTAACAATGCAGCACTCCCTCCACACTGATCCTCCGACAATGCTGCACTCCCTCCACACTGACCCTCTGACAATGCTGCACTCTGTTCACACTATCCTCTGACAATGCTGCACTCCCTCCACACTGACCCTCTGACAATGCTGCACTCCGTCCACACAGACCCTCTGACAATGCTGCACTCTCTTCACACTATCCTCTGACAATGCAGCACTTCCTCCACACTGATCCTCTGACAATGCTGAACTCCCTCCACACTGACCCTCTGACAATGCTGCACCACCTCCACACTGACCCTCTGATAATGCTGCACTCTCTCCACACTATCCTCTGACAATGCAGCACTCCCTCCACACTGACCCTCTGACAATGCTGCAGTCCCTCCACACTGACCCTCTGACAATGCTGCACTCCCTCCTCACTGACCCTCTGACAATGCTGCACTCCCTCCACACTGACCCTCTAACAATGCTGCACTCTCTCCACACTATCCTCTGACAATGCAGCAATCCCTCCACACTGATCCTCAGACAATGCTGCACTCCCCCCACACTGATCCTCTGACAATGCTGCACTCCCTCCACACTGATCCTCTAACAATGCTGCACTCTCTCCACACTATCCTCTGACAATGCTTCACTCCCTCCACACTGATCCTCTGACACTGCAGCACTCCCTCCACACTGATCCTCTGACACTGCAGCACTCCCTCCACACTGATCCTCTGACAATGCTGCACTCCCTCCACACTGACTCTCTGACAATGCTGCACTCCCTCCACACTGATCCTCTGACAATGCTGCACTCCCTCCACACTGACCCTCTAACAATGCTGCACTCTCTCCACACTATCCTCTGACAATGCAGCAATCCCTCCACACTGATCCTCAGACAATGCTGCACTCCCCCCACACCGACCCTCTGACAATGCTGCACTCTCTCCACACTATCCTCTGACAATGCTTCACTCCCTCCACACTGATCCTCTGACACTGCAGCACTCCCTCCACACTGATCCTCTGACAATGCTGCACTCTGTCCACACTGATCCTCTGACACTGCAGCACTCCCTCCACACTGATCCTCTGACAATGCAGCACTCCCTCCACACTGATCCTCTGACAATGCTGCAATCCCTCGACACTGACCCTCTGACAATGCTGCACACCCTCCTCACTGAAACACTGAAAATGCTGCCCCCACCTCCACACTGAATCACTGACAATGCTGCACTCCCTCCACACTGACCCTCTGACAATGCTGCACCCCCCCCACACTGACCCTCTGACAATGCTGCACTCCCTCCAAACTGAACCTCTTGACAATGCTGCACACCCTCCTCACTGATCCACTGACAATGCTGCACTCCCTACACACTGATCCTCTGACAATGCTGAACCCCTCCACACTGATCCTCTGACAATGCTGCACTCCCTCCACACTGACCCTCTGACAATGCTGCACTCCCTCCACACTGACCCTCTGACAATGCTGCACTCCCTCCACACAGATCCTCTGACAATGCTGCACTCCCTCCATACTGATCCTCTGACAATGCTGCACTCCCTCCACACTGACTCTCTGACAATGCTGCACTCCCTCCACACTGACCCTCTGACAATGCTGCACTCCCCCCATACTGATCCTCTGACAATGCTGCACTCCCTCCACACTGATCCTCTGACCATTCTGCACCCCTTCCATTCTGACCCTCTGACAATGCTGCACTGCCTCCACACTGATCCTCTGACAATGCTGCACTCCCTCCACACTGACCCTCTGACAATGCTGCTCTCCCTCTACACTGATCCTCTGACAATGCAGCACTCCCTCCATACTGACCTTCTGACAATGCCGCACTCCCTACACACTGACCCTCTGACAATGCTGCACTCTCTTCACACTATCCTCTGACAATGCAGCACTCCCTCCACACTGATCCTCTGACAATGCTGCACTCCCTCCACACTGACCCTCTGACAATGCTGCACTCTCTTCACACTATCCTCTGACAATGCAGCACTCCCTCCACACTGACCCTCTGACAATGCTGCAGTCCCTCCACACTGACCCTCTGACTATGCTGCACTCCCTCCACACTGATCCTCTGACAATGCTGCACTCCCCCCACACTGATCCTCTGACAATGCTGCACTCCCTCCACACTGACTCTCTGACAATGCTGCACTCCCTCCACACTGATCCTCTGACAATGCTGCACTCCCTCCACACTGACCCTCTAACAATGCTGCACTCTCTCCACACTATCCTCTGACAATGCAGCAATCCCTCCACACTGATCCTCAGACAATGCTGCACTCCCCCCACACTGACCCTCTGACAATGCTGCACTCTCTCCACACTATCCTCTGACAATGCTTCACTCCCTCCACACTGATCCTCTGACACTGCAGCACTCCCTCCACACTGATCCTCTGACACTGCAGCACTCCCTCCACACTGATCCTCTGACAATGCTGCACTCCCTCCACACTGATCCTCTGACACTGCAGCACTCCCTCCACACTGATCCTCTGACAATGCAGCAATCCCTCCACACTGATCCTCTGACAATGCTGCACTCCCTCGACACTGACCCTCTGACAATGCTGCACACCCTCCTCACTGAAACACTGAAAATGCTGCCCCCACCTCCACACTGAATCACTGACAATGCTGCACTCCCTCCACACTGACCCTCTGACAATGCTGCACTCCCCCCACACTGACCCTCTGACAATTCTGCACTCCCTCCACACTGAATCTCGGACAATGCTGCACACACTCCTCACTGATCCACTGATAATGCTGCACTCCCTACACACTGATCCTCTGACAATGCTGCACCCCTCCACACTGATCCTCTGACAATGCTGCTCTCTCTCCACACTGACCCTCTGACAATGCTGCACTCCCTCCACACTGATCCTCTGACAATGCTGCACTCCCTGCACACTGACTATCAGACAATGCTGCACTCCCTCCACACTGACCCACTGGCAATGCTGCACTGTCTCCACATTGATCCTCTGAAAAGACTGCACTCCCTCCACAATGACACTCTGATTATTCTGCACTCCATCCACACTGATCCTCTGACAATGCTGCACTCCCTCCATATTGACCCTCCGACAATGCTGCACTCCCACCACACTGATCCTCTGACAATGCTGCACTCCCTCCATACTGATCCTCTAACAAGGCTGCACTCTCTCCACATTGATCCTCTGGCAATGCTGCACTCCCTCCACACTGATCCTCTCATAATGCTGCAGTCCCTCCACACTGATCCGCTGAAATTCTGCACACCCTCCACACAGATCCTCTGACAATGCTGCACTCCCTCGACACTGACCCTCTGACAATGCTGCACACCCTCCAGACGGATCCTCTGACAATGCAGCACTTCCTCCACACTGATTCTCTGACAATGCAGCACCCCCTCCATACTGACTCTCCTACAATGCTGCACTCCCTCTACACTGATCCTCTGACAATGCTGCACTCCCTCTACACTGATCCTCTGACAATGCGGCACTCCCTCCATACTGACTCTCTGACAATGCTGCACTCCCTCCACACTGATCCTCTGACAATGCTGCATTCCCGCGACACTGATCCTCTGACAATGCTGCACACCCTCCTCACTGATCCTCTGAAAATGCTGCTCTCCCACTACACTGATCCTCTGACAATGCAGCACTCCCTCCATACTGACCTTCTGACAATGCCGCACTCCCTCCACACTGACCCTCTGACAATGCTGTTTTCCCTCCACACTGACCCTCTGACAATGCTGCACTCCCTCCACACTGACCCTCTGACAATGCTGCACTCTCTTCACACTATCCTCTGACAATGCAGCACTCCCTCCACACTGATCCTCTGACAATGCTGCACTCCCTCCACACTGACCCTCTGACAATGCTGCACCACCTCCACACTGAGCCTCTGACAATGCTGCACTCTCTTCACACTATCCTCTGACAATGCAGCACTCCCTCCACACTGATCCTCTGACAATGCTGCACTCCCTCCACACTGACCCTCTGACAATGCTGCACTCCCTCCACACTGACCTTCTGACAATGCTGCACTCTCTTCACACTATCCTCTGACAATGCTGCACTCCCTCCACACTGATCCTCTGACAATGCTGCACTCCCTCCACACTGACCCTCTGACAATGCTGCACTCTCTTCACACTATCCTCGGACAATGCTGCACTCCCTCCACACTGACCCTCTGACAATGCTGCACTCCCTCCACACAGACCCTCTGACAATGCTGCACTCTCTTCACTCTATCCTCTGACAATGCAGCACTTCCTCCACACTGATCCTCTGACAATGCTGAACTCCCTCCACACTGACCCTCTGACAATGCTGCACCACCTCCACACTGACCCTCTGATAATGCTGCACTCTCTCCACACTATCCTCTGACAATGCAGCACTCCCTCCACACTGACCCTCTGACAATGCTGCACTCCCTCCACACTGACCCTCTGACAATGCTGCACTCCCTCCTCACTGACCCTCTGACAATGCTGCACTCCCTCCACACTGACCCTCTAACAATGCTGCACTCTCTCCACACTATCCTCTGACAATGCAGCAATCCCTCCACACTGATCCTCAGACAATGCTGCACTCCCCCCACACTGATCCTCTGACAATGCTGCACTCCCTCCACACTGACCCTCTAACAATGCTGCACTCTCACCACACTATCCTCTGACAATGCTTCACTCCCTCCACACTGATCCTCTGACACTGCAGCACTCCCTCCACACTGATCCTCTGACACTGCAGCACTCCCTCCACACTGATCCTCTGACAATGCTGCACTCCGTCCACACCGATCCTCTGACACTGCAGCACTCCCTCCACACTGATCCTCTGACAATGCAGCACTCCCTCCACACTGATCCTCTGACAATGCTGCAATCCCTCGACACTGACCCTCTGACAATGCTGCACACGCTCCTCACTGAAACACTGAAAATGCTGCCCCCACCTCCACACTGAATCACTGACAATGCTGCACTCCCTCCACACTGACCCTCTGACAATGCTGCACCCCCCCCACACTGACCCTCTGACAATGCTGCACTCCCTCCACACTGAACCTCTTGACAATGCTGCACACCCTCCTCACTGATCCACTGACAATGCTGCACTCCCTACACACTGATCCTCTGACAATGCTGAACCCCTCCACACTGATCCTCTGACAATGCTGCACTCCCTCCACACTGACCCTCTGACAATGCTGCACTCCCTCCACACTGACCCTCTGACAATGCTGCACTCCCTCCACACAGATCCTCTGACAATGCTGCACCCACTCCATACCGATCCTCTGACAATGCTGCCCCCACCTCCACACTGACCCTCTGACAATGATGCACACCCTCCTCGCTGATCCACTGATAATGCTGCACTCCCTGCACACTGATCCTCTGACAATGCTGCACCCCTCCACACTGATCCTCTGACAATGCTGCACTCCCTCCACACTGATCCTCTGACACTGCTGCACTCCCTGCACACTGACCATCAGACAATGCTGCACTCCCTCCACACTGACCCACTGGCAATGCTGCACTGTCTCCACATTGATCCTCTGAAAAGACTGCACTCCCTCCACACTGACCCTCTGACAATTCTGCACTCCATCCACACTGATCCTCTGACAATGCTGCACTCCCTCCATATTGACCCTCCGACAATGCTGCACTCCCACCACACTGATCCTCTGACAATGCTGCACTCCCTCCATATTGATCCTCTAACAAGGCTGCACTCTCTCCACATTGATCCTCTAGCAATGCTGCACTCCCTCCACACTGATCCTCTGATAATGCTGCAGTCCCTCCACACTGATCCTCTGAAATTCTGCACACCCTCCACACAGATCCTCTGACAATGCTGCACTCCCTCGACACTGACCCTCTGACAATGCTGCACACCCTCCAGACGGATCCTCTGACAATGCAGCACTTCCTCCACACTGACCCTCTGACAATGCTGCACTCCCTCGACACTGACCCTCTGACAATGCTGCACTCCCTCCACACAGATCCTCTGACAATGCTGCACCCACTCCATACCGATCCTCTGACAATGCTGCCCCCACCCCCACACTGACCCTCTGACAATGATGCACACCCTCCACAATGATCCACTGGTAATGCTGCACTCCCTACACACTGATCCTCTGACAATGCTGCACCCCTCCACACTGATCCTCTGACAATGCTGCACTCCCTCCACACTGTTCCTCTGACAATGCTGCACTCCCTGCACACTGACCATCAGACAATGCTGCACTCCCTCCACACTGACTCTCTGACAATGCTGCACTCCCTCCATACTGATCCTCTAACAAGGCTGCACTCTCTCCACATTAATCCTCTGGCAATGCTGCACTCCCTCCACACTGATCCTCTGATAATGCTGCAGTCCCTCCACACTGATCCTCTGAAATTCTGCACACCCTCCACACAGATCCTCTGACAATGCTGCACTCCCTCGACACTGACCCTCTGACAATGCTGCACACCCTCCAGACGGATCCTCTGACAATGCAGCACTTCCTCCACACTGACCCTCTGACAATGCTGCACTCTCTTCACACTATCCTCTGACAATGCTGCACTCCCTCCACACTGACCCTCTGACAATGCTGCACTCCCTCCACACTGACCCTCTGACAATGCTGCACTCTCTTCACACTATCCTCTGACAATGCAGCACTTCCTCCACACTGATCCTCTGACAATGCTGAACTCCCTCCACACTGACCCTCTGAAAATGCTGCACCACCTCCACACTGACCCTCTGATAATGCTGCACTCTCTCCACACTATCCTCTGACAATGCAGCACTCCCTCCACACTGATCCTCTGACAATGCTGCACTCCCTCCACACTGACCCTCTGATAATGCTGCAGTCCCTCCACACTGATCCTGTGACAATGCTGCACTCCCTCCACAATGACCCTCTGACAATGCTGCACTCCCTCCACACTGACCCTCTGACAATGCTGCACTCTCTTCACACTATCTTCTGACAATGCAGCACTCCCTCCACACTGATCCTCTGACAATGCTGCATTCCCTCCACACTGACCATCTGACAATGCTGCACTCCCTCCACACTGACCCTCTGACAATGCTGCACTCTCTTCACACTATCCTCTGACAATGCAGCACTCCCTCCACACTGATCCTCTGACAATGCTGCACTCCCTCCACACTGACCCTCTGACAATGCTGCACTCTCTTCACACTATCCTCTGACAATGCTGCACTTCCTCCACACTGACCCTCTGACAATGCTGCACTCCCTCCACACTGACCCTCTGACAATGCTGCACTCTCTTCACACTATCCTCTGACAATGCAGCACTTCCTCCACACTGATCCTCTGACAATGCTGAACTCCCTCCACACTGACCCTCTGACAATGCTGCACCACCTCCACACTGACACTCTGATAATGCTGCACTCTCTCCACACTATCCTCTGACAATGCAGCACTCCCTCCACACTGATCCTCTGACAATGCTGCAGTCCCTCCACACTGACCCTCTGACTATGCTGCACTCCCTCCACACTGATCCTCTGACAATGCTGCACTCCCCCCACACTGATCCTCTGACAATGCTGCACGACCTCCACACTGATCCTCTGACACTGCTGCACTCCCTCCACACTGAATCTCTGACAATGCTGCACTGTCTCCACATTGATCCTCTGACAATGCTGCACTCCCTCCACACTGACCCTCTGACTATGCTGCACTCCCTCCACACTGATCCTCTGACAATGCTGCACTCCCCCCACACTGATCCTCTGACAATGCTGCACGACCTCCACACTGATCCTCTGACACTGCTGCACTCCCTCCACACTGATCCTCTGACAATGCTGCACTCCCTCCATATTGATCCTCTAACAAGGCTGCACTCCCTCCACACTGATCCTCTGATAATGCTGCAGTCCCTCCACACTGATCCTCTGAAATTCTGCACACCCTCCACACAGATCCTCTGACAATGCTGCACTCCCTCGACAATGACCCTCTGACAATGCTGCACACCCTCCAGACGGATCCTCTGACAATGCAGCACTTCCTCCACACTGACCCTCTGACAATGCTGCACTCCCTCGACACTGACCCTCTGACAATGCTGCACTCCCTCCACACAGATCCTCTGACAATGCTGCACCCACTCCATACCGATCCTCTGACAATGCTGCCCCCACCTCCACACTGACCCTCTGACAATGATGCACACCCTCCTCACTGATCCACTGATAATGCTGCACTCCCTACACACTGATCCTCTGACAATGCTGCACCCCTCCACACTGATCCTCTGACAATGCTGCACTCCCTCCACACTGATCCTCTGACAATGCTGCACTCCCTGCACACTGACCATCAGACAATGCTGCACTCCCTCCACACTGACCCACTGGCAATGCTGCACTGTCTCCACACTGATCCTCTGAAAAGACTGCACTCCCTCCACACTGATCCTCTGACAATGCTGCACTCCCTCCACACTGATCATCTGACAATTCTGCATTCCCTCCATATTGACCCTCCGACAATGCTGCACTCCCTCCATAATGATCCTCTGAAAATGCTGCACCACCTCCACACTGACCCTCTGATAATGCTGCACTCTCTCCACACTATCCTCTGACAATGCAGCACTCCCTCCACACTGACCCTCTGACAATGCTGCAGTCCCTCCACACTGACCCTCTGACTATGCTGCACTCCCTCCACACTGATCCTGTGACAATGCTGCACTCCCTGCACACTGACCATCAGACAATGCTGCACTGTCTCCACATTGATCCTCTGAAAAGACTGCACTCCCTCCACAATGACCCTCTGACAATTCTGCACTCCATACACACTGATCCTCTGACAATGCGGCACTCCCTCCATATTGACCCTCCGACATTGCTGCTCTCCCTCCACACTGATCCTCTGACAATGCTGCTCTCCCTCTACACTGATCCTCTGACAATTCAGCACTCCCTCCATACTGACCTTCTGACAATGCCGCACTCCCTCCACACTGACCCTCTGACAATGCTGCACTCCCTCCAAAATGACCCTCTGACAATGCTGCACTCTCTCCACACTATCTTCTGACAATGCAGCACTCCCTCCACACCGCTCCTCTGACAATGCTGCACTCGCTCCACACTGACCCTCTGACAATGCTGCACTCCCTCCACACTGACCCTCTGACAATGCTGCACTCTCTCCACACTATCTTCTGACAATGCAGCACTCCCTCCACACTGCTCCTCTGACAATGCTGCACTCCATCCACACTAATCCTCTGACAATGCTGCAACACCTCCACACTGATCCTCTGACAATGCTGCACTCTCTCCACACTATCCTCTGACAATGCAGCACTCCCTCCAAACTGACCCTCTGACAATGCGGTACTCCCTCCACACTGATCCTCTGACAATGCTGCACTGCCTCCACACTGACCCTCTGACAATGCTGCACCACCTCTACACTGACTCTCTGACAATGCAGCACTCCCTCCATACTGACCCTCTGACCATGCTGCACTCCCCCCACACTGAACCTCTGACAATGCTGCACTCTGTCCACACTATCCTCTGACAATGCAGCAATCCCTCCACACTGATCCTCAGACAATGCTGCACTCCCCCCATACTGAGCCTCTGACAATGCTGCACTCTCTCCACACTATCCTCTGACAATGCAGCATTCCTCGACAGTGACCCTCTGACAATGCTGCACTCCCTCCACACTGACCCTCTGACAATGCTGCACACCCTCCTCACGGATCCTCTGAAAATGCTGCTCTCCCTCCACACTGATCCTCTGACAATGCTGAACCCCTCCACACTGATCCTCTGACAATGCTGCACTCCCTCCACACTGAATCTCGGACAATGCTGCACACCCTCCTCACTGATCCACTGATAATGCTGCACTCCCTACACACTGATCCTCTGACAATGCTGCACCCCTCCACACTGATCCTCTGACAATGCTGCTCTCTCTCCACACTGACCCTCTGACAATGCTGCACTCTCTCCACACTGATCCTCTGACAATGCTGCACTCCCTGCACACTGACTATCAGACAATGCTGCACTCCCTCCACACTGACCCACTGGCAATGCTGCACTGTCTCCACATTGATCCTCTGAAAAGACTGCACTCCCTCCACAATGACACTCTGATTATTCTGCACTCCATCCACACTGATCCTCTGACAATGCTGCACTCCCTCCATATTGACCCTCCGACAATGCTGCACTCCCACCACACTGATCCTCTGACAATGCTGCACTCCCTCCATACTGATCCTCTAACAAGGCTGCACTCTCTCCACATTGATCCTCTGGCAATGCTGCACTCCCTCCACACTGATCCTCTGATAATGCTGCAGTCCCTCCACACTGATCCGCTGAAATTCTGCACACCCTCCACACAGATCCTCTGACAATGCTGCACTCCCTCGACACTGACCCTCTGACAATGCTGCACACCCTCCAGACGGATCCTCTGACAATGCAGCACTTCCTCCACACTGATTCTCTGACAATGCAGCACCCCCTCCATACTGACTCTCCTACAATGCTGCACTCCCTCTACACTGATCCTCTGACAATGCTGCACTCCCTCTACACTGATCCTCTGACAATGCGGCACTCCCTCCATACTGACTCTCTGACAATGCTGCACTCCCTCCACACTGATCCTCTGACAATGCTGCACTCCCGCGACACTGATCCTCTGACAATGCTGCACACCCTCCTCACTGATCCTCTGAAAATGCTGCTCTCCCTCTACACTGATCCTCTGACAATGCAGCACTCCCTCCATACTGACCTTCTGACAATGCCGCACTCCCTCCACACTGACCCTCTGACAATGCTGTTTTCCCTCCACACTGACCCTCTGACAATGCTGCACTCCCTCCACACTGACCCTCTGACAATGCTGCACTCTCTTCACACTATCCTCTGACAATGCAGCACTCCCTCCACACTGATCCTCTGACAATGCTGCACTCCCTCCACACTGACCCTCTGACAATGCTGCACCACCTCCACACTGACCCTCTTACAATGCTGCACTCTCTTCACACTATCCTCTGACAATGCAGCACTCCCTCCACACTGATCCTCTGACAATGCTGCACTCCCTCCACACTGACCCACTGACAATGCTGCACTCCCTCCACACTGACCTTCTGACAATGCTGCACTCTCTTCACACTATCCTCTGACAATGCAGCACTCCCTCCACACTGATCCTCCGACAATGCTGCACTCCCTCCACACTGACCCTCTGACAATGCTGCACTCTGTTCACACTATCCTCTGACAATGCTGCACTCCCTCCACACTGACCCTCTGACAATGCTGCACTCCCTCCACACAGACCCTCTGACAATGCTGCACTCTCTTCACACTATCCTCTGACAATGCAGCACTTCCTCCACACTGATCCTCTGACAATGCTGAACTCCCTCCACACTGACCCTCTGACAATGCTGCACCACCTCCACACTGATCCTCTGATAATGCTGCACTCTCTCCACACTATCCTCTGACAATGCAGCACTCCCTCCACACTGACCCTCTGACAATGCTGCAGTCCCTCCACACTGACCCTCTGACAATGCTGCACTCCCTCCTCACTGACCCTCTGACAATGCTGCACTCCCTCCACACTGACCCTCTAACAATGCTGCACTCTCTCCACACTATCCTCTGACAATGCAGCAATCCCTCCACACTGATCCTCAGACAATGCTGCACTCCCCCCACACTGATCCTCTGACAATGCTGCACTCCCTCCACACTGACCCTCTAACAATGCTGCACTCTCTCCACACTATCCTCTGACAATGCTTCACTCCCTCCACACTGATCCTCTGACACTGCAGCACTCCCTCCACACTGATCCTCTGACACTGCAGCACTCCCTCCACACTGATCCTCTGACAATGCTGCACTCCATCCACACTGATCCTCTGACACTGCAGCACTCCCTCCACACTGATCCTCTGACAATGCTGCACACTCTCCTCACTGATCCTCTGACAATGCTGCACTCCCTCGACACTGACCCTCTGACAATGCTGCACACCCTCCTCACTGAAACACTGAAAATGCTGCCCCCACCTCCACACTGAATCACTGACAATGCTGCACTCCCTCCACACTGACCCTCTGACAATGCTGCACCCCCCCCCCCACACTGACCCTCTGACAATGCTGCACTCCCTCCACACTGAACCTCTTGACAATGCTGCACACCCTCCTCACTGATCCACTGACAATGCTGCACTCCCTACACACTGATCCTCTGACAATGCTGAACCCCTCCACACTGATCCTCTGACAATGCTGCACTCCCTCCACACTGACCCTCGGACAATGCTGCACTCCCTCCACACTGACCCTCTGACAATGCTGCACTCCCTCCACACAGATCCTCTGACAATGCTGCACCCACTCCATACCGATCCTCTGACAATGCTGCCCCCACCTCCACACTGACCCTCTGACAATGATGCACACCCTCCTCACTGATCCACTGATAATGCTGCACTCCCTACACACTGATCCTCTGACAATGCTGCACCCCTCCACACTGATCCTCTGACAATGCTGCACTCCCTGCACACTGACCATCAGACAATTCTGCACTCCATCCACACTGATCCTCTGACAATGCTGCACTCCCTCCATAATGATCCTCTAACAAGGCTGCACTCTCTCCACATTGATCCTCTGGCAATGCTGCACACCCTCCACACTGATCCTCTGATAATGCTGCAGTCCCTCCACACTGATCCTCTGAAATTCTGCACACCCTCCACACAGATCCTCTGACAATGCTGCACTCCCTCGACACTGACCCTCTGACAATGGTGCACACCCTCCAGACGGATCCTCTGACAATGCAGCACTTCCTCCACACTGATTCTCTGAAAATGCAGCAACCCCTCCATACTGACTCTCCTACAATGCTGCACTCCCTCTACACTGATCCTCTGACAATGCTGCACTCCCTCTACACTGATCCTCTGACAATGCTGCACTCCCTCGACACTGACCCTCTGACAATGCTGCACACTCTCCTCACTGATCCTCTGAAAATGCTGCTCTCCCTCCACACTGATCCTCTGACAATGCGGCACTCCCTCCATACTGACTCTCTGACAATGCTGCACTCCCTCCACACTGATCCTCTGACAATGCTGCACTCCCGCGACACTGATCCTCTGAAAATGCTGCTCTCCCTCTACACTGATCCTCTGACAATGCCGCACTCCCTCCACACTGACCCTCTGACAATGCTGCATTCCCTCCACACTGACCATCTGATAATGCTGCACTCCCTCCACACTGACCCTCTGACAATGCTGCACTCTCATCACACTATCCTCTGACAATGCAGCACTCCCTCCACACTGATCCTCTGACAATGCTGCACTCCCTCTACACAGACCCTCTGACAATGCTGCACTCTCTTCACACTATCCTCTGACAATGCTGCACTCCCTCCACACTGACCCTCTGACAATGCTGCACTCCCTCCACACTGACCCTCTGACAATGCTGCACTCCCCACACACTGACCCTCTGACAATGCTGCACTCTCTTCACACTATCCTCTGACAATGCAGCACTCCCTCCACACTGATCCTCTGACAATGCTGAACTCCCTCCACACTGACCCTCTGACAATGCAGCACCTCCTCCACACTGACCCTCTGACAATGCTGCACTCTCTTCACACTATCCTCTGACAATGCAGCACTCCCTCCACACTGATCCTCTGACAATGCTGCACTCCCTCCACACAGACCCTCTGACAATGCTGCACTCCCTCCACACTGACCCTCTGACAATGCTGCACTCTCTTCACACTATCTTCTGACAATGCAGCACTTCCTCCACACTGATCCTCTGACAATGCTGCACTCCCTCCACACTGACCCTCTGACAATGCTGCACTCTCTTCACACTATCCTCTGACAATGCAGCACTCCCTCCTCACTGATCCACTGATAATGCTGCACTCCCTACACACTGATCCTCTGACAATGCTGCACCCCTCCACACTGATCCTCTGACAATGCTGCACTCCCTCCACACTGATCCTCTGACAATGCTGCACTCCCTGCACACTGACCATCAGACAATGCTGCACTCCCTCCATACTGACCCACTGGCAATGCTGCACTGTCTCCACATTGATCCTCTGAAAAGACTGCACTCCCTCGACACTGACCCTCTGACAATGCTGCACACCCTCCAGACGGATCCTCTGACAATGCAGCACTTCCTCCACACTGACCCTCTGACAATGCTGCACTCTCTTCACACTATCCTCTGACAATGCTGCACTCCCTCCACACTGACCCTCTGACAATGCTGCACTCCCTCCACACTGACCCTCTGACAATGCTGCACTCTCTTCACACTATCCTCTGACAATGCAGCACTTCCTCCACACTGATCCTCTGACAATGCTGAACTCCCTCCACACTGACCCTCTGAAAATGCTGCACCACCTCCACACTGACCCTCTGATAATGCTGCACTCTCTCCACACTATCCTCTGACAA
Organism: Chiloscyllium punctatum; assembly: GCF_047496795.1. Lineage (NCBI taxonomy): Eukaryota > Metazoa > Chordata > Chondrichthyes > Orectolobiformes > Hemiscylliidae > Chiloscyllium > Chiloscyllium punctatum. Next base: position 8,931,111 of record NC_092788.1, read on the forward strand.
TGCAGCACTCCCTCCACACTGACCCTCTGACAATGCTGCAGTCCCTCCACACTGACCCTCTGACTATGCTGCACTCCCTCCACACTGATCCTGTGACAATGCTGCACTCCCTGCACACTGACCATCAGACAATGCTGCACTCCCTCCACACTGACCCACTGGCAATGCTGCACTGTCTCCACATTGATCCTCTGAAAAGACTGCACTCCCTCCACAATGAACCTCTGACAATTCTGCACTCCATACACACTGATCCTCTGACAATGCTGCATTCCCTCCATATTGACCCTCCGACAATGCTGCACTCCCACCACACTGATCCTCTGACAATGCTGCACTCCCTCCATACTGATCCTCTAACAAGGCTGCACTCTCTCCACATTGATCCTCTAGCAATGCTGCACTCCCTCCACACTAATCCTCTGATAATGCTGCAGTCGCTCCACACTGATCCTCTGAAATTCTGCACACCCTCCACACAGATCCTCTGACAATGCTGCACTCCCTCGACACTGACCCTCTGACAATGCTGCACACCCTCCAGACGGATCCTCTGACAATGCAGCACTTCCTCTACACTGAACCTCTGACAATGCTGCACTCCCTCTACACTGATCCTCTGACAATGCTGCACTCCCTCGACACTGACCCTCTGACAATGCTGCACACTCTCCTCACTGATCCTCTGAAAATGCTGCTCTCCCTCCACACTGATCCTCTGACAATGCGGCACTCCCTCCATACTGACTCTCTGACAATGCTGCACTCCCTCCACACTGATCCTCTGACAATGCTGCACTCCCGCGACACTGATCCTCTGACAATGCTGCACACCCTCCTCACTGATCCTCTGAAAATGCTGCTCTCCCTCTACACTGATCCTCTGACAATGCCGCACTCCCTCCACACTGACCCTCTGACAATGCTGCATTCCCTCCACACTGACCATCTGACAATGCTGCACTCCCTCCACACTGACCCTCTGACAATGCTGCACTCTCTTCACACTATCCTCTGACAATGCAGCACTCCCTCCACACTGATCCACTGACAATGCTGCACTCCCTCCACACAGACCCTCTGACAATGCTGCACTCTCTTCACACTATCCTCTGACAATGCTGCACTCCCTCCACACTGATCCTCTGACAATGCTGAACTCCCTCCACACTGACCCTCTGACAATGCTGCACTCCCTCCACACTGACCCTCTGACAATGCTGCACTCTCTTCACACTATCTTCTGACAATGCAGCACTCCCTCCACACTGATCCTCTGACAATGCTGCACTCCCTCCACACTGACCCTCTGACAATGCTGCACTCTCTTCACACTATCCTCTGACAATGCTGCACTCCCTCCACACTGACCCTCTGACAATGCTGCACTCCCTCCACACTGACCCTCTGACAATGCTGCACTCTCTTCACACTATCCTCTGACAATGCAGCACTTTCTCCACACTGATCCTCTGACAATGCTGAACTCCCTCCACACTGACCCTCTGACAATGCTGCACCACCTCCACACTGACACTCTGATAATGCTGCACTCTCTCCACACTATCCTCTGACAATGCAGCACTCCCTCCACACTGATCCTCTGACAATGCTGCAGTCCCTCCACACTGACCCTCTGACTATGCTGCACTCCCTCCACACTGATCCTCTGACAATGCTGCACTCCCCCCACACTGATCCTCTGACAATGCTGCACTACCTCCACACTGATCCTCTGACAATGCAGCACTCCCTCCACACTGAATCTCTGACAATGCTGCACAACCTCCTCACTGATCCACTGACAATGCTGCACTCCCTACACAAATGATCCTCTGACAATGCTGAACCCCTCCACACTGATCCTCTGACAATGCTGCACTCCCTCCACACTGACCCTCTGACAATGCTGCACTCCCTCCACACTGACCCTCTGACAATGCTGCACTCCCTCCACACAGATCCTCTGACAATGCTGCAGTCCCTCCACACTGACCCTCTGACTATGCTGCACTCCCTCCACACTGATCATCTGACAATGCTGCACTCCCCCCACACTGATCCTCTGACAATGCTGCACTACCTCCACACTGATCCTCTGACAATGCAGCACTCCCTCCACACTGAATCTCTGACAATGCTGCACTCCCTCCACACTGATCCTCTGACAATGCTGCACTCCCTCCACACTGACCCTCTAACAATGCTGCACTCTCTCCACACTATCCTCTGACAATGCAGCAATCCCTCCACACTGATCCTCAGACAATGCTGCACTCCCCCCACACTGACCCTCTGACAATGCTGCACTCTCTCCACACTATCCTCTGACAATGCTTCACTCCCTCCACACTGATCCTCTGACAATGCTGCACTCCCTCCACACTGATCCTCTGACACTGCAGCACTCCCTCCACACTGATCCTCTGACAATGCTGCACTCCGTCCACACTGATCCTCTGACACTGCAGCACTCCCTCCACACTGATCCTCTGACAATGCAGCACTCGCTCCACACTGATCCTCTGACAATGCAGCACTCCCTCGACACTGACCCTCTGACAATGCTGCACACCCTCCTCACTGAAACACTGAAAATGCTGCCCCCACCTCCACACTGAATCACTGACAATGCTGCACTCCCTCCACACTGACCCTCTGACAATGCTGCACCCCCCCCACACTGACCCTCTGACAATGCTGCACTCCCTCCACACTGAACCTCTTGACAATGCTGCACACCCTCCTCACTGATCCACTGACAATGCTGCACTCCCTACACACTGATCCTCTGACAATGCTGAACCCCTCCACACTGATCCTCTGACAATGCTGCACTCCCTCCACACTGACCCTCGGACAATGCTGCACTCCCTCCACACTGACCCTCTGACAATGCTGCACTCCCTCCACACAGATCCTCTGACAATGCTGCACCCACTCCATACCGATCCTCTGACAATGCTGCCCCCACCTCCACACTGACCCTCTGACAATGATGCACACCCTCCTCACTGATCCACTGATAATGCTGCACTCCCTGCACACTGACCATCAGACAATTCTGCACTCCATCCACACTGATCCTCTGACAATGCTGCACTCCCTCCATATTGACCCTCCGACAATGCTGCACTCCCACCACACTGATCCTCTGACAATGCTGCACTCCCTCCATCATGATCCTCTAACAAGGCTGCACTCTCTCCACATTGATCCTCTGGCAATGCTGCACACCCTCCACACTGATCCTCTGATAATGCTGCAGTCCCTCCACACTGATCCTCTGAAATTCTGCACACCCTCCACACAGATCCTCTGACAATGCTGCACTCCCTCTACACTGACCCTCTGACAATGCTGCACACCCTCCAGACGGATCCTCTGACAATGCAGCACTTCCTCCACACTGATTCTCTGAAAATGCAGCAACCCCTCCATACTGACTCTCCTACAATGCTGCACTCCCTCTACACTGATCCTCTGACAATGCTGCACTCCCTCTACACTGATCCTCTGACAATGCTGCACTCCCTCGACACTGACCCTCTGACAATGCTGCACACTCTCCTCACTGATCCTCTGAAAATGCTGCTCTCCCTCCACACTGATCCTCTGTCAATGCGGCACTCCCTCCATACTGACTCTCTGACAATGCTGCACTCCCTCCACACTGATCCTCTGACAATGCTGCACTCCCGCGACACTGATCCTCTGACAATGCTGCACACACTCCTCACTGATCCTCTGAAAATGCTGCTCTCCCTCTACACTGATCCTCTGACAATGCCGCACTCCCTCCACACTGACCCTCTGACAATGCTGCATTCCCTCCACACTGACCATCTGACAATGCTGCACTCCCTCCACACTGACCCTCTGACAATGCTGCACTCTCTTCACACTATCCTCTGACAATGCAGCACTCCCTCCACACTGATCCTCTGACAATGCTGCACTCCCTCCACACAGACCCTCTGACAATGCTGCACTCTCTTCACACTATCCTCTGACAATGCTGCACTCCCTCCACACTGACCCTCTGACAACGCTGCACTCCCTCCACACTGACCCTCTGACAATGCTGCACTCTCTTCACACTATCCTCTGACAATGCAGCACTCCCTCCACACTGATCCTCTGACAATGCTGAACTCCCTCCACACTGACCCTCTGACAATGCTGCACCACCTCCACACTGACCCTCTGACAATGCTGCACTCTCTTCACACTATCCTCTGACAATGCAGCACTCCCTCCACACTGATCCTCTGACAATGCTGCATTCCCTCCACACTGACCCTCTGACAATGCTGCACTCCCTCCAAACTGACCCTCTGACAATGCTGCACTCTCTTCACACTATCTTCTGACAATGCAGCACTCCCTCCACACTGATCCTCTGACAATGCTGCACTCCCTCCACACTGACCCTCTGACAATGCTGCACTCTCTTCACACTATCCTCTGACAATGCTGCACTCCCTCCACACTGACCCTCTGACAATGCTGCACTCCCTCCACACTGACCCTCTGACAATGCTGCACTCTCTTCACACTATCCTCTGACAATGCAGCACTTTCTCCACACTGATCCTCTGACAATGCTGAACTCCCTCCACACTGACCCTCTGACAATGCTGCACCACCTCCACACTGACACTCTGATAATGCTGCACTCTCTCCACACTATCCTCTGACAATGCAGCACTCCCTCCACACTGATCCTCTGACAATGCTGCAGTCCCTCCACACTGACCCTCTGACTATGCTGCACTCCCTCCACACTGATCCTCTGACAATGCTACACTCCCCCCACACTGATCCTCTGACAATGCTGCACTACCTCCACACTGATCCTCTGACAATGCAGCACTCCCTCCACACTGAATCTCTGACAATGCTGCACACCCTCCTCACTGATCCACTGACAATGCTGCACTCCCTACACACTGATCCTCTGACAATGCTGAACCCCTCCACACTGATCCTCTGACAATGCTGCACTCCCTCCACACTGACCCTCTGACAATGCTGCACTCCCTCCACACTGACCCTCTGACAATGCTGCACTCCCTCCACACAGATCCTCTGACAATGCTGCAGTCCCTCCATACTGACCCTCTGACTATGCTGCACTCCCTCCACACTGATCCTCTGACAATGCTGCACTCCCCCCACACTGATCCTCTGACAATGCTGCACTACCTCCACACTGATCCTCTGACAATGCAGCACTCCCTCCACACTGAATCTCTGACAATGCTGCACTCCCTCCACACTGATCCTCTGACAATGCTGCACTCCCTCCACACTGACCCTCTAACAATGCTGCACTCTCTCCACACTATCCTCTGACAATGCAGCAATCCCTCCACACTGATCCTCAGACAATGCTGCACTCCCCCCACACTGATCCTCTGACAATGCTGCACTCTCTCCACACTATCCTCTGACAATGCTTCACTCCCTCCACACTGATCCTCTGACACTGCAGCACTCCCTCCACACTGATCCTCTGACACTGCAGCACTCCCTCCACACTGATCCTCTGACAATGCTGCACTCCGTCCACACTGATCCTCTGACACTGCAGCACTCCCTCCACACTGATCCTCTGACAATGCAGCACTCGCTCCACACTGATCCTCTGACAATGCAGCACTCCCTCGACACTGACCCTCTGACAATGCTGCACACCCTCCTCACTGAAACACTGAAAATGCTGCCCCCACCTCCACACTGAATCACTGACAATGCTGCACTCCCTCCACACTGACCCTCTGACAATGCTGCACCCCCCCCACACTGACCCTCTGACAATGCTGCACTCCCTCCACACTGAACCTCTTGACAATGCTGCACACCCTCCTCACTGATCCACTGACAATGCTGCACTCCCTACACACTGATCCTCTGACAATGCTGAACCCCTCCACACTGATCCTCTGACAATGCTGCACTCCCTCCACACTGACCCTCTGACAATGCTGCACTCCCTCCACACTGACCCTCTGACAATGCTGCACTCCCTCCACACAGATCCTCTGACAATGCAGCACTTCCTCCACACTGATTCTCTGACAATGCAGCACCCCCTCCATACTGACTCTCTTACAATGCTGTACTCCCTCCACACTGATCCTCTGACAATGCTGCACTCCCTCGACACTGACCCTCTGACAATGCTGCACACTCTCCTCACTGATCCTCTGAAAATGCTGCTCTCCCTCCACACTGATCCTCTGACAATGCGGCACTCCCTCCATACTGACTCTCTGACAATGCAGCACTCCCTCCACACTGACCCTCTGACAATGCTGCATTCCCTCCACACTGACCCTCTGACAATGCTGCACTCCCTCCACACTGATCCTCTGACAATGTTGCACTCCCTCCACACTGACCCTCTGACAATGCTGCACTCTCTTCACACTATCCTCTGACAATGCTGCACTCCCTCCACACTGACCCTCTGACAATGCTGCACTCCCTCCACACTGACCCTCTGACAATGCTGCACTCTCTTCACACTATCCTCTGACAATGCAGCACTCCCTCCACACTGATCCTCTGACAATGCTGAACTCCCTCCACACTGACCCTCTGACAATGCTGCACCACCTCCACACTGACCCTCTGACAATGCTGCACTCTCTTCACACTATCCTCTGACAATGCTGCACTCCCTCCACACTGACCCTCTGACAATGCTGCACTCCCTCCACACTGACCCTCTGACAATGCTGCACTCTCTTCACACTATCCTCTGACAATGCTGCACTCCCTCCACACTGATCCTCTGACAATGCTGAACTCCCTCCATACTGACCCTCTGATAATGCTGCACTCTCTCCACACTATCCTCTGACAATGCAGCACTCCCTCCACACTGACCCTCTGACAATGCTGCAGTCCCTCCACACTGACCCTCTGACTATGCTGCACTCCCTCCACACTGATCCTCTGACAATGCTGCACTTCCCCCACACTGATCCTCTGACAATGCTGCACTCCCCCTACACTGATCCTCTGACAATGCTGCACTCCCTCCACACTGGCCCTCTGACAATGCTGCACACCCTCCTCACTGATCCACTGAAAATGCTGCCCCCACCTCCACACTGAATCACTGAAAATGCAGCACTCCCTCCATATTGACCCTCCGACAATTCTGCACCCCCTCCATACTGACCCTCTGACAATGCTGCACTACCTCCACACTGATCCTCTGACAAGGCTGCACTCCCTCCATACTGACCTTCTGACAATGCTGCACTCCCTCCATACTGACCCTCTGACAAGGCTGCACTCCCTCCATACTGATCCTCTGACAATGCTCCACTCCCTCCACACTGACCCTCTGACAATGCTGCACTCCCTCCATACTGACCCTCTGACAAGGCTGCACTCCCTCCATACTGATTCTCTGACAATGCTGCACTCCCTCCACACTGATCCTCTGACAATGCTGCACTCCCTCCACACTGACACTCTGACAATGCTGCACTCCCTCCACACTGACCCTCTGACAATGCTGCACTCCCTAGACACTGACCCTCTGACAATGCTACACTCCCTCCACACTGATCCTTCTAACATGCTGCAGACCCTCCTCACTGATCCACTGACAATGCTGCACTCCCTACACACTGATCCTCTGACAATGCTGCACCCCTCCACACTGATCCTCTGACAATGCTGCACTCCCTCCACACTGATCCTCTGACACTGCAGCACTCCCTCCACACTGATCCTCTGACAATGCTGCACTCCCTCCACACTGACTCTCTGACAATGCTGCACTCCCTCCACACTGATCCTCTGACAATGCTGCACTCCCTCCACATTGACCCTCTGACAATGCTGCACTCGCTACACACTATCCTCTGACAATGCTTCACTCCCTCCACACTGATCCTCTGACACTGCAGCACTCCCTCCACACTGATCCTCTGACACTGCAGCACTCCCACCACACTGATCCTCTGACACTGCAGCACTCCCTCCACACTGATCCTCTGACAATGCTGCACTCCCTCCACACTGACTCTCTGACAATGCTGCACTCCCTCCACACTGATCCCCTGACAATGCTGCACTCCCTCCACACTGACCCTCTAACAATGCTGCACTCTCTCCACACTATCCTCTGACAATGCAGCACTCCCTCCACACTGATCCTCAGACAATGCTGCACTCCCTCCACACTGACCCTCTGACAATGCTGAACCCCTCCACACTGATCCTCTGACAATGCTGCTCTCTCTCCACACTGACCCTCTGACAATGCTGCACTCCCTCCACAATGATCCACTGAAAATGCTGCCCCCACCTCCACACTGAATCACTGACAATGCTGCACTCCCTCCACAATGACCATCAGACGATGCTGCACTCCCTCCACACTGACCCTCTGAAAAGACTGCACTCCATCCACACTGATCCTCTGACAATGCTGCACACCCTCCATATTGACCCTCCGACAATTCTGCACACCCTCCATACTGACCCTCTGACAATGCTGCACGCCCTCCACACTGACCCTCTGACAATGCTGCACTCCCTCCACACTGATCCTCTGACAATGCTGCACCCCTCCACACTGATCCTCAGACAATGCTGCTCTCTCTCCACACTGACCCTCTGACAATGCTGCACTCCCTCCACACTGACCCTCTGAAAATGCTGCACTCCCTCCACACTGATTTTCTGACAATGCTGCACTCCCTCCACACAGATCCTCTGACAATGCTGCACCCACTCCATACCGATGCTCTGACAATGCTGCACTCCCTCCATACTGATCCTATAACAATGCTGCACTCCCTCGACACTGATCCTCTGACAATGCTGCACTCCCTCCATACTGATCCTGTGACAATGCTGCACTGCCTCCACACTGATCCTCTGACAATGCTGCACTACCTCCATACTGATCCTCTGACAATGCTGCACTCCCTCCATACTGATCCTCTGACAATGCTGCACTCCCTCCTCACTGAACCTCTAACAATGCAGCACCCCCTCCATACTGACCCTCTGACAATGCTGCACCCCCTCCACACTGACCCTCTGACAATGCTGCACTCCCTCCACACTGTACCACTGACAATTCTGCACTCCCTCCAGACTGATTCTCTGACAATGCTGCACTCCCTCCACACTGATCCTCTGACAATGCTGCACTCCCTCCACACTGACCCTCTGACAATGCTGCACTCCGTCCACACTGATCATCTGTCAATGTTGCACTCCCTCCACACTGATCCTCTGACAATTCTGCACTTCCTCCACACTGACCCTCTGACAATTCTGCACTCCCTCCACACTGATCCTCTGACAATGCTGCAATACCTCCACACTGATCCTCTGACAATGCTGCACACCCTCCTCACTGATCCACTGACAATGCTGCACTCTCTACACACTGATCCTCTGACCATGCTGCTCTCTCTCCACACTGACCCTCTGACAATGCTACACTCCCTCCACACTGATCCTCTGAACATGCTGCAGACCCTCCTCACTGATCCACTGACAATGCTGCACTCCCTACACACTGATCCTCTGACAATGCTGCACCCCTCCACACTGATCCTCTGACAATGCTGAACTCCCTCCACACTGATCCTCTGACACTGCAGCACTCCCTCCACACTGATCCTCTGACAATGCTGCACTCCCTCCACACTGACTCTCTGACAATGCTGCACTCCCTCCACACTGATCCTCTGACAATGCTGCACTCCCTCCACATTGACCCTCTGACAATGCTGCACTCGCTCCACACTATCCTCTGACAATGCTTCACTCCCTCCACACTGATCCTCTGACACTGCAGCACTCCCTCCACACTGATCCTCTGACACTGCAGCACTCCCACCACACTGATCCTCTGACACTGCAGCACTCCCTCCACACTGATCCTCTGACAATGCTGCACTCCCTCCACACTGACTCTCTGACAATGCTGCACTCCCTCCACACTGATCCCCTGACAATGCTGCACTCCCTCCACACTGACCCTCTAACAATGCTGCACTCTCTCCACACTATCCTCTGACAATGCAGCACTCCCTCCACACTGATCCTCAGACAATGCTGCACTCCCTCCACACTGACCCTCTGACAATGCTGCACACCCTCCTCACTGCTCCTCTGACAATGCTGAACCCCTCCACACTGATCCTCTGACAATGCTGCTCTCTCTCCACACTGACCCTCTGACAATGCTGCACTCCCTCCACAATGATCCACTGAAAATGCTGCCCCCACCTCCACACTGAATCACTGACAATGCTGCACTCCCTCCACAATGACCATCAGACGATGCTGCACTCCCTCCACACTGACCCTCTGAAAAGACTGCACTCCATCCACACTGATCCTCTGACAATGCTGCACACCCTCCATATTGACCCTCCGACAATTCTGCACACCCTCCATACTGACCCTCTGACAATGCTGCACGCCCTCCACACTGACCCTCTGACAATGCTGCACTCCCTCCACACTGATCCTCTGACAATGCTGCACCCCTCCACACTGATCCTCAGACAATGCTGCTCTCTCTCCACACTGACCCTCTGACAATGCTGCACTCCCTCCACACTGACCCTCTGAAAATGCTGCACTCCCTCCACACTGATTTTCTGACAATGCTGCACTCCCTCCACACAGATCCTCTGACAATGCTGCACCCACTCCATACCGATGCTCTGACAATGCTGCACTCCCTCCATACTGATCCTATAACAATGCTGCACTCCCTCGACACTGATCCTCTGACAATGCTGCACTCCCTCCATACTGATCCTGTGACAATGCTGCACTGCCTCCACACTGATCCTCTGACAATGCTGCACTACCTCCATACTGATCCTCTGACAATGCTGCACTCCCTCCATACTGATCCTCTGACAATGCTGCACTCCCTCCTCACTGAACCTCTAACAATGCAGCACCCCCTCCATACTGACCCTCTGACAATGCTGCACCCCCTCCACACTGACCCTCTGACAATGCTGCACTCCCTCCACACTGTACCACTGACATTTCTGCACTCCCTCCAGACTGATTCTCTGACAATGCTGCACTCCCTCCACACTGATCCTCTGACAATGCTGCACTCCCTCCACACTGACCCTCTGACAATGCTGCACTCCGTCCACACTGATCATCTGTCAATGTTGCACTCCCTCCACACTGATCCTCTGACAATTCTGCACTTCCTCCACACTGACCCTCTGACAATTCTGCACTCCCTCCACACTGATTCTCTGACAATGCTGCACTACCTCCACACTGATCCTCTGACAATGCTGCACACCCTCCTCACTGATCCACTGACAATGCTGCACTCTCTACACACTGATCCTCTGACCATGCTGCTCTCTCTCCACACTGACCCTCTGACAATGCTGCACTGCCTCCACACTGACCATCAGACAATGCTGCACTTCCTCCACACTGACCCACTGGCAATGCTGCACACCCTCCATCCCGACTCCTTGACAGTGCTGCACTCCCCCCATGCTGATATTGTGACAATGCTTCACTCCCTCCACACCAATCCTCTGACAATGCTGCACACCTTCCATACTGACGCACTGACAATGCTGCACTCCCTCCATACTGATCCTCTGACAATGCTCCACTCCCTCCATACTGACCGTCTGACAATGCTGCACTCTCTCCACACTGACCCTCTGACATTGCTGCACTCCCTCCACACTGATTTTCTGACAATGCTGCAATCCCTCCACACAGATCCTCTGACAATGCTGCACTCCCTCCACACAGATCCTCTGACAATGCTGCCCCCACCGCCACATTGACTCTCTGACAATTCGGCACTCCCTCCACACGGACCCTCTGACAATGCTGCACACTCTCCTCACAGATCCACTGACAATGCTGCACTCCCTCCACACTGATCCTCTGACAATGCTGCACCCCTCCACACTGATCCTCAGACAATTCTGCTCTCTCTCCACACTGACCCTCTGACAATGCTGAACTCCCTCCACACTGACCATCAGACAATGCTGCACTCCCTCCACACTGACCCACTGGCAATGCTGCACTCTCTCCACACTGATCCTCTGAAAAGTCTGCACTCCCTCCACACTGACCCTCTGACAATTCTGCACTACCTCCACACTGATCCCCTGACAATGCTGCACTCCCTCCATACTGAACCTCTGACAATGCTGCACTCTCTCCTCACTGATCCTCTGACAATGCTGCACTCCCTCCACACTGACCCTCTTACAATGCTGCACTCCCCCAACACTGACCCTCTGACAATGCTGCACTCTCTCCTCACTGATCCTCTGACATTGCTGCACTCCCTCCACACTGATCCTCTGACAATGCAGCACCCCCTCCACACAGATCCTCTGACAATGCTGCACCCACTCCATACCGATCCTCTGACAATGCTGCACTCCCTCCACACTGACCCTCTGACAATGCTGCACACCCTCCTCACTGCTCCTCTGACAATGCTGAACCCCTCCACACAGATCCTCTGGCAATGCTGCTCTCTCTCCACACTGACCCTCTGACAATGCTGCACTCCCTCCACACTGACTCTCTGACAATGCTGCACTCCCTCCACACTGATCCCCTGACAATGCTGCACTCCCTCCACACTGACCCTCTAACAATGCTGCACTCTCTCCACACTATCCTCTGACAATGCAGCACTCACTCCACACTGATCCTCTGACAATGCTGCACTCCCTCCACACTGACTCTCTGACAATGCTGCACTCCCTCCACACTGATCCCCTGACAATGCTGCACTCCCTCCACACTGACCCTCTAACAATGCTGCACTCTCTCCACACTATCCTCTGACAATGCAGCACTCCCTCCACACTGATCCTCAGACAATGCTGCACTCCCTCCACACTGACCCTCTGACAATGCTGCACACCCTCCTCACTGCTCCTCTGACAATGCTGAACCCCTCCACACAGATCCTCTGGCAATGCTGCTCTCTCTCCACACTGACCCTCTGACAATGCTGCACTCCCTCCACAATGATCCACTGAAAATGCTGCCCCCACCTCCACACTGAATCACTGACAATGCTGCACTCCCTCCACAATGACCATCAGACGATGCAGCACTCCCTCCACACTGACCCTCTGAAAAGACTGCACTCCATCCACACTGATCCTCTGACAATGCTGCACACCCTCCATATTGACCCTCCGACAATTCTGCACACCCTCCATACTGACCCTCTGACAATGCTGCACTCCCTCCACACTGACCCTCTGACAATGCTGCACTCCCTCCACACTGATCCTCTGACAATGCTGCACCCCTCTACACTGATCCTCAGACAATGCTGCTCTCTCTCCACACTGACCCTCTGACAATGCTGCACTCCCTCCACACTGACCCTCTGAAAATGCTGCACTCCCTCCACACTGATTTTCTGACAATGCTGCACTCCCTCCACACAGATCCTCTGACAATGCTGCACCCACTCCATACCGATCCTCTGACAATGCTGCACTCCCTCCATACTGATCCTATAACAATGCTGCACTCCCTCCACACTGACCCTCTGACAATGCTGCACTCTCTTCACACTATCCTCTGACAATGCAGCACTTTCTCCACACTGATCCTCTGACAATGCTGAACTCCCTCCACACTGACCCTCTGACAATGCTGCACCACCTCCACACTGACACTCTGATAATGCTGCACTCTCTCCACACTATCCTCTGACAATGCAGCACTCCCTCCACACTGATCCTCTGACAATGCTGCAGTCCCTCCACACTGACCCTCTGACTATGCTGCACTCCCTCCACACTGATCCTCTGACAATGCTGCACTCCCCCCACACTGATCCTCTGACAATGCTGCACTACCTCCACACTGATCCTCTGACAATGCAGCACTCCCTCCATACTGAATCTCTGACAATGCTGCACACCCTCCTCACTGATCCACTGACAATGCTGCACTCCCTACACACTGATCCTCTGACAATGCTGAACCCCTCCACACTGATCCTCTGACAATGCTGCACTCCCTCCACACTGACCCTCTGACAATGCTGCACTCCCTCCACACTGACCCTCTGACAATGCTGCACTCCCTCCACACAGATCCTCTGACAATGCTGCAGTCCCTCCACACTGACCCTCTGACTATGCTGCACTCCCTCCACACTGATCCTCTGACAATGCTGCACTCCCCCCACACTGATCCTCTGACAATGCTGCACTACCTCCACACTGATCCTCTGACAATGCAGCACTCCCTCCACACTGAATCTCTGACAATGCTGCACTCCCTCCACACTGATCCTCTGACAATGCTGCACTCCCTCCACACTGACCCTCTAACAATGCTGCACTCTCTCCACACTATCCTCTGACAATGCAGCAATCCCTCCACACTGATCCTCAGACAATGCTGCACTCCCCCCACACTGACCCTCTGACAATGCTGCACTCTCTCCACACTATCCTCTGACAATGCTTCACTCCCTCCACACTGATCCTCTGACACTGCAGCACTCCCTCCACACTGATCCTCTGACACTGCAGCACTCCCTCCACACTGATCCTCTGACAATGCTGCACTCCGTCCACACTGATCCTCTGACACTGCAGCACTCCCTCCACACTGATCCTCTGACAATGCAGCACTCGCTCCACACTGATCCTCTGACAATGCAGCACTCCCTCGACACTGACCCTCTGACATTGCTGCACCCACTCCATACCGATCCTCTGACAATGCTGCACTCCCTCCATACTGATCGTCTGACAATGCTGCACTCCCTCCACACTGACCGTCTGACAATGCTGCACTCCCTCCTCACTGATCCTCTAACAATGCAGCACCCCCTCCATACTGACCCTCTGACAATGCTGCACTCCCTCCACACTGATCTTCTGACAATGCTGCACCCCCTCCACACTGACTCTCTGACAATGCTGCACTCCCTCCACACTGTACCACTGACAATGCTGCACTCCCTCCACACTGACCCTCTGACAATGCTGCACTCCCTCCACACTGATCCTCTGACAATGCTGCACTCCGTCCACACTGATCCTCTGTCAATGTTGCACTCCCTCCACACTGATCCTCTGACAATTCAGCACTTCCTCCACACTGACCCTCTGACAATGCTGCACTCCCTCCACACTGTCTCTCTGACAATGCTGCACTCCCTTCACACTGATCCTCTGACAATGCTGCACTCCCTCCACATTGACCCTCTGACAATGCTGCACTCGCTCCACACTATCCTCTGACAATGCTTCACTCCCTCCACACTGATCCTCTGACACTGCAGCACTCCCTCCACACTGATCCTCTGACACTGCAGCACTCCCTCCACACTGATCCTCTGACACTGCAGCACTCCCTCCACACTGATCCTCTGACAATGCTGCACTCCCTCCACACTGACTCTCTGACAATGCTGCACTCCCTCCACACTGATCCCCTGACAATGCTGCACTCCCTCCACACTGACCCTCTAACAATGCTGCACTCCCTCCACACTGATCCTCAGACAATGCTGCACTCCCTCCACACTGACCCTCTGACAATGCTGCACACCCTCCTCACTGCTCCTCTGACAATGCTGAACCCCTCCACACAGATCCTCTGGCAATGCTGCTCTCTCTCCACACTGACCCTCTGACAATGCTACACTCCCTCCACAATGATCCACTGAAAATGCTGCCCCCACCTCCACACTGAATCACTGACAATGCTGCACTCCCTCCACAATGACCATCAGACGATGCTGCACTCCCTCCACACTGACCCTCTGAAAAGACTGCACTCCATCCACACTGATCCTCTGACAATGCTGCACACCCTCCATATTGACCCTCCGACAATTCTGCACACCCTCCATACTGACCCTCTGACAATGCTGCACTCCCTCCACACTGACCCTCTGACAATGCTGCACTCAATCCACACTGATCCTCTGACAATGCTGCACCCCTCTACACTGATCCTCAGACAATGCTGCTCTCTCTCCACACTGACCCTCTGACAATGCTGCACTCCCTCCACACTGACCCTCTGAAAATGCTGCACTCCCTCCACACTGATTTTCTGACAATGCTGCACTCCCTCCACACAGATCCTCTGACAATGCTGCACCCACTCCATACCGATCCTCTGACAATGCTGCACTCCCTCCATACTGATCCTATAACAATGCTGCACTCCCTCCACACTGACCCTCTGACAATGCTGCACTCTCTTCACACTATCCTCTGACAATGCAGCACTTTCTCCACACTGATCCTCTGACAATGCTGAACTCCCTCCACACTGACCCTCTGACAATGCTGCACCACCTCCACACTGACACTCTGATAATGCTGCACTCTCTCCACACTATCCTCTGACAATGCAGCACTCCCTCCACACTGATCCTCTGACAATGCTGCAGTCCCTCCACACTGACCCTCTGACTATGCTGCACTCCCTCCACACTGATCCTCTGACAATGCTGCACTCCCCCCACACTGATCCTCTGACAATGCTGCACTACCTCCACACTGATCCTCTGACAATGCAGCACTCCCTCCACACTGAATCTCTGACAATGCTGCACACCCTCCTCACTGATCCACTGACAATGCTGCACTCCCTACACACTGATCCTCTGACAATGCTGAACCCCTCCACACTGATCCTCTGACAATGCTGCACTCCCTCCACACTGACCCTCTGACAATGCTGCACTCCCTCCACACTGACCCTCTGACAATGCTGCACTCCCTCCACACAGATCCTCTGACAATGCTGCAGTCCCTCCACACTGACCCTCTGACTATGCTGCACTCCCTCCACACTGATCCTCTGACAATGCTGCACTCCCCCCACACTGATCCTCTGACAATGCTGCACTACCTCCACACTGATCCTCTGACAATGCAGCACTCCCTCCACACTGAATCTCTGACAATGCTGCACTCCCTCCACACTGATCCTCTGACAATGCTGCACTCCCTCCACACTGACCCTCTAACAATGCTGCACTCTCTCCACACTATCCTCTGACAATGCAGCAATCCCTCCACACTGATCCTCAGACAATGCTGCACTCCCCCCACTCTGACCCTCTGACAATGCTGCACTCTCTCCACACTATCCTCTGACAATGCTTCACTCCCTCCACACTGATCCTCTGACACTGCAGCACTCCCTCCACACTGATCCTCTGACACTGCAGCACTCCCTCCACACTGATCCTCTGACAATGCTGCACTCCGTCCACACTGATCCTCTGACACTGCAGCACTCCCTCCACACTGATCCTCTGACAATGCAGCACTCGCTCCACACTGATCCTCTGACAATGCAGCACTCCCTCGACACTGACCCTCTGACAATGCTGCACACCCTCCTCACTGAAACACTGAAAATGCTGCCCCCACCTCCACACTGAATCACTGACAATGCTGCACTCCCTCCACACTGACCCTCTGACAATGCTGCACCCCCCCCACACTGACCCTCTGACAATGCTGCACTCCCTCCACACTGAACCTCTTGACAATGCTGCACACCCTCCTCACTGATCCACTGACAATGCTGCACTCCCTACACACTGATCCTCTGACAATGCTGAACCCCTCCACACTGATCCTCTGACAATGCTGCACTCCCTCCACACTGACCCTCTGACAATGCTGCACTCCCTCCACACTGACCCTCTGACAATGCTGCACTCCCTCCACAGAGATCCTCTGACAATGCAGCACTTCCTCCACACTGATTCTCTGACAATGCTGCACTCCCTCCACACTGATCCTCTGACAATGCTGCACTCCCTCGACACTGACCCTCTGACAATGCTGCACACTCTCCTCACTGATCCTCTGAAAATGCTGCTCTCCCTCCACACTGATCCTCTGACAATGCGGCACTCCCTCCATACTGACTCTCTGACAATGCTGCACTCCCTCCACACTGATCCTCTGACAATGCTGCACTCCCGCGACACTGATCCTCTGACAATGCTGCACAACCTCCATACTGATCCTCTGACAATGCAGCACTCCCTCCACACTGACCCTCTGACAATGCTGCATTCCCTCCACACTGACCCTCTGACAATGCTGCATTCCCTCCACACTAACCCTCTGACAATGCTGCACTCTCTTCACACTATCCTCTGACAATGCAGCACTCCCTCCACACTGATCCTCTGACAATGTTGCACTCCCTCCACACTGACCCTCTGACAATGCTGCACTCTCTTCACACTATCCTCTGACAATGCTGCACTCCCTCCACACTGACCCTCTGACAATGCTGCACTCCCTCCACACTGACCCTCTGACAATGCTGCACTCTCTTCACACTATCCTCTGACAATGCAGCACTCCCTCCACACTGATCCTCTGACAATGCTGAACTCCCTCCACACTGACCCTCTGACAATGCTGCACCACCTCCACACTGACCCTCTGATAATGCTGCACTCTCTCCACACTATACTCTGACAATGCAGCACTCCCTCCACACTGACCCTCTGACAATGCTGCAGTCCCTCCACACTGACCCTCTGACTATGCTGCACTCCCTCCACACTGATCCTCTGACAATGCTGCACTTCCCCCACACTGATCCTCTGACAATGCTGCACTCCCCCCACACTGATCCTCTGACAATGCTGCACTCCCTCCACACTGGCCCTCTGACAATGCTGCACACCCTCCTCACTGATCCACTGAAAATGTTGCCCCCACCTCCACACTGAATCACTGAAAATGCAGCACTCCCTCCATACTGACCCTCTGACAATGCTGCACCCCCCCCACACTGACCCTCTGACAATGCTGCACTCCCTCCACACTGAACCTCTGACAATGCTGCACTCCCTCCACACTGATCCACTGACAATGCTGCACTCCCTACACACTGATCCTCTGACAATGCTGAACCCCTCCACACTGATCCTCTGACAATGCTGCTCTCTCTCCACACTGACCATCTGACAATGCTGCACTCCCTCCACAATGATCCTCTGACAATGCTGCACACCCTCCTCACTGATCGTCTGACAATGCTGCACTCCCTCCACACTGATCCTGTGACAATGCTGCACACCCTCCTCACTGATCCAATGAAAATGCTGCCCCCACCTCCACACTGAATCACTGACAATGCTGCACTCCCTCCACACTGACCATCAGACGATGCTGCACTCCCTCGACACTGATCCTCTGAAAAGACTGCACTCCATCCACACTGATCCTCTGACAATGCTGCACTCCCTCCATATTTACCCTCCGACAATTCTGCACCCCCTCCATACTGACCCTCTGACAATGCTGCACTACCTCCACACTGATCCTCTGACAAGGCTGCACTCCCTCCATACTGACCTTCTGACAATGCTGCACTCCCTCCATACTGACCCTCTGACAAGGCTGCACTCCCTCCATACTGATCCTCTGACAATGCTCCACTCCCTCCACACTGACCCTCTGACAATGCTGCACTCCCTCCATACTGACCCTCTGACAAGGCTGCACTCCCTCCATACTGATCCTCTGACAATGCTGCACTCCCTCCACACTGATCCTCTGACAATGCTGCACTCCCTCCACACTGACCCTCTGACAATGCTGCACTCCCTCCACACTGACCCTCTGACAAGGCTGCACTCCCTCCATACTGATCCTCTGACAAGGCTGCACTCCCTCCATACTGATCCTCTGACAATGCTGCACTCCCTCCACACTGATCCTCTGACAATGCTGCACTCCCTCCACACTGACCCTCTGACAATGCTGCACTCCCTCCACACTGACCCTCTGACAATGCTGCACTCTCTCCACACTGATCCTCTGAACATGCTGCAGACCCTCCACACTGGCCCTCTGACAATGGTGCACTCCGTCCACACTGATCATCTGTCAATGTTGCACTCCCTCCACACTGATCCTCTGACAATTCTGCACTTCCTCCACACTGACCCTCTGACAATTCTGCACTCCCTCCACACTGATTCTCTGACAATGCTGCACTACCTCCACACTGATCCTCTGACAATGCTGCACACCCTCCTCACTGATCCACTGACAATGCAGCACTCTCTACACACTGATCCTCTGACCATGCTGCTCTCTCTCCACACTGACCCTCTGACAATGCTGCACTGCCTCCACACTGACCATCAGACAATGCTGCACTTCCTCCACACTGACCCACTGGCAATGCTGCACACCCTCCATCCTGACTCCTTGACAGTGCTGCACTCCCCCCATACTGATATTGTGACAATGCTTCACTCCCTCCACACCGATCCTCTGACAATGCTGCACCCCTTCCATACTGACGCACTGACAATGCTGCACTCCCTCCATACTGATCCTCTGACAATGCTCCACTCCCTCCATACTGACCGTCTGACAATGCTGCACTCTCTCCACACTGACCCTCTGACATTGCTGCACTCCCTCCACACTGATTTTCTGACAATGCTGCAATCCCTCCACACAGATCCTCTGACAATGCTGCACTCCCTCCACACAGATCCTCTGACAATGCTGCCCCCACCGCCACATTGACTCTCTGACAATTCGGCACTCCCTCCACACGGACCCTCTGACAATGCTGCACACTCTCCTCACAGATTCACTGACAATGCTGCACTCCCTCCACACTGATCCTCTGACAATGCTGCACCCCTCCACACTGATCCTCAGACAATTCTGCTCTCTCTCCACACTGACCCTCTGACAATGCTGAACTCCCTCCACACTGACCATCAGACAATGCTGCACTCCCTCCACACTGACCCACTGGCAATGCTGCACTCTCTCCACACTGATCCTCTGAAAAGTCTGCACTCCCTCCACACTGACCCTCTGACAATTCTGCACTACCTCCACACTGATCCCCTGACAATGCTGCACTCCCTCCATACTGAACCTCTGACAATGCTGCACTCTCTCCTCACTGATCCTCTGACAATGCTGCACTCCCTCCACACTGATCCTCTGACAATGCAGCACCACCTCCACACAGATCCTCTGACAATGCTGCACCCACTCCATACCGATCCTCTGACAATGCTGCACTCCCTCCACACTGATCCTCTGACAATGCAGCACCACCTCCACACAGATCCTCTGACAATGCTGCACCCACTCCATACCGATCCTCTGACAATGCTGCACTCCCTCCATACTGATCCTCTGACAATGATGCACTCCCTCCACACTGACCCTCTGACAATACTGCACTCCCTCCTCACTGATCCTCTGATAATGCTGCACTCCCTCCACACTGACCCTCTGACAATGCTGCACTCCCCCAACACTGAGCCTGTGACAATGCTGCACTCTCTCCTCACTGATCCTCTGACAATGCTGCACTCCCTCCACACTGATCCTCTGACAATGCAGCATCCCCTCCATACTGATCCTCTGACAATGCTGCACTCCCTCCATACTGACCCTCTGACAATGCTACACTACCTCCACATTGATCCTCTGACAATGCTGCACTCCCTCCACACTGACCCTCTTACAATGCTGCACTCCCCCAACACTGACACTCTGACAATGCTGCACTCTCTCCTCACTGATCCTCTGACAATGCTGCACTCCCTCCACACTGATCCTCTGACAATGCAGCACCCCCTCCACACAGATCCTCTGACAATGCTGCACCCACTCCATACCGATCCTCTGACAATGCTGCACTCCCTCCATACTGATCGTCTGACAATGCTGCACTCCCTCCACACTGACCGTCTGACAATGCTGCACTCCCTCCTCACTGATCCTCTAACAATGCAGCACCCCCTCCATACTGACCCTCTGACAATGCTGCACTCCCTCCACACTGATCTTCTGACAATGCTGCACCCCCTCCACACTGACTCTCTGACAATGCTGCACTCCCTCCACACTGTACCACTGACAATGCTGCACTCCCTCCACACTGACCCTCTGACAATGCTGCACTCCCTCCACACTGATCCTCTGACAATGCTGCACTCCGTCCACACTGATCCTCTGTCAATGTTGCACTCCCACCACACTGATCCTCTGACAATTCTGCACTTCCTCCACACTGACCCTCTGACAATGCTGCACTCCCTCCACACTGACTCTCTGACAATGCTGCACTCCCTCCACACTGATCCTCTGACAATGCTGCACTCCCTCCACATTGACCCTCTGACAATGCTGCACTCGCTCCACACTATCCTCTGACAATGCTTCACTCCCTCCACACTGATCCTCTGACACTGCAGCACTCCCTCCACACTGATCCTCTGACACTGCAGCACTCCCTCCACACTGATCCTCTGACACTGCAGCACTCCCTCCACACTGATCCTCTGACAATGCTGCACTCCCTCCACACTGACTCTCTGACAATGCTGCACTCCCTCCACACTGATCCCCTGACAATGCTGCACTCCCTCCACACTGACCCTCTAACAATGCTGCACTCTCTCCACACTATCCTCTGACAATGCAGCACTCCCTCCACACTGATCCTCAGACAATGCTGCACTCCCTCCACACTGACCCTCTGACAATGCTGCACACCCTCCTCACTGCTCCTCTGACAATGCTGAACCCCTCCACACAGATCCTCTGACAATGCTGCTCTCTCTCCACACTGACCCTCTGACAATGCTGCACTCCCTCCACAATGATCCACTGAAAATGCTGCCCCCACCTCCACACTGAATCACTGACAATGCTGCACTCCCTCCACAATGACCATCAGACGATGCTGCACTCCCTCCACCCTGACCCTCTGAAAAGACTGCACTCCATCCACACTGATCCTCTGACAATGCTGCACACCCTCCATATTGACCCTCCGACAATTCTGCACACCCTCCATACTGACCCTCTGACAATGCTGCACTCCCTCCACACTGACCCTCTGACAATGCTGCACTCCCTCCACACTGATCCTCTGACAATGCTGCACCCCTCCACACTGATCCTCAGACAATGCTGCTCTCTCTCCACACTGACCCTCTGACAATGCTGCACTCCCTCCACACTGACCCTCTGAAAATGCTGCACTCCCTCCACACTGATTTTCTGACAATGCTGCACTCCCTCCACACAGATCCTCTGACAATGCTGCACCCACTCCATACCGATCCTCTGACAATGCTGCACTCCCTCCACACTGATCCTCTGACAATGCAGCATCCCCTCCATACTGATCCTCTGACAATGCTGCACTCCCTCCATACTGACCCTCTGACAATGCTACACTACCTCCACATTGATCCTCTGACAATGCTGCACTCCCTCCACACTGACCCTCTTACAATGCTGCACTCCCCCAACACTGACACTCTGACAATGCTGCACTCTCTCCTCACTGATCCTCTGACAATGCTGCACTCCCTCCACACTGATCCTCTGACAATGCAGCACCCCCTCCACACAGATCCTCTGACAATGCTGCACCCACTCCATACCGATCCTCTGACAATGCTGCACTCCCTCCATACTGATCGTCTGACAATGCTGCACTCCCTCCACACTGACCGTCTGACAATGCTGCACTCCCTCCTCACTGATCCTCTAACAATGCAGCACCCCCTCCATACTGACCCTCTGACAATGCTGCACTCCCTCCACACTGATCTTCTGACAATGCTGCACCCCCTCCACACTGACTCTCTGACAATGCTGCACTCCCTCCACACTGTACCACTGACAATGCTGCACTCCCTCCACACTGACCCTCTGACAATGCTGCACTCCCTCCACACTGATCCTCTGACAATGCTGCACTCCGTCCACACTGATCCTCTGTCAATGTTGCACTCCCACCACACTGATCCTCTGACAATTCTGCACTTCCTCCACACTGACCCTCTGACAATGCTGCACTCCCTCCACACTGACTCTCTGACAATGCTGCACTCCCTCCACACTGATCCTCTGACAATGCTGCACTCCCTCCACATTGACCCTCTGACAATGCTGCACTCGCTCCACACTATCCTCTGACAATGCTTCACTCCCTCCACACTGATCCTCTGACACTGCAGCACTCCCTCCACACTGATCCTCTGACACTGCAGCACTCCCTCCACACTGATCCTCTGACACTGCAGCACTCCCTCCACACTGATCCTCTGACAATGCTGCACTCCCTCCACACTGACTCTCTGACAATGCTGCACTCCCTCCACACTGATCCCCTGACAATGCTGCACTCCCTCCACACTGACCCTCTAACAATGCTGCACTCTCTCCACACTATCCTCTGACAATGCAGCACTCCCTCCACACTGATCCTCAGACAATGCTGCACTCCCTCCACACTGACCCTCTGACAATGCTGCACACCCTCCTCACTGCTCCTCTGACAATGCTGAACCCCTCCACACAGATCCTCTGACAATGCTGCTCTCTCTCCACACTGACCCTCTGACAATGCTGCACTCCCTCCACAATGATCCACTGAAAATGCTGCCCCCACCTCCACACTGAATCACTGACAATGCTGCACTCCCTCCACAATGACCATCAGACGATGCTGCACTCCCTCCACCCTGACCCTCTGAAAAGACTGCACTCCATCCACACTGATCCTCTGACAATGCTGCACACCCTCCATATTGACCCTCCGACAATTCTGCACACCCTCCATACTGACCCTCTGACAATGCTGCACTCCCTCCACACTGACCCTCTGACAATGCTGCACTCCCTCCACACTGATCCTCTGACAATGCTGCACCCCTCCACACTGATCCTCAGACAATGCTGCTCTCTCTCCACACTGACCCTCTGACAATGCTGCACTCCCTCCACACTGACCCTCTGAAAATGCTGCACTCCCTCCACACTGATTTTCTGACAATGCTGCACTCCCTCCACACAGATCCTCTGACAATGCTGCACCCACTCCATACCGATCCTCTGACAATGCTGCACTCCCTCCATACTGATCCTATAACAATGCTGCACTCCCTCCACACTGACCCTCTGACAATGCTGCACTCTCTTCACACTATCCTCTGACAATGCAGCACTTTCTCCACACTGATCCTCTGACAATGCTGAACTCCCTCCACACTGACCCTCTGACAATGCTGCACCACCTCCACACTGACACTCTGATAATGCTGCACTCTCTCCACACTATCCTCTGACAATGCAGCACTCCCTCCACACTGATCCTCTGACAATGCTGCAGTCCCTCCACACTGACCCTCTGACTATGCTGCACTCCCTCCACACTGATCCTCTGACAATGCTGCACTCCCCCCACACTGATCCTCTGACAATGCTGCACTACCTCCACACTGATCCTCTGACAATGCAGCACTCCCTCCACACTGAATCTCTGACAATGCTGCACACCCTCCTCACTGATCCACTGACAATGCTGCACTCCCTACACACTGATCCTCTGACAATGCTGAACCCCTCCACACTGATCCTCTGACAATGCTGCACTCCCTCCACACTGACCCTCTGACAATGCTGCACTCCCTCCACACTGACCCTCTGACAATGCTGCACTCCCTCCACACAGATCCTCGGACAATGCTGCAGTCCCTCCACACTGACCCTCTGACTATGCTGCACTCCCTCCACACTGATCCTCTGACAATGCTGCACTCCCCCCACACTGATCCTCTGACAATGCTGCACTACCTCCACACTGATCCTCTGACAATGCAGCACTCCCTCCACACTGATCCTCTGACAATGCTGCACTCCGTCCACACTGATCCTCTGACACTGCAGCACTCCCTCCACACTGATCCTCTGACAATGCAGCACTCGCTCCACACTGATCCTCTGACAATGCAGCACTCCCTCGACACTGACCCTCTGACAATGCTGCACACCCTCCTCACTGAAACACTGAAAATGCTGCCCCCACCTCCACACTGAATCACTGACAATGCTGCACTCCCTCCACACTGACCCTCTGACAATGCTGCACCCCCCCCCACACTGACCCTCTGACAATGCTGCACTCCCTCCACACTGAACCTCTTGACAATGCTGCACACCCTCCTCACTGATCCACTGACAATGCTGCACTCCCTACACACTGATCCTCTGACAATGCTGAACCCCTCCACACTGATCCTCTGACAATGCTGCACTCCCTCCACACTGACCCTCTGACAATGCTGCACTCCCTCCACACTGACCCTCTGACAATGCTGCACTCCCTCGACACTGACCCTCTGACAATGCTGCACACTCTCCTCACTGATCCTCTGAAAATGCTGCGATCCCTCCACACTGATCCTCTGACAATGCGGCACTCCCTCCATACTGACTCTCTGACAATGCTGCACTCCCTCCACACTGATCCTCTGACAATGCTGCACTCCCGCGACACTGATCCTCTGACAATGCTGCACAACCTCCATACTGATCCTCTGACAATGCAGCACTCCCTCCACACTGACCCTCTGACAATGCTGCATTCCCTCCACACTGACCCTCTGACAATGCTGCATTCCCTCCACACTAACCCTCTGACAATGCTGCACTCTCTTCACACTATCCTCTGACAATGCAGCACTCCCTCCACACTGATCCTCTGACAATGTTGCACTCCCTCCACACTGACCCTCTGACAATGCTGCACTCTCTTCACACTATCCTCTGACAATGCTGCACTCCCTCCACACTGACCCTCTGACAATGCTGCACTCCCTCCACACTGACCCTCTGACAATGCTGCACTCTCTTCACACTATCCTCTGACAATGCAGCACTCCCTCCACACTGATCCTCTGACAATGCTGAACTCCCTCCACACTGACCCTCTGACAATGCTGCACCACCTCCACACTGACCCTCTGATAATGCTGCACTCTCTCCACACTATCCTCTGACAATGCAGCACTCCCTCCACACTGACCCTCTGACAATGCTGCAGTCCCTCCACACTGACCCTCTGACTATGCTGCACTCGCTCCACACTGATCGGCTGACAATGCTGCACTTCCCCCACACTGATCCTCTGACAATGCTGCACTCCCCCCACACTGATCCTCTGACAATGCTGCACTCCCTCCACACTGGCCCTCTGACAATGCTGCACACCCTCCTCACTGATCCACTGAAAATGCTGCCCCCACCTCCACACTGAATCACTGAAAATGCAGCACTCCCTCCATACTGACCCTCTGACAATGCTGCACCCCCCCCACACTGACCCTCTGACAATGCTGCACTCCCTCCACACTGAACCTCTGACAATGCTGCACTCCCTCCACACTGATCCACTGACAATGCTGCACTCCCTACACACTGATCCTCTGACAATGCTGAACCCCTCCACACTGATCCTCTGACAATGCTGCTCTCTCTCCACACTGACCATCTGACAATGCTGCACTCCCTCCACAATGATCCTCTGACAATGCTGCACACCCTCCTCACTGATCGTCTGACAATGCTGCACTCCCTCCACACTGATCCTGTGACAATGCTGCACACCCTCCTCACTGATCCAATGAAAATGCTGCCCCCACCTCCACACTGAATCACTGACAATGCTGCACTCCCTCCACACTGACCATCAGACGATGCTGCACTCCCTCGACACTGATCCTCTGAAAAGACTGCACTCCATCCACACTGATCCTCTGACAATGCTGCACTGCCTCCATATTGACCCTCCGACAATTCTGCACCCCCTCCATACTGACCCTCTGACAATGCTGCACTACCTCCACACTGATCCTCTGACAAGGCTGCACTCCCTCCATACTGACCTTCTGACAATGCTGCTCTCCCTCCATACTGACCCTCTGACAAGGCTGCACTCCCTCCATACTGATCCTCTGACAATGCTCCACTCCCTCCACACTGACCCTCTGACAATGCTGCACTCCCTCCATACTGACCCTCTGACAAGGCTGCACTCCCTCCATACTGATCCTCTGACAATGCTGCACTCCCTCCACACTGATCCTCTGACTATGCTGCACTCCCTCCACACTGACCCTCTGACAATGCTGTACTCCCTCCACACTGACCCTCTGACAATGCTGCACTCCCTCGACACTGACCCTCTGACAATGCTACACTCCCTCCACACTGATCCTCTGAACATGCTGCAGACCCTCCTCACTGATCCACTGACAATGCTGCACTCCCTACACACTGATCCTCTGACAATGCTGCACCCCTCCACACTGATCCTCTGACAATGCTGCACTCCCTCCACACTGATCCTCTGACACTGCAGCACTCCCTCCACACTGATCCTCTGACAATGCTGCACTCCCTCCACACTGACTCTCTGACAATGCTGCACTCCCTCCACACTGATCCTCTGACAATGCTGCACTCCCTCCACATTGACCCTCTGACAATGCTGCACTCGCTCCACACTATCCTCTGACAATGCTTCACTCCCTCCACACTGATCCTCTGACACCGCAGCACTCCCTCCACACTGATCCTCTGACACTGCAGCACTCCCTCCACACTGATCCTCTGACACTGCAGCACTCCCTCCACACTGATCCTCTGACAATGCTGCACTCCCTCCACACTGACTCTCTGACAATGCTGCACTCCCTCCACACTGATCCCCTGACAATGCTGCACTCCCTCCACACTGACCCTCTAACAATGCTGCACTCTCTCCACACTATCCTCTGACAATGCAGCACTCCCTCCACACTGATCCTCAGACAATGCTGCACTCCCTCCACACTGACCCTCTGACAATGCTGCACACCCTCCTCACTGCTCCTCTGACAATGCTGAACCCCTCCACACTGATCCTCTGACAATGCTGCTCTCTCTCCACACTGACCCTCTGACAATGCTGCACTCCCTCCACAATGATCCACTGAAAATGCTGCCCCCACCTCCACACTGAATCACTGACAATGCTGCACTCCCTCCACAATGACCATCAGACGATGCTGCACTCCCTCCACACTGACCCTCTGAAAAGACTGCACTCCATCCACACTGATCCTCTGACAATGCTGCACACCCTCCATATTGACCCTCCGACAATTCTGCACACCCTCCATACTGACCCTCTGACAATGCTGCACTCCCTCCACACTGACCCTCTGACAATGCTGCACTCCCTCCACACTGATCCTCTGACAATGCTGCACCCCTCCACACTGATCCTCAGACAATGCTGCTCTCTCTCCACACTGACCCTCTGACAATGCTGCACTCCCTCCACACTGACCCTCTGAAAATGCTGCACTCCCTCCACACTGATTTTCTGACAATGCTGCACTCCCTCCACACAGATCCTCTGACAATGCTGCACCCACTCCATACCGATCCTCTGACAATGCTGCACTCCCTCCATACTGATCCTATAACAATGCTGCACTCCCTCGACACTGATCCTCTGACAATGCTGCACTCCCTCCATACTGATCCTGTGACAATGCTGCACTGCCTCCACACTGATCCTCTGACAATGCTGCACTACCTCCATACTGATCCTCTGACAATGCTGCACTCCCTCCATACTGATCCTCTGACAATGCTGCACTCCCTCCTCACTGAACCTCTAACAATGCAGCACCCCCTCCATACTGACCCTCTGACAATGCTGCACCCCCTCCACACTGACCCTCTGACAATGCTGCACTCCCTCCACACTGTACCACAGAAAATTCTGCACTCCCTCCAGACTGATTCTCTGACAATGCTGCACTCCCTCCACACTGATCCTCTGACAATGCTGCACTCCCTCCACACTGACCCTCTGACAATGCTGCACTCCGTCCACACTGATCATCTGTCAATGTTGCACTCCCTCCACACTGATCCTCTGACAATTCTGCACTTCCTCCACACTGACCCTCTGACAATTCTGCACTCCCTCCACACTGATTCTCTGACAATGCTGCACTACCTCCACACTGATCCTCTGACAATGCTGCACACCCTCCTCACTGATCCACTGACAATGCTGCACTCTCTACACACTGATCCTCTGACCATGCTGCTCTCTCTCCACACTGACCCTCTGACAATGCTGCACTGCCTCCACACTGACCATCAGACAATGCTGCACTTCCTCCACACTGACCCACTGGCAATGCTGCACACCCTCCATCCCGACTCCTTGACAGTGCTGCACTCCCCCCATACTGATATTGTGACAATGCTTCACTCCCTCCACACCGATCCTCTGACAATGCTGCACACCTTCCATACTGACGCACTGACAATGCTGCACTCCCTCCATACTGATCCTCTGACAATGCTCCACTCCCTCCATACTGACCGTCTGACAATGCTGCACTCTCTCCACACTGACCCTCTGACATTGCTGCACTCCCTCCACACTGATTTTCTGACAATGCTGCAATCCCTCCACACAGATCCTCTGACAATGCTGCACTCCCTCCACACAGATCCTCTGACAATGCTGCCCCCACCGCCACATTGACTCTCTGACAATTCGGCACTCCCTCCACACGGACCCTCTGACAATGCTGCACCCCTCCACACTGATCCTCAGACAATTCTGCTCTCTCTCCACACTGACCCTCTGACAATGCTGAACTCCCTCCAAACTGACCATCAGACAATGCTGCACTCCCTCCACACTGACCCACTGGCAATGCTGCACTCTCTCCACACTGATCCTCTGAAAAGTCTGCACTCCCTCCACACTGACCCTCTGACAATTCTGCACTACCTCCACACTGATCCCCTGACAATGCTGCACTCCCTCCATACTGAACCTCTGACAATGCTGCACTCTCTCCTCACTGATCCTCTGACAATGCTGCACTCCCTCCACACTGATCCTCTGACAATGCTGCACCCCTCCACACTGATCCTCAGACAATTCTGCTCTCTCTCCACACTGACCCTCTGACAATGCTGAACTCCCTCCAAACTGACCATCAGACAATGCTGCACTCCCTCCACACTGACCCACTGGCAATGCTGCACTCTCTCCACACTGATCCTCTGAAAAGTCTGCACTCCCTCCACACTGACCCTCTGACAATTCTGCACTACCTCCACACTGATCCCCTGACAATGCTGCACTCCCTCCATACTGAACCTCTGACAATGCTGCACTCTCTCCTCACTGATCCTCTGACAATGCTGCACTCCCTCCACACTGATCCTCTGACAATGCAGCACCACCTCCACACAGATCCTCTGACAATGCTGCACCCACTCCATACCGATCCTCTGACAATGCTGCACTCCCTCCATACTGATCCTCTGACAATGCTGCACTCCCTCCACACTGACCCTCTGACAATACTGCACTCCCTCCTCACTGATCCTCTGACAATGCTGCACTCCCTCCACACTGACCCTCTGACAATGCTGCACTCCCCCAACACTGAGCCTGTGACAATGCTGCACTCTCTCCTCACTGATCCTCTGACAGTGCTGCACTCCCTCCACACTGATCCTCTGACAATGCAGCAAACCCTCCATACTGATCCTCTGACAATGCTGCACTCCCTCCATACTGACCCTCTGACAATGCTGCACTACCTCCACACTGATCCTCTGACAATGCTGCACTCCCTCCACACTGACCCTCTTACAATGCTGCACTCCCCCAACACTGACCCTCTGACAATGCTGCACTCTCTCCTCACTGATCCTCTGACAATGCTGCACTCCCTCCACACTGATGCTCTGACAATGCAGCACCCCCTCCACACAGATCCTCTGACAATGCTGCACCCACTCCATACCGATCCTCTGACAATGCTGCACTCCCTCCATACTGATCGTCTGACAATGCTGCACTCCCTCCACACTGACCGTCTGACAATGCTGCACTCCCTCCTCACTGATCCTCTAACAATGCAGCACCCCCTCCATACTGACCCTCTGACAATGCTGCACTCCCTCCACACTGATCTTCTGACAATGCTGCACCCCCTCCACACTGACTCTCTGACAATGCTGCACTCCCTCCACACTGTACCACTGACAATGCTGCACTCCCTCCACACTGACCCTCTGACAATGCTGCACTCCCTCCACACTGTACCACTGACAATGCTGCACTCCCTCCACACTGACCCTCTGACAATGCTGCACTCCCTCCACACTGTACCACTGACAATGCTGCACTCCCTCCACACTGACCCTCTGACAATGCTGCACTCCCTCCACACTGATCCTCTGACAATGCTGCACTCCGTCCACACTGATCCTCAGTCAATGTTGCACTCCCTCCACACTGATCCTCTGACAATTCTGCACTTCCTCCACACTGACCCTCTGACAATGCTGCACTCCCTCCACACTGATCCTCTGAAAATGCTGCACTCTCTCCACACTGACCCTCTGACAATGCTGCACTCCCTCCACACCGATCCATTGACAATGCTGCACTCTCTCCACACTGACCCTCTGACAATGCTGCAGACCCTCCACACTGATCCTCTGACAATGCTGCACTCCGTCCACACTGATCCTCTGAAAATGCTGCACTCCCTCCACACTGACTCTCTGACAATGCTGCACTCCCTCCACACTGATCCTCTGACAATGCTGCACTCCCTTCACACTGACCCTCTGACAATGCTGCACTCTCTCACCACTATCCTCTGACAATGCAGCAATCCCTCCACACTGATCCTCAGACAATGCTGCACTCCCCCCACACTGACCCTCTGACAATGCTGCACACTCTCCACACTATCTTCTGACAATGCAGCTCTCCCACCACACTGATCCTCTGACAATTCTGCACTCTTTCCACACTGTACCACTGACAATTCTGCACTCCTTCCAGACTGATCCTGTGACAATGCTGCACTCCCTCCATACTGATCCTCTGACAATGCTGCACTCCCTCCACATTGATCCTCTGACAATGCTGCACTCCCTCCACACTGACCCTCTGACAATGCTGCACTCCCTCGACAGTGATCCTTTGACAATGCTGCACTCCCTCCACGTGGATCCTCTGACAATGCTGTACTCCCTCCACACTGACCCTCTGACAATGCTGCACTCCCTCCACACTGTTCCTCTGACAATGCTGCACTTCCTCCACACTGACCCTCTGACAGTGTAGCACACCCTCCACACAGATCCTCTGACAATGCTGCACTCCCTCGACACTGATTCTCTGAAAATGCTGCTCTCCCTCCACAGTGATCCTCTGAAAATGCTGCTCTCCCTCCACACTGACCCTCTGACAATGCTGCACTCCCTCCACACCGATCCTCTGACACTGCTGCACTCCCTCCATACTGATCCTCTGACAATGCTGCACTCCCTCCACACTGACCCTCTGACAATGCTGCACTCCCTCCTCACTGATCCTCTAACAATGCAGCACCCCCTCCATACTGACCCTCTGACAATGCTGCACTCCCTCCACACTGATCTTCTGACAATGCTGCACCCCCTCCACACTGACTCTCTGACAATGCTGCACTCCCTCCACACTGTACCACTGACAATGCTGCACTCCCTCCACACTGACCCTCTGACAATGCTGCACTCCCTCCACACTGATCCTCTGAAAATGCTGCACTCCGTCCACACTGATCCTCTGTCAATGTTGCACTCCCTCCACACTGATCCTCTGACAATTCTGCACTTCCTCCACACTGACAATCTGACAATGCTGCACTCCCTCCACACAGATCCTCTGAAAATGCTGCACTCTCTCCATACAGACCCTCTGACAATGCTGCAGACCCTCCACACTGATCCTCTGACAATGCTGCACTCCCTCCATACTGATCCTCTGACAATGCTGCACTCTCTCCACACTGATCCTCTGAAAATGCTGCTCTCCCTCCACACTGATCCTCTGACAATTCTGCACTCCCTCCATACCGATCCTCTGACAATGCTGCACTCCCTCCATACTGATCGTCTGACAATGCTGCACTCCCTCCACACTGACCCTCTGACAATGCTGCACTCCCTCCTCACTGATCCTCTAACAATGCAGCACCCCCTCCATACTGACCCTCTGACAATGCTGCACTCCCTCCACACTGATCTTCTGACAATGCTGCACCCCCTCCACACTGACTCTCTGACAATGCTGCACTCCCTCCACACTGTACCACTGACAATGCTGCACTCCCTCCACACTGACCCTCTGACAATGCTGCACTCCCTCCACACTGATCCTCTGACAATGCTGCACTCCGTCCACACTGATCCTCTGTCAATGTTGCACTCCCTCCACACTGATCCTCTGACAATTCTGCACTTCCTCCACACTGACAATCTGACAATGCTGCACTCCCTCCACACTGATCCTCTGAAAATGCTGCACTCCCTCCACACTGACTCTCTGACAATGCTGCACTCCCTCCACACTGATCCTCTGACAATGCTGCACTCCGTTCACACTGACCCTCTGACAATGCTGCACTCTCTCACCACTATCCTCTGACAATGCTGCACTCCCTCCACACTGACCCTCTGACAATGCTGCACTCCCTCCTCACTGATCCTCTAACAATGCAGCACCCCCTCCATACTGACCCTATGACAATGCTGCACTCCCTCCACACTGATCTTCTGACAATGCTGCACCCCCTCCACACTGACTCTCTGACAATGCTGCACTCCCTCCACACTGTACCACTGACAATGCTGCACTCCCTCCACACTGACCCTCTGACAATGCTGCACTCCCTCGACAGTGATCCTGTGACAATGCTCCACTCCCTCCATACTGATCCTCTGACAATGCTGCACTCTCTCCACACTGATCCTCTGACAATGCTGTACTCCCTCCACACTGTTCCTCTGACAATGCTGCACTTCCTCCACACTGACCCTCTGACAGTGTAGCACACCCTCCACACAGATCCTCTGACAATGCTGCACTCCCTCGACACTGACCCTCTGACAATGCTGCACACCCTCCACACTGATTCTCTGAAAATGCTGCTCTCCCTCCACACTGATCCTCTGGCAATGCAGCAGTCCCTCAATACCGACCCTCTGACAATGCTGAGCTCCCTCCATACTGATCCTCTGACAATGCTGCACTCTCTCCACACTGATCCTCTGAAAATGCTGCACTCCCTCCATACCGATCCTCTGACAATGCTGCACTCCCTCCATACTGATCGTCTGACAATGCTGCACTCCCTCCACACTGACCCTCTGACAATGCTGCACTCCCTCCTCACTGATCCTCTAACAATGCAGCACCCCCTCCATACTGACCCTCTGACAATGCTGCACTCCCTCCACACTGATCTTCTGACAATGCTGCACCCCCTCCACACTGACTCTCTGACAATGCTGCACTTCCTCCACACTGTACCACTGACAATGCTGCACTCCCTCCACACTGACCCTCTGACAATGCTGCACTCCCTCCACACTGATCCTCTGACAATGCTGCACTCCGTCCACACTGATCCTCTGTCAATGTTGCCCTCCCTCCACACTGATCCTCTGACAATTCTGCACTTCCTCCACACTGACCCTCTGACAATGCTGCACTCCCTCCACACTGATCCTCTTAAAATGCTGCACTCTCTCCATACAGACCCTCTGACAATGCTGCAGACCCTCCACACTGATCCTCTGACAATGCTGCACTCCCTCCACACTGATCCTCTGAAAATGCTGCACTCCCTCCACACTGACTCTCTGACAATGCGGCACTCCCTCCACACTGATCCTCTGACAATGCTGCACTCCCTTTCAATGACCCTCTGACAATGCTGCACTCTCTCACCACTATCCTCTGACAATGCAGCAATCCCTCCACACTGATCCTCAGACAATGCTGCACTCCCCCCACACTGACCCTCTGACAATGCTGCACTCTCTCCACACTATCTTCTGACAATGCAGCTCTCCCACCACACTGATCTTCTGACAATGCTGCACTCCCTCCACACTGATCCTCTGACAATGCTGCACTCTTTCCACACTGTACCACTGACAATGCTGCACTCCTTCCAGACTGATCCTTTGACAATGCTGTACTCCCTCCACACTGATCCTCTGACAATGCTGTACTCCCTCCACACTGATCCTCTGACAATGCTGCACTCCCTCCACACTGTTCCTCTGACAATGCTGCACCCCCTCCACAGTGATCCTTTGACAATGCTGCACCCCCTCCACAGTGATCCTTTGACAATGCTGCACTCCCTCCACACTGATCCTCTGACAATGCTGCACTCCCTCCACACTGACCCTCTGACAATGCTGCACTCCCTCCACACTGATCCTCTGACAATGCTGCACTCCCTCCACAATGATCCTCTGAAAAGTGTGCACTCCCTCCACACTGACCCTCTCACAGTGTAGCACACACTCCACACAGATCCTCTGACAATGCTGCACTCCCTCGACACTGACCCTCTGACAATGCTGCATACCCTCCTCACTGATCCTCTGACAATGCTGCACTCCCTCGACACTGACCCTCTGAAAATGCTGCACTCCCTCCATACTGATCCTGTGACAATGCTGCACTGCCTCCACACTGATCCTCTGACAATGCAGCACTCCCTCCATACCGACCCTCTGACAATGCTGCACTCTCTCCACACTGATCCTCTGACAATGCTGCACTCCCACGACACTGACCATCTGACAATGCCGCACACCCTCCTCACTGATCCTCTGACAATGCAGCACTCCCTCGACACTGATCCTCTGACAATGCTGCACTCCCTCCTCACTGATCCTCTGACAATTCTGCACTCCCTTCATACTGACTCTCTGACAATGCTGCACTCCTTCCACACTGATCCTCTGACAATGCTGCACTCCCTCCACACTGACCCTCTGACAATGCTGCACACCCTCCTCACTGATCCTCTGAAAATGCTGCTCTCCCTCCACACTGATCCTCTGACAATGCCGCACTCCCTCCATACTGATCCTCTGACAATGCTGCACTCCCTCCACACTGATCCTCTGAAAAGGCTGCTCTCCCTCCCCACTGACCCTCTGACAATGCTGCACTCCCTCCACACTGATCTTCTGACAATGCTGCACTCCCTCCACAGTGTACCACTGACAATGCTGCACTCCCTCCATACTGATCCTCTAAGAAGGCTGCACTCTCTCCACATTGATCCTCTGACAATGCTGCAATCCCTCCACACTGACTCACTGACAATGCAGCACTCCCTTCACACTGACCCTCTGACAATGTTGTACTCCCTCCACACTGATCCTCTGACAATGCTGCACTCCCTCCACACTGATCCTCTGCCAATGCAGCACTCCCTCCATACTGAATCTCTGATAATGCTGCACTCCCTCCACACTGATCCTCTGACAATGCAGCACTCCCTCCATACTGAATCTCTGATAATGCTGCACTCCCTCCACACTGACCCTCTGAAAATGCTGCTCTCCCTCCACACTGACCCTCTGACAATGCAGCACTCCCTCCATACTGAATCTCTGATAATGCTGCACTCCCTCCACACTGATCCTCTGACAATGCTGCACTCCCTCCACACTGATCCTCTGACAATGCTGCACACCCTCCTCACTGATCCTCTGACAATGCAGCACTCCCTCCATACTGAATCTCTGATAATGCTGCACTCCCTCCACACTGATCCTCTGACAATGCTGCACTCCCTCCACACTGACCCTCTGACAATGCTGCACTCTCTCACCACTATCCTCTGACAATGCAGCAATCCCTCCACACTGATCCTCAGACAATGCTGCACTCCCCCCACACTGACCCTCTGACAATGCTGCACTCTCTCCTCACTATCTTCTGACAATGCAGCTCGCCCACCACACTGATCTTCTGACAATGCTGCACTCCCTCCACACTGACCCTCTGACAATGCTGCACTCCTTCCAGACTGATCCTGTGACAATGCTGCACTCCCTCCATACTGATCCTCTGACAATGCTGCACTCTCTCCACATTGATCCTCTGACAATGCTGCACTCCCTCCACACTGACCCTCTGACAATGCTGCACTCCCTCGACAGTGATCCTTTGACAATGCTGCACTCCCTCCACACTGATCCTCTGACAATGCTGTACTCCCTCCACACTGATCCTCTGACAATGCTGCACTCCCTCCACACTGTTCCTCTGACAATGCTGCACTCCCTCCACACTGACCCTCTGACAGTGTAGCACACCCTCCACACAGATCCTCTGACAATGCTGCACTCCCTCGACACTGACCCTCTGACAATGCTGCACACCCTCCACACTGATTCTCTGAAAATGCTGCTCTGCCTCCACACTGATCCTCTGGCAATGCAGCAGTCCCTCAATACCGACCCTCTGACAATGCTGCACTCCCTCCATACTGATCCTCTGACAATGCTGCACTCTCTCCACACTGATCCTCTGACAATTCTGCACTCCCTCCATACTGACCCTCTGACAATGCTGCACTCCCTCCTCACTGATCCTCTGACAATGCTGCACACCCTCCACACTGATCCTCTGACAATGCAGCACCCCCTCCATTCGGACACTCTGACAATGCTGCACTGCCTCCTCACTGATCCTCTGACAATGCTGCACTCTCTCCACACTGACCCTCTGACAATGCTGCACTCCCTCCACACTGACCCTCTGACAATCCTGCACTCCGTCCACACTGTACCAATGACAATG
This sequence comes from Chiloscyllium punctatum, assembly GCF_047496795.1. Classification (NCBI taxonomy): domain Eukaryota; kingdom Metazoa; phylum Chordata; class Chondrichthyes; order Orectolobiformes; family Hemiscylliidae; genus Chiloscyllium; species Chiloscyllium punctatum. Next base: position 8,969,718 of record NC_092788.1, read on the forward strand.
CTGCACTCCCTCCCCACTGATCCTCTGACAATGCTGCACTCCCTCCACACTGACCCTCTGACAATGCTGCACTCCCTCCACACTGATCCTCTGACAATGCTGCACTCCCTCCACAGTGATCCTCTGACAATGCTGCACTCCATCCACACTGATCCTCTTACAATGCTGCACTCCGTCCACACTGATCCTCTGACAATGCTGCACTCCCTCCACACTGATCCTCTGACAATGCCGCACTCTCTCCACAAGGATCCTCTGACAATGCTGCACTACCTCCACACTGATCCTCTGACAATGCTGCACTCCCTCCACACTGACCCTCTGAGAATGCTGCACTCCCTCCACACTGATCCTCTGACAATGCTGCACTCCCTCCACAGTGATCCTCTGACAATGCTGCACTCCGTCCACACTGATCCTCTGACAATGCTGCACTCCGTCCACACTGATGCTCTGACAATGCTGCACTCCCTCCACAGTGATCCTCTGACAATGCTGCACTCCCTCCGGTGTGATCCTCTGACAATTCTGCACACCCTCCACACTGACCCTCTGACAATGCTGCACTCCCTCCACACTGATCCTCTGACAATGCTGCACTCTCTCCACAAGGATCCTCTGACAATGCTGCACTCCCTCCATACTGCCCTCTGACAATGCTGCACTCCCTCCTCACTGACCCTCTGACAATGCTGCTCTCCCTCCACACTGATCCTCTGACAATGCCGCACTCCCTCCATACTGATCCTCTGACAATGCAGCACTCCCTCCACACGGATCATGTTACAATGCTGCACTACCTCCACACTGACCCCCCAACAATGCTGCACTCCCTCCATACTGAAAATCTGACAAGGCTGCACTCCCTCCACACTGATCCTATGACAATGCTGCACTCCCTCCACACTGATCTTCTGACAATGCTGCACTCCCTCCACACTGATCCACTGACAATGCTGCACTCCCTCCACACTGATCCTCTGACAATGCTGCACTCCCTCCACACTGACCCTCTGACAATGCTGCACTCCCTCCACACTGATCCTCTGACAATGCTGCACTCCCTCCACAATGATCCTCTGAAAAGTGTGCACTCCCTCCACACTGACCCTCTCACAGTGTAGCACACCCTCCACACAGATCCTCTGACAATGCTGCACTCCCTCGACACTGACCCTCTGACAATGCTGCACACCCTCCTCACTGATCCTCTGACAATGCTGCACTCCCTCGACACTGACCCTCTGAAAATGCTGCACTCCCTCCATACTGATTCTGTGACAATGCTGCACTGCCTCCACACTGATCCTCTGACAATGCAGCACTCCCTCCACACTGATCCTCTGACAATGCTGCACTCCCACGACACTGACCATCTGACAATGCCGCACACCCTCCTCACTGATCCTCTGACAATGCAGCACTCCCTCCACACTGATCCTCTGACAATGCTGCACTCCCTCCTCACTGATCCTCTGACAATTCTGCACTCTCTTCATACTGACTCTCTGACAATGCTGCACTCCTTCCACACTGATCCTCTGACAATGCTGCACTCCCTCCACACTGACCCTCTGACAATGCTGCACTCCCTCGACACTGACCCTCTGACAATGCTGCGCACCCTCCTCACTGATCCTCTGAAAATGCTGCTCTCCCTCCACACTGATCCTCTGACAATGCCGCACTCCCTCCATACTGATCCTCTGACAATGCTGCACTCCCTCCACACTGATCCTCTGACAATGCAGCACTCCCTCCATACTGAATCTCTGATAATGCTGCACTCCCTCCACACTGATCCTCTGACAATGCAGCACTCCCTCCATACTGAATCTCTGACAATGCTGCACTCCCTCCACACTGATCTTCTGACAATGCTGCACTCCCTCCACACTGTACCACTGACAATGCTGCACTCCCTCCATACTGATCCTCTGTCAATGCTGCAATCCCTCCACACTGACTCTCTGACAATGCAGCACTCCCTTCACACTGACCCTCTGACAATGTTGTACTCCCTCCACACTGATCCTCTGACAATGCTGCACTCCCTCCACACTGATCCTCTGACAATGCAGCACTCCCTCCATACTGAATCTCTGATAATGCTGCACTCCCTCCACACTGATCCTCTGACAATGCAGCACTCCCTCCATACTGAATCTCTGATAATGCTGCACTCCCTCCACACTGACCCTCTGACAATGCTGCACACCCTCCTCACTGATCCTCTGACAATGCAGCACTCCCTCCATACTGAATCTCTGATAATGCTGCACTCCCTCCACACTGATCCTCTGACAATGCAGCACTCCCTCCATACTGAATCTCTGATAATGCTGCACTCCCTCCACACTGTTCCTCTGACAACGCTGCACACCCTCCTCACTGACCCTCTGACAATGCTGGACTGCCTCCACACTGATCCTCTAACAAGGCTGCACTCTCTCCACATTGATCCTCTGACAATGCTGCACTCCCTCCACACTGACCCTCTGACAATGCTGCACTCTCTCCACACTATCCTCTGACAATGCAGCACTCCCTCCACACTGATCCTCTGACAATGCTGCACTCCCTCCACACTGACCCTCTGACAATGCTGCCATCCCTCCACACTGATCCTCTGACAATGCTGCACTCCCTCCACACTGATCCTGTGGAAAGGCTGCTCTCCCTCGACGCTGACCCTCTGACAATGCTGCACACCCTCCTCACTGATCCTCTTAAAATGCTGCTCTCCCTCCACACTGACCCACTGACAATGCTGCCATCCCTCCACACTGATCCTCTGACAGTGCTGCACTCCCTCCACACTGACCCTCTGACAATGCTGCAGTCCCTCCACACTGATCCTCTGAAATTCTGCACACCCTCCATCCTGATCCTGTGACAATGCTGCACTCCCTCCACACTGATCCTCTGACAATGCTGCACTCCCTCCACACTGATCCTCTGACAATGCTGCACTCCCTCCACACTGTACCGCTGACAATGCTGCACTCCCTCCGTACTGATGCTGTGACAATGCTGCACTCCCTCCACACTGATCCTCTGACAATGCTGCACTCTCTCCACACTGATCCTCTGACAATGTTGCACTCCCTCCACACTGACCCTCTGACAGAGTAGCATACCCTCCACACAGATCCTCAGACAATGCCGCACCCCCTCCACACTGAGCCTCTGACAATGCTGCACTCCCTCCACACTGTACCGCTGACAATGCTGCGCTCCCTCCGTACTGATCCTGTGACAATGCTGCACTCCCTCCACACTGATCCTCTGACAATGCTGCACTCCCTCCACACTGTACCGCTGACAATGCTGCACTCCCTCCGTACTGATCCTGTGACAATGCTGCACTCCCTCCGTACTGATCCTGTGACAATGCTGCACTCCCTCCACACTGATCCTCTGACAATGCTGCACTCCCTCCACACTGATCCTCTGACAATGCAGCACTCCCTCCACACTGATCCTCTGACAATGCTGCACTCCCTCCTCACTGATCCTCTGACAATTCTGCACTCCCTTCATACTGACTCTCTGACAATGCTGCACTCCTTCCACACTGATCCTCTGACAATGCTGCACTCCCTCCACACTGACCCTCTGACAATGCTGCACTCCCTCGACACTGACCCTCTGACAATGCTGCGCACCCTCCTCACTGATCCTCTGAAAATGCTGATCTCCCTCCACACTGATCCTCTGACAATGCCGCACTCCCTCCATACTGATCCTCTGACAATGCTGCACTCCCTCCACACTGATCCTCTGACAATGCTGCACTCCCTCCACACTGATCCTCTGACAATGCAGCACTCCCTCCATACTGAATCTCTGATAATGCTGCACTCCCTCCACACTTATCCTCTGACAATGCAGCACTCCCTCCATACTGAATCTCTGACAATGCTGCACTCCCTCCACACTGATCTTCTGACAATGCTGCACTCCCTCCACACTGTACCACTGACAATGCTGCACTCCCTCCATACTGATCCTCTGACAATGCTGCAATCCCTCCACACTGACTCTCTGACAATGCAGCACTCCCTTCACACTGACCCTCTGACAATGTTGTACTCCCTCCACACTGATCCTCTGACAATGCTGCACTCCCTCCACACTGATCCTCTGACAATGCAGCACTCCCTCCATACTGAATCTCTGATAATGCTGCACTCCCTCCACACTGATCCTCTGACAATGCAGCACTCCCTCCATACTGAATCTCTGATAATGCTGCACTCCCTCCACACTGACCCTCTGACAATGCTGCACACCCTCCTCACTGATCCTCTGACAATGCAGCACTGCCTCCATACTGAATCTCTGATAATGCTGCACTCCCTCCACACTGATCCTCTGACAATGCAGCACTCCCTCCATACTGAATCTCTGATAATGCTGCACTCCCTCCACACTGTTCCTCTGACAACGCTGCACACCCTCCTCACTGACCCTCTGACAATGCTGGACTGCCTCCACACTGATCCTCTAACAAGGCTGCACTCTCTCCACATTGATCCTCAGACAATGCTGCACTCCCTCCACACTGACCCTCTGACAATGCTGCACTCTCTCCACACTATCCTCTGACAATGCAGCACTCCCTCCACACTGATCCTCTGACAATGCTGCACTCCCTCCACACTGACCCTCTGACAATGCTGCCATCCCTCCACACTGATCCTCTGACAATGCTGCACTCCCTCCACACTGATCCTGTGGAAAGGCTGCTCTCCCTCGACGCTGACCCTCTGACAATGCTGCACACCCTCCTCACTGATCCTCTTAAAATGCTGCTCTCCCTCCACACTGACCCACTGACAATGCTGCCATCCCTCCACACTGATCCTCTGACAGTGCTGCACTCCCTCCACACTGACCCTCTGACAATGCTGCAGTCCCTCCACACTGATCCTCTGAAATTCTGCACACCCTCCATCCTGATCCTGTGACAATGCTGCACTCCCTCCACACTGATCCTCTGACAATGCTGCACTCCCTCCACACTGATCCTCTGACAATGCTGCACTCCCTCCACACTGTACCGCTGACAATGCTGCACTCCCTCCGTACTGATGCTGTGACAATGCTGCACTCCCTCCACACTGATCCTCTGACAATGCTGCACTCTCTCCACACTGATCCTCTGACAATGTTGCACTCCCTCCACACTGACCCTCTGACAGAGTAGCACACCCTCCACACAGATCCTCAGACAATGCCGCACCCCCTCCACACTGAGCCTCTGACAATGCTGCACTCCCTCCACACTGTACCGCTGACAATGCTGCGCTCCCTCCGTACTGATCCTGTGACAATGCTGCACTCCCTCCACACTGATCCTCTGACAATGCTGCACTCCCTCCACACTGTACCGCTGACAATGCTGCACTCCCTCCGTACTGATCCTGTGACAATGCTGCACTCCCTCCGTCCTGATCCTGTGACAATGCTGCACTCCCTCCACACTGATCCTCTGACAATGCTGCACTCCCTCCACACTGATCCTCTGACAATGCTGCACTTCCTCCACACTGTACCGCTGACAATGCTGCACTCCCTCCGTACTGATCCTGTGACAATGCTGCACTCCCTCCGTACTGATCCTGTGACAATGCTGCACTCCCTCCACACTGATCCTCTGACAATGCTGCACTCCCTCCACACTGATCCTCTGTCAATACAGCACTCCTCCACACTGATCCTTGATAGTGATGCACTTCCTTAGTACTGACCCTCTGACTGTGTGGAAGTGGCCCTATACTGACCCTCTGACAGTGTGGCCCAATCTCAGGACAAAACCTCTGACAGTACAGCACTCCATCATAACTGACACTCTGACAGTTCAGCACTGCATCAGTACTGACTCATTGACAGTGTAGTACTCTCTCAATACTGACCCTCTGCCTCGGTCCTGCACCTCTGACAGTCCAGCAGTGCCTCAGGGTACTGTCTATCTGACAGTGTAACACTCTCTCTGTACTAACCCTCCGACAGTGCAACACTCCCTCAGTACTGACCCTCGGGGAATGAGTCACTCCCTCAGTACTGACCCTCTGGTGGTGCAGTGCTCGCTCAGTGCAGATCCTCTGATAGGAAGGCTTGCCGTGTGGACGGAAAATCTGACAGTGTGGTGCTCACTCAGTACGGACTCTCTGACAGTGCAGCACTCCCTCAGTACTGACCCTCTGACAGTGCAGCAATCCCTCAGTACTGACCCTCTGACAGTGCAACACTCCCTCAGTACTGACCCTCTGACAGTGCAGCACTCCCTCAGTACTGACCCTCTGACAGTGCAACACTCCCTCAGTACTGACCTTCCGACAGTCCAGCACTCCCTCAGTGTTGACCCTCCGACAGTGCAGCACTCCCTCAGTACTGACCCTCTGACAGTGCAGCACTCCCTCAGTACTGACCCTCTGACAGTGCAACACTCCCTCAGTACTGACCCTCTGACAGTGCAGCACTCCCTCAGTACTGACCCTCTGACAGTGCAGCACTCCCTCAGTACTGACCCTCTGACAGTGCAACACTCCCTCAGTACTGACCTTCTGACAGTGCAGCACTCCCTCAGTACTGACCCTCTGACAGTGCAGCACTCCCTCAGTACTAACCCTCTGACAGTGCAACACTCCCTCAGTTCTGACCCTCTGACAGTGCAGCACTCCCTCAGTACTGACCTTCCGACAGTGCAGCACTCCCTCAGTACTGACCCTCTGACAGTGCAGCACTCCCTCAGTGTTGACCTTCCGACAGTGCAGCACTCCCTCAGCAATGACCCACTTTTTATCTATTTCATAGAGTCTTGTGGAAATTTGGAGACATAGGGTTTGCAGATTCTGAGGAAGCATGAGAGAGACACACAAACCAAACCCTGTCTGAAACTCTCTGCAATAGACTACTCAGAGGCACAGAGTCACGGAGATGCACAGCTTGGAAATTGACCCTCCTGTCCAACTTGTCCATACCAACGAGATATTCTCATCTCATTTCATTCCATTTGCTAGCACTTGGCTGATATCCCTCTAAACCCTTCCTATTCACATAATCATCCTGATGCCTTTTAAATGTCGAAATTATAACAGACCCCATCACTTCCTCTGGCAGCTACCTGCATGCCCTTGAATAAGTGGTCAAACATTCATACTGTCGATACAAACTCTAATAAACACCAACCTACGAAAGGATATCATTGTCATTTTCAACTGACCCTTAGATTCTTCATTTCGCTGATTTGAACAGAGGTAAAGAAACAGAGTTAGTGACCATCCACCGTCACCCTGTTATAAAACTTATTTTCAAATGTGGCTTGTATGTGATTCCCACCCCCTCTAATAGTTGCCTGGAAGGTGGGGGTGAGCTGTACTCTCCTGCTGCAGTCCTTGGGTGTCCCACAGTGATGTTCGGGAGGGAGCTCCAGGAGTTTGACCTGAACCATGTAAAGAGCTCTCTTACTGGAGTGCCCTTTTTATAGTTGGGAAGTTATTATAGACCAGGAGGACCCGAGAGCTGCTGTCTTGTCAGAGAGAGAGGCCTGGTGGGTCACACACCTCAGGTGAGGGGAGAGGTTGAGAAGCTGGGGCCTTCATGGTCATTTCAGACATGATAGAGATTGAACCAACAATGTTGGCATCACGAACCTGTTAGCTATGGTAACTGACCCCCCTTTGTAGCAGAGGGATTCAATCCCTTTAATAGAGCAAGCTGGAGAATTCAACACTAAAATCAATATGTACGGACGCACGAGAGACCTGAAACATCAATACAGAGATTGCTGAAGAAGCTCAGCATGTCCGGCAGCATCTCTGAAGGGAGAGGGAGAAAGAGACAGAGAGTTCACCTTTCAATCCAGTGATTTCTGCGGGAAAGTTCCTTCAGAACAGACCGTTTTGAGGAAGGGTCACTTGACAAAGGCACTTCACAAAGATCCTGATCAATGTAACTTTGTGATGTTAGTTCAGAAGGAACAGCTCAGACCTAACATTTCAGTGTGCCTTTGTTCTGTATCTGTTCTCCCATGTAGCCCGCCCTCCGAATACAATACCTTACACAGCCTTAAACCTGTTTGTCAACTTTCAACAGAAGCAGCCTCAGGGCATTGAACACAGACTGAATTACTCAGTGACACTTGGATCAGGTCAAGTTCTCAAGTAAACAGATGGTGGGGAAATTCAGCACAATTCAGCAGGTAGCAACGGTGAAGAGAGAGGAACAATTCGCATCCCAAATGAATCCCACTGTTCCACACTCAGCACAGTCGTGTGTTCCTTATTTCTGAGCTTCCCAATGCTAATCCACATCCAGACTGACATCCCACACTCCTCCAAATCATATCGCAGGCTAATTGCCTGGGAGAGAGGAATGCTAAGAGGGGAAATAGAATTCTGAATGGACCTTACAGTGACATTAAGTGTGAATTGATAATGACAGAAACACAGTGAGAATTTGTGCATGGACCCAGAGGCTACAGTGAATTGATGCATTTTGTCAATGCTCATTGGGACAGTGTTTATATGAAATCGTGGAGATGCTCTGTGATACAATTAAATGAATGAGCATATATAGAGAGAGAGATGGTTCTGAGTGGTCTGGCCTTCTTACAACCCAATAAATCTCCAAAGACGGTGGAAATGTATCTCAGTTTACCGAATGAGGTGATGGAGGAAGTAGCAGGTACACTTGCAAACATTTTCAAATCCCCTCTGGCCACAGGAGAGGTGTCGTCGGACTGACCATGTGGTACTGTTATTCAAGAAGGAGCATGGGATATACCAGGCAGCTACAGGCCAGTCAGGCTAATATCGTGGGTGGGACGTCTGTTGGAAGTAATTTTGGGAGAGAGAATTAATCAGCATTTAAAGAGACTGGAGTTCATGAAGACCAGTCAGAATGGTTGTGTTAAGGAGGGGTCAGGTCTGACCAATGGGATTGCACTTTTTAAGGAGGTGACCAGGTGTGTAAAAAGGGGCAACACTTTCCTGTCGCCTGCTTGGAGGTCAGTCAGGCTTTTATCAGGATCCATACTGGAAACTGATAGTGAACATAAAAACTCAAGATCCAAGGAATTTGGTGCAGAATGCTGAGTGGCAGGAAGCAGACAGTGATGGCCCAGTTAGAAATCTCTGTCTGCTCATGTCTCACTGTTGGGGTCTTACTGATGTGGTTGATAGAAAAGATTTAGATTTGAATGGTGGAGGGTTAATCATTGGTTTCATGAATGATATGAAGATTGGTTGGATGATAAATACTGAGGATGATAGCCTTAGATTACAGAAGGATGGAGATGGCCTTGTCAGATGGACCAATCAGTGACAACGGGTGAGGTGCCTGAAGACTGGAGGGTGATTAATGATGGGCCATTATTGAAGTAAGGCTGCAAGGAACAGCCATTGAACTATGGAGCTGTGAGCCTGATGGCAGTGGTGGGTAAGCTGTTGGAGGGCATTCTGAGAGACAATTTACATGGATTTGGAAAAGCAAGAATTGATTAGCGATGGTCAGCATGGCTTGTGGAAATGGTTTATCCAACTTGATAGAGGTTTTGAAGGGTTGACTGAGAAGATAGATGAGAAGGTTTCACATGGGAGACTGGTTAGTAAAAGGTTAGATGATATGACATCCAGGGAGAGAGGACAGCACGGTGCCTCAGTGGTTAGCACTGCTTCCTCACAGCACCAAGGATGCAACTTTGATTCTAGCTCCCAGCCACTGTCTGTGTGGAGTTTACACATTCTCCCTGTATCTGTGGGTTTCCTCTGGGTGTTCCGGTTTCTACCCACAATCCAAATATGTGCTGGTTAGGTGGGGTGGCCATGGGAAATGCAACATTACAGGGATAGAATAGTGAGTGTGAGTGTAGGTGGGATGCTTTTCAGACGGCCAATGTGGACTTGATGGGCTGAATGGCCTGATTTTACACTGTAGGAATTCAATGATTAATCAAGAGACCCAATAATGTTCTGAGAATCAGGGCTCCAATCTTGGACTGCGGTGGATGTGGGTCCTTGCAGTCTGAAGGGGTTTGTGGATGAATGCAGTCTGAGAGTTGGGCTGGGCTGTGTTCTGAGGTGTTAAGGGTGTGAATATTTTGTGGAGGTACTGTATGAGGGGCATTGTGGGTAAACACAATAGAGTGGTGCTTTCTGAGGTATGAGGGAGCACTGTCTGGTGGTACAAGGTGAAGAATGTAGGAAGGTACAGATACACTTCCCTGATCATTCCCTCAGGGTCCGCAAGGCACACTGGTGTCGCAATTTGGGATGGAGGCCACGTCCATTTTAGAAGATTCAGATCATTTTGAACAAACATTGAAAAATAACATCACCATGTGTCTTAAACATGGATTGGAGGAAAACTGTTGTCAATGTATGGTCACTTGTAGCTTGGAGACTCTCTAGAAAAGCAGCCACCCAAACAGACCAACGCTGTCGATGCAAGACGTGGTGCACAGGAAGATCCAACAAGTCATTTGCAGTTGCTGTCTGTCTCCCTACAGCAGTCATCATGCGAGATCAGGGTTCAGTCCTAGGAGAAGTAATCTCTCCATCGAACCTTCCTCCATGTTTGTACAGTAATCGTGGTTGTGTGTGTGTATCTCTGTGTGTGAGAGAGACAGAGAGCGAGTGTCTGTCTGTGTGTGTGAGAGAGAGTGCATGTATGTGTATCTCTGTGTGTCTGTGTGTGTGAGAGAGGGATTATGTGTTTATGTATGTGTCTGTCTGAGTGTGTGTTTATGTGCGTGTGTGTGAGAAGAGAGGAATGTGTGTATGTTTGAGGGAGTGAGAGTGTGTGTTTGTGTGCGTGTGTGAGAGAGAGAGGAATGTGTGTGTTTGAGGGATTGAGAGTGTGTGTTTGAAAGAGAGTGTGTGTTTGTGTGTATGTGTGTGAGAGGAATGTGTGTGTGTGAGAGAGAGAAATGTGTGTGTATATGTTTGAGAGTGTGTGTTTGGGAGAGTGAGTGTCTGTGTGTGTGTGTCTGTGTGTGTGTGTGTGTGTGTGTGTCTGTGTGTGTGTGTGTGTGTGTGTGTGTGTGGTCTGTGTGTGTGTGTGTGTGTGTGTGTGTGTGTGTGTGTCTGTGTTTGTGTGTAAACTAGCCAGTCTTATTGTGTGCCCAGCTGCTGTTTCAGGTGAAATGGTCCTCGTGTCTCCAAAGACACAAAGGCTGCAAGAGTGAATTAACTGGGGGAAAGAGAGTGCTGTTCATTGCAGTGGGGATTCATCCAGTAAACCTCCCCACACACTAACATCCCTCTGGCAATGCAGTGACTAGTCCTGCACTCAGTGCTCCATGTTCACACCAATGAAATGTCACCGTAGTCTTACCAGAGCATGGGACAGCTCCTCATTAGAGACCAGTGTCTGGTGGGGATTTAATCAGAGGTTCACTATGGCCCAGCTGAGGGGAGAGGTTGGGAAGGAGAGTCCTTCAGCCAACTGAGCTAACCAACCTCACTCCAGGAGCATGTCCTATATAACCCAATTATATCCAGCCTGCACCTCAATTAGAGCCAGGAGCAAGGCCATTCGGCCCCCACCCTAACCCAGAATGGAGAGCACGGGAGGGAGAAGGACAGTGTGTGTACTTGGCGATGGTTTCAGAGTGGGATCTTGTTGTGCATTACAGCAGTCAGTCAAAAGATGAGTTAGTCTCTGCACTATGTCCTCCAACCCAGGGGCTGTGGTTCTGCATGTGAAGGGGGGGAGAGTGGGAGACAAGGAGAGAGTGGGACAGCCAGAGACAGGGGGAGGGTTTGATGGAGTTTTGGGGTTGGTGGAGAAAGGAGGGGCTGTTGTCAGAGAGAGATCGAGGGAGGGATAGCATGTGATGCAAAATCTGAGACAGGGTTGTGAAGAGGTCTTCACAGGAAGGATAGTCAATGAGGCCATTCAGGGGCCTATCCTGAGGATCCTGAACCGGTCCAGGATCATTTAATGGGTATGGGGGGATGATGGGCAGAAAGGACTGTATCTGTGATGTAAACCTTCTGTAATTCTCAGACTGGGATCTTGATCAACATTAAAATCGTCTCAGGCGAGTCAGTCAACCCAGATTCGTTTACTGGTGTGAGAAAGTGAGGACTGCAGATGATGGAAAGTCAGAGTTACAAAGTGAGGAGCTGGGGAAGCACAGCAGGTCAGCCAGGAGAGTCGATGGTTCAGGCCTGACCTGCTGGGCAATTCCCGCTCCACACTTTCCCACTCAACTCCTTCTGCCCCAGGGAGTGTGGCTCACAGCAATGTTGGGGGCAGCGAAATATTTGAGGGGGGCACAGTTGGTAAGGTAGGTATTTGGGAGGGAAGGTATTTGGGGAAGGGAATAAATTTGGGAGGAGAGTTAAAATGAGGGGCAAATATTTTTAGGGGGTCAATTGGGTGAGCACTTTCAGGTCTGAAATAAAGAAAAAGAGAAAGGGAGGGTGAGAAAAAGAGAGAGAGGTAGAGCGAGTGGGGATGGAGAAGGGGGATGAGAGAAAGATGGTGCAGAGACAGACAGTGAGAGGGAGGGTGTGATAGAAAGGCAGATTGAGAGAAGGAGACAGACAGGGAGAGAGAAGGACAAGGAGAGAAGGGGAAGTCAGACTGAGACAAACAGGCGTTAAAGCATGGACAGACTGAAGGGGTGACACTCAGTATTCCAGTTGGTTCCAGCTCTCTCTCTCTCTCAATGGTTTTTCACACTCCCTCTCTCCCATGCTCCTGAGGTTTCCTTCAGCTTGTCTCTCTCTCCCTCTCTCTCTCCCTCTCTCTGGATGGTGAGCTGGTCTCTGTCCCTTGCCATGTTGGTCACCTCAGAAAGCCTCCAGAAAATTCAAGAGATCAGTCTGCAGGTGATCCCTGGTTTTGTTCATTTCTGGATGGTTTCCCAGAACTTTCTACACTTCTGGCCAATTCAAAGAATCAGTTAATAGTTTGAAGCGTTGCTAATCATTTGGATGGCTTGTTCCTGTTAGTTTCTTTGTGTAGCAGGACCCGGTACCTTCCTGTCTGGGACCTCCTTTATTTGGTGGAGACGTTATTAGGGATATGTCTGCCCAGGGGAACTGTTGCCTTTGACATTATGCTGATGGGATAACCATCTGGCTGCTGTCTGGCTTTTGTGATTTGGGAGTGTAACTTGTCCAATATACCCAGCATCTCTTAGCTGTCTACCTGTGTTTTAGCAAGAAGGCAGCAACATTTCACCCATTCCCCCTCCCCCATCCAGTCTTTTGAATAGAAAGAAACTTGTACAATGAATTACAAACCTAATTTTAAAAGCTGGTTATGTTTGTTGTCAGAGTAGCCTGCTATTTGAGCGAAAACCATTTTGTACATTGGTCAAGCTGATTGTCATATGGCTGATAAGTGATACCATAGAATCCCTACAGAGCAGAAACAGGCCCTTCAGCCCATCGAGTCCACAATGACCCTCTGAAGAGAATCCAACTCAGATCTATCCCCTGATGATATCTGTGAAACCCTACATTTCCCATGGCTGTTCCAGCTAACCGGAATATCCCTCGACACTACGGGCAATCTGTCAAAAATGCCCACCATTGAACAGTGGGAGAAAACCATACAGATGTAGGGAGAATGTACAAACTCCACACAGACAGTCGCTCAGGAGTGGAATCAAACCCAGGTCTCTGGCACTGTGAGGTGACAGTGCTAACCACCGAGTGACTGTGGCTCTCCTAACTGTTTTGACAAAACATATTCCGTTCTGAGAATCCATACAGAATTGTGATGCATAGTCAACATCCGCTGAGCAGAATAAATGCAAGTGAATGAGACCTGCTGGCTCAAACTCCAGGAATTCCTTCCCGAAGGACATTGTGGGTCCACCACCTGCAACAGTTCAATGTGCAGCTCACCACCAAAACCAGCTCCCGAGCAGCTACGGACAGGCAATCAATACTGGGCCCAGACAGGAACACTCAAACACTGCAAATGAATGAAACTAAGGTGATCACCCAGGGAGTTCCATCTACCTTCCAGTCCCTGGGGGTGTATCCAAGCATTATTCACCATGATCGTACCCATCTGTTGCAGCCTGCAATCCTAACCACCGGTATCCTGAGATATATCAAGGTGAGTGCGGTTAGGACCACAGCCGATGTGAGAGGAGCCGAATTATTTAATGACAGGCGATGGGAATGCCGTGGTATGGCCTGTTCCTTCACATTTACGTAAGGGTGGTCCTTGTCAATGTCCCCTCTATCTCCACAGCATGTGGGAGGGAATCATGATAACCCATCCAAATACCTTTTTTAATGTAATTCCGATACTTTCAACTTCAAAGATCCCCATCCTAACATTGTCCCTTGGGATAATTGGAATCCCTCGCACCAAGCCCAGTGGCCCACCGAAAGTGTCCTTGCAGCTGTCATTAACCCAGCCCTTGGTGAACTGCTGTAACTGACAGTGAGGAATGTTAGTGTGGGTGTTCTCCTGGAACAAATATTTACGCTGTTTGTCACTAATCCGGGATGGGACTTTTCTCGAGCATGAAGGATCGCTGCCTTCATTTCATCGTGGATGTCCCTCCCTCACTGTTGTCCCTCAGGGAGGGCTGAATGGCCTGGTAGACAAAGTCACATGGTGATTAATTTAATTTATTTGTCAGCATCCAGTCCGTGTTTGACAGACTGTCGGCCTATCTCATTCAAAAATGTATCTGTGTTTGAGACAGAAACAAACAGAGTGGCCTTTTTGGTGCTGCCCACCAGCTGGGTGCCTGGAATGGCTGTTGTGTACGGAGTGAGACCATAAGCTGCTTTACACTGGGTAACCACAGGATTCATGGACTCTGATTTCGGCTGTGGCTCAGGGCTGGGGGCAAAAGGTGCAGTTACCTGGGAGACAGGCAGTGGGAGACCCCATCTGTGATGTGTCAGTGTGGGGCCTGTCATTATCTCCCTGGGGAGGTAGAACCCCAAAGGCATACATTATCCCATTCTGGGAGGGTTCCTAGTTCCCTAGGGATTGTATTTGCTCCTGACACCCCCTACTAGGGCCTGATGTGTGTTGTTCCGTGTTGTAGGTGTACAGGACCCATGCAGCTGTTTGGAGCTCATACACTGTCCTTCCAGATTGTCAATGTAACCTGAGGCTGCCTCCCCATCCCCAGAGACCCTCCTTTCAATGGATTGGGCTCTTCCCAATTGGAACTGGAGTGGTCCCATGTTGGTGAGATTTTCCTGCAACCTTCTGTCCTGCTCATTGTGTCGGAGACCTAGCTCTGTCACAGCCTGTAGTTTTCCCTTGGGTGACCGGATCCCAGCTGCCTTATCCCAGCCGGGGGTCCTCCAGGCTATCGGCAGTGGAGTGAGCTTTCCAGCTTCCTTCCCCGGTTCTCTTTGGGCATCTCACCACAGCTCCTGTACCAGGAATCCTTCACTGCAAGGCCAGGCTGGCTTCCTGCCAAATTCTGCAGGACTGTTTCACATTTGTAACGGCTCGTGTGCATATTGCTTTGGTCGCTTCTGTATTATGGGATACCTGGGTATGTTCATAGAGTCACAGAGTTCTACAGCATGGAGACAGGCTCTTTGGCCCAAACTGGTCCATTCACACTAACCCAGTTTCCCTGCACTTGACCCATATCATTCCAATACGTTCCTCTCCATGTATTTGTCCAAGTGCATTTTAAATGTTATTGAATGGATCCTCCTCGACCACTTGCACTGGTAGTTCATTCTGTATGTGTACCACCCTCTGGTAAAAGCATTGTCCCTCAGGTTCCCTTTTAATCTTCCCCTTTCTCCTTAAACTGATGCCCTTTCATCCTTGATTCCCCAAGCCTTGGATAAAGACTGAGTGTATTCACCCTATCCATGCCTTCCATGACCTTATACACCTCTATAAGGACACCCCCTCAGTCTCCTACACACGAAAGAAAATGTCCTTGCTTGTCCAACCTCTCTCTATATCTGTCTAGTTGAGTTCTGGCAACATCCTTGTAAGTTTCTTCTGCACTCTTTCCAGTTTAATAACATCCTTCCGATAGCAAGGTGGGTAAAACTGAACACAATACTCCGTGTGCGGCCTCACTAACATCCTGCACAACTACAACAGAACTTCCCAACTTCGATATTCCATGCCCTGACTGGTGAAGGGCCCAGTGTGCCAAAAGACTTCTTCATTGCCCTGTCTCCCTGAGTTCAGAGAGACGTGCTCCTGTCATCCAAGGTCGCTCTGTTCCACTACACTCCTTCAGGGCCTACCATTCCCCATGAAACCCCTGTCTTGATGTGGCTTTCCAAAATGCAAGATCTCGCACTTGTTTATATTAAACTCCATTTGCCATTTCTCAGCCCAATTCCCCAGCTGATCAAGGTCTTGTTGCAATTGCTGAGAACCTTCCTCACTTATTTTAGTGTAATCTGAAAACTTTCTAATCATGCCTTAAACATCCTCATCCAAATCATTGATATAGATAACAAACAGCAATGGGCCTAGCACTGACCAGCTGCGCGGCACAATGGCTCAGTGGTTAGCACTGCTACCTCGAGACATCTCTCTCTCTCTCTCTCACTCTCTCTCTCCCTTGCTCTCACCCCCTCACTCGTATTCTCTCTTTCTCACTCTCTCTCTCCCTTCCCCTCACTCACTCTTCACCCAAACCCTCTCTCTCGCCCGTCTCTCTCTCTCCCTTGCGTCTCCCTCTCCCTCATCCTTCTGTCTCTGGCTTGCCCGCTATCTCTCCCTATCACGCTCTGTCCCCTCTCTATCTTTCTCTCTCTCTCTCTCTTTCCCTTCTCGTGCGCTCTTTCACTCTCTCAGACTCTCTCTCTCATTTCCATCCCCTCCTCCCGCTCAGTTGCACCTCTCTCTCTCTTGCCCCCTCTCTCTCTCTCACTCACTCGCCCCCTCTCTCGCCCCACTCTCTTGCTCGACCCTCTCTCTACCCAACTCTATCACCCCTCTCTCTCACCCCTTCACACTCTCAACCTCTCTTGCTCACATCCCCTCTCACTATCAACCCATCTCTCTCACCCTCTCTCCCCCACCTCTCTCTCTCTCTTCCCCTTTCTCTCTGCCCCTCTTGTGCTCTCTACTCCTCTCTCACTCCACCTCTCTCACCCCCCCACTCTCCCCCTCTCTCTCACCCCCCTCTCTCTCGCCCACCAATCTTCCCCCACCACTCTCCCCCTCCCCCCCTCCCCCTCCCCTTCTCTCCCCCTCTCTCTGCCCCCTCTCTCACCCCTTTCTCTCATGCTTCTCTCTCACCCCTTTCTCTCACCCCTCTCTTTCACCCCTCGTTCACACTCCCTCTCACTCTCAACCCATTTCTCTCTCACCCTCTCTCCCTCCCGGCCTCTCTCTCTCTCTTCCCCCTCTCTCTGCCCCCTTGTGCTCTATTCCCCCTCTCTCACTCCACCTCTCTCACTCCCCCTTTCTCCCCTCTCTCCCCCTCACACTGCTCCCCCTCTCTCCCCTCCCTCACCCTCTTCCCCTCCCCTCTGTCTCACCCCTCTGTCTCACCCCTCTCTCTCTCACACCACTCTCTCACCCCTCACACTCCCCCATCTCTCTCGCCCACCTCACTCCCCTTCTCCCCTCTCTCTCACCTCTCTCTCATTCCTCTCTCTTACACCTCTCTCCCCCTCTCTCTCCCCCTCTCTCCCCCCACTGTCTCTGCCCCTCGCTCTCCCATCTCCCCCCTCTCTCTCCCCTCTCTCTCCCTCTCTCTTCCTCTCTCTCCCCCACCACTGCCCTCTCTCCCTCCTCTCTTTCCCCTTTCTCCACCCATCTCACCCCATTTCTCTCACACTCTCTCTCCCCTCCCACTCTCTCTCACCCTTCTCTCACACCCTCTCTCCTCCCGTCTCTCCCCTCTATCTAAGCCCCCCGCTCTCCCTCCTTTGTCTCCCCGTCTCTCCCGCTCTCTCTCTCCCTCTTTCTCCTCCTCTCTCTACCCCACCTCTCCCCTCTCTCCCTCCTCTCTTTCCTCTCTCTCTCCTCCCTCTCTCCACCCATCTCACCCCATTTCTCTCACACCATCTCTCCCATCCCCCTCTCATTCACCCTTCTCTCACACTCCTCTCTCCTCCCGTTTTTCCCCCGTCTCACACCCCTCTCTCACTCCCCTCTCTCTCACCACTCTCTCACCGCTCTCTCACCCCTCTCTGTCACCCCTCTCTCTGCCACCCTCTCCCTCTACTCCTCTCTCTACCCCTTCTCTACCCCCTCTCTCCCCATCCCCTTCCCCATATGTCTCCCGCTGTTTCATCCCTCTCAACCCCCTCTCTCTCTCCCCCCTCTCTCCCCTTCTCTCAACCCCTCCTCCCCCTCTCCCCCCTCTCTCACCCCTCTATCATTCCTCACTCTCACCCCTCCCTCCCCTTTCTCTCCACCTCTCTCTCCCCCCTCTCTCCCCACTCTCTCTCGCCACATCTCTCCCCCTCCCTCACCCCTCCCTCTCTCTCCCCCTCTCTCTGACCCCCGCTCTCCCCTTCTGTCTCCCCCCTCTCCCGCTCTCTCTCTCCCTCTCTCCTCCTCTCTCTCCCTACCTCTCCCCTCTCTCTCCCCCCTCTCTCTCCCCTCTCTCTCCACCCATCTCACCCCATTTCTCTCACACTCCTCTCTCCCTCTTGTCTCTCCCCCCTCTCACTCCCCTCTCTCTCACCGGTCTTTCACCCCACTCTCTCATCCCTTTCTCTCATCCCTCTCTCTCACCCCTCTCTCTCCCCTTCTCTCGCGCCTCTCTCCCCCATCCCATCCACTCTCTCTCTCTTCCGCTCTCTCTCACCCCTCTCAACTCCCTCTCTCACCCCTCTCTCTTCCCCCCCTCTCTTTCCCGCCTCTCTCTTACCCCCTTTCTCTCACCCAACTCTCAGAAACTCTCCCTGACACGCCGCTCTCTCTCACCCCCTCTCTTCCTCACTCCCTCCGTCTCTTGCTCACACTCTCTCACTCACGTTCTCTCTCGCTCACAATCTCTCTCACTCTCTCTCTCACCCACTCTCTCTCTCGACCACACTCTCTTTCTCACCCCTCTCTCTCTGTCTCACGCCCCTCTCTCTCACCCCCCTCTCTCACCCCTCTCTCTGTGTCACGCCCCTCTCTCTCACCCCTCTCCCTCTCACCCCTCTCTCTCACCCTCTCTCTCTCTCTCTCGCTTTCACCCCTCTCTCTTACATCTCTCTCTCTTACCCCTCTTCTCACCCATCTCTCTCTCTCAGCCCTCTCTCACCCCTCTATCTTACCTCACTCTCTCTCACCACTCTCTCTCACCCCTCTCTCTCACCCCGTGTCTGCCTCACCTCCTCTCTATCCCAACCCCTCTCTCTCTCACTGCCTCTCTCTCAACACACTCTCTCACTCAACCCCTCTCTCTCTCTCCCCCCTCTCTCTCCCCCTCTATCTCTGCCCATTCTCTCAAACCCTCTCTCTCTAACCCCCTCACTCACCCCGTCACTCTCTCGCCCCCCTCTCTCTCATCCCCTCTCTCTCGCCCCTCTCTCTCACCTCTCTCCCACTCAACCTCTCTCTCTCTCACACCCCTCTCTTTCACCCCTCTCTCTCACCCCTCTCTCTCACCCCTCTCCCTCTCAAACTCTCTCTCTTTCACCCCCCCCCACGCACTGCGTCTCTCTCATCTCCCTCTCTCTCTTCCCCCCTCTCTCTCACCCCATGCTCTCGCTCACCCCTCTCTCTCTAACCCCTCTCTCACCCTCTATCGCTTTCACCCCGTCTCTCACACACTCCCTCTCTCTCGCCCCGTCTCTGTCGCCCCTTTCTCTCTCGCCTCCTCTCTCTCTCGCCTCTCTCTCTTCCCCGTCACACTCTCCACCCTCTCTCTCTCCCCTCTCTCTCCCCCCTCTCTCCCCCCTCTATCTCTCCCCCTGTCTCTCACCCCCTGACTCTCTCACCACGTCACTCTCTCTCCCCTCTCTCCCTCACTACTCTCTCTCTCACCCCCACTCTCTCACCCTATCCTCTCGCTCACCCCTCTCTTTCACCCCTCTCCCTCACCCTCTCTCTCTTTCACCCCGTCTCTCACACACTCCCCTCTCTCTCGCCCCCTGTCTCTATCGCCGTCTCTCTCTCGCTCACCCATCTCTCACCCCCTCTCTCACCCCTGTCTCTCACCCTCTCTCTCTCTCACCCCAACCTCTCGCTCACCCCCTCTCTCACCCCCTCCCTCACCCTCTCTCTCTTTCACACCGTCTCTCACACAGTCCCTCTCACCTCCGTCTCTCTCGCCGTCTCTCTCTCTCTCTCGCCCCCCTCTCTCGCGCCTTTCTCTCTCCCCCTCACTCTCTCCCTCCTCTCTCTCTCCGTCTATCTCTCTCCCTGTCTCTCAGCCCCTCTATCTCACACCCCCTCACTATCTCACCCCGTCACTGTCTCTCCCACTCTCTCTCTCACCGCCTCGCTCCCAACACCCTCTCTCACTCATCCCCCTCTCTCTCACCCCTCTCTCTGTCTCACCACTCTCTCTCACCCTCTCTCTCATCCCCTCTCTCTCACCCCGTCTCTCTCACCCCCTGTCTGTCTCAGCTCCTCTCTCTCCACCCCTCTCTATCTCTCACCCCCTCTTTCTCACCCCCGTCTGTCTCACCTCCTCTCTCTTTCATACACCTCTCTCTCTCACTGTCTCTCTCGCAACACCCTCTCTCACTCACCTCCTCTCTCTCACACCTCTCTCTCTCACCCGTTCTCTCTATCTCACTTCACTATCTCACTCACCCCTCTCTCTCTCAACCCTCTCTCTCATCCCTCTATCTGTCCCTCTCACCCTCTCTCTCTTTCACCCCGTCTCTCTCTCTCACCCCTCACTCTCTTTCACCCCTCTCTTTCTCACACCTCTCTCTCCCCTCTCTCTACCTCACCCGACTCTCTCTCTCTCACTCCCTCTCAGTCTCTCATCCCTCTCTCTCTCACTGCTCTCTCTCTCACCCCCCTCTCACCCCCTCACTCTCTTAAGCCTCTCTCACACCCTCTCTCTCATCCCTCTCTCTCTCACCCACTCTCTTTCTCGCTCTCACCCTTCTCTCCCTCACCCCCCTCACTCTCTCACCCCTCTCTATCTCACCCCTCTCTATCTCTCATCCCCCTCTCCCACCCCGTCTCTCTCACCTCCTCTCTCCCATGCCCCTCTCTCTCACTGCCTCTCTCGCAATACCCTCTCTCACTCATTCCCTCTCTCTCACACACCTCTCTCTCTCTCTCTCACCCGTTCACTCTATCTCACTTCACTATCTCACTCACCCCTCTCTCTCTCAACCCTCTCTCTCATCCCTCAATCTCTCCCTCTTACCCTCTCTCTCTCACCCCGCGCTCTCTCACCCCTCTCTCTCTTTCACCCCTCTCTTTCTCACCCCTCTCTCTCTCCCCCTCTCTGTCTCTCATCCCCCTCTCTCTCTCACCCACTCTCTCTCTCACCCCCTCTCACACCCTCCCTCTCGCATCCCTCTCTCTCTCTCATCCACTCTCTCTCTCGCTCTCACCCTTCTCTCCCTCACCCCTCTCTCTCACACTCTCTCCCTTTCAACCAACCTCTCACACACTCCCTCTCTCTCACCCCCTCGCTCTCTCATCCCTCTCTCTCTCTCCCACCCTTCTCTCTCTCAGCCACCTCTCTCTCTCACCCTCTCTCACTCACCCTCTCTCTCTTTCACTCCCCTCTCTCACACACTCCCTCTCTCTCAACCCTCTCTCATGCCATGCTGTCTCTCCCCTCTCACTCACCGCTCTCCCTCACTCTCTCTCTTTCTCCCCGTCTCTCACACACTCCCTCCCTCTCGCCCCCTGTTTCTCGCACCACCTCTTTCTGTCCCCCTCACACTCTCGCGCCTCTCTCTCGACCCTCTCTTTCTCTCCCTCTCTCTGTGTCCCTCCTCTCTCTACCCCCTCTATCTCTCCCTTGTCTCTCAGCCCCTCTCTCTCTTTCACCGCCCTCGCTCACACACTGCCTCTCTCTCGCCCTCTCTCTCGCACCCCGTCTCTCTCTCTCTCCCGTCTCTCTCAGCCCTCTCTCTCTCAGCTCTCTCTCCCCCTCTGCTCTCTAACCCTCTCTCTCATCCCTTTCTTACCCCCCTCTCTCTTACACTCCTCCCTCTCTCTCTCACCCCTCTCTAAGCCTTCTCCTATTCTCATCCCTCTCTCTCTTACACCGCTCTCTCTCTCCCCTCTCTCCCCCCCATCTCTCCCTGTTTCTCACCCCCGTCACTCTCTCACCCCATTACTCTCTCCCCCTCTCTCTCACCTCCCCTCTCTCAACACCGTCTCTCACTCATCTCCCCTCTCTCTCACACCCCTCTCTCTCCCTGCCTGTCTCACCCTCTCTCTCACCCTCTCTCTCACCCCCTCTCTCACCCCCTCTCTCTTACCTCCAGTCTGTCTCCCCTCCTCTCTCTCACCCCCTCTCTGTCACCCCTGTCTCACCTCGTCTCGCTCTCTCAGCCCCTCTCTCTCAACACCATCTCGCATACACATTCTCTCTCTCTCACCCCCTCTCTCCCTCACCTCTCTTCTCACCCGTTCTCTCTATCTCAACTCACTATCTCACTCATCCCTCTCTCTCACTCTCTCTCAAACCCCACTATCTCTCACCCCTCTATCTCACACCCCCTCTCTCGTTCTCTCAACCTCTCTCTCTCACCACCTCACGCTCTCTCCCACGCTTACCCACGGTCTCTCTCACCCACACTCTATCTCACACTCTCACCCGCGCTCTCTCAACCGCTCACACCCCCATCTCTCTCTCATCCCCTTATCTTTCTCACCCTCTCTCTCTCACTCATGCCCCTCTCTCTCACTCCTCTACCTCACCCTCTCTGTCTTTCACCCGTCTCTCACACACTCCCTCAATCTCCTCCCCATCTCCCTCGCCGCCTCTCTCTCAACACCCTCTCTCACTCACCCCTCTCTCTCTCAACCCTCTCTCTCTCTCGCTCTCACCCTTCTCTGTCTGACTCCTCTCATCCCTCTCTCTCACCCTCTCTTTCTTTCACCCATCTCTCACACACTCCCTCAATCTCACCCCCTGTCTCTCTCGCCACCTCTCTCTCAACACCCTCTCTCGCTCATCCCCTCTCTCTCTCTCACCCCTCTCTCTGTCTCACCCCCCTCTCTCACACTCTCTCTCACCCTCCACTCACACCACCTGTCTGTCTCACCTCCTCTCTCTCCCACCCTTTCTCTCTCTCGCTCTCACCCTTCTATCTTTGACTCCTCTCTCTCGCCTCCTCTCTCACCCCTCTCTCTCTCTCTCAACCCATGCTCTCGCTCACCCCTAGAATTCACCCTTTTCTCTTACCCTCTCTGTCTTTCACCCGTCTCTCACACACGCCCTCAATCTCGCCCCCCTATCTCTCTTGCCGTCTCTCTCTCAACACCCTCTCTCACTCACCCCTCTCTCTCTCAACCCTCTCTCTTACCCCTCTCTCTCACCCTCTCTCTCTCTCGCTCTCACCCTTCTCTCTCTGACTCCTCTCTCTCATCCCTCTCTTACCCCTCTCTCTCTTACACTCCTCCCTCTCTCTCACCCCTCTCTCAGCCCTCACATACTCTCACCCCTCTCTCTTACACCACTCAGTCTCTCTTCCCCTCTCTCTTTACCCTGCTCTCTCATCCCACTCTCTCTCCCCTGTCTCTTAAACCTCTCTCTATCTGTCTCACCCATTTCTCATCCTCCACTCTCTCTCAAACCCCTCTCTCTCACCCCTTTCTCAAAACCTCTTTCTCTCACTCTCTCTCACACCTCTCTCTCAACCCTCATCGTCTCAAACCCCTCTCTCTCACCCACCTCTCTCACCCCTCTCTATCTCACCCCTCTCTCTCTCACCCCTCTCTCTCTCAACCCTCTCTCTCGCACCCCTCTCTCTCGCACCCCATGCTCTCACTCACCCCTCTCTGTCTTTCAACTCATCTCTCACACACTCCCTCAATCTCACCCCCGTCTCTCTCGCCACCTCTCTCTCAACACCCTCTCTCACTCATCCCCTCTCTCTCTCACCCCTCTCTCTGTCTAACCACTCTCACTCACCCTCTCACTCACGCCCCACTCACACCACCTGTCTGTCTCACCTCCTCTCTCTCCCACCCTTTCTCTCTGTCAACCCCTCTCTCTCCCACCCGCATCCCTCTCTCTCACCCCTCTCTCTCCCCTCTCTCTCTCACACCCATCTCTCTCTCACACCTCTCTCTCACCTCTCATTCACGCCCCTCTCTCACACACTCCCTCACTCTCGACCCCTCTCTCTCTCACCCTTTTCTCTCACCCCTCTCTCTCTCGCCCCTTTCTCTCTCACTCCATGCTCTAGCTGACCCCTCTCTCTCACCCCTCTCTCTCACCCTCTCTTTCTTTCACCCCGTCTCTCACACACTCCCTCAATCCCGCCCCCTGTCTCTCTCGCCACCTTTCTCTCTCTCCCCCGTCTCTCACCCCCTGACTCTCTCACCCCGTCCCTCTCTCTCCCTCTCTCTCTCTCTCATCGCCTCTCTCTCAACACGCTCTCTCACTCATCACACCTCTCTCATCCCTCTCTCTCTCACCCCATGTCTGTCTCACCTCCTCTCACTCACTCCCCTCTCTCTCATCCTTTCTCTCTCTCACACACCCGCTCTCTCTCACCCCTCTCTCTCTCGTTCACCCCTCTCTCAGCCCTCTCTCTCCCTCACCCGACTCTCTCTCTCGCTCCCTCTCTGTCTCTCACTCCTCTCTCTCTCTCACCCTCTCACAGTCTCACCCCTCTCTCTCACCCTCTCTGTCTCAGCCCTTCTCTCTGTCTCTCTCTCTCACGCCCCTCTCTCTCACCCCTATCTCCCTCTCACCCCTCTCTCTCAGCCTCTCTCTCTTACACCTCTCTCTCTCAACCCTCTCTCTCACCTCTCTCTCACACACACACATTCTCTCTCTCGCTCTCACCTTTCTCTCTCACTCTCCTCTCTCTCTCACCCTCTCTCTTTCACTGCCCTCTCTAACACACTGCCTCTCTCTCGACCCCTCTGTCTCACCCCGTCTCTCTCTCTCACGCCTCTCTCTCTCTCTCACTTATCTCTCTCACTCCGCTCTCTATCATCCCTCTTTTACCCCCTCTCTCTTACACTCCTCCCTCTCTCTCATCCCTCTCTCAGCCCGCTCATACTCTCACCCCTCTCTCTTACATTACTCTCTCTCTCCTTCTTTCTCCCTCTCTCTCCCTTCCCCTCTCTCTCATCCCGCACTCTCACCCCTCTCTCTTACACCCCTCTCTCTTACACCCCTCTCTATCTCTCTCACCACTCTATCTCACCCACACTCTATATCTCACCCTCTCTCTCTCTCTCACCCTCTCTCTCTCACCCCTCTCTCTCCCTCTCTCACCCCCCTCTCTCTCACTCCTTCTCTCTCTCACCCTCTCTCTCTCACATCTCTCTCACCCCCCTCAGCCTTCTCTGTCTCACCCCTGTCTCTCTCACACGCCCCTCTCTCACCCCTCTTCCTTACACCCCTCTCTCTCTCCCTCTCTCTCTACCCCTCTCTTTCATGACACTCCCTCACCCCTCTCTCTCTCACCCTCTCTCTCTCTCATCCCCTCTCTCTCAGCCCCTCTCTCTCACCCCCTTCTCTTCCTCACACCTTCTCGCTCTTAACATTCTCTCTCTCACCCCTCTCGCGCTCTCTCACCCTCATTCTCTCTCTCACCTCCCTCTCTCACACGTTCTCTCTCCCTTGCCCCCTACACTCTCCCACTCCATCTCGCCCACTCTCTTTCACGCCCACTCTCTACTTCTGCCCCCCTCTCACTCTCTCTCTCGCCCACTCTCTCTCAACCACTCTCTCTCTCACCCACCCTCTCTCTCGCTCCCTCTCTCTCACACACCCTCTCCCTCTCTCACCCCTCTCGCGCTCACTCTCACTCCCTCTTTCTCAGTCCCTCTCTCTCTCACACCCTCTCTCTCTCACACCCTCTCACTCTCACACCCTCTCACTCTCACTCCCTCTCTCTCACGCCCTGTCTCTCTCTCACACCCCTTCCCTCTCACACCCTCACTATCTCACCCTTTCTCTCTGACCCCTCTCACACCCATGTCTCTCTCCCCTCTCTCTCTCACCCCTCTCGCGCTCTCTCACCTCTCTCTCTTGCCCACTCTCTCTCTCTCGCCCACTCTCTCTCTCTCACCCACTCTCTCTCATCCACTCTCCCTCTCGCCCACTCTCTCTCTCGCCCACTCTCTCTCGCCCACTCTCTCTCTCTCACCCACTCTCTCTCATCCACTCTCCCTCTCGCCCACTCTCTCTCTTGCCCACTCTCTCTCTCGCCCACTCTCTCTCTCTCACCCACTCTCTCTCATCCACTCTCTCTCACACCCACTCTCTCTCACACCCACTCTCTCTCTCACACCCACTCTCTCTCTCACTCACTCTCTCTTTTCACACACTATCTCACCCACTCTCTCTCTCGCCCACTCTCTCTCTCGCCCACTCTCTCTCTTGCCCACTCTCTCTCGCCGACTCTCTCTCTCGCCCACTTTCTCTCTCTCGCTAACTCTCTCTCTAACCCTCTCTCTCTCTTGCCCACTCTCTCTCTCGCCCACTCTCTCTCTCACTCACTCTCTCTCTTGCCCACGCTCTCTCTTGCCCACTCTCTCTCGTGCACTATCTCTCTCGCCCACTCTTTCTCTCGACCACTTTCTCTCTCTCGCTCACTCTCTCTCTAACCCACTCTCTCTCTCGCCCACTCTCTCACACCCACTCTCTCCCTCTCGGCCACTCTCTCTCTCTCACACACTCTCTCTCGCCCACTCTCTCTCTCTCGCCCACTCTCTCTCTCTCTCTCTCTCACCCACTCTCTCTCACACCCACTCTCTCCCTCTCGCCACTCTCTCTCTCTCACACACTCTCTCTCGCCCACTCTCTCTCTCGCCCACACTCTCTCTCACACACTCTCTCTTTCCCACTCTCTCTCTCACACTCTCTCTCTCTCGCCCACTCTCTCTCTCACACACTCTCTCTTGCCCACTCTCTCTCTCCCACCCACTCTCCCTCGTGCACTATATCTCTCGCCCACTCTTTCTCTCGCCCACTTTCTCTCTCTCGCTCAGTCTCTCTCTCTCTCTCGCTCACTCTCTCTCTCGCCCACTCTCTCTCTCACTCACTCTCTCTCTTGCCCACGCTCTCTCTTGCCCACTCTCTCTCGTGCACTATCTCTCTCGCCCACTCTTTCTCTCGCCCACTTTCTCTCTCTCGCTCACTCTCTCTCTAACCCACTCTCTCTCTCGCCCACTCTCTCACACCCACTCTCTCTCTCTCGCCCACTCTCTCTCTCTCACACACTCTCTCTCGCCCACTCTCTCCCTTGCCCACTCTCTCTCTCTCTCACCCACTCTCTCTCACGCCCACTCTCTCTCTCACCCACTCTCTCTCACGCCCACTCTCTCTCTCACCCACTCTCTCTCACGCCCACTCTCTCTCTCACCCACTCTCTCTCTTGCCCACTTTCTCTCCCGCCCACCCTCCCTTTCCCACTCTTTCTCTCGCTGACTCTCTCTCTAACCCACTCTCCCTCTCCACCACCCTCTCTCTTGCCCACTCTCTCTCTCACCCACTCTCTCTCTCACCCACTCTCTCTCTCGCCCACTCTCTCTCCCACACACTCTCTCTTGCCCACTCTCTCTCTCGCCCACTCTCTCACGCCCACTCTCTCTCTCTCTCACCCACTGTCTCTCTCTCGCCCACTCTCTCTCTCACACACTCTCTCTTGCCTACTCTCTCTCTCACACACTCTCTCTCTCACGCCCACTCTCCCTCGCCCACTATCTCTCTCGCCCACTCTCTCTCTCACCGACTCTCTCTCTTGCCCACTCTCTCTCCCGCCTACTCTCCCTCGCCCAGGATCTCTCTCACCCACTCTCTGTCTCGCCCACACTCTCTTGCCCACTCTCTCTCTCACCCACTCTCTCTCACCCACTCTCTCTCTTGTCCAAACTCTCTCTCACGCCCACTCTCCCTCGCTCACTCTCTCTCTCACACACTCTCTCTTGCCCACTCTCTCTCTCACACATTCTCTCTCTCACGCCCACTCTCCCTCGCCCACTCTCTCTCTCACCCACTCTCTCGCCCACTCTCTCTCTCACCGACTCTCTCTCTTGCCCACTCTCTCTCCCGCCTACTCTCCCTCGCCCAGGATCTCTCTCACCCACTCTCTGTCTCGCCCACACTCTCTCTTGCCCACTCTCTCTCTCACCCACTCTCTCTCACCCACTCTCTCTCTTGTCCAATCTCTCTCTCACGCCCACTCTCCCTCGCTCACTCTCTCTCTCACACACTCTCTCTTGCCCACTCTCTCTCTCACACACTCTCTCTCTCACGCCCACTCTCCCTCGCCCACTCTCTCTCTCACCCACTCTCTCGCCCACTCTCTCTCTCACCGACTCTCTCTCTTGCCCACTCTCTCTCCCGCCTACTCTCCCTCGCCCAGGATCTCTCTCACCCACTCTCTCTCTTGCCCACTCTCTCTCCCGCCTACTCTCTCTCTCGCCCACTCTCTGTCTCTCCAACACTCTCTCATGACCACTCTCTCTCCCACTCTCTCACATTCGCCCACTCTCTCTTGCCAATGCTCTCTCTTGCCCATTCTCTCTCTCGCCCACTCTCTCACTCTCGCCCACTCTCTCTCGCCCATTCTCTCTCTCGCCCACTATGTCCCTCTTGCCCCTCTTACTCTCACCCACACTCTCTCTCTCGCCCACTCACTCTCTCTCTCGCCCACTCTCTCTCTCGCCCACTCTCTCACTCTCGCCCACTCTCTCTCACGCCCTCTCTCACTCTCTCCCATTCTCTCTCTCGCCCACTCTCTCACGCCCACTCTCTCACTCTCGCACACTCTCTCTCTCGCCCACTCTCTCTCTCGCCCACTATGTCCCTCTTCCCCCCTCTCACTCTCACCCACACTCTCTCTATCGCCCACTCACTCTCTCTCTTGCCGACTCTCTCTCCCGCCGACTCTCCCTCGCCCACTATCTCTCTCACCCACTCTCTGTCTTGCCTGCTTTCTCTCTCTCGCTCACTCTCTCTCTCACCCACTCTCTCTCTCACCCACTCTCTCTCTCGCCCACTCTCTCTCTCTCACCCACTCTCTCTCACCCACTCTCTCTCTCGCCCGCTTTCTCTCTCTCGCCCACTCTCTCTCTCGCCCACTCTCTCTCTCACCCACTCTCTCTCTCGCCCACTATCTCTCTCTCGCCCACTCTCTCTCTCACCCACTCTCTCTCATCCACTCTCTCTCGCCCACTATCTCTCTCACCCACTCTCTGTCTCTCCAACACTCTCTCATGACCACTCTCTCTCCCCCACTCTCTCTCTCTCTCGCCCACTCTCTCTCGCCCACTCTCTCTCTCGCCCACTATGTCCCTCTTCCCCCCTCTCACTCTCACCCACACTCTCTCTATCGCCCACTCTTTCTCTCTCTCGCCCACTCTCTCTCACCTAATCTTTCGTCCAGTCTCTCTCTCACCCACTCCCTCTTGCCCACTCTCTCTCGGCCACACTATCTTTCACCCACTCTCTCACTCTCTCTCTCTCACTCTTTCGCTCACCCACTCTATATCTCGCCCACTCTCTCACTCTCTCCCACTCTCTCTCTCGCCCACTCTCTCACTCTCGCCCAGTCACACTCTCGCCCACTCTCTCTTTGGTCCGGTCTCTCTCTCACCCACACTGTTTCTCGCCCACTCTCTCTCTCGCCCGCTTTCTCTCTCACCCACACTCTCTCTCGCCCACTCTCTTACTCTTTCCTACTCTCTCTCTCGCCCACTCTCTCCCACGCCCACTCTCTCATTCTCTACCACTCTCTCTCTCGCCCACTCTCTCATTCTCTTCCACTCTCGGTCTCGCCCACTCTCTGTCTCGCCCACTCACACTCTCGTCCAGTCTCACGCTCACCCACTCTCTCTCTCGCCCACTCTCTTACTCTCTCCTACTCTCTCTCTCGCCCACTCTCTCCCACGCCCACTCTCTCATTCTCTACCTCTCTCTCTCTCGCCCACTCTCTCATTCTCTTCCACTCTCGGTCTCGCCCACTCTCTGTCTCGCCCACTCACACTCTCGTCCAGTCTCACGCTCACCCACTCTCTCTCTCGCCCACTCTCTGTCTCGCCCACTCTCTCATTCTCTACCACTCTCTCTCTCGCCCACTCTCTCATTCTCTTCCACTCTCGGTCTCGCCCACTCTCTGTCTCGCCCACTCACTCTCTCTCGCCCAGTCTCACTCTCGCCCACTCTCTCTCACCCACTCTTTCTTTGGCCCAGTTTCACGCTCACCCACTCTCTGTCTCACCCACTCTCTCTCTCACCCACTCTCTCTCTCACCCACACTCTCTCTCGCCCACTCTCTCACTCTAGCCCTCTCACTCTCTCACCCACTCTCTGTCTCGCTCACACTCTCTCCTGCCCACTCTCTCTCTCGCCCAATCTCTCATTCTCGCCCACTCTCTCTCGCCAACTCTCTGTCTCGCCCACTATGTCCCTCTTCCCCCTCTCACTCTCACCCACTCTCTCTCTCGCCCACTCACTCTCACTCTCACCCACACTCTCTCTCTCGCCCACTCTCTCATTCTCGCCCACTCTCTCTCGCCAACTCTCTGTCTCGCCCACTATGTCCCTCTTCCCCCTTTCACTCTCACCCACACTCTCTCTCTCGCCCACTCACTCTCACTCTCACCCACACTCTCTCTCTCGCCCACTCTCTCACTCTCGCCCACTCTCTCTCGCCCATTCTCTCTCTCGCCCACTATGTCCCTCTTCCCCCTCTCACTCTCACCCACACTCTCTCTCTCGCCCACTCACTCTCACTCTCACCCACACTCTCTCTCTCGCCCACTCTCTCTCGCCCATTCTCTCTCTCGCCCACTATGTCGCTCTTCCCCCTCTCACTCTCACCCACACTCTCTCTATCGCCCACTCACTCTATCTCTCACCCACTCTCTTTCGCCCACTCTTTCTCTCTCTCGCCCACACTCTCTCTCACTCACTCCCTCTTGCCCACTCTCTCTCTCGCCCACTATCTCCCTCTGCCCCCTCTCTCTCGCCAACTCTCTCTCTCGCCCATTCTGTCTCACCCACTCTCTGTCGCACACTCTCTCACCCACTCTCTCTCTAGCCCTCTCACTCTCTCACCCACTCTCTCACTCTCGCCCTTTCTCTCTCTCTCACCCACTCTCTCTCTCACCCACACTCTCTCTCGCCACAATCTCTCACTCTAGCCCTCTCACTCTCTCACCCACTCTCTCACTCTCGCCCTTTCTCTCTCTCACACCCACTCCCTCTCTCGCCCACTCTCTCTCTCACCTACTCTTTCTCTATTGCCCACACTTTCTTTCGCCCACTCTCTCTCGCCCTCTCTCTCTCCCACTCTCTCTCTCGCCCACACTCTCTCTCGCCCACTCTCTCTCCCCCACTCTCTCACTCTCTCCCACTCTCTCTCGCCCACTCTCTCTCGCCCACACTCTCACTCTCTCCCCCACTTTCTCTCGCCCACTCTCTCACTCTCGCTCAGTCTCACTCTCACCCACTCTCTGTCTCGCCCACACTCTCTCTCACCCACACTCTCTTTCGCCCACTCCCTTTGCCCACTCTCTCTCTCGCCTACTATCTCCCTCTGCCCACTCTCTCTCACCCACTCTCCCTCTGCCCCCTCACTCACTCTCTCCCACACTCTCTCTTGCCCGCTTTGTCTCACCCCCA
Organism: Chiloscyllium punctatum; assembly: GCF_047496795.1. NCBI lineage: Eukaryota > Metazoa > Chordata > Chondrichthyes > Orectolobiformes > Hemiscylliidae > Chiloscyllium > Chiloscyllium punctatum. The sequence goes on from NC_092788.1 coordinate 9,001,396, forward strand.
CTCTCTCATTTCCACTCTCTCTCTCGCCTTCACTGTCTCTCACCAACTCTCTGTCGCCCACTCTTTCTCTCGCCTACTCTTTCTCTATCGCCCACACTCTCTCTCGCCCACACTCTCTCACCCTCTCTCTCTCGCCCACTCTCTCTCTTGCCCACTCTTTATCTCACCACTCTCTCTCACCGACTCTCGCCCGCTCTGTCTCTATCGCCCACTCTGTCTCTCTCCCACTCTCTCTCTCACCAACTCCTAACACGCCCAGTTTCTCTCTCACCCACTCTCTCTCTCTTCCACTCTCTCTCTCACCCACTCTCTCTCTTGCCCACTCTCTCTCTCGCCCACTCACACTCTCTCTCGACAATCTCTCTCTCGCCCACTCTCTTTCGCCCACTCTTTCTCTCTCTCGCACATCTCTCTCACCCAATCTCTCTTTTGCGCAGTCTCTCTCTCACCCACACTCTCTCTCGCCCACTCCCTTTGCCCACTCTCTCACTCTTGCCCACTATCTCCCTCTGCCCCCTCTCTCTCACCCACTCTCTCTCGCCCATTCTCCCTCTGCCCCCTCACTCACTGTCGCCCACACTCTCTCTCGCCCACTCTGTCTCACCCCCACTCTCTCACTTCCACTCTTTCTCTCGCCCACTGTCTCTCGCCCACTCTCTGACGCACACTCTCTCGCCCACTCTCTCTCTCGCCTTCACTCTCTCTGACCCACTGTCTGTCGCCCACTCTTTCTCTCGCCTACTCTTTCTCTATCGCCCACACTCTCTCTCGCCCACACTCTCTCACCCTCTCTCTCTCTTGCCCACTCTCTCTCTCGCCCACTCTTTCTCTCACCACTCTCTCTCACCGACTCTCGCCCACTCTGTCTCTATCGCCCACTCTTTCTCTCCCACTCTCTCTCTCACCAACTCCTAACTCGCCCAGTTTCTCTCTCACCCACTCTCTCTCTCTTCCACTATCTCTCTCTCCCCCACCCTCACTCTCGCCCACTCTCTCTCTTGCCCACCCTCTCTCTCCCCCACACTCTCACTCACCCTCACTCTCTCTCTCACCCATTCACTCTTTCGCCCAGTCTTTCTCTCGTCTATTCTCTCTCTCCCTCTCTCTCGCCCACTCTCTTTCTCGTGCACTATCTCTCTCTGCCCCCTCTCTCACTCTCACGTGCACACTCTCTCGCCCACACCTGCTCTCGCCCACTCTCTCTCTCGCCCACTATCTCCCTTGCCCACACTCTCTCACCCCAATCTCTCTCTCGCCCACTCCCTCACTCTCACCCACTCTCTCTCACCCCACTCTCTCACTCCCACTCTTTCTCTCACCCACTCTCTCACTCCCACTTTCTCACTCACACGCTTTCTCTCGCCCACTCCCTCTCTTATCCCCTCTCTCTCTCTCGCCCACTTTCTGTCACCCACACTCTCTCTCTTGCCCACTCTCTCCCTCTGCCCCTCTCTCATTCTCTTCCACTCTCGCTCGCCCACTCTCTCACTCTCGCCCACTGTCTCTCTCTCACCACTCTCTCTCACAGCCATTCTCTCTCTTGCCCCCTCTCTCACTCTCTCCCACTCTCTCTCTTGCCCACTCTCTCTCTCTCCCACTCTCTCTCTCGCCCACTCTCTCTCTCACCCACTGTCTCTCGCCCAGTCTCCCTCTCGTCCTCTTTCTCTCCAACTGTCTCTCTCTCTCACCCACTCTCACTCTCGCCCACTCTCTCTCGCCCACTCTCTCTCTCTCGCCCACTCTCTCTCTCTCGCCCACTCTCTCTCTCGCTCAGTCTCTCCCTCGCCCGCTCTCTCTCCCCCACTCTCTCTATTGCCCACTCTCTTTCTCTCTTGCCCACTCTCTCTCGCCCACTCTCTCTCTCTCGCCCACTCTCTCTCTCTCTTGCCCACTCTCTCTTGCCCACTCTCTCTCTTGCCCACCCTCTCTCTCTCGCCCACTCTCTCTCTCACCCACTCTCTCACTCTCGCCCACTCAGTCTGTCTTGCCCAATCTCTCTCTTCCGCACACTCTAACCCGCCCATTCTCTCTCCGTCACGCACTCACTCTCTCTCTCTCTCTCTCTCACCCACTCTCTCTCTCTCGCCCACTCTCTCTCTCGGCCACTCTCTCTCTCTCGCCCACTCTCTCTCTCACCCACTCTCTCTCTCTCGCCCACTCTCTCTCTCCCGCCCACTCTCACTCGCCCATTCTCTCTCCCTCGCCCACTCTCTCTCTCTTTCGCCCACTCTCTCTCACCCCCACTCTCTCTCGCTGACACCCTCTGTCGCCCACTCTCTCTCTCTCAACCATTCTCCCTCTCTCGCCCACTCTCTCTCTCGCCCACTGTCTCTCTCGCCCACTCGCTTACTCTCTCCCACTCTCTCTCTCTCGCCCACTCTCTCTCTCCCGCCCACTCTCACTCGCCCATTCTCTCTCCCTCGCCCACTCTCTCTCTCTTTCTCCCACTCTCTCTCACCCCCACTCTCTCTCGCTGACACCCTCTGTCGCCCACTCCCTTACTCTCTCCCACTCTCTCTCTCGCCCTCTGTCTCTCTCTCTCACACGCTCTCTCGCCCACTCTCTCTCTCGCCCACTCTCTCTCTCCCGCCCACTCTCACTCGCCCATTCTCTCTCCCTCGCCCACTCTCTCTCTCTTTCTCCCACTCTCTCTCACCCCCACTCTCTCTCGCTGACATCCTCTGTCGCCCACTCCCTTACTCTCTCCCACTCTCTCTCTCGCCCTCTGTCTCTCTCTCTCACACGCTCTCTCGCCCACTCTCTCTCTCTCGCCCACTCTCTCTCTCGCGCCCACTCTCTCTCTCACCCACTCTCTCGCTCTCATCCACTCTCTCTCTCACCCACTCTCACTCTCTCCCACTCTCACCCTCGCCCGCTCTCTCACTCTCACCCACACTCTCCCGCTGCCCCCTCACTCACTCTCGCCCACTCTCTCCAACTCTCTCCTGCACCACCCTCACTCTCTCCAGCCCTTCGCTCTCACTTGCACTCTCTTTCACTTACTCCCCTCTCTCTCACTTATCCCCGTCTGTCGCTCTCTCTCGCTCTTGCTCTATCTCTCTCTTGCTCTTCCTGTGTCATTCTCTCCCTCTTTTGCTCATCTGCTCTCACGCCATCTCCCCCTCTCTTGCTCCCCCTTACTCCCCCTCATTGTCCCCTCTCCCTCACACTGTCTCATCTCCCCTCTCGTCCCCTCTCTCTCCCCCTCTCTCTCCCCCTCTCTCTCCCCCTCTCGTCCCCTCTCTCTCCCCCTCTCTCTCCCTCTCTCTCTTCCCCTCTCTCTTCCACTTCCTCGTCTCCCTCTCGCATCCCCTTTCTCTCCCCCTCACGTTCCCTCTCTCTCCCCCATCGCCCCCTCTCCCTCGTCCCCTCTCTCTCCCTCTCTCACCCCTGCTCTCTCCCCCTCTCTCTCCCTCTCTCGCCCCCATCATTCCCTCTCTCTCTCTCCCTGTATCGTCCCCTTTCTCTACCTCTCTCTCCATTTCTCTGCCTCCCTTGTCCCCTCTCTCTCCCACCATTGTCCCCTCTCTGTCCCTCCCTCATCCCCTCTCTCTCCCCCTCTCGTCCCCTCTCTCTCCCTCCTTCGTCCCCTCTCTCTCCCTTCTTTTCCCCTCTCTCTCCCTCCCTCGTCCCCTCTCTCTCCCCATATCGTCCCCCTTTCCCTCTCCCTCCCTCTCTCTCCCCCCATTGTCCTCTCTCTCTCTCTCTCTCGCTCTCTCCGTCATCCCCCCCCCTCTCCCTCTCTCATCCCCTGTCTCTCCCACTCTCCCTCACTCTCTCTCCCCGCATCGTCCCCTCTCTCTCCCGGTATCGTCCCCTTTCTTTCCCTCTCTCTCCTTCTCTCGTCACCCTATCTCTCCCCCACTCTCGTCCCCTCTCTCCCCCCCAAACGTCCCCTCTCTCTTCCTCTCTCATACCCGCTCTCGCCCCCCTCTCTCCCTCACTCGCCCCCCATCGTCCCCTCTCTCACCCTCATTCGTCCCCTCTCTCTCCCTCTCTTATCCCCACTCTCTCACCCTCTTGTCCCTATCTCTCCCACGTTGTCCCCTCTTTCTCCCTCTCTTCCTTCTCTCTCCGTCTCTCTCCATCTCTCTCCTCCATCGTCCCCTCTCTCCCTCTCTCGTCCCCTGTCTCAACCCCATTGTCCCCTCTCTCCCCCTCTCTCTTCCTCTCCCCCATCCTCCCCTCCCTCTCCCCTCTCGTTCCCCTCTCTCCCCATCGTCCCCCCTCTCTCCCATCTCTCTGCCCTCACTCTCTCCTTTCTCTCCCTCTCTCATCCCCTCTCTTTCCACCTCTCGTCCCCTCTCTCTCCCCCTTTCTCGTCCCCTCTCTCTCTCCCGCTCTCGTCCCCTCTCTCCCCCTCTCGTCCACTCTCTCTCCCCCATCGTTCCCTCTCTCTCATGCTCTCGTCCCCTCTCCCCATCATTCGTCCCCCCTCTCTCCCACATCATCCCCCTCTCTCCCCCATCGTCACCTCTCTCTCCCCCTCTCGTCCCTCTCTCCCTACTCTCATCCCCTCGCTCTCCCCTCTCTCTCCTTCTCTAAACCCTCTCTCTTCCCCGCTCTCTCCCCCTCTCTCTCCCCATTCTCCCCTCTCTCTCTCCCTCTCTTTCCCCCTCTCGTCCTCTCTGTCCCCCGCCATTGCCCCCCCCTCTCTCACCCTCTCTCCCCTCTCTCCCTCCCCTCTCTGTCCCATTCACGTGTCCTCTCTACCTCTCTCGTCACCCCTCTCTACCCCTTCGTCCTCTCTCTCTCTCTCCCTCTCGTCCCCCCTCTCTCCCCCATCGTCCCCTCTGTATCCCCTCATTCTCTCCCCCATCATGCCCTCTCTCTCCCCAATTATCCCCTCTCTCTCCCTCTCTGTCCTCTATCTCCCTCACTCTCCCCTGTCTCCCCCCCATCGTCCTCTCTCTCCCCCATCATCCCCTCTCTCTCCACTCTCTCTCTCCCCCCTCTCTCTCTCCACATCATCCAGTCTCTCTCCCTCTCTCTCTCCCCTCTGCCTCCCCTCTCTCTCCTCCATCGACCCCTCTCTCTCTGTCTCTTTATCGCCCATCGTCCCCTCTCTCCCCTCTCTCTCCCCACATTGTCCCCTCTCTCTCACCCTCTCGTCCCCTCTCTCCACTTCTCTCGTGCCTTCTCTCCCCCATCATGCCCTCTCTCTCCCCCATTGTGCCCTCTCTCTCCCTCTGTCTCCCCCCATTGTCCCCTCTCTCCCCGTCCTTCGTACCCTCTCTCTTCACATCATGCCCTCTCTTTCCCCCAGTCGTCCCCTCTCTCTCCCTCTCTCTCCCCCCATTGGCTCCTCTCTCTCACTCTCTCTCCCCTCTCTCCCTCTCTCTCCCCTCACTCTCCACACTCTCTCCCCTCTCTCCCCACATCGCCCCTCTCTCTCCCCCTCTCTCCCCCCTATCCTTCTCTCGTCCACTCTTTCTCCCCCTCTCGTCCACTAGCTCCCCCTCTCATCACCTGCTCCCCCCTCTCTTCCCTCTCTCTCTCTCTCATCACCTCTCTCCCTCTCTCAATCCTCTCTCTCCACCCTGGTCCTCTCTCTCTCTCTCCCCCTCTTGTCGCACTTCTGTTACACTCTCCCTCCTCCATCTCTCTGCCTCTCACTCCTCCAATCTTCCCCCATCGTCCCCTCTCTCTCCTTCTCTCGTCCCCTCTCTCTCCCCCCGTCCCCTCGCTTCGCCCTCTCATCACCTCTCTCCCCCGATCTCTTCCCCTCTCTCTCTCGACCACTCTCTCTCCGATCACGTCAACTCTCTCTCCCCTCTCGTCCCTTCTCACCGCCCTCATCCAATCTCTCTCCCCTCTCTCGTCCCCTCTCCCTCCCCCCTCTCTGCCTCTCCCGTCCCCTCTGTCTCCCTCTCCCTCCCCGTCACCCCCATCGTCCCTGCTCTCTCCACCTTTCGTCCACTCTCTCTGCCCCATCATCCCCTCTCTCTCCCCCATCCTCCCATCTCTCTCTCCCTCTCACAACCCCCCTCTCTCAATCTCTCGTCCCCTCTCTCTCCCCTCAGCGACCCTTCTCTCTCATCCCCATCCCCACCCTCCCATCTCATCCCCTCTCTCTCCCCCATCCTCCCATCTCTCTCCCTCTCACAACCCCCCTCTCTCAACCTCTCGTCCCCTCTCTCTCCCCTCAGCGACCCTTCTCTCTCATCCCCATCCCCACCCTCCCATCTCATCCCCTCTCTCTCCCTCTCTCCTCCCCTTTCTCTCCCTCCCCTCTCTTTCTCTCTCTCGTCCCTTTTCTCTCCACCCTCATCCTCTCTCTCTCCTCCTCTTGTCCCACCTCTCTTGCCCTCTCTCTCCCCTCTCTCCCCACTCACTGCCCCCCTCCGCCCATCGTCCACTCTCTCTCCCCCTCTCGTCCCCTCACTACCCCCTCTCATCACCTCTCTCCCCTCTCTCTTCCTCTCTCTCCATCTCTCTCTCCTCCCTATCACCTCTGTCGTCCCCTCTCTCTCCCCCTTTCTCCCTCTCTCGTCCCCTCTCTCTCTCTACCGCCATCATCCCTCTCTGCCCCCTCTCTCCCCCTCTCTCTCTCCTCTCTCTACCCCCATCGTCCACTCTCACTCCCTCTCTCATCACCTCTCTCCCCCTGTCATGCCCTCTCTTTCCCTATCGTCCCCTCTCTCATCCCCTATTGTCCATTCTCTCACACCCCCATTCCCCCTCTCTGCCCCCTTGTCCCTTCTCTTTCCCTATCTCCTCCCCTCCCTCTCCCTCCCCTCTCTCCCCCTCTCTACTCCCCTCTCTCTCCCCCCCTCCCTCTCTCGTCCCATCTCTCTCCACACTCGTCCTCTCTCTCTCCCCCTCTTGTCCCACCTCTCTTACCCTCTCTCTCCCCCCTCTCGCCCCTTCTCACTCCCCCCTCTCCCCCATCGACCCCTCTCTCTCCACCCTCGTCCTCTCTCTCTCCCCTCTTGTCCCACATCTATTACCCTCTCTCTCACCCCTCTCTACCCCTCTCACCCCCTCTCTTCCCCATCATCCCCTCTCTCTCCTTCTCTCGTCCCCTCTCTTTCCCCCTCTCGCCTGCTATCTCCTCCTCTCATCACCTGCTCCCCCCTCTCTTCCCCCCCTCTCTCTCGTCCCCTCTCTCTCTCGTCCCCTCTCTCTCCTCCTCATGTCACCTCTCTCCCCTCTCTCATCCTCTCTCTCCCCCTCTCATCCCCTCTCTCTCCCCACTCTCGTCCCCGCTCTCTCCTTCTCTCTCCCCGTCACCCCCATCGTCCCCGGGCTCTTCCCCTCTCATCCCCTCTCTCTCCCCCATCATCCCTTGTCTCTATCCCATCCTCCCCTCTCTCTCCCACTCTCGTCCCCTCTCTCTCTCCCCCTATCGTCCCTTCTCTCTCACACCCGTTCACTCTCTCCCCTCTCGTCACCTCTCTCTCACATCTCTCCTCACCTCTCTCTCCCTCACATTTCTCTCCCCCTCATGACCCTCTCTCTCCACCCTCGTCCTCGCACTCTCCCCCTCTTGTCCCACCTCTCGTACCCTCTCTGTCCCTCCACTCTCCCCCTCTCACTTCCCCACTATCCCCCCATCGTCCCCTCTCTCCCCTCCTCTCTTCCCCTCGCTCCCCCCTCTCATCACCTCTCTCCCCCACAACTTCCCCCCTCTCTATCTCTCGTCTCCTCTCTCTCCCCCTCTCATCCCCTCTCTTTCCCCCCTCTCGTCCCCTCTCTCTTCCACATCATCCCCTCTCTCTCCCCTTCTCCTCCCCTCTCTCTCCCCCTCTCGTCCCCTCCCTCTCCCCCTCTTGTCCCACTTCTGTTACCCTCTCCCTCCCCCTCTCTCCGCCTCTCACTCCTCCACTCTCCCCCCATCATCCCCTCTCTCTCCTTCTCTCGTCCCCTCTCTCTCCCCCCTCTCGTCCCCACGCTCCCCCCTCTCATCACCTCTCTCCCCCTCTCTCTTCCCCTCTCTCTCTCGTCCACTCTCTCTCCCCCTCACGTCACCTCTCTCACCCCTCTGTCTCACCTCTCTCTCCCCTCTCTCTCCCTCTCTCGTCCCCTCTCTCCCCCCTCTTCCCCTCATTCTGCCCCTCTCGTCACCTCTCTCACCCCTCTGTCTCACCTCTCTCTCCCCTCTCTCTCTCCCCTCTCTCTCCCTCTCTCGTCCCCTCTCTCCCCCACTCTCGTCCGCTACCTCCCCTGTCTCGTCCACACTCTTTCCCTCTCTCTCCCCCCTCTCATCCCCACCTCCCCCCCTCTTGTCCCCTCTCTCCCCCCTCTCGTCACCTCTCTCTCCCCCCCTCGTCACCTCTCTCTCCCCTCTCTCTCTCCTCTCTTGTCCCCTCTCTCTCCCCCCCATGGGCCCCTCTCTCTTTCCCTCTCTCTCCCCCTGTGCCCCCATCGACCCGTCTCTCCCGCCCATTCGTCCCCCTCTCTCCCCCTCTGGCGCCCTCTCTCTCCCCCCATCGTCCCCCTTCTCTCCCTCTCATCTCTCTCCTATTCCGCCCCATCGTCCCCTCTCTCTCCCCCTCTCGTACCTTCTCTCTCACCCCCGTCCCCCCCTCCATCTCTTGTCCCCTCTCTCTACCTCTCTCATCCCCTCTCATTCCCCCCCTCATCCTTTCTGTCTCCCCCTCTTGTCCCATATCTCTTACACTCTCTCTCCCCCTCTCTCCCCCTCTCACTCCACCTCTCTCCCCCCATCGTCTCCTCTTTCTCCCCCTCTCGTCCCCTCACTCCCCCCTCTCATCACCTCTCTACCTCTCTCTCCCCTCCCTCTCACCTCTCTCGTTCCCTCTCTCTCTCTCCCTCTCTCGTCCCCTCTCTCTCCCCCATCATCCTCTCTCTGCCCCCTCTCTCCCCCTCTCTCTCCCCTCTCTCTACCCCCATCTTCCCCCTCTCTTCCCCATCGCCCGCGCTCTCTCCCCCTATCATCCCTTCTCTCTCACCCCCATCCCCACTCTCTCCCCTCTCGTTCCCTCTCTCCCTCTCTCCTCCCCTCTCTCTCCCTCCCCTCTGTTTCCCTCTCTCGTCCCTTCTCTCTCCACCCACGTCCTCTCGCTCTCCCCCTCTTGTCCCACCTCTCTTGGCCTCTCTCTCGCCCCTCTCTCCCCCCTCACTGCCCCCTCTCCCCCATCGTCCCCCTCTCCCCCTCTCGTCCCCTCACTACCCCCTCTAATCACCTCTCTCCCCTCTCTCCCTCTCTCTCCCCTCCCTCTAACCTCTCTCGTCCCCTCTCTCTCCCCCTTTCTCCCTCTCTTGTACCCTCTCTCTACCCCCATCATCCCCTTTCTGCCCCCCTCTCACCCTTTCTCTCCCCTCTCTCTCCCCCTCTTGTACCTTCTCTCTCACCACCGTCACCCCCTCCCTCTCTCGTCCCCTCTCTCTCCCCCTCATCCTGTCTGTCTCCCCCTCTTGTCCCATCTCTCTTGCACTCTCTCTTGCACTCTCTCTCCCCCCTCCCCCTCTCACTCCACCTCTCTCCCCATCGTCTCCTCTCTCTCCCCCTCTCGTCCCCTCACTCGCCCCTCTCATCACCTCTCTCCCCTCTCTCCCTCTCTCTCTCCCCCCCACCTCTGTCATCCCCTCTCTCTCTCTCCCTCTCTCCCTCTCTCATCCCCTCTCTCTCCCTCATTATCCCCTCTCTGTCCCCTCTCTCCCCCTCTCTCTCCCCTCTCTCTAACCCCATCGTCCCCTCTCTTCCCTATCGTCCCCTCTCTCTCCCCCATCATCCCTTCTCTCTCACCCCCGTCTCCACTCTCTCCGCTCTCGTCCCCTCTCTCCCTCTCTCCTCCCCTCTCTCTCCTCCCCTCTCTCTCCCTCTCTCGTCCCCTCTCTCTCCACAGTCGTCCTCTCTCTCCCCCTCTCTCCCCCGCTCACCCCCCTCCCCCATCGTCCCCTCTCTCTCCTCTTGTCCCCTCTCTCCCCTCCTCTCTTCCCCTCGCCCCCTCTCATAATCTCTCTCCCCCTCTGTCGTCGCCTCTCTCTCCGTCTCTTGTTCCCTCTCTCTCCCTCTCTAGCCCCCTCTCTCTCCCTCTCTCGTTCCCCCTCTCTCTCACTCTCTCGTCCCCTCTCTCCCCCCTCTCGTCCCCTCATTCCACCCCTCTTGTCACCTCTCTCTCCCCTCACTCTCACCTGTCTCGTCCCCTCTCTCTCCCCCCTCTCGTCCCCACGCTCCCCTGTCTCATCACGTCTCTCCCCCTCTCTCTTCCCCTCTCTCTCTCGTCCACTCTCTCTCCCCCTCACGTCACCTCTCTCTCCCCTCCCTCGTCCGCTCTCTTCCCCTCGCATCCAATCTCTCTCCCCTCTCCCTTCCCCTCTCCCTCCCCCTCTCTCTCTCCCTCTCTCAGCCCCGCAGTCTCCCTCTCTCTCCCCGTCACTCCCATCGTCCACGCTCTCTCCACCTCTCGTCCCCTCTCTCTCCCCCCAATCATCCCCTCTCTCTCTCCCCCATCCTCCCATCTCTCTCCCTCTCTCGACCTCTCTTTTCCCCCTCTCTTCCCCTCTCTCTCCCCCCATCGACCCTTCTCTCTCACCCCCATCCCCCCTCCCCTCTCGTCCCCTCTCTCTCCCTCTTCCCTCCCCTCTGTTTCCCTCTCTCTTCCCTTCTCTCTCCACCCTCGTCCTCTCGCTCTCCCCCTCTTGTCCCACCTCTCTTGGCCTCTCTCTCGCCCCTCTCTCCCCCCTCACTGCCCCCCTCTCCCCCCATCGTCCCCTATCTCTTACCCTCTCGTCCGCTCACTACTCCCTCTCATCACCTCTCTCCCCTCTCTCTTCCCCTCTCTCCGTCTCTCTCTCGGCGTTATCAAATCTCTTGTTCCCTCTCTCTCCCTCTCTCGCCCCCTCTCCCTCCCTCTCTCCTCCCCTCTCTCTCCCTCCCCTCTCTCCCTCTCTCAATCCTCTCTCTCCGCCCTCCTCCTCTCTCTCTCCCCCTCTTGTCCCACTTCTGTTGCCCTCTCCCTCCCCCTCTCTCCGCCTCTCACTCCTCCACTCTCCCCCATCGTCCCCTCTCTCTCCTTCTCTTGTCCCCTCTCTTTCCTCCCTCTCGTCCCCTCACTACCCCCTCTCATCACCTCTCTCCCCTCTCTCTTCCCCTCTCTCCGTCTCTCTCTTGGCCCTATCAACTCTCTCGTCCCCTCTCCCTCCCCCTTTCTCCCTCCCTTGTCCCCTCTCTCTACCCCCATCATCCCCTCTCTGCCCCCTCTCTCCTCCTCTCTCTCCCCTCTCTCTACCCCCATCGTCCACTCTCTCTCCCTCTCTCATCACCTCTCTCCCCCTCTCATGCCCTATCTCTCCTCCCCTCGTCCCCTCTCTCTCTCCCTCTCGTACCTTCTCTCTCACCCCTGTCTCCCCTCCCTCTCTCGTCCTCTCTCTCTACGTCTCTCGTCCCCTCTCTCTCCCCCTCATCCTGTCTGTCTCCCCCTCTTGTCCCATCTCTCTTACATTCTCTCTCCCCCCCTCTCCCCCTCTCACTCCACCTCTCTCCCCCCATCGTCCCCTCTCTCTCCCCCTATCATCCCTTCTCTCTAACCCCCGTCCCCACTCTCTCCGCTCTCGTCCCTCTCCCTCTCTCCTCCCCTCTCTCCTCCCCTCTCTCCTCTCCTCTCTCGTCCCTTCTCTCGTCCCTTCTCTCTCCACACTCGTCCTTTCTCTCCTCCTCTTGTCCCACCTCTCTAACTCTCTCTCTCCCCCTCTCTCCCCCGCTCACCCCCCTCCCCCATCGTCCCCTCTCTCTCCTCTTGTCCCCTCTCTCCCCTTCTCTCTTTCCCTCGCCCCCTCTCATAATCTCTCTCCCCCTCTGTCTTCCCCTCTCTCTCCGTCTCTTGTTCCCTCACTCTCCCTCTCTCACCCCCTCTCTCTCCCTCTCTCGTTCCCCCTCTCTCTCCATCTCTCGTCCCCTCTCTCGTCCCCTCATTCCACCCTTCACGTCGCCTCTCTCTCACCTCACTCTCACCTCTCTCGTCCCCTCTCTCTCCCCATCTCATCACCTCTCTCTCCCCTCTCTCATCCCCGCTCTTTCCCCCCCTCTCTCCCCCTCTCGTCTCCACTCTCTCCCCCTCTCTCTCCCTCTCTCGTCCCCTCTCTCACCCCCCATAGTCCCCTCTCTCTCCCCATCATCCCCTGTCTCTCCCTCTCTCGTCCTCTCTCTTTCTCTCCCATCGAGCGTCTCTCTCTCTCTCCCATCATCTCCTCTCTCTCCCTCTCTTTCTCCTCTCTCTCGCCCATCGTTTCCTCTCTCTCCCCACCTTGGTCTCATATCTCTCCCCCTCTCATTGCCTCTCTCTGTCACACTGTCTGTCTCTCTCTCTCAGCTCTCCATCCCTCTCTTGCCTCCACTGTCTCTCTCGTGCCCCTCTCTTTCATCCCTCTGTCTCTCGTTCACCTCCCCTCTCTTTTGCTGTCCCTCTCTCTCCCACTTTCTCTCTCTCTATCGCTCTCTCTGTCCCCCTCCCACACTCGCATTCTCTCTCTCTTACTCTTCCTATCTCTCTCTCACTCTCCCTCTCTCGCTCATCTCACTCTCTCTCTCGCTCACTCACTCGTGCTCTGTCTGTCTCTCTCTCTCTTCCTCTCTCTCAGTCCTCCCTCCCTCTCTCACCTCTTCTTTCTCACTCTTACTCTATCGCTCTCTATGTCTGTCTGTTGCTCTCTCTCTCCTTATCTCTCTCAGTCCTCCCTCCCTCACCTCCTCTCTCTCTCGCAACTCTCTCTCTCATCTCTCTGTCTCTAGCTTGCTCACATCTCTCGCTCTGCCCTCCTCTCTCTTGCTCTCCGCGTCTCTGTTTCTCGCTCTCCCTCTCTCACTTGCTCGTGCTCTCTCTCTCTGTACCCCTCTCCCTTCCCCCCTCGCAGTCTCTCCCCTCTCTCTCCCTCTCTCTCTCCCCATCGTTCTCTCCCCCTCGCTCTCTCTCTCTCTCTCTGTCGCCCCTCTCTCGCCCCTCTCTTCCGCTCACTCTCTCCCTATCTCCCTGTCTCCCTCCCTTGCTCTCTCCTCTCTCTTGCTCTCGCACTCTCTCTCTCATATCTGCCCCCTCTTTCCCTCTCTCTTGCACCTTTCTCCCTCTCTCTTGTTCTCTCTCGTTCTCTTTCGTTCTCTTTCTCTCTCGTTCTCTCTCTCTCGTTCTCTCTCTCGTTCTCCCTCTCTCGCTCTCTCCCTCTCTCTCTTTATCCCTCTGTCTATTACCCCCCCCCTCTCTATCTCTCGCCCCTCTCTCTCTCGCACCTCTCTTTATTTGGCCCCTGTCTGTTCTCTCTCTCTCACCACTGTCTTCCTCATTCACTCTTGCCTCACCCCTCTTTCTCTGTCTGTCTCTCTCTCTCTCTGTCTCTTATGGCCTTCCCTCCGTCTCTTGCCTCCTCTCTCTTTCTCTCATCTCTCTACCTCTCACTTGCCCCATTCCTCCATCTCGCTCTCCCCTATCTCTCGCTCCCTCTCCCTCTCTCGCGGCCTCTCTCTCTCACTCCCCCCCCTCTCTTTCTCTGTAGCCCTCTCTCTCTATCCCGCCCCCTTCTCTCTCTCTCTACCAATCCTCTCTCTCTCGACCATCTCTCTCCCTCTCTCTCGCACTCTCTCTCGTATCTGGCCCCTCTCTCCCTCCATTTTGACCTCTCTCTCTCTCGCCCACTCTTTCTCTCGCTGTCTCTCTCGTGCACACTCTCTCCCCCTTGCTCACCTCCTTTCTTCATCTCTCTGCGACTCTTTCTCTCATTATGGCTTCTCTCTCTGTCATCCTCTCCCTGTCTCCATCTCTCACTCCCCTCTATCACTCTTGCCCTCTCTCTCTCTCGACACAACTCTCCCTCCTTTGCGCTCTCATCCCATCTCACTCTCGCTCTCGCACCCTCTCTTCCTCTCTCAACCCTGTCGCCCTCTCTCATCTCTCTCTCTCTCTCTTTCTCGCTCTCCCTCTCTCTCTGTCTCTCTCGACCGTCCCTCCCACTCCCGCCTCCTCTCTCTCTCTACCCCCTCTCTCTCTCTGTCTCTCTCTATCTCTCTCTTTCACACCCCCTCTCTCTCATCTCTGTCACTCGCTAGCCCCCTCTCTCTCACTCTCCCCCCGTCTCTCACAAACTCTCTCCCTCATTCCCGCTCTCTCTTCCCCTCTCTCTCGCTCTCGCAACCTCTTCTCCTCTGTCACCCCTCTCCCTGTCGCTCTCTCTCGCCCGTCTCTCTCTCTCTCTCACCCCCTCGATCTTTCTTTTGCTCACTCTCTCCCTCTCTCTCTCTCACCCATTTCCTCCCTCCCTCCCTCTCTCTCTCTGTCTCGTCCTCTCTTGCCCCTCACGCTCGCTCTCACCCTCTCTCTCTCTCTTGCCCATCTCTCTCTCGACCACCCCCCCACACACTCCCGTCTCCTTCTTGCCCTTGCTCTCTCTCACCATTTCTCTCTCCCGCCCTCGCTCTCTCTCTCTCCCGCCCTTGCTCTCTCTCTCGTCCAATCTCTCTCTCTCCCTTTCTCTCTTGCCCCCTCCCTCACCCCTCTCTCAGTCTCACACTTTCTCTCGCCCACTCTCTCTCTCCCTGCCCCTCACTCTCTCTCCACCTTCTCCCACTCTCGATCCCGTTTCCTCGGTGACTCTCTCTCTCTCTCTCTCCACCTCCTTCCGTTTCTCTTCAGCTGAATCTCTCTCCCACCCTCCCTGTCTATCTGCCACACACTGTCTCCCTGTTCCTTCCCTTCCCCTCTGACCCAGAGACTGGGGTATTGGTGGTGAGGCTGAGTGTGCGATGGTGGGGATGGGATATGGGATGGGGGGGGGGGGAATGTGGTAGAGATGGAATTGCAGAAGGCAGACAGAGGCGGCAAGAGAGAGAGACAGTGAGGGGGAGGGGGAGAGGGAAGAATGGAGGCAGGTGTAGAAACCTGTTTTGGGGGTGTGTGTGAGAGAGGGGGATGAGGGAGAATGAAGAGGAGAGGTGATGGAAGAGAGAGAGGGAGAGAATTGAGGAGGAAGAGAGGAAATGGGGAGTCCAGGTTGGAGTGGGGGGGTCAGAGGGAGTTAAACCCAGCTCCTGATCTCAGGGCGCGGTGCCCTCCCCTTCCCTGAGGACCAGGACTTGGGGCTGACTCTGTCTCTCTCCAGCTCAGCTTCTCCAACACAAAGACACACAACAACATCGGTCACTCTGCTGCTCGGCACGATTTAATCAACATTTTTATTGGTTACAAATGGAAGTGATGGATCCAGTCAGTGGGATGGTGCCTTTTCTCACTGGCCCCTGAGTTGTGAGAAACATTGAAATGTTTCCCTGTAACCCCCCTGGGGGATAAGGATGGACAAACCAGCGCTACCCTCAGTCTGTTACCATAGCGACAGGCTGCTCCATCGCTGAAACACTGAACTGAAATGAGAAAATCCCGGATGGATTGATTAATGAGGGAATTTGATGGATGGATGGATTTGGGTGAAGGGATATTTCAGCACATTCTTCAGCTGCTGCCTGAACTTAGTCTGGGTCACGGCATAAATCGCGGTGTTTGTGCAGCAACTGAGGAGCTGCAGCATGAAGCCCAATTCCCGCACAAAGAGATGGAGATACACAGACCCATACCCAATAAACCACATCCGGTACCATATAGAAAACAGCATGAACGTTGACCATAACAGGATGAAATTGGCCGAGATCACAAACAGTAAAATGATGGATTTTTTTCGATTTCTCATTTCAGTGTCAGACTGAGCGTCCCCATTGGTGTGAGCGCGGAGTCTCCTGCGGGCTCTGCTGGTCACTAAAATGTGTCTGACGGTGAGAACATTGAGCAGCAGAATCAGGAGAAATGGGACACACGGGGTTAGAATGTGGTGGAGGAACTCGATTGTGACCCAGACACTGGAGAATAGAACAGCGTCTGTTACATCACAAAACCAGGGGACGTTCATCAGCCAATACCGAGCCTCGAGCATAAAATACCAGAAAATGTTCTTTAAACAGCTCAGCACAGTCACTGCTCCCAGAACCACAGCCGCCGTTTTCTCACTGCAATATTTACTTTTCAGCTTCTGGCAACAAATGGCCACAAACCGATCAAAGGTGAAAGTGACAGTGAACCAGACAGAGCAGTCAGTGGCTGCATAAAGCAGGACGGCGTGGATATTACACACGGGGACGGAGACCATCAGGAAATAAAACTGTTCCGGATAAACAATGGGAATGTGTCTCAGGATCAGGTCGAGGATAATGACCAGGAGATCCGCCGCTGCCATGGCCCCCAGGTAACGTCTGACACATGGAGACAATCCACAATCTTTATAAAGCAGGACGTAGATGGTCACTACGTTAACTGTGAGGAAGGAAAACAAACCCATTATCCATCAGCCTGGAGGCAAAGGGACCCGTTTGATCGGGGACCCAGTGAGACTTTCAAATGTGTCCCTGTATTCAGGGATTTAGTAAAATATTTGGAGCTGGAATAACAAATGGGAAGGTCGGAATTACTGACAAAAATGTAACATAAATTACAAGAAACCCTCCCTCCCCAAACACACAGAGACACATCCATAAGGACAGATGGTTTCTAGAACATTCCCACACACTCGATCACTCGAGAGCAGACACAGGTCACTCCTTCCCAGTTCCTAATACGGAGGGTGGGAAAGTTGCTGTCCTGAAGCATTCTCTCCCAGTTTCCTGAAGACAAACGGAGTTTGGGAATTTCTGTATTTTGGTCTCAATTGTGGTCGATCCTGTGTCGTGGAGAAATGTAAACGCGGGGAAAACGTATTCACCCCTTTAACTGCCTGAGGGGCCTTCGGAACAGTGTCTCCTTCTCCCTGGAACGGGATCTCTTCCCTCGGGATCTTATCGTTTGTTCAATTCACTGACGTCCGGCCGTTCACAAACAATGTCAGGGACAGAACGTTCCGGGGAATGTCAGTTATAGAATGTTGGGGACAGAACGTTCCGGGAAATGTCAGTTAGAACATAGAACATAGAACATAGAACAATACAGCGCAGTACAGGCCCTTCGGCCCTCGATGTTGCGCCGATCAAAGCCCACCTAACCTACACTAACCCACTATCCTCCATATACCTATCCAATGCCCGCTTAAATACCCATAAAGAGGGAGAGTCCACTACTGCTACTGGCAGGGCATTCCATGATCTTACGACTCGCTGAGTGAAGAACCTACCCCTAACATCAGTCCTATATCTACCCCCCCTTAATTTAAAGCTATGCCCCCTTGTAATAGCTGACTCCATACGCGGAAAAAGGTTCTCACTGTCAACCCTATCTAACCCCCTAATCATCTTGTACACCTCTATCAAATCACCCCTAAACCTTCTTTTCTCCAAAGAAAACAACCCCAAGTGCCTCAGCCTTTCCTCATAGGATCTTCCTACCATACCAGGCAACATCCTGGTAAACTTCCTCTGCACCCGTTCCAGTGCCTCCACATCCTTCTTATAGTATGGAATGTTATAGAATGTTGGGGACAGAACGTTCCGGGGAATGTCAGTTATAGAATGTCGGGGACAGAACGTTCCGGGAAATGTCAGTTATAGAATGTCGGGGGCAGAACGTTCCGGGGAATGTCAGTTATAGAATGTCAGGGACAGAACGTTCCGGGGAATGTCAGTTATAGAATGTCGGGGACAGAACGTTCCGGGGAATGTCAGTTATAGAATGTCAGGGACAGAACGTTCCGGGAAATGGCAGTTATAGAATGTCGGGGACGGAATGTTCTGGGGAACACCTTGACCTGCCCATCACCTTACCCCCATCCACCCCACCCTCCTCTCTGACCTATCACCTCTCCCCCTGTAAACCGGAAGCCATTCCCCCGCCCCCCCCCCCTGCAGCATGTAGGACTGTGTACCCCACCCCAGTGCATTGATCTGTAACCTAGGAGCAGTTACCCCCCCAGAATGTAGGACTGTGAACCCCACCCCAGTACATTGATCTGTAACCCAGGAGCAGTTACTCCCCCAGCATGTAGGACTGTGAACCCCACCTCAGTACATTGATCTGTAACCCAGGAGCAGTTACACCCCCAGCATGTAGGACTGTGAACCCCACCCCAGTGCATTGATCTGTAACCTAGGAGCAGTTACCCCCCCAGCATGTAGGACTGTGAACCCCACCCCAGTACATTGATCTGTAACCCAGGAGCAGTTACCCCCCCAGCATGTAGGACTGTGAACCCCACCCCAGTACATTGATCTGTAAAACAGGAGCAGTTACCCTCCCAGCATGTAGGACTGTGTACCCCACCCCAGTGCATTGATCTGTAACCTAGGAGCAGTTACCCCCCCAGCATGTAGGACTGTGAACCCCACCCCAGTACATTGATCTGTAACCCAGGAGCAGTTACCCCCCCAGCATGTAGGACTGTGAACCCCACCCCAGTACATTGATCTGTAAAACAGGAGCAGTTACCCTCCCAGCATGTAGGACTGTGTACCCCACCCCACTACATTGTTCTGTAACCCAGGAGCAGTTACCCTCCCAGCATGTAGGACTGTGTACCCCACCCCAGTACATTGATCTGTAACCCAGGAGAAGTTACCCTCCCAGCATGTAGGACTGTGTACACCACCCCAGTTCATTGATCTGTAACCCAGGAGCAGTTACCCTCCCAGCATGTAGGACTGTGTACCTCATCCCAGTGCATTGATCTGTAACCCAGGAGCAGTTACCCTCCCAGCATGTAGGACTGTGAACCCCACCCCAGTACATTGATCTGTAAAACAGGAGCAGTTACCCACCCAGCATGTAGGACTGTGTACCCCAACCCAGTGCATTGATCTGTAACCCAGGACCAGTTACCCTCCCAGCATGTAGGACTGTGTACCCCACCCCAGTGCATTGATCTGTAACCCAAGAGCAGTTACCCTCCCAGCATGTAGGACTGTGTACCCCACCCCAGTACATTGTTCTGTAACCCAGGAGCAGTTACCCTCCCAGCATGTAGGACTGTGTACCTCATCCCAGTGCATTGATCTGTAACCCAGGAGCAGTTACCCTCCCAGCATGTAGGACTGTGTACCCCACCCCAGTACATTGATCTGTAACCCAAGAGCAGTTACCCTCCCAGCATGTAGGACTGTGTATCCCACCCCAGTGCATTGATCTGTAACCCAAGAGCAGTTACCCTCCCAGCATGTAGGACTGTGTACCCCACCCCAGTGCATTGATCTGTAACCCAAGAGCAGTTACCCTCCCAGCATGTAGGACTGTGTACCCCACCCCAGTGCATTGCTCAGTAACACTGTGTTAGATCCCTGCCCAGTGTGGGGAAACTTGCAGCCCGTTCTGGAACTGACTGGATGTACAGCGTCACCCATTTACAGCTCCATATCTCCATTGTTGCCCCGACAAGGGGGTGCTGTGTGTGTGAACATCACTGCCAGAGAGACCAGGCGGGGGACTCAGTTTAAATATCACCATATGGGAGGGGTTTGGGGTATAGACAGAGAGGGGGAGACTGAGAGACAGTGTCATGGAAGGATGTGTTCCCAGGTTGCAGAATACTGAAATGTCGACACTTCAATAACATCCTGTAACAAGAGCCTATCTTCCCAGGAAAGATGGGAAAATGGGATATTTGAGCATTTGTACTACAGCTTTGGAAATGGGAGTTGTTTCAACAGAATCTATGATGCACTGGGCTGAATCAAACAAAAAACTGTCTCAGTGACATTTTCCCTTCGTCTGACAGAACGATTATCTGCACGAGGCTGAGCTAGTTTCCTGGTGCTATCGGATCAAACTCACCTCATGAACTACCCAGCCCACCCCATGGTGTCCGTCTCATTCAATACCAGCCCGATTCTCTCACCCATCATGGCTGGAGGTACTCACCATCTCCCCGGGTGCCCCTGGATATTCATTGTTCCCTGACACTGGGACCACCTTTAAAAGGCCAATGAGCACACGGTTGCGCTTTCTCAGTTAGGAGCTGCCCTGCGCAGTTATACCCTGAGCATGGGGGATAAGGGGCAATTACACTGCGGTTTGTCGATAGGGGCACGGAGGTCCTGGTGGATGGGCTAGTACAGAGGGGGACCATTCTCTTCCCAGAGGGTCCACACCACTTGACCCACTGATCATGGTCTGAGCTCACCACCCAGCTCAGTGCAGTATCTGGGGTCTGAGGAAATGCCCAGCAATACAGGACAAGCATCAATAACCTTCCCTACTCTGTCAGGGTAAGGGTCACTGTATTCTCTCTGCTCCCTCACACTCACCGTATAACAGGTAAAGCACCATCCCACCCCGCCGTGATCTCTCTCTCCCTCTCTCTCCCACTCTCTATCCCTCTCTCTCTCTCTCTCCCTCTCTCTCTCCCCCTGTCTTCCTCCTGCCTCCACTTTACCCCCCCACGTTAATAACACTGCATGGATACAACACTGTGGACTGATTCCCTCCGGACCCCTCACCATGTCCCCGTCCCCTTCCCCTAAACCAGCACTAACACCAGGGACACCCACTCCCACCCTCACTCCCTCCCTCCCTTTCTCCCATTCCAGGAGAAACAGCCTGGAATAGGACAGGGAGGGCCTATCCGGGTGGTGGAGTGCCCGATATCCGTTCCCTCACCCCCCTCCCCCCGCCATGTGGGGAGGACCCTGGTACGAGTCGGAGAAGACCGGGACGCCTCGTGTGGAGATTCTGAAACATCCACGTCCCACCGACCGAGTAAGGAGCAATGTTCAGTGAAGGGCAATTCTCACTTTAAACCCACTGGCAGCTCCGTTTCCCCCCGGCACAACTTCGAAGCCGTGGCCCTGATGCCATCTCCCTTTTGTGTCGAGCTGATACAAATGGAATCCCCAGAGTCTCGGTGGGCAGGAGGGTGGGCTCACATCACATCGTCACCACCACCTCCCAGGAAGGGAGCACGGAGACTCCCTCCTGTAAACAGCTCAGATACTGAAACTAGTCTGTGATAGTTACTGCTCTCCCCACTTGTCCTGACATCTTCAACAATCTGTGCTCATATACACCCAGCGCTCTCTGCTCCTGCAGTCCCTTTATAATGGTACAGCCTGTTTCAAACTGCCTTTCAATGTTATTCCTACCACAGTACATCACCTCACACTGCTCTGCACTGATCACCATCTGCCTTACACCTGAACACTACACCAACGTGTCACTGTCCTGTTAGAGTTCCACACTCTCCTCCATAGACTTCAGAGTTCTTCCAGGTTCGGTGCCATCTACAAACATTGAGATTGTTATAGTGTCACAGTCCCCATGAAACAACTGAAATCCTGCCCCACATACACGAGTGTGAGCATGTGAAATACTGATATATTCCCACGGACAGAGTCGAATAATGACATGCTGTCAATGGAGCAACAGAAGGCCTGACACATATCAGACAGAGTAGATGAATTATTGACAAACCACAGAGCAAGAGAAATCCGGTTAGGTCCCACTTATCCACTTCATAAGGGTTTAATGTGATGAAGTTGAAAGTGTGTCCTGTACCTTTAAGAGAGAGGGAATGCTCTTCTGAACTGAGAGCTGCCTAGCACCTCTGATGTGAGAGGATGGCAGACCCAGAAACAGTATATTGCTATAGAGCTGGAGTCGGGTAATAAGCAGTTAAGAGAAAGAGGGTCCCTGAGTTGTGAATAGTTGATGGAAAATGTTCACTTTCAGAGTGAAAAAAATAAATTGATGCTTTTATTTAACCAGTGGAGTTGGTGGATCTGTCCCTCATATTTTAACAGTTTACGAGGTGAATTGAGCATTTCTTTGTGTCATTGAAGTTCCCAGATGGGCTTCACGCTGTGTCCTTACCATCCCCATGTGTGTATCTGTGCACCTCCACACACATCATCTATTGTATCTGCTACACCCGATGGGGCCTCCTCTATATTGGGGAGACAGGCCGCCTACTTGGGGAATGTTTCAGAGAACACCTCTGGGACACCCGGACCAACCAACCCAACCACCCTGTGGCTCAACACTTCAACTCCCCCTCCCACTCCAACAAGGACCTTGGACTCCTCCATCGCCAGACCATGGCAACACGACGGTTGGAGGAAGAGCGCCTCATCTTCTGCCTGGGAACACTCCAACCACAAGGGATGAACTCAGATTTCTCCAATTTCCTCATTTCCCCTCCCTCCACCTTGTCTCAGTCAAATCCCTCGAACTCAGCACCGCCTTCCTAACCTGCAATCTTCTTCCTGACCTCTCCGCCCCCACCCCACTCCGGCCTATCACCCTCACCTTGACCTCCCTCCACCTATAGCATTTCCAACGCCCGTCCCCCAAGTCCCTCCTCCCTACCTTTTATCTTAGCCTGCTGGACACACTTTCCTCATTCCTGAAGAAGGGCTTATGCCTGAAACGTCGATTCTCCTGTTCGTTGGTTGCTGCCTGACCTGCTGCGCTTTTCCAGCAACACATTTTCAGCTCTGATCTCCAGCATCTGCAGTCTTCACTTTCTACTCGGGTAATAAGCAGTTCAGTGAAAGAGGGTCCCAGAATTGTGAATTTTTGATGTAAAGTGTTCACTTTCAAAATAAAAAAATAAATTGATGTTTTTATTTAAACAGTGGAATTTGGGAGTTCTCTGTCTCTCATATTTTAATAGTTTACGAGGCAAATTGAGCATTTCTTTATGTTTCATTTAACTTACCAGATGAGCTTCACGCCATGTCCTAACAATTCCTGTCAGTGTATCTGTGTGTCTCTGTGTGGGGCAGGTCTTGCAGTCTCTGTGGTGCTTAAAGTGATGCAATGCCACCCTCTGCTGGCCTCCCCTCGCCACTGCAAGGCATTGGCAGAGGGTGAAAACCAACAGGGATTCATTCAGAGAGGGGGAGGGAGAGAGCAGCTGCTCACAGCACCATCCAAACTGATGTCTTATACATGTACTGATCTAAATGTCCTTTAAACGTTGTAACTGTCCCTGCTTTCACCACTTGCTCTGCAAGTTCATTCCACACACAAGCCAGCTTCTGTCTAAAATAATTAACTCTTATGACTTTTGTAAATCTTTTTCCTCGCACCTTAAAATATCCCTCAGTTTTCAATCCCCAACTCTAGGGAAAAGACATCAGCCCTTCAGCTTATCTGTACCCCTCATTATTTTGTAAACTTCTGTGAAGTTATCCCTTAACCTCATCCTCTCCAGTGAAGAAAGTCCCAGCATACCCAGCCTCTCCTTATCGCTCACTCCCTGCATTCCCAACAACATCCAAGTTCATCTGTTCTCAATCCTCTCCAGCTTAATAATATCAAGGTCAATAATATCAAAGTGAATAGTCAAGGTATTTTCTAAGGGTAGGGTAGACCAAAACTAGAGGGCAGAGGTTTAAGGTCAGAGGGGAAACATTAAAGCGACCTAAAGGGCAGCTTTTTCACCCAGAGGGTGGTGTGCCTATGGAATGAGCGGGCAGGATGACCAGACTGGACACAGTATTCCAGTAGAGGTCTCACCAATGTCCTGTACAACCTCAACATGACATCCCCATTCCGATACTCAAAGAGTCTGACCAATGAAAATAAGTGTGTTAAACACCTTCTTAACCGTACTATCTCTATGAGATGCAAATTTTTAAAAATTATACCTGACGGCCTACGTGTCTATTCTACAACACTGCCAAAGGCTCTACTTTTAATTGTATAGGTCCTGCTGTTGTTTGATTTACCAAATCCAATACCGCACATTAATCCAAACTAAACTCCATCAGCCACCCCTCTGCCCGTTGTGTGATATTACTGCCACCTCCCCTCCCCCTTCAATTTTAAAACGCCCATTCCTCTCCAGACGGCCTGCACACTCCGGCCTTGATTTTCACAAAGACCCTGAGCTTGGTTTGCCTTGTGTGGTTTGGGGGAGGAGGGACAGATTGCAGACACAGTCAGTGGGGAGGAGAGGCTGGACAGTAATCACCGGCCTGGTGTCATTTCATGGTTTTAGGAAAAGGGCAGTCGCACGTGAGAGTTGGGTAAGAGTGATCGGTGTTTTGGGGTCAGAAATTAAGCTCTTCCTTCGTCTCTGCTGTTCAGTAATAAATATCCATTTGAGACCCTTCATTGGGCAGAGTGTGTTTGCAGGATTTCTTTCCGAAATATTGCAGACTACAGATACTAGCAATTAATCAATTGCATAGCACGTCACTCAATATCCTACAGTTGAGACAAATACCTTGCATTTGTTTAACAATACAAAGTGTTTTGTGTAGTTCAGTAATGGTAACCTGATTATAATAAATCCTCACCGAGCTGAAAGTGGGCACTAAAATATGACCCAAAATCTGGGTATGGCAGTGTGGTGGGTAGTGTCCCTGTCTCTGAGCCAGAACTCTGTATTTGATTCCAATTCCTGAACTTGTGTGGTAATGTTCCTAGCTCTGGACTATAAGGCCTGGATTTAAGTCCTGCCTGTTGCAGAGGTATGTCACATCATGTCAGGACAGTCTGATGAACAAACACAGAGGAGAATACTGTTACAGCTTTATGGGTATTGTTGAGTGATGCTCGTCCCTCCCTCTGGGCACAAAGGTCTCGGTGTAAATCCCACAGAAGTTTCTCATGATAAATCTGAACAAACTGATTAAAATGGATTTAGAATTGTGACTTGATGGATAAGGGAGCGGTGTCAGTATTGAATTTCAGAATTTAGGCCCGGGATGACTGAAAGTACAGCTATTCGTGATCATTGGAGTCACATTTTGCAGCAGTAGTGGTTTATAAAATCAAAATGGCCATGGATAGGGTGAGTATGTCAGGGTTTATCCCCAGGTTAGGGGCGTCCAAAACTAGAGGGCATTGTTTGAAAGTGAGAGGGGAAAGATTTTGATGAGGCCTAAAGGAAACCATTTCACACAGAGGGTGGTGTGCATGTGGAATGAGCTGCCAGAGGAAGTGGTGGAGGCTGGTACAACTACAGCATGTAAAAGGCATCTGGGTACTGACAGACCTGGCGAACTTTTCCCGAAATTTCTGCATTTGTTAAAAAATGCAGTCATTTTAACACAGGTATTCTGAATAAATTAAATATTTTAATTTTTTAATGACGCAGGGCCATGTAAACATATTTCAAATCAGTCGAGACCATTTTCTGCTAAGGGTATGGCTCTGTCTATGACAGCAGCAATGATACACCTACATGGAACAGGGAATGTGATGGAGACACAGTTTGGACAATTTACAAGGAGACCTCACATGGTCCAGTTTGGGAGAGGATGACATTACTGTGTGATTCAGCTCAGAGAGGGAGAAAATGTAACCTGCCTGAGAAGGAATTGCCTATCACACTCTCTCCTTCATTGTTCCTCATCACAGCAATGTGTGCAAGCTAAAAAAAAAAATTCTATAGTCATCGTTACTTTTATAGAATCACTGCAGTGTTGAAACAGGCCCTTCGGCCTAACAAGTCAATACCAAACTTCCCAACCCATTTCCCTCTATTTGCCCCTGACTAATGCACCTAACCTAGAATTCCATGAACACTCCCGACAATTTAACATGACAATCCACCGAACCTACACAGTTTGTGGGAGGAAACTAGATCACCCATTAAAAGCTCACACAGATAAGGGGAGAATGTGCAAACTCCACACAGACAGTCACCCAAGGCTGGAATCGACCCCAAGCCCCTGCTGCTGTGAAGCAGCAGTGCTGCCCACCGTGCTGCCCTTTGGGTGATCCTGACCAGAATTCACTGGAATCTCCTCACTGCCTAAAGCAAAGGGAATTCAGCCAAATCCAACTCTCCCAGGATGAAATCCCATTGCTAGCAGCTGTGTGTGTACAATATCTTCAGAAGCAGAATAACGTTTTGGACAATCTCAATTTTTACTTTTGTCATGAGTTCCAATAATATCTAGACAAAGTTCTTTCAAATTAATTTGCAGAAATTTTGTTAATCTGTGTGTGTTTTTGTGTGTGTGTGTTTGCATGTGTGTTTGTGTGTTTGTGTTTAGAAAGGGAAATATTAGACCATAAGACATAGGAGTGGAAGTAAGGCCATTCGGCCCATCGAGTCCACTCAGCCATTTAAACATGGCTGATGGGCATTTCAACTCCACTTACCCGCATTCTCCCCGAAGCCCTTAATTCCTTGTGACATCAAGAATTTATCAATCTCTGCCTTGAAGACATTTAGCATCCCAGCCTCCACTGCACTCTGTGGTAATGAATTCCACAGGCCCACCACTCTCTGACTGAAGAAATGTTTCCGCATTTCTGTTCTGAATTTACCCCTTCTCATTCTAAGGTGTAAAGGAAACAATTTCTTAGCGTCCACCCTTTCCAAGCCATTGATTATATATTTGCAATACCCAAACAGTTTGCCATTCATCTTTCCATCATAGTTTGAGTAACATTGCTCTGGATCATAAACGTGTTGTTTTAGCAGATTAAAGAAACTAGCCTGACTTGTTCCTAAAACTGACCCTGACCCAGTCTGAGACCGATATCATCGGCCATATCACCAACTTGGTTACATTTAATATTTGTTGTGAGCAGTGGAGGAGTGGGACTAGAAAAGGAAACAGTGACCCAAAAAGTCGGGGAACTTTAGACGGGTGAGCCTGATGTCAGTGGTGGGTAATTTGTTGGAGGGGATTCTGAGGGATAGCATTTACATACATTTGGGAAGGAAAGGGCTGATCGGGGTAGACAACGGAGCTTTCTGCATGGGAAATCATGTCTCATTAATATGGTTGCGTTTTTTGAAGAGGCGACAAAGAAGATTAATGAAGCCAGTTTGGTAGACATTGTCTATGTGGACTTCATTTAAACAACAAAGAACAATGAAAACTTACAGCCCAGGAACAGGCCCTTCACCCTCCAAGCCTGAGCCGATCCAAATGTACTGTCTAAATCTGTCGGTCTATTCCTAACCATCTGTATCCCTCTACTCCCCACCTACTCATACATCTGTCCAGATGCATCTTAAATGAATCGACCGTGCCTGCCCCTCCCACCTCTGCAGGCAATGTGTTCCAAATGCCCACCACCCTCTGTGTGACGTACTTACCGCGTGTATCCCCCTTAAACTTTCCTCCTCTCACTTTGAAAGCACGACCTCTCGTTATTGAATCCTTAACCCTGGGAAAAAGCCCGTCTCTATCCACCCTAGCTACACCCTTCACGATTTTGTAAACCTCAATCAGGTCCCCCCTCAATCTCCTTTTATCTAGTGAAAATAAACCGAACTTACTCAGCCTCTCTTCATAGCTAGTATTTCATTCTGATTGGTAGACAGATTAGTACGTTTCAGTCACATCAGATACAGAGGAAGCTAGTCACAATTGGCTTGAAGGAAGAGGGATATGTTTCAGCCTGGAGGCTTGTGAGCAGCAATGTGCTGCAAGAATCAGTACTGAGTTCACTGCATTTCATCATTTATGTAAAGGATTTAGATGTGAATATTGGGGCCATAGTTAGTAAATTTATAGATGACATCAGAAAGGTGGTGTAGTAGCTTATCTCAGAGTACAACAAGACCACAATTAGATGGGACAAAGGGGCAAGTTCAATTTAGATAAATACGAGGTTTTGCATTTTGTGAACGCACACCAGGGCAGGAATTATACACATAATGATAAGGTCCTGGGGTTTGTTGTAGAACAAAGGGACATAGGACTGCAGGTATTTTGTTCCTTGAATGTGGACTCGCAGGTAGACAGAGTGGTGCAGAACACATTTGGCACATTTGTCTTAATCAGTCAGAGTATTGAGTATAGGAATTGTGGTGGGATGTTGTATCTGTACAGGACGTTGTGAGGCCACTTTAAGAATACTGCGTACAACTCGGTTTTCTGCAGAAATAACTTACCCAGATGTTCCAGGACTGGAGGCTTGAGCTTTAAGGAGAGGTTGATTAGGTTGAGGTGCTTTCTCCTGGAGTGTCAGAGGCTGAAGGGTGACATTATAGAGGTTTATAAAACCATCAGGGGCATGGATATTCTGAACAGCCACGTTCTGCTCTCCAGGATAGGGGAGTCCAGAAAAGAGGGCATTAGTTGAAGGGGAGAGGGCGAATGATTTAGAAGGGACCTGAAGATAAATGTTTGACACAGAGAGTGGTGTGTGTACAGAAAGTGCTGTCAGAGGAAGTGCTGAAGGCGGTTACAATCGCACATTTAAAAAGTATCTGAAAGAGGAGAGATATTTACCAAATGCTGGCAAATGGGACTGGATCAGATTTGATATCTGATCGGAGTGAACAGATCGGACTAACGGGTCTGTTTCCATTCTGCATGACTCTCTGGTCCTATAAGAAGGATGTTGAATAATTCTTAAAGGACCTTTCAAGTGGGAATTCTCTTCAGTGGAAGTTTATTGTGCCTCTATGTTCACATTGATTGAAAGCTGCATCAGTTAAATATTTGACAGAGAAGTGAGTCACGGATATTGGGATATAGACAGGAAAGTGGGGCTGAGACCCCAACCTGATCAGCCACAATCTTAGTGCCTGGTGGAGAAGGCTCAAAGTATCTCACTCCTGTTCCTCAGTCCCATGTTCCTGTGTTCCATTCAGTCCCTCATACCTGCTAGACAGGGACAGTTGGAGGCCTATACTCTGGTGCACAGAAACAGAGGAGACCATTCAGCCTCTCAATACTGTCACACATGCTTTGAAGTGATTTGGGAAGTGTAATTGGAAAATCCAGGCACAGGTATGAAAGAGGCCTCTCATCTCTCTTCACAGAGCTTCCCCTCTCTGCAACTTGTGCTTCATTTGTTGGTCATGTTGTAGATCCAGATTCACTGTGAATACAGCCCCCATACCTCAACCAGAGTTGGCTCACAAAATCCTCTGGTCTCCCTGACTGCAATATTCAGTAATTGCACATTCATGAAAATAACACCCACTAACTTTCCAATAACAGAATGTGAGAACATCAGGAACAGGAACAGATCGTTCACTCCCCAAGCCTGCCTTGCCCTTCACTAAGATCATGACTGATCTGCTCTTGGTCTCAAATCCTCTTTCATACCCAATTCCTCATCGCCCTGAACTCTCTGACAGGTCAATATCCATCTCCCTCCTCTTCAAATACGTTCAGACATCTCACTCCCCGAACACCCTTGAGGAGAGAAATCCTGACATTCAATCCCACCTGTTTGAAGAAAACACTTGCTGCTCCTATATCATGGCCTATTGATATGGACAAAAGAGGTTGAAACAAGGGTTCAGGTAAAAATGACCTGCCCTAATATCAAGGCAGTGATTGAGTTCTGTTGACATCAAGGAGCTGAACAAAACTGAACTTAATGGGAATCAGAGTAACCTCTCCAGTGTTTGGGGTTAAACATGGCACAAAGGAAGATGTTCACCATCTCAGTCCTGGGTCACCTTTGTGGGAGATCCTCAGGGTAGCTTCCCCTTCACAAACATCTTCAGCTGCTTCATCAATGTCTCCCCGCCCTCACCCTCCGCAACATAAGATCAGAAGTGGGGATGGTCACCGAACATTCCACAATGTTCAGAACATTTTGATACCCCCTCAGCTCCTGGGCTGGTCTGTGTCCATGTGCAGCAAGACCCAGACTCCATTGAGACTTGTGCCATTAAATGGTCCGTAACATTCATCTACCAGCACTGCCTGACACTGCACATTTCCACAGTGAAATAAGAGTTCATTCAGCACCTCACGCTGGATTCACAGGAATATGAGGAAGCATTCAGCCCATTGACACTATTGGAGAAGAACAGGGACAGCCCATTCAGTGCCTCCAGTCTATTACTCAGGAAGAGAAGGAGTCTAGTGTGATGGACCACACCAGAGCCCCTCGAAAATATTTGAAGGCGGTCACCTAGACTCTATTTTTTTTATTTTAAAGGGAATATAAAGTTACTGTTCCAGATGCAATGTGACAGGTCAAACTACTCGGTGTGAAGCTAAACACTATTTATTAAAACGGGAAAGATAAAATGAAAGCAAAGAAAGAGGAATTTAGAAAATCATAATTCCATTAGACAAGTTAACAGAATAACAAATCAAGGAACTATTACGAATGAACTGTACCAATATAGGAAAATCCCAAAAACACAGCCTCTGGCAGAAAGGAAAATTCAGACACAGATCGTCACAAACATTTCTCTAATCCGGGAATTAAAAACAGCACCAAGAGAAAATTCAGAGAGAGTAGCACCCAGGTGATAGTCACTGAAGATTCCAACTCTGTGCAGACCCCAATAGTTTCTGATGTTACTGAGAAACCAAAACCCAGAGATCCTAACCTGTGAGAGGTGGCCACACCCATTCAGGCTGCATTAAAATAAACCCAAGACCTCCCTAGCTGTTTACTCAGTGGTCTTAACTAACCAGTTTGGTAACGATCATTCAATCTCTCTCTGAAAAGAAACCAGGACAAAATAACCTCTCAAAGCCTGTAGCATCATTACACTTGTCAGTACAGCGAGCTGTCAAACAGGAACCAGGGGTAACCCAATCAGGCCCTTGGTCCTGTCCAATCCGAAGAGGAAGAAGCCAGTCAGTCCCTTGAGTCTCTTACACAGGAACAGGAGGAGGCCATTCAGCCCCTAAAGCCACTTCCACAGCAACAGGATGAGGCCATTCAGCTCCTTCAGTCTCTTACACAGGAACAGGAGGAGGCCATTCCCCCATCAACGCACTTGCAAAGGGACAGAATGAGGTAATTGATGCTGATTCCTGATGAATGGCTTATGCCCAAAACGTGGATTCTCCTGCTCCTCGGAGCTGCCTGACCACCTGTACTTTTCCAGCAATCTACTGTCTACTACAATCTCCAGCATCGGCAGTCCTCACTGTCTCCCGATTGATGGTCTAACATGATGAACAAGTGGGGCAGAGGCTGCACAGACAGACTGCTCCACGTTGTTCCTCCTGGCTCCGTTGCTCATGATACACACGTGGGACTTTAACGTGGTTTTCTAGTGTTGAGGAGGGAAGGATTATGTCTTGTGTGAAGTCTCAAGAAGGCACCTTCCATCTCTGAGAAGCCAGCCTTTTTCTATGCAGGGTGGAAGCTGGTGGGAATGGTTACCTGTTTCAGATCGAAGGTATTATGGCTGATGTTAGGGATTGTGAACAACATGGCGTTCAGTGCGGGTTCACACGCCAACAGCACAATAACATGGGGAGAGTTAATTTAGGCATATAAACTATTAGGAAAGTCACGTTAGACTGATGAATCGACTCTCTGTGTTCAAATAACGCTGATCTTTCTCATGTTGATCTTGTCGAGTGCACGTCCTGTTCAGTGTAACCTGTGTGCCTTACTCTGTCCAAGTCTATTTCCAAACTATGATCTGCCTGGCCTTGCTTACTATGATCTGCCTCCACTGCTCATAAATAAAGTGTTTCCCTGTACTGAGGTACACGTGACAATAAATCACACCAATCAATCCTGAGTAAAGTATGGAATTTCTCACCCTATCAATGTGTCTTTTGGAAATATACCTGCTACACCTCGTGTTTCAGCGTCACCATTTCAGATTTTACAGCTCTGCAGATTAAACTCTCAGGTTCTTCACTCTACCCTCATGATACTGCCATCTGTATCTGTGGTAAGGAGATCATTCCTTACAAAGGAGATCAAATCTGTAGAGAGCGCCCCAAATGCTCTCTCAGCAAGGCTCTACAACAGCAGGAAGATGGCTTTACTCACGTACTCGAATCATCTTACAATGAAGGACAGCATACCATTGACTGCACCCATTACTTACACAGGGTTTGATTCGGAGCAGTCAGCATAGACTTGTGAGTGGGAGATCATGCTTCCCAAATTTGTTAGAGTTCTTTGATGAAGTGACCAAGAAGGTTTACGAGGACAGAGCTGTAAATTTAGTCTCTATGTATTTCAGTAAGGCCTTTGATAAGGTTCCACATGGCAGCCTGCTCTGGAAGGTTCCATCACGTGGAATGCTGGGGGAACTGTCCAATCGGATACACAGTTGGGTTGATGATCGGAAGCAGAGGGTTTAGTGGAAGGATGATGGTCAGACTGAAGGCTGTGTCCATTGCTGTTTGTTATCTATGATTTGGTTGAGAATGTACAAGGCATGATTAGTAAGTTTGCAGATGATACTAAAATAAGTGGTAGCGTGATCAGTGAGGAAGTTTATCAGAAATTGCAGCAGGACCTTAATCAGGTGGGGAAGTGGGCCGAGAAATGGCAAATGGAATTTAATATAGATGTGTGAGGTCTTGCATTTTGGAAACTCAAATCAAGGTAGGAGTTTCACGGTGAATGGGAGGGTCTTAAGGGGTGCAGTGGGCAGAGAGACCTTGGTTTCACGGGCTCTCTAAGAGTAGAGTCACAGGTTGACAGGGCAGTGAAGAAGGCTTTTGGCACATTGGCCTTCATCAGTCAGGACTTTGAGGATAGAAGTTGGGAATTTATGTTGCAGTTACACAGGACTTTGGTAAGGCCGCACTTGGAGTATTGTATTCAGTTTTTATAACCTTGTTATAGGGAGGATGTTATGAAATTAGAAAGAGTGCAGAGGAAATTGACAAAGACGTTGCCAGGACCCAATGGTCTAAGTTATAGGGAGAGGTTGGACAAGCTAGGACCTTTTCTTTAGCGTGTAAGAGACTGAGGGAGTCCTTATAGAGCTGTATAAAATCATGAGGGGTATGGATAGAGTTAATGCTCTCAGTCTTTTTCAAAGGTGTACAGAATCGAGGATTAGAGGGGATCAGTTTAAGGTTAGAGGGGAAGGAATAAAAGGGAACCTGAGTGGTCACTTCTTTACACAGAGTGCTGGAACATGGATGAGCTGCCAGCAGATGTAGTTGGTGGTGGGGTGGCGGGGGGTGTACATTAACAACATTAACAACATTTCAATGCATTTGGATAAAAATGTCGATAGGAAAGGACTGGAAGGATATGGGCCAACTGCAGGGAAATGGGGCTAATGTGGATGGACATTTACAAGGTGAAGATGAACCCCTCTGTTAATAGAAACCAAACACCCACAAAAGCTCGCCTCACCTCGTAATCTGTTAAAATATGAGTGACACCGATCTCCTATATTCCACTATTTAAACAAAAATTAACAAGTTTGTTTCTTAACTTTAATAGTGAACAATAAACAACAACTATTGACAAATACAAGCCCCTCTTTTCTTAGCTACTTTATATCTGACTCCAACTCTGTAAATATATGCTGTTCCAACAGCCCACATATAAAACATTACAATCTCGAGAGCACACAGTCTCTATCTTCCCCACTGTGCTCACTCATTCAGCTGCTGATCTCCCCGGGTCATTTTATTATTGCATGTAGGTTTAGATGAACATGTATCTTTGATAGAGAGTGTTTGGGATGGCCAGTTAGCACTGCAGCTCTACAGCAATTGCTCTGCTGTTGGATGGCAATAGCTCTCCCTGTAGTGTTCAAAATGCTGGGTATGTATACTCCCCATGATATAGTAATTCCCATAATTTGGTTGCTTACCAGGTGTCCAAATAATAATATTCAAATTCCATTGGCTTCTGGTTTACTGAGCGTTATTTAAACTCTTTGGTTGCATTTGAATGGCTGTCAAAACAGCAACCAAAACTCAGTTATCCATTTCTCAGCTAATGGTAACATGTGGAACAGTTTGACCTTTAGCTAGCATCTGTGGCTTTAATTTCTATTCGGCAAAACCCGTTCTGTTTTAAAGTACTCTACATATTTTTGGCTTCACAACATCTCCCCGCTTCAGAAAATAAAGTGAACCAGCAGAATGAAAAGATGACTACATTTCTTCTCCTCTAATTTTAAATCCCAATTTTATGAAATACAAAAGTATTTATCTCAGTTATATCATTCATATTAATTCTGCACACCATTATAACACTGGAATAAGGTAAATCTTATCTACACTTTTTCCTTTAAATCCGCGATAACACATCTGCTATCACATTGTAGGAGCCGCAGCATGTACCTTTTGTAAGTTTAAAGTCAGGAAGGTAAAACTCCAATGAAATAGTCTCATATTCTGGTCTTTAAATATTCCAAAAATACGAGAGATTTGTCATTGTCCAAAACCATCTCCGACAATTTGTTTGTCATATACACGTTAAATTATTGTCAGGCCAGTGCGAAACATAATCATTCTTGTTCAATAATGGAGATTTTGTATCTTTGTTCTAGTGGATATTGAGTTTTTTCGACAAGTAGCCAAATAGCCATTCAGTTCCATCCTCATCTTTCTGTATCAATACATCTCTGACCCCGATATCCCGAGCATCAAACACAATTTTCAATGGGTTTCAGAATATTTGGTGGAGCTAAAATGGGTGATTAATCCTGCTTTAAAATTCTCAAATGCCTCCTGGCATTGTTCTGTCCACCACAATTCTGTGTTCTTCTTTAGTAAATCCATCAGTGGTGCTGAAGTTTGGAACAAACTTCTGATAGAATCCACTCAGTTCCAAAAATCGAAGCATTTCATTCTTCGAGGATGGTTGTGGAAATCCCTCAAAGCCCTTCGACTTTGTGTTCCATGGGGTCAACCTCCCATGTCCAATGTAATGTCCCAAGAACGTCACCTCTGCCTTCGCGAATTCTGTTTTCTTTAAGTTTATTACCAAGTTTGCTTCTTGTTCAACATGATCTGTCAACTGTAACATGTGAGCTTTTAATCACTTGCTAAATATCACCACATCATACAGATAAACTACACAATTTGTTCATCTGGCCACAGCTCTGTTCCTGAGTCATAAATATGTCTGGAGCATTATTCATCCATATAAAATACTCGATTAAATTTTTGTCATCTCCAGTATCTTTACTAGATCGCTGAACTGACTCCACATTTTTTTTTAATTTGAAAGGGGCCGCTAAACCTGGCTTTGAAGTAATTACCTACCCCTGGTGGCAATACTAATACGTCATCCCCACGGGATATCCTCAAAGTTTCAGAGTTTTTAACTGCCACCTGCTTCACTCTATGTTGTGCTCTTCAGATACTATTCAGATATAGTATTTAGCAAACTCACCTACTCCATTTACTCTCTCCTTCACCTCACACACAGAATCCAAGTGTGAGATTTCCGACTTTGGTCCTGTCAATTTATATTTTATTAATTTCAACGGACCTCTCACTTCATGTACGAATATTAACTCAAAGGAAGTAAAGTGAGTAGATTTATTTGGGGCATCTCTAATGGCAATAATATAATGGGACACCTTTATTCCAATCATTCGGGTCATCATAACAGTACGCTGTTAACATGGTCTTCAGCGTCTGATGCTAACTTTCAAAGACTCCCTGGGATTCAGGATGGGACGCACTTGATTTAAACTGCGGCATGTTGAAGCTATCCATGACTTCCTGAAACAGCTGAGCGGTAAAATGAGATCTTTCGTCTGACTCAATCTTACTGCCTAGCCCACAGCGAGTAAAGAAAGCTACCAACCCCTCCACCTCCCTTTTTATCTTAACATTCCGTAATGGAATTGCCTCTGGAAATCTGGTGGACATATTCATTATGGTCAGCAAATATAGTTTTCCACTTCTATGTTAGGAAGTGGAGCTACACAATTAATCATAACCCACGTGAAATGTTCTTCGAATGCAGTAATTGGCACGAAAGGTGCTGGTTTTATTCCTGCCTGTTACTTACCTACCATTTGGGATGTATATCATGTACAAAAAAAACACGTCCTTGTGCATTCCAGGCCAGTGGAAATGCTTCTGTACCTTGGCCTGAGTCTTCTATACACCTAAGTGACCGCCTGCAATTAGTTTATGTGCTAGCCATAACACTGTACGTTACTGCTAACACAATCTGGTGCACTTCGGCCAATTTCCCTTCTGCAGTAACCTATCGGGGTCTCCATTTTAATTTTATGATTCTATCTTTAAGTTAATAACATTCAACAATATATTCTGATTCCTTTTCTGTGTGTGTATATATATCTGTTGTATGTCCTTGAGCCATTCTGGATAAAACCCCTCTGCCTGATCCTCTGCCTGTTCAGGTTTATCCTGCACCGTTACATCAAACAGGGTGTCAGTTCACTGCACATCAACTCATTTGTCTTTTTCTTTCGGTTTTACTTCCTGCTGTAACTTATGACAGTGGGATCTTGTTACTACACACTCTGGAAAGATTCCTCGGTATTTTTCTTTTAACACCCCAATTCCGTAGACTTCTGTTCGCTTCTCCACCACAAGGGGTGCGTCTCCCACCTCGCCTCCTGCTAAATCATTCACAAGAACAAACTGTATTCCTGGAACTGACACTCTGTTACTCACTGTCACTGTTACTTCCCTAATCTTGATTTGGCATTCCATCCTGATGTAACACAAGGGAATGATTAATTTCTGTCCCCATTCCATAAATTAACACACTCTTGATTATCATGCCAGAAAGAGTGAAAAAATCTTTCATCTCTTACTATTAGAGGGTGAGAGAAAGTGAGGGCTGCAGATGCAGGAGATGAGAGTTGTAAAGTGTGGGGCTAGAAAAAGCACAACACGTCGGCAGCATCCGAGGGGCAGGAGAGTTAACGTTTCAGGTATAAATCCTTCATCAGGAAAGTGGGGGGTAAGGGAGGAGGAAGGAGGTTGAGAAATAAATAGAAGGGTGGGATGGAGCTGTGTGGAAGGGAGCTTGGAAGGCAATAGGTAGATGCAGGTGGGATGTGATGGTGATAGGTCGGACAGGAGGGTGATAGGACACCTAACGGTGGGAGGACAGCTGGAACCCTCAAACTGTACAGCATCAAAGTTGACTTCACCAAATTCCAAATCTCCCCTCCACCAACCTCTCCCAGATCCAAACGTTCAAACTAGCACTGCCCTCTTGGACTGCCCTAACTAACCATCTTCCATTCCCCCTATCGACTCCACCCTACCCTCCAACATATCACTATTACTCCCACCTACATCTTCTTATTGCCTTCCCAGTGACCCTCCCACCAGCACAACTACTACCCTCGTATTTATCTTTCAGTCCCATTGTCCCCCAACCACATTCCTGACGATGGGTTATGCCTGATATTCGATTGTTCTGCTGTTCGGATGCTGCCTGATCTGTTGTGCTTTTCTGGAGCCTCACTTCTCAACTATTAGAGACTGAGCAGATCCTGTATCTCACAAAATTATAACTTCTTGTCGTTCTCCCCCTGTTCTTTCTGAGTAAACTTTATCTACAGAGATGAATTCTTTCAGAGATCAGGCACTGCCTCCAGACCCAGCCCTTGCCTAGGCTGTGCACTCTCCTGCAGCTCTTCGGCTCCACTTGGGGTCTCCTTTACCAGTTTCACTAATGCCTCTGGGCTTAACCTCTTCTGCCACAGCTTTCCCCAAAGTGCCTTCATTCAACTCCCATCACGGTGTGTCCCCGCTTAGTGCAGTGAAACCACCTTTTCCCAGTGCCCTTCTTAAACCACCAGCATTGTAATTTTATGTGTTACACTCCCTTATAGTGAGAACACCTGAGGCCTTTCACCACCTTTCAACCCCCTTGGGCTTCTTCTTTCACCTGTGGTAAAGTATTGTGCGCTACTGTTCGCTTTGTAATGTGTGATCTTCCCTTCTCCCAATTTCTATCCCTCACAGGATGCAACTCCTGCCAGAAGCTAAATATCATCTCATGCCACAGTGCATATTTACCTGCCCTTTCTGCCGTGCTTCTCACTTCTTGAACTTTCGGTACATTCACATGAATTCTTACTATCTCTGGAAGAGAGTCTTTTAACTTCTCCAGCAAATTAATCTCCCTTCAAGCCTCACAGGTCTTATCCATTTTTAAGGCCAGCACCCACCTGTCAAAATGACTGGTTACTTCTTTCAAACTCAATATAAGTCTGACCTGGTTCCGTCTCTATTTTTCTGAACTTCTGTCTATATGCTTCTAGTACCAATTCATAACCAATCAAAATAGCCAATTTGACATCTTGATAATCTCTTGATCCCTCATCTGATAGCGCTGCACATACCTCACCAGCTGTGCCCACCAGCTTAGTCTGAACTAGCATTAGCCACAAGTTCACTGGACACGTCATCTGCCTAGCCATTTTTTCAAATGAAATAAAAAAGGTTTTGACATTTTTGTCACCGAAATATGGCAAGTTATTAACATAGTTGTATACATCCCTATGTTCTCCCTTCATCTCCATCCTGTTAACTTAACTTGCTTGTCTAATTCCCAACTTCTGCATTTCAAATTCTCTCTCTCTTTCTTTTTCTTCTCTTTCTCTTTCTTCTCTCTATTTCCTTCCCTTTAGTTATTTTCTATCTCCAGTTGCCACATTTGCAATTTAAGTTTTTTCTAACTCCACTGCAGTTCCCTATTTCTCTGATACATCAAAGTGCTTAACCAACTCTATTACAATTTCAGCTTCCCTTTTCTCCCTGGTTAAACCCAATTCCAACCTATTTGCTAATTCTAAAAAATGTCCTCCTTCTGTCTTTCTAAACTTCCTTGGAAAATTTGGGAACCTCTTTAGTAATGTTAAAAGCCATTTCCCTCACTTTTGATTTACTCAACCACAAGTAACAAAATTAAACGAATTTTCCCACTGGTTTTATTTGAAGATCAAAGTCACTAATTCCAATGAGTTGGAATTTGCTGGGACCTGTTGTGTCTCAAATTTGTTCAAGTCGGTCCAAGTGCCACACGGCAAGGCCCCAAACTGTCATGACATCAATGTCGCACCCCTCTGTTAATTAAAATCACACACCTAGAAAAGCTCACCTCACATTATAATCTGTTAAAACGTGAGCGACAGAGAACTCCTAAATTCCACTAATAAACAACAAATAACAATTCATATCTGTGCAAGTTAGCTCGCTGAGCTTGAAGGTTTGTTTTCAGAAGTTTCGTCACCATGACTAGGTGACATCATCAGTGAGAGTATCTGCTGACGCTCTGGTGGTATGTCCCACCTCTCTATTTAGAGGTGTTGGTTTCTTAAAGTGGGTGATGTCATTTCCGGTTATTTTAACAAGAAAATGTAGACAGGATCTAAATTGATGTGTCTATTGATGGACTTCTGGTTAGAACGTCATTCCTCTAAGAAGGTCCTTGCATGTCTTAGTATGTGTGTGTGCTTTGTCCCAGTCAAAGTGGTGCCTTTCTTTGTCTGTATGTATGGAACATAGTGATCGTGCGTCATGTCTTTTGGTGGCCAGTTGGTGTTCATGTATCCTCATAACACGACAACAGGACAGTTTCAATGTTCGAAAAGTGATTTTATACACACTGTTTAATCAATGTTTGTGTGAAGTTAAGTAGCATTTTTCACACGTGCACAACACATTGTAAATGAACAACAGAAACACAGTTAACGAAAAATGATGCACATGA
The DNA here is from genome assembly GCF_047496795.1 of Chiloscyllium punctatum. Classification (NCBI taxonomy): domain Eukaryota; kingdom Metazoa; phylum Chordata; class Chondrichthyes; order Orectolobiformes; family Hemiscylliidae; genus Chiloscyllium; species Chiloscyllium punctatum. The sequence goes on from NC_092788.1 coordinate 9,040,587, forward strand.
TGTATAAAATTGATAAAACATTAAAACATGATTTGATCCTCTCAACGTTCCCTCCTTTTCTGGAATTCCCTACTCTACTCTCTCATTCTTACCAGGATGAGTGCTCCAAATTTTTGATTCTAGTGTCCCAAATTATTTCAGTTAATCCCCTTCAATATATTGGCCTGTTGGGTTCTTTCCAAAGCGAGTGTCTGTCATATCATGGGAGATAAATATTCTGGCATCAGACTCAGCATTTGAACATATTACTCTGTTGTACACGCACTGTACCAAGGACCACAGCACACAGGCATTGCCAAACCATTGGGGAATGTTCATCTACTTCTTTCGATCATGTAGTTTTCTCATTTTCCACATCTCCAGATCTATATCCTCTCTCTCGTTCTCCCTTTGCATCTAGTTAAGAAATCCACCAATTATTCTTCGTGTCCCATCTCCCAAAACCCCTTCTTTCAGTTTATATCTAACGCTCTCTTCAAGATGTAATGTGGTTATAATTAAGCAATGTAACTACAAAGACATGCGGGAGGAGCTGGCCAGAGTTAATTGGAAGAGGAGCTGAGCAGGAAAGACCATGGAGCAGCAATGGGAGGAGGTTCTGGGGATAATTCGGAAGATAATACCAGAAATTCAACCCCAAGAAGATGAAACATTCTCATGGGAGAACAAGGCAGCCATGAGTGATAAGGCATCAAACCAAAAGATAAAACATACAATGTGGTGAAGATGATTGGGAATCCAGAGAATTCGTTGCCTCTGAAACTACATAACGCTGGCATCACTGACACGACAGAGCTCTTAATCATGGTCAGGGAGAGAAACAGAGGAAAAACATTCAACTTAAACACAGAAAATGGTATTTCTCAAGGAAAAGGATTCAGGTGAATTAAACATTTGCATTAAGATCAGTTAAATGCTTTTGTGGAATGTGTCAGATTGGAAGCAAGACCCGGGGAGAGAGACCCTCAGCAGAATGAGAGTTTGAAAATGAAAGTATTTCCACATCAGAAACCAGGTTAGGTCACTGAGTGCAGGGCTGATGGGTGAATGGGTCTCAGTGAGACTTGGGGAACAGACAGCAGAATTGCATTGCAGATATTGCAGCTCGAAACTGCATATTCATGTAGTGCTGTAGACCACAGCAGCAGGAGAAGCAGACCTTCATTCAACCACAACCTGTAACTTTTTGCCAGGGTAACACTCCCGTCTGTCATTACCATCAACACCATCTATGGCTCAGTAACGAGTGTGGGTGAACATGTCAGAGTCAGATTCACATTAACTTTAACCTGATGCTAACTCATTAAAGCTACCAGACTTGACCAACAGATCTGAACGAAGCACTGCAGTCCTGTCACGTTCAGTTATAAAATGGTGATGGACGATTAAACAAACGACTGGAGGAGAGGGCTCCACAAACATTCCCATCCTAAATAATGGAACAGACCTGCACATCAGTGTAAAAGAGAAAGATGTTTTATCTGCACCATCTTCTGCCAGAAGTATTGAGTCGATGATACACCTCACCCTCATCACGATGCCCACAAAATCACAGATGTCAGTCTTCAACCAATTTCAATTGCTGCACGTGACCTGAAGAAACAGCTGAACAGAGTAGATATGACACAGGCAATGGGCCCTGACACCATTTCTTCAATAGGACTGAAGACTTGTGCTGCACAACAAGCTGTGTCCCTGGGGAAACTGTTTCATTCCAGTTCCAACTCCGACATCTCCCTGGCAGTGTGGAAAATTACTCAGCTATGTCCCGCTCCCTAAGAGGGGAATAATTACAACCTGACCAATTACCACCCCCTCAGACCCATCACGACAGTCAAATTGGTGGGAGTTCTTTTTGACAGAGCTGGCAAACAGCAGAGAAATAACCAGCTCAGTGTGGTTTCTAATAGGTCCCCATGTGGAGATGGTGCTGTTGTGGTAATGTCACTGAATTACTAATCCAGACCAGGCTAATGCTCTGCCAGCTGGTGGAAGTTAAAAACAATTAATAAAATATCGAGATCTAAAATCTGGGGTCAGTAACAGTGACCGTGAAGCCAATATCGATTGTAAACAGAATTTCCTTCTCCAATATACTTTTAGGAAGTGAATCTCCCGTGATTTCCTGGGCTGGACTAAAACTGACTCCAAAGACCCTGACATGTGATAAACATTTCAATTGTCTCTGAAACGGCCAATCAAGACACTCATTTGTATCAAACTACTCCGAGGTCTTAAAGGATGAAACTGGACAGAACACCCGGCCTCTGCATCAATGTCAGAAAAGGGAATGGGAACACAGTCCTGTCGACTCTGCAGAGACCTCCTTCTTAACATCTGAGAGCTTGTGACAGCATTGACAGAGCTTTCCCCCAGACTGCACAGAAACAGCGGGAAAGGAGTAGGTCATTCAACACATTGAGCCTTCCCCATTCTAGTTCATGGAAAAAGTCTCCTCAATGCACTTACCCCACACGATATACATATCTGTTAATGTGAGTAACCTTGGGAAGCTATAAAATAGGTGGTGCAGTAGTACGTTTGGTCCATCGAGTTTGCTATCCAATTCATTGTAATGATGGTTGGCCCTTCATTTCCACACCGTACTCCTGCTCTCCCGCCATCCCTTTACTGTCTCTAAATCCTTATCTATAATCAATGTCTGGGTTTCCAGGTGCGAGCGAATTCCCCAGGTTCACCAGTCAGTGAGTGCAGACATTTATTCTCATCTCAATGCAGAGTGACCTGCTTCCAATCTGACTCACCCTGTCAGAGTTTTGTATATTTCACTGAGATCTCCACTCATTTTCCTAAACACCGTGGAATACTTATCCAGTCTCCCCAATCTGTGCTCCCACAACAAGCCCGTCATCCCAGAGATCAGTCTGGTCATCCTTCACTGCTCTCCATCAATGTCAGGTTTGCCCTTTATTAGGTAAGGAGACCAAAACTACACACAATTTTGCGCAATGTTTGGGATGATAGCTCACCAGGCCCTATACAGCTGCAGTAAGACACCCTTACTTCTGGACTCACATCCCCCTGAAATGAAGGTCAACACACCATTTATCTTCATCACTGCTTTCTGTTTCTGCAATATTGTTTTCAGCGTCTGGTGTACAGGGAGATGCAGATCCTTTTTAATGTTACAGCTCCCCACTTGGTGGGTCTGTGTACACTGGGCAGTGTGCCAATGCCATGCCCAGTATTGACTTCTCGTTACAGAACTCACTGCACTGCAGGGGCCTCAGAGGTTTATGCAGAAGGAAGAAACAAACAGGAGCATACGTCCCTTTGTAGATCAACATGTTTCAACCAATCCCTTTCAAATGGTAGGCTGACAATTTATCGTTTCCACCAAAGAGCACACCGTCACCTCTATCCACATTGTTCTCCATCTGTCACGAATTTACCCATTCACTCCGCTTGTCTTAGTCTTCGCGTTGCTTTTTTACATCCTCCTCACCCACTCACAATCCCACACCCGTTAGTGCTGTCAGCAGGCTGGGATATATTGTATCTGATTCCAGTAACCAAATGTTTAAAGGGCATTGTGAACAGCTGGGCCCCAAGCACCGGTCCCTGCGACACCTCAACAACCGTCCTCTGTTAATTTCTATTTATTTATTTCGTGAATCTGGGTGTCACTGGCTGGGCCAGCATTTATTGCCCGTCCCTAGTTGCCCTTGAGAAGGTGGTGGTGAGCTGCCTTGTTGAACGCTGCAGTCCACCTGCTGTGGTTGACCTCCAATGCCATTAGGGAGGGAATCCCAGGATTCTGACCCAGTGACTGTGAAGGAGCGGTGATAAATTTCCAAGTCAGGATGGTGAATGGCTTGGAGGGAACCTGAAGATGATGGTATTTCCATACATCTGTAGCCCTTGTCCTTCTAGATAGACATGGGAGCTGGGAAGTTGGTCTCTGAGGATCTTTGGTGAATCATTTCATTGCAGCATGTAGATAGTAAAACACTGCTGCTGCTGCTGAGCGTTGATGGTGGAGCATTGTGGAAGAATGGACAGTCAAACTGGCTGCTTTGTCCTGGATGGTGTAAAGCTTCTTGAGTGTTGTTGGGGCTGCACTCATCCAGACAAATTGGGAGTCTTCCATCACACTTCTGACTTATGCATTGTAGATGATGGACAGACGTTTGGAAGTCAGGATGTGAGTTAATCGCCGCAGTATTCTTAGATTCTAATCTGCTGTTATAGTGACTGTGTTTATGTGGCGAGACCAGTGAGTTTCTGAGCAATGATTACCCACCAGGACTTTGATACTGGGGGATTCAGTGATAGTAACACCATTGAATGCCAAGGGGCAGGTTAGATTGTATTTTATTGGTGATGGTCATGGTCTGGCATTTGCATGGCCTGAATATTACTTGCCACTTGTCAGCCTGGATACTGTCCAGATCTTGTCGCATTTGGACATAGACTGCTTCAGTATCTGAGGAGCCACAAATGTTGCAGAACATTGTACAATCATTGGCGAACATCCCCACTGCTGACCTTAAAATGGAGGGAAGGTCATTAATGAAGCAGCCCTGAAGAAGTTTTCGGTCACTGCTCGAGGGACTCCTACAGACTTGTCCTGGAGCTGAGTTGACTGACCTTTATCAACCATGACCACCTTCCTACATGTCAGGTATGATTCTAACCAGCGGGGAGTTTGCCCCTGATACCCATTGATTCCAGTGTTGCTAAGGCCCCTTGATACCACACTTGGGCGAAGGCAGCCTTGATTTAAAGGGCTATCACTCTCACCCCACCTCTGGAATTCAGCTCTTTTTTCCATGTTTGAACCATGGTAATGAGATCGGGAGCTGAGTGGCCCTGGCGGAGCCCAAACTGGGCGTCATTGACCAGGGTATTGCTGAGAAGGTGCTGCTTAAAAACACTGAGACCTTCCACCACTTTACTGATGATCGAGAGTAGACTGATGGGGTGGTATTGGCCGGATTGGATTTGTTCTGCTTTTTACATACAGGAGCAATGATTGCTTGGGATAATTTTCCAAGTAATCAGGAAAAGCCATTGTTGTAACTGTATTGAAATAGTTTGGCTAGGGGAGTGGCAAGTTATGGAGCACAGGTTTTCAGTTCTATTGACATAATGGTGTCAGATTATGCACCTTTTGGAGTATCCAGTTTCTGTAATCGTTTCTGGATATCGAGTGGACTGAATCGAATTGGCTGATGACTGGTAACTGAATTCCTGAGGACCACTGGAGGAGGCTGAAATGGATCATCCACTCAGCACTTCTGACTGAAGATTGTTGCGAATACATCAGCCTTATCTTATACACTGAAATGCTGGGCTATTCCATCATGGAGGAAGGGGTTATTTGTGGAATCTCTTCCTCCAGTGAATTGTTTAATTGTCCCCAACGTTTTTCGCCTCAGGCGACTGACTGTGTGGAGTTTGCACGTTCTCCCCGTGTCTGCGTGGGTTTCCTCCGGGTGCTCCGGTTTCCTCCCACACTCCAAAAAATGTGCCGGTCAGGTGAATTGGCTAAGCTAAATTGCCCGTAATGTTAGGTAGGGGTAGATGTAGATGTAGATGTAGATGTAGGGGTATGGGTGGGTTACGCTTCGGCGGGGCGGTGTGGACTTGTTGGGCCGAAGGGCCTGTTTCCACACTGTAAGTAATCTAATCTAAAAATGTGGAAGTACTGCAGAGCTTAGATCTGTCCCTTTGCTTGTGGGATCACTTAGCTGTGTCTATCACTTACTGCTTATGCTGTTTAGCGCACAAGTAGTCCTGATTGGTGGCTTCTCCAGGCTGACACCCCATTATCAGGTATGGCTGGTGCTGCTCCTGCCATCCTGCACACTCCACTGAACCAATGTTGATCCTCTAGATTGATGGCAATTGTTGCGAGGGGGATATGCGGGAGGCCATGAGGTTATGTGGGAGTACAACTTGGCTGCTATTGATGACTCACGACACCTTATGGACATCCAGGTTTGAGCTGCTAGATCTGTTCGAAGGCTGCCCTGTTTAGCAACGTGATAGAACCACCCAAAATGGTGGAGGTAATTCTCAATGTGCAGGTGTGATTTTGTCTCCACAATGACTATGCGGTAGTCTCTCTTACCGATCATGTCATGGACAGATAGTTCTGTAACTGACAGATTAGTAAGGCTGTGGTCAAGTATATATTTTCCTCTTGTTGGTTCTTTCCCCACCTGCTGCAGAACCAGTCGAGCAGTTATATCCTTTGGGGCCTGGCCAGCTCGATCAGTAATTATGTCGCTGAGATACTCTTGGTGGTGAACATTGAAATCCCACACCCAGAGTAGATCTTGCATCCGTGCTACCCTCAGTGCTTCCTCCAAGTGTTGGTCAGCATGGAGGAGTACTGATTCATCAGTTGGAAGAGGCTGGTACATGGTCATCAGCAGGAGGTTTCCTTCCCCATGTGCAAAGTAATGCCATGAGACTTCATGGGATACGGAGTCACCGTTGAGGACTCCAAGAGCAATTCCCTTCCAACTGTATCCCACTGTGCCGCCACTTCTGCTGTGTCCGTCCTGATGAGACAGGAGATACCTGGGGAAGGTAATGGGGTGTCTGCGATATAGTTATACTCACAGAATCATACCTTACAGACAATGTCAGGCTGTTGCTTGACGAGTCTGTTTATTTCTATTCACCGTTTCCTGCCAGCTGACCCATTCTGGAACCATAGCCATATATTAGCCCCCAATCCACTCAGATTTTATTTCGCAAATTGGGCTTGGAGCTTTACCAAAATCTTTCTAAAAATCCACATGTTTTACATCCATTGCTTCTCTTTCATTTGTCTCCCATTCTGTTTCTCAAACATAATTCCCATTTCATAAATCTACGTTAGTGTTGCCTATGACCAATACTTTCAGCCACAATAATTTCTCCTAAACCATTTACTTACTATGTTCTATGTTCAATGTACTCTATCAATTTCCTACACCAGACTTGGTTTTCCTTGTATTGTTTGAAAGTTCTGTGAAGACAGAACTGAAGTAGTGGCTTCATAGTTCTGCCATTTCCCTGTTTCCCATTCTCTATTCTCTGGTTTCAAACTGTAAGGAAACTGCACTTGTTTTCTCATATTTCTCACATTGACATAATTCAACCAGCTATTACAGTTCACTCTTTTAACCCTTGTGAATATACTCTTCAGAAAGCCATCAATTCCTGCCTTAGACTGCTCAATAATTGACCTTCCACACCATACACTCACAGGAGCATAGACTCTGTGCCAACAGAAATACAGCACAATCTATATTAGTCCCACTTTCCTACACCAGACCCATAGCCTGGAATGTTATGACACTTCCACGTGCTCGTCCAAGTACTTTTTAATGATTTTGAGGTTACCCGTGATAATTCCCCTTCTCGGGAAGTAATCCCAGAACTCCACATCCTCGAGGTGAAAAAATATTTAAATCCTCTCTGAACCTCAAACTTTTCACTTTAAATTGGGCTCATTTGTTCTTGACCCTCTGACTAAAAGGAACAGCTACTGTCTATCCACCCTGTCCATGTCCCTCATAATCTTATCCTCCTGAATCACGGACCTCTCAGCTTTCTCTGCTCCAAAGTAAACAACCTGAGCTTATCCAGCCTCTCTCCGTGGCTGATATGCTCCATCCCAGGGAACATCCTGGTGAATCACCTCTGCACCCTCTCCAGTACAATCACATCCTTCCTGGAATGTGGCTCCCAGAACCACATACAGTACTCCATTTTGGCCGAACCAAAGCCCTGTGTTGCTCTTATTATCTACACCCTGATTAGGAAACACAACACCCAAGGTCCAATTCTTACCTAACCCATTAACCTGTCCAGTCACATTCAGGGATGTGTGGAGAAGCACACCCTGAGTTTCACAGTGTGCTGCCATTCATTGAGTCCTCCCCTGTCTGGTTCCTTCTCCCAAACTCCATCACATCATATTTATCAGGGTTACATTCCATCTGCCATTGATTTGCCCATCTGACCAATCATCTGCATCTTCCTGTAACTTAAGGCCTTCCTCCTCACTGTGAACCAACCGGTCAATCTTTATGTCAAACATACACTTACTTCTCACACCTCCCCCACTCTCCACCTAGCCCCCTCCACATTCACATCTTTTTTTATGAATAACACAAACAATAAGGGACACAGCACTGATCCCTGTGGTACACCAGGGGACACTGGTCTCCAGTCGCTCAAAGAGCCTTCTCCCACCACCCTCTGCCTGCTGCCATTCAGAGAAATCTCCTTGTAACCTGCCAAGGTATCCTTCATATTGTGAGATTTTACTTTATTTCTCAGTATCCCAGCTGGAAATTTGTCAAAGGCCTACCTACAAAACTAAACCATTGACCTCCTCAAACTAATTCAATCAAATCCATTCGATGCGACTCCCTTCTGATAAAGTCATGATAATTATCCCTGATCAAACCCTGTGACTCTGATTGGAGTTCGATATTCTCCTTCCCTATCTTCTCCAGTAGTTTCCTTAACAGTGATCTAATACTCGCTCATCTATAGTCACCTAGACTATTTCTCCCACTCTTACTGTGAAGTGTAATCGTATTAGCAGTCCTCCAGTTCTCTGGCACCTCCCCTATGGTCAGATTCTAATTAAAATATTCAGACAGGGTCATTCCTCCCTTGACGCCGACAGCTGCCTGTTATACAACTCATTCAGACATGGAGATTGGTCCAAATTTGTACAGAACAAAACCTCAAATCCCTGCTCGTATTTTACATCAATCTGTTCAAGAGTTGTCCAGTCCATCTTCTTGAATTCTGTACCTGCATCCTCCTTCTCCCAAGTAAAATAGATGTGAAGGTCTCATGTTACAATCCATCAATGTTCTCCAGCTTGACACACAGATTGCCCCTTTGGTTTCTAATGTACACTGACTGTTTGCTGATTATTCTGTTCTACATGTCCGTGTATAATATCATGGGATTCTCTCAGATCTCACCTACTTGTACTTCCTCAGGTCCCTCTGTTATTCAGTCCTTTCGATGTTTCTATCATTCACTGCAATCACCTCTCATGTTTCGAAACTCGAGATTACAGGCTGAGTTACCCCGTCAGACAATCTTGACAACTTAGGGGTTAATTTGGAGAATACCTTTTGCAGTTCCTCTGTAGTCAGTATATTCTTTCTCAGATTGGGACTCCGACCGATACACAATTGTCTAAGTTTAGTCTCACCAATGCTCGATGCAACTGGTGCACGACATCCTCTATCTTCCAATTACATTGACATGAATATAAACCTAATTTTTACTTTCCCATTTGCATATGTTCTTCCTCATACCTCTCGGTTTAACTTTTCTTATGAGCTCAGTATGTGAGTTGTTTAAAAAAGCTCATGAATATCCAACTATACATTATCCATTGGTTCTTCATTGCCTATGTCCACAAGAATCATCTTCAAACCATTCCAAAAGAATGTTTGCCACTTCTGGTTTTCCTTTCACCGGTACATTCTCACACTCCCCAGTTATGTTTTTACCTTCTAAATATCTCGTATCATGTTCTTTGTAACCGAGTCCAAGACATACCTGACTGCGGATGACAGGTTAACTGGTCTGTAGTTTACCATTCTCCAAATTCATCTCTCCTTAAACTGTTGGATAATATTTATAACCTTTGCCTTATCCAGATTGGCTAAAGGCATTTTGGGAATGTGTCGGAAAATAAAGTGAAAATCCGCGATGCAATCAACATGTCTGTTGCTGCTTCCTCTGAAATTTTTGTATGAAGTACATCTCGTCTGTCAGATTTAGAAATACTCAATCCAGCTTTCTTTTCAAAGATGACCTCAACACTGATAAGAATGATCTTAGACGTTACTTGCACAAGTCCCATGGTCACTTGGTATTTCTGGAAGAATTTCTGGACATTCTTCCATGAAGATAGACACAAAGAAACTGTTTCTTTTCCCTGCGATTTCTCTGTTCTCTGCAATAAATTATCCTGAACGCACATCAACTGTCCCACATTTGGCCTTATTTTTATTTTTTTGATACATTGATAGACGCTTTTTAGCAGTCTTTATGCTTTTCTTTCGTTTGCACGCTTTTTCTCTTTCTGATTTTCTTCTCAGTTTCTTGGTCATCCTTTGCTGGGTCCTACATTTCTCTGAATCCACTGGCTTACTGCAACACTTGGCATTTTTCTAAGCTGCCTCCTTTCATCTAATAGGTAGATGATGGTGGGTTTGAAAGTGATAGTCAGAGAGGAAGGAGGGTGGAACAGACTGATAGGGAAGAAGGTGGACACATAGAAATGTTCAAAAGGGCGGTGCTGATTTGGAAGGTTGGAGTAGGATAAAGTGGGATTAGGGGAAATGGGGAAATGGGGAAATCCACTATGATCCCCTGTGGTTGGAGGGTCGCAAGGCAGAAGATGAGGCTTTCTTCCTCCAGGCTTCTGGTGGCTGGGGTTTGGCGAGGGAGCAGGCCCAGGACTCTCATGTCCTTGGCAGAATGGGAAGGGGAGTTAAAGTGCTCAGCCACTAGGCGATGGTGTCGTTCAATGTGATTGTCCCAGAGATGTTCCCTGAAATGATCCACAAGTTGACCTCCTGCCTCGCCAATGTAGAGAAGACCACATTGTCTTTAATGGATGCAGTAGATGAGGCGTTCTGTCTCCCTTCATCACCTTTCACTTTCAAACCCACCTTCATCGACCTATCGTAATCCCAGCTACCTCCCCCCTGCCGCATCCTCTTCTCATTTATCTCTCAACCCCCTAGGCCCATAAGCTTCATTCCTGATGAAGGGCTTATGCCCGAAACATCGATTTATCTGCTCTTAGTATGCTGCCTGACTGTGCTTTTCCAGCACCACACCCTTCGGCTCTGATCTTCAGCATCTGTAGTCCCCACTTTCTCCTCACACCTTCATGGTCTGCATGACTCATATTTCAAATGGTTACATCAAATGCAACAAAAACTGTCGTGTACTCAAACAGCATAAAAGAAAACCAATACATTGTTGTCACTGTTCCGAAAATGTCCTTTCCGGCAAAATTTTCAATTAGCTCTTCTGATCACTCAACACCAATTCCTCAATAACCTGATATCGAGCTCAGAACTCAACATAATGTTCATGTAAACCATCTCACACGCGGTCATGAAATCCATTTTCCCAGCATTAGCATTCAATTGGGTTAACACAGTTTAGATATAATATAAGCAGTATATTATTACTGCAGTATCCACAAATGTGTTTATCTCATTTCCTGTTTTACAACATGTCCAGCATTTGTATTGCAGCTTTCACTTTGATATATGACTCCCATCAATGTTTGCTCCATCTTACTAGATTCTGTGGAATCTGAGCGGTGTGGGCTCTGGAGAGATTAATGGTAGAGATCATTTCGCCACATCATTTATGAACTTCTCAAACTTTAATTTCTCCAGATCTCCCGTTATGCTGATGGAGTAGAGAAGGGCAATGATTTTCCAACAATGCACTATATTCCCCCAGAGAGCTGAGACAGCTCTAACCTGGGTGGGAACCTTACAACAAGCTGGTAAAATGTTGCTGCTGCTGTACAGGGTCTTAGTGAGATCACATCTGGAGTAGTGTGTACAGATTTAATCTCTTCAGTGAAGAAATGATGTTGTTACATTGGAAGCAGCTCAGAGATGGTTCCCTCAACTGATTCCTGCAATGAAGGTGCTAGCTTATAAGGAAAGGATGATCAGGTTGATCCAGTAGCCATTGGAGTTTACAAAAAATAAGGATGATCTTACTTCAACATAGATGACAGATGTAGTCAACGAGTGAAGCGAATTACACAGATAGTGGAGGAACCATTCCCTTCTCCAGTGTGTTACACAGGAACAACAGAAGGATATTCAAGCCTTCGACCCTGTTACACCAAAACAGGATGAGGCTATTCAGCCCCTGGCGCCTGATATACATTTACAGAAGGAGGCCAATTAGCCACTCGAGCCTATAACAGTAGGACATGCTGCACCAGTATCCTGTTAAACAGCAACAGGATCAGTCCATTCAGCCTCCTCAAGTATGTAACATAGGAACTGGAAGAGGTCACACAGTGACTGGAGATTGTTACACAGGGATAACAGGAGGCCGTTCAGACCCACCGAGCCTATTGCAAGGGAATTAGATAAGGATAAAAACTATCTGAGACTTCTTTAATGAGAAAGGAAGTAGTAATTTCGACACGTGTCTGTTGTATGGGAACAAGATAAGACCAATCAACCCCTCGGAACCATCTCCCGGATACATGAGGAGACCGTTCAATATTTCCATGGAGAAGTATGAGAAGACCCGTCAGCCCATCAAAATGTTAGAGAGCAACAGTAAGATTCCATAATCTCCCAATCCTCTAAAGGATCAACAGGCGCAGATCATTCTGGCCTTGGAGACGACAACATGGGAACACCTGAAAGACGTCAGCCCATCGTGTTTGTACACCAACAGGATGGTGAGTCCATTCAGCCACACATGACTATTACTCAGTAATTGGAGCAGATCTCTTAAAAAACGTGTGCCCATTAAATAGGAATTCAAAGAAAACGTGAAGGTTTTCGAAAGGGAAGAACTTATAATAATGGTATACATTAGGGACTAAAGTGTAACAATAAACCATTGTAATTTAAGGCTAATTGTTAGAGTCCATTGTTCAGGACATTTGCAAAATTAAACCACAATCTGTCAGAGTCAACATGGTTTTACAAAGGACAATCAAGTTTGAAGTGTTTGCTTGAGTTATTTGAAGATGTCACAAAAAAGGTGGATCGTGGGAGATGGAACATCTCAGGTCTTCCTGAAGGCATTGGATGTGTCGCTTCTCCAAAGACTAAGTGGTAAGAGCACACAACATGGGTTTAGGAGTAGTTTATTCGCTTGGATGGAGGATTGGTTAACCAACAAAATTCAGTCAGATGGAATAAATGTGTCATTTTATTTTGGCAAATGCAATTTGTGGGGTGCCATTGATTTCAGTACTCATGCCTCAACCATTTGCGATTGATGGTATTACTGTACTCGGTTGATGGGATAGAAAATACAATGCCACATTTTCAGATGACTCTCACATCGGTGGGAAATTACTTTGGAATGACGATGCAAGAGATTTTAAAACTATATGGATAGGTTGCGTGAATGGGCCAAAATTTAGCAAGGAAAATTAATGGGAATAAATATGGGGCTATTCAAGTTTGCCAGGATAATAGAAAGACAAATTATTATCTAAATGGAGAGAAAGTTCAAAGTGCTTAGGTGCAGAGGGATCTGGGTGTCTGCTTGCATATCACAGAAAACCTGCCTGTGGGAACTGCAAGTAATGAGAAATGCAAGCATAATTTCAGTGTTTATTTATAAAAGGATAGAGTAGAAAGGTAGGGAGTGTTGGTGTAGCTATGCAAGGCATTAGTGAGGCTGCAACTGAAGTATAGTTTGGGGGTCCGGCAGAATGAGGTGTTTCCATTGGAGGCAATTCAGAAGAGGTTCATTAGATTGATTCCATATTCAAAGTGTTTGCCTTATGAAGAGTAATTGAGCAGTTTAAGCATATACTCTCGAGTTTATAAGAATGAAAGGAGATCTCATTGAGGTCTGTAACATTCTAATAGTAATTGAATGTGTAGATATGGAGTGGAGTTTTTTTCATGTGGCGCAATCTACAACAAGAGACTAGAGTTTTAGGATGGAGAGATGGCAGGAAAGTGGAACAGAGGCCGTGTTGACATCAGTGTCATCGAGGGGTTGGATTCCTCACAGATGCTCCTTGTTCTTATTCAACCCTTCGACAGTGTTTCACAGGAATGGGGGAGGACTGGGTATCATACACGAAGCAGGCACTCAGGATAAATCAGTCTCAATCAGTTAGAGGGAATGTAACCAGTAGGGTCACACAGTGACCAGCGCTGGGTTCTCAACTATTTACAATCTATATTAATGATCAGGTGGACGGAACAGATATACAGATGCTGAGTTTGGTGATGTCGCTGTGGTAAGCAAGAGAATAAATTATCAAGAGAGGGTGGAGAGTCTGCAAACAGATTCAGAAATGTAAAGGCAATAGATAATCGTTTAGCAGGTGGAATTTACCATGATATAACCTGTCGTTTCATTTACAGGAATAATAGAAAGCAATATGTTACTGAAATGGAGAGGGATTATAGGACTTAATGTTGCTGTGTACTGGGGGATTCACTCAGATCCGTTCAGACATGGGAGGTTTTGCTCCATCCCTGATCGTCTGCTCCCAGACACTCCAAATGACCCCATGCTCTCCATACACATGGAATACTTTGATCTGGTTAATTGGTGGTGGGAATGGTGTTTTGAAACGTGCATCAAAGGGATGGACTTTATCCAAGATATATTCATTCCTTTCTACGTGGAGACCCGATGACGATGGGAATGGCTGACTGCTTCTGAATGAAGAGACCATGACTGCTGCCAGGACAGTGGGTATTCGCCAACATGATGTACTGTGATGGGCACACTGTGACATTAATGGAGAGGGAGAGCTCCTTCAGTTCTTCTACCTCTCCCCATTGACATGGATACTCTGCAGATGCCATGGACACCATCGGGAATCCCACTATACTGGATACAACCGGCAGCTCCCTGCTGAGGGAGAAACAATCTATTTACCTCATCCACCATATATATACTCCACCATCGAATGGTGACATTGATGTTGAGACACTGGGAGATGATGGATATGTCACCCAGTCCTGCCTGGAAAGTTCTGGATCATAGAAGCTGAATGAAACAGTGACCCTCACAGCCCCTGGCAACACCATCCTCCCCCTGGTGTGAAGCTGCAGGTCGTGTTGAAGGAGGTGACACCGCTCTGTGACCAGCTCCTTGTTCAGTCATGGTCCCCTCATACTTTGATCCTGGGTTAAGTGGAGTTTGGGAAATTGGTCCTGGAAAATCCGGGGTGGATACAGCAGATCCCTTTCCCCACACACACTCACTCCGTGGTTTCAGAGCTTCCCCTCTCTGCAGCCTCTGCTCCATTTGTTGTTCATGTTGCAGACCCAGATGCTGGAGCTGCAGTCCCCATGCTCCATCCAGAGTTGGGTCACCAAATCCTCAGATGTCCCTGAATGTCTGAGGCAACTTACAGCACAACCTCCAGCAAAACATCCCCTGCCCCTCCACTAAATTTTCAATTGCAGAAGCCAGTCAGAAGCCCCTCACTACAAGTGTTTTGGACCAGACCAGATTCCCTCAAAATATTTCCAGAAGGCCGTTTAGACCCAAACCTTTCCTTATTTTAAATATAGATGTGAAGTGTGTGTTCCAGTTATGTTGTGACTAGTCAAACCACTCGACATTGAGCAAAATATAATCTATTCAAATGCTTTAGTTAAAATACAATCAAAGAAAAGAACGTTTTGGAATAGCTTATATGTTGGAACACTTACACAAACAATAGATACCGTACCTGTTTGGTTTACACCGCTTGGCACAAAGATATATTCAAATACAGATCCTTACAGCAGTTTTCCAATCCAGGGGGAAACAAGCTGAACAGAGATCTCAGAGAGAAAAGCAGCTGGGGATCATGTATTGAAACTTCCAACCCTTCTGGGATCCCCAGCAGCTTCTGAATGCTGCAGCTAAAAGCAAAATGAGGTAATCTGGTCTGGGAGAGCTGGCCACTGCCCTTCCATTGTTACCAAAGTTTTAATGAAACCTAAAATCTCAGTTATTTATTTAAACTGTTTTCAGACAGCAGTTCTACACCTCTGCCTTTAACACCTCTCTTCAAAAAAAACCAAGAAAAATAATCTTTTTACAGTGATAGCATCCTCACAACTCCATCTTTCATAAAATAATCCATCAATACACAAAGGTGGATTCATTTTAGACATCCTAATCTTCCTCGATTAGTAGACTGAAATGCATACATATTACATTGACTCTGAGCATACAAATATTCACATCTATTTCGATTTCAGTCATTTTACTCCTGCCACAGAATGCCTTTGACTTTCTTCATCCAAGTCTCCACACTTAGGTTTTATCGCCCTGTCACCTGTATAGTTTCAAACTGAATGGCAGCAATAATAAACTCAATCGAAACAGACTGGTATTTTTCTCCCTAATCTTCTCCAAAAACTTTAAGGGGTTATGATCAGTGATAAAGATTTGTCTCAGGTATGTTATTGGCAATGTAAATCTGAAAAGTTGTAACGCCAACACCAAGCTCAAGCCCTCCTTCCCCATTGTGGAATAAATCTGTTGATGTTTCCACTGGACACTCCAACCACACGTTACATAATGGAGCACTTCTCATCTCTCCAATAGTCCTTTTGAATGACATAGCTCCTCATGTCTCAGCATAAAAGAATTACATGCTTCTGTACCTCTTACTGCTCTAACCTCTTTACCTGCTACTCCTGGCCTATGCCTGTAAACCTTAACAAGACCTCGCACATTCTTCTCCATCTCTCACAGAAACCAAACTTTGATTTCTGAAATCAATCATCATCATCAGCCATTTCAGCTTCTAATGTTGCCGTTTTAACTCTGCTCTTCCACACGAGCTTTCACGACTGTAGGAAGTGAATGGTTGAACTTCTCCAAAATAAGAATCTTTCTAAGAGTGTCATAGGTTTGCTCTGTTTTTAATACCCTTACCACCTTTCAAAATTACTTTGTTTGATCCTTTCAAACTCAATGTGCGTTTAACCAGAGACCCTCTTTTAGATTCCTGTAACGCTGTCTGTCAGTGTCTGGCCCAAGCTCATATGCACTTCAGATGGCTTTCTTCACCACTCCATACTGGCCAGATACCTCCTCCGATAGGGATGCAAATACCTATCAGCTTTGGATCAAATAAATCCACATGGTCACTGGTGTCTGCTTTTGTTTAGCCACTTTCTCAAATGAAATTCAAAAGGCTTCCCCATCCTTCTCATCAAATTTAGAGAATGCCTGGATGCATTTAAACAGAACCTCGTTAGGCCATTGGTGACAATAGGGTTGCTCAACCGTACTATCCTCCTCATCCCACCGACATTCTACCTTCATCTCCGCCTTCTATATCAACTTTCCTCTCTAATTGCTACCGTTTTAAGTTGAAACTCTCTGCTTTTCTTCTGTCCTTTTCTCTCTTTTCTCTTCGTTTCCCTTTCTTTTATTTCTACTTTTCATCATAATTCAAACTCTTTCAATTCCTTCTCAGGTTCAAAGACCATCATTTCAAATTCAATTCCGGCCATTTCCAAAGAGTCTGATGGCGGTTCCACTAAACGTAATTGCCGATCTATAGCTGTAATTATCTCTAATTTTCTCACAGACAATCGCAACCCCAACTCCAGGTTGTCTGTCAATTCCTAAAGCTTTACCATCATTACGTTTTGTAAAACCGCCAACTTCACTTTTCCACACCCAGAGAACTCTTAATGACTGAATCTTTATACACAAAATACTGTTGAAAACAACCGAATTCAACATCCAGAAAAAAGACACTATCAACTACCATACACGACCTTTGAACCCAATAGCCTCCTGGTGCATACTCTCCAATGTCTGCATGAGCTTATTCTGGATGATTTGGTTTCCTCCCATAATCCAAAGATGTGCATGTCAGGTGTATTGGCCATGATAAATTGTTCATAGTTTTCAGGGATGTGTGAGTTAGTTGCCTTCGTCGGGGTAAATGTGTAATAATAGGGTAGAGGAATGGGTCTGGGTAGGTTACTCCTCGGAGGATCGGTGTGGACTTGTTGGGGAGAATGGCCTGTTTGCAAATTCTAAACCCAATTTTGTATTATCGATTTAGAACCGGACAAGAGTCCCCAGTTTGCTATAGTCGAACCAGGCTGCCTCAAACTATTTTAAGAAGGTTGGTTGGATGCCAATCTTTCCTTATTTTAAAGGTAGACTTGAGTTGGGTGTTCCAGATGTCAAACTATTCAAACCACTCACCATTAAGCAAAATACAATATATTTAAACACTCTAATGAAAATCCAATTAGAAATGAAGATGAATTTAGAATAATTTTTCTATTGGCAATCTTAACCGAATAATGGATACAGTACCTTGTACTAATGAACTGTTCCAATATATCAACATCCCATAAACACACCCCTTGGCAAAAAGGAACATTCAGACATGCATTCTTGCATACAGTTCTCCAATCCAGGAGGAAACACCATCAAGTGAGGTTCCAGAGAGAATAGCAGCTGTGGATAATTTACTGAAACTTACAACCCTTCTGGGACCTGGTGATTGTTATAGCTACAATATAAAAAAAACTAGAAATCCTGGTCTGTGCCAGCTGGCCATTGTTACTGCTATTTATTTAAAAACCCTAAAAGCCCCATAAGTTATTTACTTGAGCCGTTTTCCGTAGGAAGTTTTGCCTTTAAGGTCTCTTACTAAAAAAAAGGAGAAAATAACCTTTTATTAAAAAAGTGACAGCATTGTCAGGCAATTTATATGCGTGGTCCTTCACTCAGTGGGCTTCCTTTTGTTACTGATCACATGGTCACCTGAGAGCGATAGTCACAGGTACAGACCAAATTACAAGGATGTTTCTCAAAACTTCTGAAACACGCTTGTCCATGGACCATCACATGGGACATACCAGGAAGTGAACAACAGCCTGACACACCCCATTTCATTATTTCTGAGCTACACAATGCCAGCACTCGATACACTAGGGAGGCCAAAACCCAAGGCCAGGGAAAGAAAGAAAGGGACAAGAGATTCACATTAAAGACAGAAACAGACAGTTAATTAACTGAAAAGATGTTGTGGAAATATGTGGAAAACGTCAGGGCAGTGGGACTAACTGGCGAAGTGAGATCTTCGTGAGTAAAATTACAAGAATGAGAACATTGAATAAAGACATTGTCAGATCAGCTGAAATGGTTTGTTACATCAAGTTCTCAATGTGCTTCACAGAACACCACAAACAACATAAACTGGGACAAGATGACAGCCCAGCATGGAGAGCTGTGCAGACCATGCTAGTGTGTTGCTCAGTAAACTGCACTATCTGCACAGCATAGAGAGTATTGCAAACTCTACTATCATATGCTAACTATACTCACAACAGATTTACTGCTTACAGTGGGAAGGTTTGCTCTCTCTGCGCGCGCGCGCGCATGTGTATGTGTGTGTGCGTATGTTCATCAGAGACTGAGAGAGTGTGTGTGTATGCGCGCGCGATTGGCGTGGTTGAATGCAAAACACATTGTTTGAGAAGGAACGCACATGGAGGAAATTATTTTAAATACGAACAACAGGCAAGCTTTTTGTTAATCAGTAGAGAGAACGAGAGAAGTTGCATGGACAGGTGAGCGAAGGTATTTGAGAATGTAAAAATAAAGGCATTGCCAGACACAATAGCAATATACATCCGCATGCACATGAATGACAGATGGATGGGAGTCTGGTGTGAGGTTGAATCAGATTTGATTCAGCACGTTTGAAGCTGGGAGTGTCAGCAGCAGATTATTGGCTTCATTAAGATTGTATTTCATAGCTTAAGGTTCAAACAACAGATGGAATAAACCAGTAAGATATATTCTGGAGTGGGGAGTATTTCAAGTTACACATGTTCAGGATATGGTGTCAAGAATCAGCTCATAGTCAAAGGGATCTCCCACAGTTGTGACCTGACTGTTTCAGCTGCAGATATTGGTCAGGAATGGGATGGAAACAGTGGAAGGAAGTGGAGTTTGTCACCAGAAGAGTAGAAAGTGTCCTCCATGCTCTTAACAGTAAAGACAATGAGACAATGCATTGTGGTTCTCCCCTGAAACTGAATAGTTCAACATAGAGACCCGTGAGTAACACTGCCAGAGCAGAGAGCGAGACAGTAATTGAACACCTTCATTGATGCAGTTAGTAGTGGTCTGTAGAGTTAATGTCTGGATTGTGAGATTCAACAGGAACAATAACAGTGGCAGGAAGTGTTGACAATATGAAATAACAATAATACACTCATAACTGGTGTATAGAAAACAAAATCTGGACAGTGACACTCACCAGGAACACCAACGATAGCCAGGAAGGGATAATAAAAGTATTGAAGAATGAGAAGAGCGAAATAGATCTGCGATGATAATGACAACCAATCAAATTCAGAAAGATACCAAACATAATCAGATAAGCTCCTGTATATTGTTGGAATATTCCTGTCTAATGTTCTCAGATTCTGATCCATTGTTGGAATATTTCAGTCTAATGTTCTCAGATTCTGATCGATTGTTGGAACATTCCAGTCTCATGTTCTCAGATTCTGATTTCTCCTCCCCTTCTCTCTGGATCTGCTGATCCTTGTCAGTGCTGCCAGTGATGCTCTGCTCATGTTATGGGTTGACACATTGAACGGAGCCCAGTTATCATTAAAAGATTGAAACCCTCCACTGGGATAATTAGAATCCATGGAGATTGGCATTAATCACAGTCACTGAACAAACAGGCCCAGTTAACCAATTCAAAACATCACTTTTCATTTACTGGTTTTGGACGAAATGGATAAGGGTTGCTGAGGGATGGACCATAAATCTTTCAATATTTTTAATCTTTTTTCCCTTGTATATAAGAGTATTAACAGAACACTGCAGCGGCCTATATATGTTCCACTCTGCTTATGAAAATAGGCAGTTATAAAATGACAGATCTGCTGCGTAAAAAAACAAACGTCGGGTGGGCAGGTTTCTAGATACCTGAAACAAAGTACGGTACTTATTGACCAGTGTGAGGCTACTCCTGGTTTTAATGCCCTGTTTTCAAATCCTTTCATAACCTTGAGTCAGACCATTGAGACTGCTGCTCAGTAACAGACCAAAGCAATTCTGTCCCTATGGGCCCCTTACAGAGGGATAGGAGAAGGCCATTCAGCCCATATTAACCTGTTGCTACTTGAAAAGGTAGAAAGTTGGAATATTGGCACATTTTGCCAACAGAATCATTCAAAACAAAGAGATTTGTCGCTGCAGCTGTATGAGGTGTCACTGAGAGGGCACCTGGAGTACATTGTGTTGTTTGTGTTTCTGTAACTGAAAAGGAATGGGTCTCCATTAGATACAGTTTACCGGCTGCTCGTAATCCACAGGTTGCTGTGTCTCGGATCTGTTACACAGGGACAGGAGGAGGCCATGCAGCCTCTCGAGTGTGTTTAGAAGAACTGGAGGAGGCCATTAAGCCTCTTGGGTCTATTACAGAGGGACAGCATTTCCAGTGTAATACAGAGGGACAGGATGAGCCTATTCAGTCTCTCGAGCCCGTTCTGGAGGCACAGGAAGTGTTTATTTAACTTTCAAGTTTGTTATGCATAAATATTAGTTTTAAATTAATTATGGAATCGGAAATACCTGATGTCAACATTAAAGTTCTAACTTTGAACAAGGCCAATTTTGAAAGTGTTAGGTGAGCCCTGTGAAAGGCTGATTGGAATACCCTATCCACAGGTAAAGGGATGGTTGGAAAATGCAAGGCCATCAAAACTTGGTTTCAGAGAGTCCAGAGCCAACGTGTTCCTATTCGAGAGGTGGGCAAGGCTGGTGGGTGCAGGGAGTGCTGGATGGCTAGATATATTGATGTTATGGTCAAGGTAAGGAAGGAGGCGTATGTCAGGTAAACAGAGCTGAGATCAAGTGAATCCCGAGAGGTGTATAAGGGCAGCAAGTGCATAGTCAATGGGGAAATCGGGCCAGAAAAATGTGGACAAGAGATTGCTTTAGAAATTGGGTTAATGAGGCATTGAACAAATTCTACAAATCCTTTAATGGCAAAAGATTAACTCGGGAGACAATAGGGCCCCTTAAAGATCAGTAAGGCTACCTATTTATGGAACCAAAACAAATTTGAGGGATACTAAACAAGTATTTCTCCTCAGTATTTAATGTGGAGGAGGTTACAAGAGCGAGAGAATGAAGAAATATGCAACGATACCTTGAAAAGTGTCTATATTACAAGGAGGTGTTGGACATTTTAAAACACATAAAGGTGAACTAATCCCTGGGACCTGATCAGTTGTATCCCAGATGTTTGCGGGAAGCTAGGAAATAGATTGCTTATGCATTTTGCTGATATATTTGTAACATTGATTTTCACAGGTGAGGTGTCAAAAGATTGGAGCGCTGCTAACATAGCGCAATTATTTAAGAAAGTAACGAAAAAACAGGTAACTCGAGATTGGTGAGAATGACGTCAATGGTGACTAAATTGTTGGAGGGGATTTCGAGGAAAAAGATCGATATGTATTTGGAAAGACAAGGACTGAAGAGGGGTTTGTACAATTGAGATTACGTCTCACTGACTCGGTGGAATTTTTTGAGGATGTGATGAAGATGATTGATGAAGGCAGGACAGTGGATGTTGCCTTTATGGAATTCAGTAAGAAAACCAAAATGTTCTACATGGTAGACTGGTTAGCAAGGTCAGACTGCCTGGGATCCAGGGAGAACTCGCCATTTAGGTCCAAACTTTTCTTGAATATTGGAGACAGGGTGTGACAGTGATATTTGTTCATTAAACTTGGAGACCTGAGACCAGTGGCGTGCCGCAAAGATCAATAGTGGGTCCACTGCCTTTTGTCACTGATACAAATCATTTACATTTGAGTATATGAAGTATGGTCAGTAAGTTTGTAGATAATACCAGATTTGGTGGTGTCGTCGACAGTGATGAATGATCTCTCAGACCACAATGGGACTTTGCTTAGGTGAACCGAGGAGTGGCAGATAGAGTTTATTTTAGTGAAATGTGAGGTGTAGCATTTTGGCAAGACATATCAAGGCAAGATATGTAGGTAGGGTCCTGTCGAAAGCCGCCAATCAAGGAGAATTCCATAGAAGTTATCGAATCCCTACAGTGAGGAAACAGGCTTTTCGGCCCATCGAGGCCACACCGACCCTCTAAACAGTATCCCACTAGACAAACCCCTACCCTATCCCTCTGAGCCTGCATTTTCCATAGCTAATCCACCTCGCCTACACATCCCTGGGTACTTTACTCAATTTAGCATGGCCGATCTACCCTTATCTATATATCTTTATAGTGTTGGAGGAAAACATAACATCCGGAGGAAACTCATACAGACACGGGGAGAATGTGCAAACTCCACACAGTCAGTCATTCAAAGATGGAGTTAAACCCAGATCGTTGTGCTCTGAAGCAGCAATGCTAGTCACTGAGCTACTGTGTCACCTTGTGGTGCAGGTTCTCTGTTCTTTGAAAGTGCCATCACAGGTAGACAGTGCAGTGAAGAAGGCACTTGGTGATCTTCCCTTTATTGGTCCGTGCTTTGTGTCTAAACATTTTCACGACGCGTTGCATCTGTACAGGACATTGGTTTGGCCACTTTTGTAATATTGCCTTTAATTCCAGTTTCCCTGCTGTCGGAAAGATGTTGTCAAACTTGAAAGGGTACAGAAGAGATTTAAAAGAATGTTGCAGGTGTTGGAGGGTTAGTGTTACAGGGAGAGTTTGAATAGGCTGGGACTATTTTCAAGTGTTGAGGCTGAGGGGTGATCTTAAAGGGGTTTATAAAACCATGAGGGGAATAGATAAGGTAAACAGTCAACGTCTTTTCCCAGGATAGGCGAGTCCAAAATTAGAAGACAAAGGTTTAAGGTGAGAGGGGAAAGATTTAAATAGGGACATGAGGGATAACATTTTCACACAGAGACTGCTGTGAGTATGGATTGAACAGACAAAAGAGGTGGTGGAGGCAGGTACAGTTACACCATTTAAAAGGTATTTGGATGGATACATGCATGAGAGATGTTCAGACGGAAATGGGCCAAATGCTGGCAAGGGGAACGAGATTTATTTAGGATATTTGGGTGGCATAGACGACCGGACTGAAGGATCGTTTTCTGTACTGTACATCTCTGAGACTCTATTGCCTTTTGAGTGTATAACACAGGAACAGGAGGAGGCTACTCAGCTTCTGAATTCTGTCAGTCAGATTGTTTGCTCAATTACTGAGAGCAAAATACAAAAATACATCATTCAGATTTTGATGGTGATTTACAGAATCAGGAGAATTGCTTTTAGTCAACAGAAGCTGTAAGGAATGTGAAGAGGCTATTCAGTCCCTCAGTTCCATTCCACAGGAGCAGGAGGTGAGCACAGAGCTATTGGAGCCTGTTACACAGGAACAGGAGGAGGACATCCATTTTCACAGACTTGGGATCAGGAAGCAGTCATTCAACTGCTTGTGACTGGGACACAGGAACAGGAGGGAGTCATTCAACTGCTCGAGACTGGAACACAGGAACAGGAGGGAGTCATTCAACTGCTCGAGGCTGGGACACAGGAACAGGAGGGTGTCATTCAACTGCTTGAGACTGGGACACAGGAACAGGAGGGAGTCATTCAACTGCTCGAGGCTGGGACATAGGAACAGGAGGGAGTCATTCAACTGCTCGAGGCTGGGACACAGGAACAGGAGGGAGTCATTCAACTGCTCGAGGCTGGGACATAGGAACAGGAGGGAGTCACTCAACTGCTTGAGACTGGGACACAGGAACAGGAGGGAGTCACTCAAATGCTCGAGGCTGGGACATAGGAACAGGAGGGAGTCACTCAACTGCTTGAGACTGGGACACAGGGACAGGAGGGAGTCACTCAACTGCTCGAGGCTGGGACACAGGAACAGGAGGGAGTCACTCAACTGCTTGAGACTGGGACACAGGAACAGAAGCGCGTCATTCAACTGCTCGAGGCTGGAACACAGGAACAGGAGGGAGTCACTTAACTGCTCGGGACTGGAACGGGAGAAATCAGGGGGCGAGTGAGGCCCCAGGGTCCTGTTATGCAGGAACACAAGGAGATTACTCACTCCCCATCAGTATGGGTCACTGGGAGAGAAGGGGAATTGTCTTGTTTCAGACAAAAATATCAGAGCTTTGAAACTGCTGCTCAGAAACAGGGAAAAACAGGAGGCATTCACTCAACTGCTCGAGCCTGGGACACAGGACCAGGAGGCATTCACTCAACTGCTCGAGGCTGGGACACAGGACCAGGAGGCCTCCAGTCAACTACTAGAGGCTGGGACACATGAACAGGAGGCATTCACTCAACTGCTCGATAGTGGAAAACAGGAACAGGAGGTAGTCACTCAACTGCTCGAGACTGGGACACAGGAACAGGAGGTAGTCACTCAACTGCTCGAGCCTGGGACACAGGAACAGGAGGCAGTCACTCAAATGCGAGAGTCTGGGACACAGGAACAACAGGCAGTCATTCAACTGCTCAATACTGGGACACAGGAACTAGAGGCAGTCACTCAACTGCTCAGGACTGGAACGGGAGA
Organism: Chiloscyllium punctatum; assembly: GCF_047496795.1. NCBI lineage: Eukaryota > Metazoa > Chordata > Chondrichthyes > Orectolobiformes > Hemiscylliidae > Chiloscyllium > Chiloscyllium punctatum. The sequence goes on from NC_092788.1 coordinate 9,065,870, forward strand.
AATCAGAGGGCGAGTGAGGCCCCAGGGTCCTATTACGCAGGAACACAAGGAGGTGACTCACTCCCCATCAGTATGGGTCACTGGGAGAGAAGGGGAATTGTCTTGTTTCAGACAGAAATATGTGAAAAAGTTGCATGAGCGAGCCATTCAATCCTGCTCCAACATTCTCTAAGACCACAGCTGATCTGATTGTGATTTCCTCATTCCGCTCTCTGCAGCCTCTGCTCCATTCGTTGATCATGTTGCAGACCCAGATGCCCTAACTGCAGCCCCCATGACCCATCAAGAGTAGGTCACCAAAGCCTCTGGTCTTCCTGAATGTCCCACAGCAGTTTAAAGCACAGTCTCCAGGAAACGGTGCTCAACATTTCCACGAATGTACCAAAACTAGAATTAAGTCAAATGACACTCAACTGCAAGTCGGAAGCCTGGTCTGAATCAGTAACAGTTGAGGGGATTCCTCATGTTCCTGAGCACACGATCAGCAGCGAGTGATTAACACAGGCATTCAATGGATAGGCACAGAGCAAGTTACAAAGATGTGCCTGAAAACTGCTCGAAACCTACTATTCAAAATGGAGCACAGGGCAGGATACTTGGAAGTCAAAGAAAATGCAAGCTATGCATTTTTCACATTGTTTTTAAGCATCTTAATGTTAGAAACTGATGCTCTCGGGCGAGCAACATTCAAGGTAAGAGGAAGATATGGGACAGTTATTCACATTGAAACTGGACAACTAAAACTGGATGTCAGGGTTTAAATACCAACAGTTTTAAATAGCAACAAATGGGAGGGATTTGGGAAATGGACAGAGAGAGAGACTTAGATACAGTGCTATGGGAGGATGTGTTCACAGGTTTCAGAATGCTGAAGTGAAGGCATTTGGATGGCATCTCACCACATAAACTGGTATTTCCGGGAATGAATAATTAATGGAATATTGGAGTGAGGTCAGACAGTGACATGGAGTCTTGGAGATATGCAGCACGGAAACAGATCCTTCAGTCTAACCCGTCCATGTCGATCAGATATCCCAAATTAAACGAGTCCCATTTGCCAACATTTGGCCCATATCATTGTAAACCCTTACTCTTCATGTACCCATTCAAATGTCTTTTAAATGTTGTAAGTGTAACAGCCTCCTCCATCTCCACTGGCAGCTCATTCCAAACATGCACCAACCTCTGTTGGAAAAAGTTGCTCCTTCGGTCATTTTTAAATCTTACCCCTCTCACCATAAATCCATGTCCTCTAGGTTTGGGGAAAAGACCTTGGCGATTCACCCTATACATGCCCCTCACGCTCCAGGAAAAATCACCCCAACGTACTCACCCTCTCCCTATTGCTCAAATTCTGGCAACTACCTTGTAAATCTTTTCTGACTCGCTTCAATATTCATAATATCTTTCCGATAGGAGGGAAACGCGAATTGAATGCAATACTGCAAAAGTGGCCAAACCAGGTGCTGTACAGCAGCAACGTGACCTCCCAATTCAAAGCACTAGCCAGTAAAGGCAAGCATACCAAATGCCTTCTTCACTATCCTACCTACCTGCGATTCTACTTTCAATGAACTATGAACCTGGATTGGAAGGTCTCATGGATCAGGAACACCCCACAGAACCTTACCATTAAGTGTATACGTCCTTTCCTGATTTGCATTTCCAAAATGCAGCACCTCACATTTATCTAAATTAAACACCATTTGCCACGCCTCAGCCCATCAGCCATCTGACCAGGATCCCATTTTATTCTGAGGTAAACCTTCTTGCTGTCCACTCAACCATCAATTTTGGTGTCATCTGCAAATTTACCAATTATCGCTGCTATGTTCGCATCCAAATGATTTACATAAATCCTGAAAATACTGGACCCAGCACGGATATTTGTAGAACACCACTGGTCACAGACCTCCTGTTGGAAAAGCAACCCTTCACCACCACCCTCTGTATCTTACCTTCGAGCCAATTTTATATCCACGTGGCTAGTTCTCCATGTCTTCCATGTGAACTAAACTTGTTAACCAGTCTGCCATGTGGAAAGGGTCAAATGTTTGACTGAAGTCCATGTCGACAAGGTGCACCTCTCGGCTTCAATGAACCCTCTTAGTCACTTCTTCAAAATAAATCTCCGTCAATTTAGCGAGACACGATTCCCCAAGCTTCAAGCCTTGTTACCTATCCCTTATCAGTCCTTGCCATTCAAAATACATGCAAACCTTGTGCCACATAATCCTCACCAACAATTTGCCCTCCACTGACGTCAGCCTCACCGGCTTTTCCTTACCATCCTTCTTAAATGGTTTTAGTAATTCCAACAAGTTATCAAATCTCCTATCTCCCGGTACCTCACCTGTGGCAATTGACAATACAAATATCCCAGCAAGGGGCCCAACAATCACTTCCCTTGTTCTCGGGTACACCTGATCAGGTCCTGGGGATTTTCCCACCTTTCCAGGCTTTACGAAGTCCAGCATCTCCTCCTCTGTAATGCAAACACTTTTCACGATACCACTGTTAAGTTCTCTGGCTTCCATATCCTTCTGCACAGTCAAAATGCTTGTTCAGTGTCGCCTCCATCTCCTGTGGTTCCGCACATCGGCAGCATTGCTAATCTTTAGATGGCCCAAAACTCTCCGGAGTTACTCTTTTCTCCTAAATGTATGGGTAGAGTACATTTGGATTCTTCTTAACCCTATTTGCCAAAACTATCTCATGTCCCCATCATGGCCTCCTTATATCCCGCTTAAGTATACTCCTACTGGCTTTAGACTCACTGGACATTGACTTTAAATCTGGAATTAAGAGGCTGATGATGATGACAAAGACATTTTCGATTTTTGGAAAAAACCCAACTGGTTCGCTGACGTTCTTGAAGTCAGTAAACTGCCACCCTCACGTGTCATTGGTTACATGTGACTCCAGATCGACAATAATATGTATGACTCTTAACTGCCCTCTAGGCAATTAGTAATCGGCAATAAATGCAGGCCCAACCAGCGATACTCTCATCCCGTGAATGAATACTGAAACCCCTCGATTCCTCCTCTCTCTACCTGAAATATGTTTCCCTCTTATCCATGACCAGACCCTCAATTTCTCCAGTCCTCCAGCATTCCTTACACTTACCAGCCTTACCCTTCACCCTAACAGGGACATACTGTGTCTGGGCTCTTGACATCTCATTTTTGAAGGCTTCAATCTTCACAGTTGGCCTGTTATTTGCGAATATCTGTCCAAATCCAGTTTGGAAGTTCTTGCTAATATCATCAAAATTGGCCTTACTCAAATCTCCTTTTCCATCTCTATTTTAAAACTAACGGAATTATGATTATTTGTCCAAAGGTGCGTCCTAACTGATATCTCAATCACCTGACCTGCCTTATTTCCCAAGCGTAGTTCATGTTTAGCTCGTTCTCTGTGATGGAGAGTATTGGATAAGCAAATGCAGCTTTGTTACTGTTAGTGGGGGTCAGCAGTGTATTCGACTCATTGGATTGAATCCAACAATAATTCGTCTCCAAGCTATTTTCACTGAGTGTGACAGAGGGATCGACTGCACAAAGCCGAGCTCGTTTCCTGGTGCTATCTTATAAAACTTTTCTCATTAACCCCCACCCCATGGTGTCCTTCTCATTCAATGCCAACCCTATTCTCCCACCCATCATGTCTGGAGGTATTCAACATCGCCCAGATACCCCTGAATATTCCGTGATCCCTGGCACTGGTGCCATCTTTAAAAGGCCAATAGGCACACGGTGGAGCTTTCTCAGTTTGGAGCTGCCCTGCACAGTTTACCCCGAGTATTGCAGATAATTGGAAATTACAAGACGGTTTGTCGACAGGGGAACGGAGGTCCTACTGGATGGGCGAGTACAGAGGGGGGCCTTACTCTTCCCAGAGGGGGGCCCCACCACCAGACCCACCAAACATGGTCTGAGCTCTCCACCCAGCTCAGTGCAGTATCTGCGGTCTGATTAAATGTCCAGCAATACAGGACAATCATCCAAAACCTTCCCCGCTCTGCCAGGGTCAGTGTCACTCTATTCCCTCTGCTCCCTCACACTCACTGTATATCTGTTATAGCACCAACCCCGAACAAGGCTCATGGCCCACCACTCTCACTGCTGCATGCAGCACCTTCCCCCGTCTCTCTCTCTCTCTCTCTCTCTCACACCCCCTCTCTGTCCCCCCACTATCCAGCCGCCCCCCCCCCGGCACTAATTAACTATGGACTGACTCCCTCCGGACACCTCACCATATCTCCCCCTACCTACACCAGCACTAACAACAGTGCCACCCACTCCTACCCTCCCTCCCTCCCCTTCTCCCATTCCAGGAGAAACAGCCTGGAATAGGACAGAAGGTGCCATGCCGTGTGGTGGAGTGCCCGATATCCATTCCCTCACCCAGCTCCCCCCGCCATGTGGGGTGTACCCTGGTCGGAGCTGGACAGGACCGGGATGCCTCGTGTGGAGATTCTGAAACATCCACATCCCACCGACCGAGTAATGAGCAATGTTCAGTGAAGGGAAGTTCTCACTTTAAACCCACTGGCAGCTCCTTTTCCCCCCGACACAACTTGGAAGCCATGGCCCTGATGCCATCTCCCTTTTGTGTTGAGCTGGTACAAATAGAATCCCCACAGCTTCGCTGGGCATGAGGTTGAACTGACAACACACCATCTCTACCACCTCCCAGGAAGCGGGCACAGTGACTCCTTCCTCCTGTAAACAGCTCAGATTCTGACACTAATTTGTGAGATTTTCCGCTACCCCCACTTGTCCTGACTTCTTCGATAATCTGTGCTCATACATCCAGCACCCTCTGCTCTTGCACCTCCTTTATAACAGTATAGCCTGTTTAATGTTACCTTTCAATGTCCTTTCTACCAAAGAGCATCACCTCACACTGTTCTGCTTTGATCAGCATTTGCCATACGCCTGAACACTACACCAAAATATAACTTTCCTGATGGACTTCCATGCTGTCCTCAACAAACTTTACAATTCTTCCAAGTTTGATATCTGCAAAGATTGAAATTGTCCTACAATCACACTCCACACAGAAATACTGACACACACCAGACAGAACGACTGAAATATTGACAAGGTTACAATGAAGCGAGAGAAATACTGACACTCTCCATGTCTGTAGTGTCAATGAACAGCAAGTGCCTCTATGTGTGTATATTGGTGTGTGTATCTGTGTGTGGCGAACCTGGCAGTCTATGTGGTGTTTAAAGTGATGTAATGTCCCCCGACACGAGTTCTGAGTAAGGATCACTCGATCCAAAACGTCAACTTTCATTTGTGTCCAAAGATGGCTTCCAGAGCTGCTGAGCTTTCTGTTGTTGTCAATCTCTGTTGCACTCCAAACCCCATCCCCCACCTCCCACCTCCGACGTTTCTGTAATCGTGGTGGTAAAGTGTGTAAACCATCAGGGATTCAGTTTGGGAGGGAGAGAGAGGGCAGCAGTTCACAGCACAATCCAATCTAAATTTTGATTGCACCAAACACACACACACACACACACACACAAACACACACAAGGTTGGTGTGGACAGGATTGTCATTGGACTGAAGCCCTCAGAGTGGAACAGTTTCATGTGCACAAATGTCTGCTCTCCTTCTCTAATGTGGAAACGGTTTGTCACTGGGTAGTATTTTTAATACACAGTATACTCATTAAAGCATATTTCCATTGCAATTATATCCAAGCAAATCCGAGTAGCCACATTGCAAGGCGATGAGATTAATTTTAATGCACTTCCTGTAACTTGCAATTTTTAATGTCTTACTCTTACAAGTCAACTTACATGTGAGAAAGGATTGAAAAGACCGAAACCAGACCAGCAGAGTGTGGGATTGATCACTTTAAAGAAAAGAGGGAAAGGGAGAGGAAGGGAGAGCGGTTTTGACCCCGTTTCAGTGATTCACACCAAAAACAACAAGAGTTCCAATTCCACAGAGATGCAGAGACAGAGATCCACACACTAATGCAGGAACACATCTAACAAGCACAGAGAAATAGACACGCACATAATGGTACACCGCGACATATGTAGACACACGGGAATAGACAAACACAACAGAAACATGCAGATATATAATTGGATATGTAAATACACATAGACCCATCGAGTTATACAGGGTATTTGCAAACAGACCTATCGGCCCATACAGTCCATGCTGACAATAATTCCAAACTAAACCAGTCCCATCTGCCTGCGCTTGGTCCAGATTTATCCAAACATTCGCTTATTCTTGTCCTTAATCAAGTGCATTTTAAATGCTGTAACTTTACCCATAATCCATCACATCCTCAGGAAGTTCACTCTCTACATGAACCACATGCTGTGTAAAAAAACAACCTCACGGGTCCTGATAATGTGAACCCAATAACTCTGTAGGAGGATCAGGAATTGATTGCAGGGACCCTTGCTGAGATGTTTTTATCATGAAAAGCCACAGGTGAAATGCTGGAATTCATGAGTTTGACTAAAGTTGTGCTATTAAACAAAATGGAAAGGAAGAGCTAGGGCACTATAGATTGGTGAACCTGATATCAGTGGTAGGCAAGTTTTTGGAGGGAATCATGAGGTACAGGACTTACATGTATTTGGAAAGATACATTAGGGATAGAACAATGTGAGGGCTGTAAATGCTGGAGATGAGAGTCTAGATTAGAGTGGTGCTGGAAAAGCACAGCAGGTCAGGCAGCATCTGAGGAGCAGGAAAATAGATTATTGGGCAAAAGCGCTTTATCAGGATAGGCAAATTGGGTTGTGCCTGGAAAATCATGTCTCACTAACTTGATTATTTTTTGTTTAGAAGTAACGGAGAGGATTGATGTGGGATGAACGCTGGATGTGATCTATACAGACTTCAATTAGGCATTCGACAAGGTTCTGCATGGGAGACTGGTTAGCAAGGTTAGGTCACATGGAAAACAGGGGGAATTAGCCAGTTGGATACAGAATTGGCTTAAAAGTAGAGGACAGAGGGTTGTGGTGGAGGGTTGTTTTTCAGACTGGAGGCCTGTGACCAGTGGAGTGCCACAAGGATCGGTGCTGGTTCTGCTACTTTTCATCATGTATATAAATGGTTTGCATATGAACATCGGAGATATAGTTCGTAAGTTTGCAGATGACACCAAAATTGGAGGTATAATGGCCAACAAATAAGGATACCTCAGATTACGACAGGATCTTGATCAGATGAGCCAATGGACTGAGGAATGGCCGACAGAGTTTAATTTAGATAAATGTGAGATGCTGCATATGGGAAAGGCAAATCAGGGCAGGACTTATACACTTAATGGTCAAGTCATGGGGAGTGGTGCTGAACAAAGTGACCTCAGAGTATAGGTTTATAGTTCCTTGAAAGTGGGTTTGCAGGTAGATAGAATAGTGAAGAAAGTATTTGGCATGTTATTGGTCAGTGCATTGTGTATATGAGTTAGGAGAATGGGTTATATCTGTACAGGACAAAGGTTAGACCACTTTTAGAATACTGTATGCAATTCTATTCTACCTGCTGTAGGAAGGATTTTGTGAAACCTGAAAGGGTTCAGAAAGGGTTTACAACAATGTTGCCAGGACTGGAGTGTTTGAGCTACAGGTGGAGGCTGAATAGGCTATGGCTGTTTTCGCTGGAGCATCCGAGGATGAGGATTGACTTTAGAGGTTATTAAAATCATGGGTGCAATGGTTAGAGTAAATAGCCAAGGTCTTTTCCCTAGGGTAATGCAGCCAAAAACTAGATGGCAAAGTTTTAAGGTGAGATGGAAAAGACATAAAACGGATCCAATGGGCAACATTTTCATGTAGAGGGTGGTTGTGTGTAATGAGCTGCCAGAGGAAGGTGTGGAGGCTGGCACAATTACAACATTTAAAAGGCATCTGGATGGGCAGATGAATGGGAAGGGTTCAGGTAGAAATGGGCCAAATGCTGGCAAAGGGATGAGATTAATTTTGGCTATCTAGTCTGCATGGACGCGTTGGACCAAAGGGACTGTTTCCATGCTATACAGCTCTATGACGCTATGTCTTTTTAGAAAAGTGCTCCTCTTATCTAAAAACAATCCCCCACTCGAGGTAAAAAACGCCTACAATTCAACATTATCGATACCCCTCATGATATTATAAATCTCTATAATGTCACCTCTCAGCCTCCTACGCTCCAGTAGATAATGTCCAAGTCTATTGAGCCTGTCCTTATAACTCAAAGACTCCATTCCCAGCAACATCCTGATAAATCTCTTCTGAACGCTCTCGAACTTGATAATATCCTTTATATAACAGGGCGGACAGAACTGCACACAGTCCTCCAAGACATGCCTCACGAATGTCCTGTGCAACCTGAACATACCGTCCCAAATCCTGCACTCAAAGGATTGTCCACTGCTACTTGTCATGTATATAAATGATTTGTATGTGAACATGTGAGATATAGTTAGTAAATTTGCAGGTGACACCAAAATTGGAAATGTAGTGGACAATGAAGAAGGTTACCTCGGAGTAAAATGGTATCTTGATCAGATGGGCCAATGGATTGAGGAGTGGCAGATGGAGAGATATTTAGATAAATGTGAGGTGCTTCATTTTGGAAGCAATCAGAGCAGGACGCATACACTCAATGCTAAAGTCTCGGAGAATGTTGCTGAACAAAGAGACCTTGGAGTACAGGTTCGTAGTTCCTTGAAAGTAGAGTCGCAGGTAGATACGATAGTGAAGGTGTTTGGTATGCTTTACTTTATTGTTCAGACCACTGAGTACAAGAGTTGGGAGGTCATGTTGTGGCTGCAAAGGACATTGGCTAGGCCACTTTTGGAATATTGTGTGCAATTCTGGTCTCATTCCCATTGGAAAGATGTGAAACTTATAAGCGTTCACAAAAGATTTACAAGGGTGTTGCCAAGGCTGGAGGATTTGAGCTGTAGGGAGAGCCTAAATAGGCTGGGGCAGTTTTCTCTGTGGGTGAATTATAGAGGTTCATAAAATCATGAGAGGCATGCAAAGGGTAAATAGACAATGCCTTTTCCTTAGGTTGGGCGAGTCTACAACTGGAAGGCATAGGTTTAGGGTGAGCGGGGAAAAATTTAAAAGGGACCTCAGGGGCAATTTTGTTTTTGCACAGAGGGTGGTGCGCGTATGGAATGAGTTGCCAGATGAAGTTGTGGAGGCTGGTCAAATTAACGTATTTAAAAGATGTCCGGATGAGTATATGAAAAGGAAGGGTCCAGAGCGATATGGGCAACGTGGTGGCAAATTTAACGAGATTAGGTTAAGCTATCTGGTCGGCATGGACGAGTTGGACCAGAGGGTCTCTTTCCACGCAGTACCTCTCTATGACTCTATGTCTCTATTATGAAGGCCTGCAAGCGAAACACCTTCATAACTACCCTGCCCACGCATGATGCAAACTTCAAAGAATTATGCCTGAAACCATAAGTCGTTCTGTTCTACAACACTACCATTGGCTCGTCTTTTCATTGTATATGTGTTTTCTTTGTTTGTTTTACCAAAGTACAATACCTTGCATTTATCAACATTATTTTCCATCTGCCATTCTTTAGCTAGTGAGTGATCGTACTGGGGAAGAAAGGCTTGAAAGTAATCAGCTGCCTGTATCATTTAATAGTTTTAGGAAGAGGGCAGTCACACGTTAGAGGTGGGAAACAGTGATCGGTGTTTGAGGCCAGAAAGTATGTGCTTTCTTTGTCTCAGATGTTCAGTATTGATATCTATTCGAGTTCCTTCATAGTGCAGTGTGTGTCTGCATGACTTCATTCCCTCATATTGCAGACTACAGATAATATTCATTTATGCTGGAAATAATAGCCAAGTATTTAAAGATGTTCATATTTTATCTCGAAAGTAGAGCACATAAACTCGACATCCTACAATTGAGGCAAGTACCTTGTATTTTTTAAACAATGTTATTATTCTCAATGTGTAATTCAGTAAAGTGAACCAGATTTCAATGAATCTATACCAAACTGAAAGCTGGCACTTAAAATTAAACATTTAGGCACTGTTTAGGTCTTGTGTAGTCAGTATTGTTCCTACCTCTGATGCAGAGCTCTGGATTCTATTCCAATTCCTGAATTTGTCTGAACGTGTCCCTAGCTCGAGACCAGACAGTCTGGATTCAGGTGCAGAGATGTGTCACAGCATGTCAGAACAGGCTGCTGAACAAACACACAGGAGAATAGTGTTCGAAGTTTAGGGACCATTGTGGAGTGGTGGTAGTGTTCCTACCTCTGGCTGCAAAGCTCTAGGTTCAAATCCTACCAGACGTGTTTTATAATATGTTTGAACACGTTGACTAAAATGAGTTTAGAATTGTGATTTGATCGAGATGGAAGAGGTTTCAGTATTCAATTTCAGAATTTAAGCTCCGGATGACTGAAACAACAGGCCCTGGTTTGGAGTCACATTTGCACCTTCTAGAGGTTTATAAATTCATGAAGGGCATGGATAGGGTGAGTAGTCAAGATCTTTTCACCACGTTTGGAAGTCCAGAATTAGAAGGCATATATTTAATGTGAGAGGGGAAAGATTTTAAAGGGAGCTCAGTGGCAACTTTTTCACTCAGAAATTGGAGCGTGTATATGATGAAATGCCGGAGGAAGTGGTGGAGGTCGGTATAATTACAACATTTAAAAGGCACCCAGATCGGTATATTAAGAGGAAGGATTTAGAAGGATATGGGCAAATTGATGACACATAGATCAGATTTCCTGCAGAGTAGAAACAGGCCTTTTTGCCCAACAAGTCAACACCAACCCTCTGAAGAGTTACCCACCCAGAACCAGTTAACCTTGACTAATGCATCTGAAATTATGTTCAATTTAGCATGGCCAATTCACCCAATCTGCACATCTTTGGACTGTGGGAGGAAGCCAACGCAGACGAAGGGATAAAGTGCAAACTCCACACAGTCAGTCACCCTGGTAATATGAGGCAGCAGTGCTAACCACTGAGCCACCGCACCGACCCAAATAGGGCACGATTAATTTAGGAAATCAGGTTGCATGGACGTGTTCGTCAAAAGTGTTTGCTTCAGCGCTGTACAATTCTAGGATTCGTTAAGACATTTGATCAAGGTACCTGTATAATCTTCACTGTCCACTATATAGCCAATCTTGGTTTCATCTTTCTAACCACACCTTCCATAATTATCATCTGAATCATTTCTATAAATGACAAACAAAAATGGATTGAGCATAAGTCCCTGTGGAACAGCACTGTGCACGGTGTCACAAAGCTTGTCCCTTTTCTCTGAAAGTTTCCTTTTCTCAAAGATACTGTATTATTGATTTTTTTTCAGAGGTATCGTAAGTAGCTCTAAGCTCCAAGGTGACTGGTTTGGTCCAGAGATTAAACGGTGTTGTGATCAAAGGTATAATGAAAGGGGGGTGGTCAGCTGTCTCGGTGAGCTGATCAGTCCAGATGGATTTCAGCTGTGTGGACAATCTCTCTCTCTCTCTCTCTCCCTCTCTCTCTCTCTTTGTGCCCTTCTAACTTCAACCGGTTAGCAGATGTTCCACCTTTCCAGTTTTAATGGGGGTTTGTTTATTGGGACTGGTGTGTCCGTTCAGAACAGCTCATTAAGTCTAGTTTGAATAGACTGAATTCTGTAGGGTTCTTTATTCTGTTCATTGTGTTTCATTGTTTCATTGTGTAATTTTGTGAATTACATTTTGTCTATATTAAAACATGATAGTCAACCTAGCTAGGTTACTCTGGGTAATTTTCACTGTGCAGTTTTTGAAACAAATTGCATTCTTAAGCAGGTCTCTCCTGCCTGCTTAACAACGTTTTGAGTGAGCTGGCCTAGAACATAACATCATGCCTCCATGGGACACACCGGGAAGTGAACAATAACACAGGACACACACGCCCCTGCCCATGGATCACCACATGGGGCACACCGGGAAGTGAACAATAACCCAGCACACACACACCCCTATCCATGGATCAATACATGGGACCCACCGGGAAGTGAACAATAACACAGGACACACACGCCCCTGCCCATGGATCACCACATGGGGCACACCAGGAAGTGAACAATAACACAGGACACACACACCTCCTTGTCCATGGATCACAACATGCGACACACCAGGAAGTGAACAGCAGCCCAGCACACACACGCCTCCCTGCCCATGGATCACCACATGGGGCACACCAGGAAGTGAACAATAACACAGGACACACACACCCCTGTCCATGGATCATCACATGTGGCATGCCAAGAAGTGAACAATAGCCCAGGACACGCACCCCTGTCCATGGGTCACCACATGGAACACACCGGCAAGTGAACAATAGACAAGGACACACTCACCCGTCCATGGATCAATATATGGGGCACATCAGGAAGTGAACACTAGCCCAGCACACACATCCCTGTCCATGGATTACCACATGGGGCACACCAGAAAGTGAACAATATCCCAGCACACAACTCCCTGTCCATGGAGCGCCACATGGGCCACACTGGGAAGTGAACAATAACCCAGCACATACACACGCACCCCTGTCCATGGATCACCTCACGGGACACACCGGGAAGTGAACAATAGCCCAGCACACACACACCTCCCTGTCCATGGATCACCACATGGGGCACACCGGGAAGTGAACAGTAGCCCAGCACACACATACCCCTGTCCATGGATCACCACATGGGGCAACCAAGAAGTGAACAATAGCCCAGCACACACACCTCCCTCTTCATGGATCACCACATGGGACACACCGGGAAGTGAACAAAAGCCCAGCACACACACACACCTGTACATGGATCACTACATGGGGCACACTGAGAAGTGAACAATAACCCAACTAAAACACACCCCTGTACATAGATCACCACATGGGACACACCGGGAAGTCAACAATAGCCCAGGACACACACACCTCCCTGTCCATGCATCACCACATGGGGCACACGGGGAAGTGAACAATAGCCCAGCACACACACGCACTCCTGTCCATGGATCACCACATGGGACACACGGGGAAGTGAACAATAGTCCCGCACACACACACACCCCTGTCCATGGATCGCCACATGGGACACACAGGGAAGTGAACAATAACCCAGCACACACACACATCCCTGTCCATGGATCACCGCATGGGACACACCAGGAAGTGAACAATAGTCCCGCACACACACACCCCGTCCATGGAGCACCTTATTGCACACACCGGGAATTGAACAATAGCCTAGCACACACACACCCCTGTCCATGGATCATCACATGTGGCACGCCAAGAAGTGAACAATAGCCCAGGACACGCACCCCTGTCCATGGGTCACCACATGGAACACACCGGCAAGTGAACAATAGACAAGGACACACACACCCGTCCATGGATCAATATATGGGGCACATCAGGAAGTGAACACTAGCCCAGCACACACATCCCTGTCCATGGATTACCACATGGGGCACACCAGAAAGTGAACAATATCCCAGCACACAACTCCCTGTCCATGGAGCGCCACATGGGCCACACTGGGAAGTGAACAATAACCCAGCACATACACACACACCCCTGTCCATGGATCACCTCACGGGACACACCGGGAAGTGAACAATAGTCCAGCACACACACACCTCCCTGTCCATGGATCACCTCACGGGACATACCGGGAAGTGAACAATAGCCCAGCACACACACACTTCCCTGTCCATGGATCACCACATGGGGCACACCGGGAAGTGAACAGTAGCCTAGCACACACATACCCCTGTCCATGGATCACCACATGGGGCAACCAAGAAGTGAACAATAGCCCAGCACACACACCTCCCTCTTCATGGATCACCACATGGGACACACCGGGAGGTGAAAAAAAGCCCAGGACACACACACCTCCCTGTCCATGCATCACCACATGGGGCACACGGGGAAGTGAACAATAACCCAGCACACACGCACCCCTGTCCGTGGATCACCACATGGGACACACTGGGAGGTGAACAAAAGCCCAGCACACACACCCCTGTACATAGATCACCACATGGGACACACCGGGAAGTCAACAATAGCCCAGGACACACACACCTCCCTGTCCATGCATCACCACATGGGGCACACGGGGAAGTGAACAATAACCCAGCACACACGCACCCCTGTCCGTGGATCACCACATGGGACACACTGGAAAGTTAACAATAGCCCAGCACACAACTCCCTGTCCATGGATCGCCACATGGGACACACAGGGAAGTGAACAATAACCCAGCACACACACACACCTCTGTCCATGGATCACCGCATGGGACACACCAGGAAGTGAACAATAGTCCCGCACACACACACCCCTGTCCATGGAGCACCTTATTGCACACACCGGGAATTGAACAATAGCCTAGCACACACACACCCCTGTCCATGGGTCACCACATGGGACACACCGGGAAGTGAACAATAGCGCAGCACACACACACCTCCCTGTCCATGGATCACGACATGGGGCACACTGAGAAGTGATCAGCAGCCAAACACACACACCCCCGCCCATGGAGCAGGACATGAGATACACCGGGAAGTGAACAACAGTCAAACACATACACTCCTGTCCATGGATCACCACATGGGGCACACCATGCAGTGAACAACAGCCAAGCACACGCCTCCCTGTCTATGGAGTATGATATATGACACACCGGGAAGTGAGCAACAGTCAAACACACACCCCTGTCCATGGAGTACCACATGAGACACACCACGAAGTGAACAACAGCCCAGCACTCACCTCCCTGTCTATGGACTACCACATGGAACACACCTGGAAGTGAACAACAGCCCAGCACACACACCCGTCTATGGAGCACCACATGGAACACACCGGGAAGTGAACAACAGCCCAGTACACACACCCCTGTCTATGGATACCACATGGAACACACCGGGAAGTGAACAACAGCCCAGTACACACACCCGTCTATGGAGCACCACATGGAACACACCTGGAAGTGAACAACAGCCCAGCACACACACCCCTGTCTATGGAGCACCACATGGAACACACTGGTAAGTGAACAGCAGTCTGACACATACCGTTTCATTGTTTCTGAGCTTCGCAATGCCAGCTCTCGATACACTAGGGATCCAAATGGGACCCACAGCCGGGACGGACAGGAGACCACGAGCCATATGTTTTGCACATTGTTTCTGAGCTTCATAATGATTTCCCCGGGATTCCAGGAAGTGAGCACCAACGGCCAGATTAAGGTACAGAAGGACGGATATTCATGTTATAATTGGATGATTACTTGATCGACAAGTTCAGTAAACGTGGCTCTTCTCAGACAAATGGGATTAACTGGATGAGTAGTACTTTCTCAGGTCCAATACCAAAACTAAGAATATAAAGTAAATGTGGTGACAATTCAGCTGAAATGCACGTCACAGAATCAGACACCATAATCCAGATGATATATCTGTGCAGCATGTAGCAGTGTTCAGGCCAGGCCAGTGTACTGCTCAATACAACCCAGCAATCTGTGCAGACCACACCAGTCCATGAACTGCCTCTCCAGCACTGGGAGCTATGCATTGAACAGCAGTGAATTGTTATGCAAACCAGGAGCATGTACCCTCCCAGCATGTAGTGCAGTGTATGCAAACCCAGGGAATGGATCTGTAAACCAGGAGCAGTTACCCTACCAGCATGTAGAGCTGTGCACACCACCCCAGTGCATTGTTCAGTAACACTGTTAGATCACTGCCCAGCGAGGGGAAACCTGCAGCCCATGCTGGAAGTGACGGGATGTGCAGCTCCAGTCCATTTGCAGCTCCATATCTCCATTGTATCAATGGATGTAGAATATCTCAAGAGGAAGGAGGAAAATGACTTAGGGTTAAGTAGGCAAGGATCAGACAAGGCTCTAGAGGGTTACAAGGTAGTCAGGAAGGAAGTGAAGAATAATCTCAGGAGAGTGAGAAGCGGGCATGAAAAAGACTTGGTGAGTAGGATTAAGGTAAAACTTAAGATGTTCTATACTTTTGTGAGGAACAAGATGATTACTTTAGTGAGGGTAGGGCTCATCAGGATAGTGGAGGGAACTTGCACCAGGAGTCGGAGGAGATAGGGGAACATAGAACATAGAACACTACAGCGCAGTACAGGCCCTTCAGCCCTCGATGTTGTGCCAACCTGTCATACCAATCTGAAGCCTATCTAACTTACACTATTCCATGTACGTCCATATTATTGTCCAATGACGACTTAAATGTGCTTAACGTTGGCGAATCTACAACTGTTGCAGGCAAAGCATTCCAAAGCTCTCTCTTTAGGTCTTTCCTGGCTACCTTGTAACCCTCATGTGCCCTAACTGAGCCTTCACATCCCATCTTAACATAAGTCACCGTCTTCCTCTTGACCAGAGATTCCACTTCATTCGTAAACCACCGCTGAAGCACTCTACAGCTTCCTCCCTGCCTGACAGGTAGATACATATCAAGGACACACAGTCGCTTTTCCTTGAATAAGCTCCACATTTCTAATGTGCCCATCCCCAGCAGTTTCCTTCCCCATCATATGCTTCCTAAATCTTGCCGAATGGCATCGTAATTGCATTTCCCCCAGCTGTAACTCTTGCCCAGTGGTATACACCTATCCCTTTCTATCACTAAAGTAAACGTAGCAGAATTGTGATTGCTATCACCAAAGTGCTCACCTACTTCCAAGTCTAACACCTGACCAGGCTCATTACCAAGTATCAAAACTAATGTGGCTTCGCCCCTTGTTGGCCAGTCTATATACTGTGTAAGGAAGACCTCCTGCACACACTGGACAAAATCTGACAAAACACTATAGTGTTCCCGTTCAATATTTCAAAATTTGAAGTTCCCCATTACATCCACCTTGTCTCTGTCACTCCTATCGAGAATCATCTTCGCTATCCTTTCCTCTACATATCTGGAACTATTCGGAGGCCTATAGAAAACTCCCAACTGGGTGACCTCTCCTTTCCTGTTTCTCACTTCAGCCCATACCACCTCAGTTGACGAGTCCTCAATCATCCTGTCTGCAACTGCAATACTGTCCTTGACCAACAATGTAACATCTCCCCCTCTTTTACCATCTTCTCTGTTCTTACTGAAACATCTAAATCCTGGAACCTGCAACATCTTTTCCTGCCACTGCTCTATCCATGTCTCCAAAATGGCCACAACATTGAAGTCCTAGGTACCAACCCATGCTGCAAGTTCACCCACCTTATTCCGGGTGCTCCTGGCGTTGAAGTGGACACACTTCAAACCAACTTCTTGCTTGTCGGTGCCATCTTGCTTCCCTGAAACTTGATTTTAGACCTCCCTACTCTCAACCCTTTCTATACTTGAACCACAATTTTGGTTCCCATCCGCCTGTTGGATTAATTTAAACCCACCCCAATAGCCTTAGCGAATTCCACTCCCCCCCCAGGATATTGGTATCCCTCCAGTTCAGATGAAGCCAATCCTGCTTGTAGAGGTCCCATCTACTCCAGAAAGAGCCCCAATTATCCAAGTATCCAAAACCCTCCCTCCTGCACCATCCCTGCAGCCACGTGTTCACCTTCTCTCTCTCCCTATTCCTTGCCTCACTAGCAGGTGGCACGGGCAAGAAACCAGAGCCAATAACTCTGTTCGTCCTAGCTCTAAGCTTCCATCCTAGCTCCATGAATTTCTGCCATTAATCCCCATCTCTCTTCCTACCTATGTCGTTGGTGCCTATGTGGACCACGACTTGGGACTGCTCCCTCTCCCCCTTAAGGATCCCCAAAACACGATCAGTGACATCACGAACTCTGGCACCTGGGAGGCCACACACCAACCGTGAGTGTCTCTCGTCCCCACTGACCCTCCTATCTGTCCCCCAAACTATGGAGTCCCCAGTGACTACTGCTCAGCTCCTCTTCCCATTTCCCTTCTGAGCAGCAGGGACAGACGCTGTGCCAGATCCCTCTACCCCACTGCTTTCCCCTGGTAAGTCCCCGCTGTATTATCCAAAACGGTATATTTATTGTTGAGGTGAATGGCCACGGGGGATCCCTGCACTGCTTTCCGGTTCCCTTTCTGTCCCCTGATTGTAACCCATTTACCTTTTTCTCGTTCCTGAGGAGTGATTACCTCCCTGTAACTCCTCTCAATAACGCCCACTGCCTCCCGAATGATCCGAAGTTCTCGCAGCTCCAGCTCCAATTCCCTAACGCGATTTTCAAGGAGTCAGGTGCACTTCCAGCAGATGTAGGCAGCAGGGACACTGGTGATGACCCTTACCTCCCACATTCTGCAGGAGGAACATTCAATTGCCCTCACCTCCATTCCCACTAGTCTAAATTCCCAAAGAGACTGTTGAAAAAAAAAGATAAGGAATAAAAAGCTCGTTAACTTTCCAAGCTGTGGCACATGTACTTTGTTTTTGGTTAGAGGAGGAGGGTGGTTGCTTTAACAGATTATAAGGCCAGGTTAGCTTTTCTGGGTGTTTGGTTTAATTCACAAACGGGTTCATTACTGTGTCGTAACAGCACACTTAGAACATTGTGTTCAGTTCTGGTTGCCTTGTTATAGGAAAGATGTAGAAGCTATAGTGAGGATGCAGAGGAATCCCAAGGGATCAACAGAAATTTTGGCACACACCACATTATCGAGTGATATATTGAGGAAGACACCACGCGAAAAATAAATACTGGCAGATTCTGCATGTCTGTATAAAAGTCAGTGTGTCAGTGTTTGTGGTGTGTCTGTACTGATGTCTGTATATCTGTGTGTGCACGTGCATCAGTGTATTTGCATTTCTCTCTGTGTGCTTTAGTATCTGTGTGACTGCACCAATCTCTATGTGTGCCTGTGTATCTATATACATATCTGTGTGTATCTGCGTGTCTCTGTGCGTATCCGTGTGCACAGCGGATCTGCCAGCTTCTGTGGTGTTTAAAGTGATGCAATGTCCGCCTCTGCTGGTCTTCACACTTTACTGCATTGATGGTAGTGGAGGGAGAAAACCATAAGGGATTCAGTCTAGGAAGTGGGGAGAGGGAGGTAGATCATAGCACCATCCAAACTGACAGCACCATCTGCACATGCACTACAACACACACAGTTGGATACAAGGGAGGATCATAATTGTACTGAGGACACTCAGAGTGGCGAATGTTCCTGAGTAATATCTGTACTCTCTCTGCAATGTGAAAGTGATTTGTCTTTGAAGATTATTCGTTACACCGAGTGTACACCTTAAAGAATATTTCCACTGCAACTGCATCCAAGCAACTCTTACCAAGTCATCTGTAAGGCGATGCGATGAATTTATTACATGTTCTTTAAATTGAAATATTTTATAATTCACCCCTACAAGGTGTAAGTGAGAAATGTTTGAAAAGTCCTGAAACTGACCCAGTGGTGATGGTAATATATCTAGGTATCAGACAAAACTGTTCTGTGCATCCAAAGATATTTGCAAAACCAAACATAGTTTTCCTCCTCTCCCTACAAGAATCTCAGGGAGTCTCCATGCTGCAGGCTCACTGCCTTTATTCCTGATGAAGGGCTTTTGCCCGAAACGTTGATTTCGCTGCTCGTTGGATGCTGCCTGAGTTGCCTGATACACAGCCCATCTTCACACGTCACATTCGTCAACGTCGCTGTGGGGTGTGGACAAGCAATCGGATCTTCCTTCTTTGTGGCCACTGATAGTTTAACATTTCGTATCCTACTGCATTTATAAGCAAGTGGTGTAGGCAGGTACACAACTAGGGTCTTATTCGAAGCAGTATGAGTAAGACCAGTCCTACAACTAGTAGAATGATAAGGGTCCATTACCCCCATCCTCCTTAAGGGACGTGAGCCATCTGGAGGAGGAGTCATCTGCTCGTGGAGGCGGTCATTTAGCTGCTTTCATAACATTTATTAAACCAGTAATATTTTGGGACTCATCAGGTACATTAATACAGCACGAGTTACCTAACGTTTTGCAGACGCCCCCTCTCTCGGCCGTCAGGATGTCTAGTACGAATCGATTTTGTGTCACTGCTTCCTAACTGCCATTAACTCAGTGTTAATGAGTGCTAGGCCTTCCTCCGTCTCATTTGCGAATACACCATATGCGAGGATGTTCTGCGAGTGTGTACCCATTCCAATGCAGAGGGATGCCCCTTCGAGTTCGGCAATTGCTGCCTTTTAGGGCGAACGCTGTTGTGTTGGTGGACAGTATCGCAGTGTAGCAGCACCCCTTTCTCCCCGGGGGAGTGGTGGTACCCTTTCTCGCCACCTGCCCATATTATACCTGCCATCCTGATTAGATTAGATTACTTACTGTGTGGAAACAGGCTTTTCCGCCCAACAAGTCCACTCACACAAGCAGAAGCGCAACCCACCCATACATTTACCTAACACCTAACACTACGCGCAATTTAGCATGGCCCATTCACCCAACCTGCACACCTGGTGACTGGAAGGAAACTCACGCAGTGACAGGGAGAATGTGCAAACCACACACTGTCTGTCGCCTGAGGCGGGAATTAAACCGGGGTCTCTGGCACTGTGAGGCAGCAATGCTAACCATTTTGCCACCATGCCGCTCATGGTCCGACCATTGATAAAGGAACAAGCAATGTTTATGGTCGTATCATTTGTGTATGTTGCTGTACAAGAGTCATTGTTCAAGTACAGCATCAATGTACACTGGGAGATACCCAAAAGGAGTCTCCCCCGATTGGTGCAAATACACGTTTCTCCCCTGCAATCCACTATCTGGAATGCTGTGGACGGTAGCGTGTCAGGCTTGGGGCTGTAGTTAGCCTGGAGTTCGGGTGGTGACACGAGACTTGCTCAAATTGCCCCCCACTATCATGGTCAGGCTAGTCGCCTCCTGTGGAAGCAGACAGCTGGCATTTCTCGCCAGGCTGTCAGTAATTTGCTGGGCAGTCTACCTTTGGGCTGTGTGCAAACATATCCAACAAGTGTAGCCAACGTCTAATCTCTCGTTTTGTCTTATGACCAAATCACATGCTCTGTTCCCTTCACATCTAGTAATGGCCTTTCGCAGCTCCCAAAATACTGGTGTCGCATTTACGCGATTTATATCCAGCAAGCAAATTCCCCGCCTGCTTTAAATTCGCTTTCTCGCCACGGCCGTCTCCCTTCGGGTTGGGGTGTGTCATTAATGCCCTTTACCCGGCTTGGGGTTAGGTCCATGATCTGGTTGCAATGCTTCACTGCTCCTATCGTCTGTAGTACATTCTGCACTGCATCTCGGAGGGCGGGGGTGGGGCGACTGCATCACTATATTCACCTGTCTACAGATGTCGGAGAAGGATCGATCTATTCCACACCACGAGACTCCCTCATTGCTCTTCTGAGTCTTACTTTGATCATAGAATATCTATTTCCCATGTCAGGTGCCCCTTTTGCCGTGGTGGCTACTACTAAATGCCAGTCACCGGAGCGGCATGGATCCCTGCATAAGTCTTAATTATCCAATTTATAGTCGTCCTTGTTACTGCACGGCTATGGGTCGCATGTAAAGATCCACTTCGTCCTATCAGTTAAGATTACCGTCAGCTGCTGCATCCAAGACGCCCCTGCCCTTATGAATAGTCCTACCAGGGCGCTTGCCAACAGTGTGAACTGTGGCAGCCCCACATTTGCTTAAGTCTTCTCATAAATACTTGCTGTAAATTGGTTTTGGTGTTGTGCGATGTCTCCTCAGTCCCAGCTGCAAGTTTGTAATGGCGGGCGTGTATCCACGTGGCTGTTCCGGCGACCTTAACAGCTATCTGTGCTGTAAGGGGTACTTGAAACGGTCCCAGACACCTCTTCGCCTTCCTGTGTTCCCTCCTGAAGTCTTTTGCCACTATTCAGGCTCCAGGTTATAGATCGTACATCTTGCCTTCTGCTGATTGGGGTAGTGCTGTCTTCAGTTGATTCTGTATTTGGGACAGAAGTGTCGAGAGTTTCATGCAGTAACACAACACCTCATCCTCACAGTGGCCTGTTATCTGGCTTTCCTTACGTCTCGGGACAATTCCTGTGTTTGGCGGCCTACCAAACAAAATTTCAAACGGGCTAAGGTTAGCTCTCCCTCTCCTCCTAGATCTCATACACATTAGCACAATTGGAAGTGCCTTTGTCCATGTCATCCCTAGTTCCTCACAGCATTTTCTCAATATATTTTTAAGGTAGAATTTTCTCTTTCCGCTGCCCTACCGCTCGTTTGGTGGTAGGCACAGTGTTATCGCATGTTTATTCCCAAAAACTCACTAAAATGCTCTAGGGCATTATGGACAAATGGTGTCCCACTGTCACTACTAAGCCTAGAGTGTAGGGTTGCTCGCTGAGCTGTAGGTTTGATATCTAGACGTTTCATTACCTGGCATATGGAGGTTAGTGGGCTAGTGTAGGTTAAGTGGGCTTGGATCGGAGCAACATCGAGGGCCAAAGGGCCTGTACTGCCCTCTATTTTTCTATGTTCTATGTTCTCGGTAACATCATCAGTGACGAACGCCAAGTGAAGAGAAGCTGTTGTCTCCTGCTTTCTAGTTATATGTTTGTCCAGGATGGGGTTCCTGGGGTTTGTGGTGATGCCATTTCCTGTTCGTTTTCTGAAGGGTTGATAGATGCTATCTAGATATATGTCTTTTTTTATGGCGTTGTGGTTGGAGTGCTAGGCCTCAAGGAATTCTCTGGTATGTCTTTGCTGAGCCTGTCCCAGGATAGATGTGTTGTCCAGTCGAAATGGTGTTTACATTTCATCCGTGTGAATGGCTACTAGGGAGAGAGGTCGTGTCTTTTTGTGGCTAGCTTTTTTTCTGTATCCTGGTGGCTAACTTTCTTCCTGTCTGTCCTACGTATTGTTTGTGGCAGTCCTTGCATGGAATTTTGTATATGACGTTGGTTTTGTCCATGGGTTGTACTGGGTCTTTTAAATTTGTTCGTTTTGTTTGAGACTGTTGGTGGGATTCCGAGGGGTCTTAATAGTCTGGCTGCCACTTCTGAGACTTCATTGATGTATCAAAAGGTCGATAGGGTTTCTGGCTGTGTTAGGTCTACTTGTCGTGTTTTGTTCCTGAGGAATCTGTGGACTGTATTTTTTAAGTATCCGTTCTTCTTGAATACGTTTTATAGGTGGTTCTCCTCTGTTTTCCGAAGTTCGTCTGTGCTGAAATGTGTGGTGGTTCGTTGGAATAGTGTTCTGATACAGCTTTCTTTTTGCGTGTTGGGAAGGTTGCTGGTGTAGTTAAGTATTTGGTCAGTGTTTGTCGGTTTGCTGTATATGAAGACACACCAGATAATTCCGAGAGGTCTCGTACTCCAATCACAGCGCCATAAACAAACACATAGATCGATTTACCATCTGCCAACCCCTCAGAAAACGAATAGGAAATGATATCACCACAAACCCCAGGAACCCCATCCATAGCAAACATATAAATAGAAAGCAGGAGACAACATCTTCACTTCACTTCACTTGGAGGTCGCCACTGATGATGTTACCTAGCCAGGTAATGAAACGTCTGGATATCAAACCTACAGCTCAGCGAGCAAACCTACACCCTAAACGTCAACCTGAGCGATAAACTTTCACAAACCTTGGGACTACTAAGCCTCTCAGGGATGCTCCATCTCGCAATTATTTCAGTTAGGAAAGCTTTGGTTATGGCACTGGGATTCTGTTTTGCCGTGGGGAACGCTTGCACACATTTGGAAAACATATCACCTATTACCAGACAATACCCTTTTCCTTCGCAGGGTGTTAGTTCAGTAAAATCCAGTTGTAAATGTTCAAATTGTTTTTGGGGTTTCGGAAGTGCTACATGACTCATGTGTATTCCCCTCCCCACATTATTGTGGCAGAGATAACACATCGTTCACAATATTTCTGGAAGTAATGAGTAAATCCCTCAGTGTACCAATGTGCTGAATTGCTGTCATATCTCCCCTCTTTTGACACATGTTTCTTACCGTGTGTCAGTTTGGCATAGAATGGAAATAATGATCGTGGTAGAAAAGGTTTAACATTGGGCCCACACCATACCCCTTACCTCAAACTGCACTCTGCTTTTTCCCACTCAAACGTGTCTTCAAACCTGGACTTCGACTGTGACTCCCGTACGTCTGCTGTTGGGGTGAGGATTTTTGTCATTCCCATGTCAAACTGATCATTTATCGGATGCTGGGCTGCCGTCCTTCCCGCTGAGTCTGCCCTTGCATTTCCTTGAGAAACGGAATCGTTATTTTTCGTGTGGGCTTCATATTTACACACAGCGATTGATTTAGGCAATAGGACCACTTCCAAAAGGTCAGAAATCTGATCACGGTGTGTGGTGGGTTTTCCGGTGAAGGTCAAGAAGTCCCTGTATTTCCATAGGGTTCCAACATCATGTGCAACTCCGAATGCGAATCTGCTATCGGTTAAATATTCGCTGTCTTTCCCTTAGCGAATTTACATGACTCAGTCAAGGCAACCAGCTCTGCTGCTCGCGCTGACAGTTGAGAAGGGAGTGATCCCGCTTTGAACACCTCAATGGGTAGTTACTACAGCATACCCAATACAATTCTGGCCTAACTCCTTGCTCCTGAATGCTGACCCATCCACAAGAAAAACCCCGCCATATTTGGATTCTGAAGTGGTGAATTCTGCAAGTCTTGTCTGGGCAGAACATTTCATTAATTACAGCGATACAATCATGTGGGTCTCCGTCTCCTTCTCTAGTGAGAGGACTAGCAGCATTAAGGAATGTTAGGCTTCTCCAAGAAGTGCTGCCGACGTATGTGCTGTCTTTTGCTCGGAAAGCAGGAAGGATAATGCATGTGCGATCAGTTTGGTTAAATCGCAACCACAGCTCGCAGGCATTTATGCAATCCTGCCGCTACGAGGTCTGGCTTAGCCGAAAAATAAGTTACCAGCCTGAATTTTCCCCCATGATCCTGCAACAACACAGATGTCATGCAGCCATGTTTTTCATCTACCATTTGACAGAAGGCTTGTTTGGATTCGGAATCCCCAGTGTAGGTGTACTTTGAAACGTCTTTTTCAATTCAACTCGGCCGCTGGGATCCATTGCAACGGACCTTGGTTCTGCTACCCTTTTCCATGAGCCATGTCACTTCGGTGCACGTCAAGATTAGTGTAATGTGGGATAAACGTTCTTCAGTAGGAGCGTATGCGCAAAAAGGATAGCAATTTTTTCCTGATGTGAGTCCTTGGAATTTGCTGAATTACTTGCACTCTGTCTTGACCAATGGTCTTCCCTTGTTCAGATATTAAGTGACCGGAGACCTTCACCTGTTGTTGCATAAATCGAAGCTTTGCGAGACTGGCTTTGTGCCCTTCCCTCGTGCAATGCAAGGGAATCCTTCTCACATTGTTCCTCTTTCGGTTCCACTATTAAGCAATCGTCTACAGATTGCAGAATAGCAGACCTCGGGTTAAAACAAGAGTCTCCAGTCTCCTGCATAGAGTCTCATTATATATGGTGGGTGACTCACAGTAACATTGACAAAGTCGTGTGAACTCATAAGATTTCCCTTTGAATGAAAAAGCGAACCAGAATTGACTATCTGGATGCACCATTGCACGAAAGAATGTATTTGCTAAATCCACAGCAGCGAACCATTTACTGTCCCGTGGAAATTGAACTAATACAGTATAGGGTTTGGGAACATTTGATGCGCGTGGGACAACACTGTTATTGACTGCCTGCAGGTCTTGAACAAACCTGCATTCCTCTGGTTCACTTGGAATTTTTGCCTTTTTGATCAGAAAAATGGGAGTTCTCACCGTTGAGTTTACACAGGGGATTATCTCTCTAGCCTTTGGAAAGGACTGAAAGACTGGAGTAACTACGTCCATGACCTCGGGTTTTAACGGGTATTGTGCCCTGCAAGGACGATATTCCGACTTCGGGGTTACTCGTATTGGTTCACAACCTCGTATATGACCCACATCATGTTTGCCTTTTACCCATAATTCAGTAGGGACTGCTATTAATCTTGGGTCTGAGAAGTTTATCTTAGGGAAACGCCAGGCCAGCCTTCTAGACTCTTCAGGACTAGAGGGGGTTACCTCGACTGTTCTATTGCCTGTGTTAGACAATATAATTTCTTCCTACATGTCGACACATCTGCATTGAACCACATACCCACATCGTCCCAGAACACCCAATATTTCGTTCTTTATGCCTTTAATCCCCATGGCCCCAAATCCTGCCACCAGTCACTGGACACCTTCGCCAGTGACTCGCGAGGAGCATAACCTTCCACATCAAAAACATAGAGCTTACTTGCCATCGCAGGTACTTTACTTAAGTTCACACTGACTGCACATCTGTCATCTCTTCAATAAAATTCGCACAATAACAACTGATCTGGTTTAACTAATCTCCTGAACCAATGCTTCTCTTATGGTTCCTCAGGGCTATCGTGGTGTATGTGTGCTGTGCAGTGCAGCATAATCCCGCAAAAAAAAATCGGTGTTAATAGGATTATCATGGTTACCTGCTTCCAAGGCGAGTGAATTGCTCACTGAACTCATTGCTCTCTGGCTTAATAGCCACTCATAGACATACACCAGGGGTGGTGGGTTGTATTTTACAGTTTACACTTGTGAATCTTCCCTTTGAATTACCTGCAAGCCCGTCGGAGTACTGAGCAAATACAACCCCAGTCTCATAATGAGATCCTAAGCCATCAAATGTAAAGGACAGAATTCCGCTAACAAAATTGAGAATTAGAATGGATACACATTACTGATTTCACACAATATGGGTGCGGTAAAACTCTCTCATATCACGATGCCTGATGCCTCCATTGAGTTCAAGAACATTCTACTCATCTTTATTGGCGTCAACTCTCTGAACTGTCTTGATTTGAGGAGTGAATATGCTGGCCATGTATCTAACAACAAGGTAACTGATATACCTTCCACATATAACATAGAGGTAGGCATCGACATATACGCATCATTGTTATATTGAACATATAGTCCACACTTCGCAATCTCAATGTTCAATACAGAGTTGGGATACATCTCAGTGCCCGTTAGGTTAGTAGAAGTGATTAGCATTAGGGATTCTTCGTTGCCAAGAATAAAGCAAAGAGGTTAACCTGTACCTGTGGCCTGCCCACCTCAACCTCAGTCGTCCCCTGTCAGTCACCATGCTGTCCAACCTCCAGGACCGATTGAGGCTGTCTGTGCGGGCACTGTCCTGACCAGTGGTCCATTGCTCCGCAAACAAAGCACCAGCCAGATTTATCTCTACAAGCGCACTTTCGCGATCCCTTCCTCTTTTGCGCACTCCACCTGTGCCTCTCTCTTTTCCCGCAGTTCCTCCCTCCAATGGCTGAACGACCATTTGCATCATAATAAGCTGAGGTTCATGTGATTGCTGTTCCATCTTTAATTTCCGGTTATGGTTCTCTTGAGCCAGTAGTTTTTCAGCATGTATCACATATTGTTCTAGCTAATTCAACTTTCCCGTGTCCCAGGTAATACATGTATATTATTGCCTATTTTGTTGTTTCGTACTTCATTCCATTGATGAAGCTGCACTTCAGGTGTGCCTCATACAGTGTTATCTCTGCCGTCGTTATGTCCTTGGGTGGTATCAGTCCACAATAGATGTTATCGACTTTCGTGAGGCGCTTAAGGTACTGGGACATTGTCTCGATTTCTTTTGGGATTCTTGCTTCAATTGATTGTGGGTACGACATGGTATTGGTGATTCAGCAGACCCTGAGGCGGCGACCGTTGACTTGGAGTCTTCCTGAAGTGGATCTCGTAGGGGGGCTGTAG
Organism: Chiloscyllium punctatum; assembly: GCF_047496795.1. NCBI lineage: Eukaryota > Metazoa > Chordata > Chondrichthyes > Orectolobiformes > Hemiscylliidae > Chiloscyllium > Chiloscyllium punctatum. Next base: position 9,093,683 of record NC_092788.1, read on the forward strand.
CTCTTCGAGGGCACCCATTAATGTCAGGATCTGATCCTGTCTTAAGACACTGTCCAGCTTCATTAGGTTGTGTTCCGTGTGTGTGTGCATGTGCGCTGGTGTTTGTACGTGTACTTGATCTATCTTTATTTCGAGATTTTCTTTCCCTGAAATCAGGCTCAGCCTTCAACATGTGATAAGCACTCCAATTCACAGGTTCTATTTTACCCTTCCGTTTCTCCTTCTCTCTCTCCTCCAACGGTGACCTCAGCATTTGAAACTGAATATTACTAAAACTTCCTTCCTCCAGAAAAACACATTCCTTGATTTACATTTTTAACTGCTTTACAGAAACTGGGCCATAATTATTTAGCATATATTGTATTTTTTCTTGACCATTCCGAGTTGTCTGTCGACCCTCTTTTTGAGTGCTCTTGCTGGAGCCGATTTTCATGGATATTGGAAAAGTGTTCATCTCTCTCTGTCTGTCTGTCTGTCTGTCTGTCTGTCTATCTATCTCTCTCTTTCTCACGATACCATAATCTGCTCTTTGCCAATATAACTTGCTTTTACCTCCGGAGGTCCCCTCTCATGGGCACGACCACCTCATTGCCTTGGTTTTCACAAACCAAGAACCCACGTAACCGATACAGCTTTGGCGACTCCAACGTTGCCCATGGTGGCTCCAAGTCTCAAACCACCATTAATTTGCTGTCTCTTAAACTCTCTAGAGACGGCAATCCTTTCCCTTGAGTTTTACTCGAATACCGCACGAGAGTTCACTGGTCCCTCTTCCTGGTTCGTCTATTCTCTTCGAGCGAGTCTCTATGTCAGATTACTTTAGCCACAACTCTTACCCTGACCCTATTCGATCCACTTATACCCAGTCCTCTCACTCAAAGGGGCCAATTCAGCACTCGAGATGAAGTGAAAGACCTTCAAGGCAGTGGCGCATACACCTCCTGGCAATCTTCAAAATCTTACCCAGTCGCAGGGTCGCAGACGAGCCCCCGAGTTTACTGACGTGGAATTTCAATCGACACGACACAAATGCTACCAAGAGCAAAGAAAAAGTTTATTTTTGAAATTTGCAAAATGGACCCGACACATTTGCAAGACGCCTCATAAAATGGACGCCTGACTGTTTTCACATATTCCCTTTATACTATATATCGCCTTGCCTTATCACACCTCAAGGCAGGAACCTGGATCAGTCAAGTTCCTTTCCACACATGGAGTTGCTTCTTCTAATTAATTGACTGCTGATATAATAGATTATTGGCCTTGAGAGTCAGCTGAAAATTAGGATGAACTTTACATTTTTTCTGTCTTTTTGCAAGGTTAGGTCCATACTTCTTTGTTTCAACCATGCTTTCACAGATATCACAAAAAATGATAATTTTCCATTCCAGGGGATCAGGCTGACAGTGACTCAATAAGTGTGATGGAGTGAGGATGATCGTGACAAACTGAGGGTGAGGTGGCAGCGTGGTAGTGACGCAAACTGTGTGAGTGGATCAGGCCGATAGTTACGCAGTGAGGGGGGTCAGAGTGATAGTGATGCTGTAAGTCTGAGGGATCAGACTAATAGTGACGCAGGAAGTGTGAGGTGGTCAGGGTGATAGTGAAGCACTTCGTGTGAGGGGTCAGTGTGACAGTGACGCAGTAAGAGTGAGTGGTCAGGCTGATAGTGACGCAGTAATTGGAAGGAGATCAGGCTGATAGTGATGCAGTAAGTGTTACTGTGTCAGGCTGATCCTGACGCATAAAGTGGGAGGGGACAGGGTGATAGTGACGTAGTAAGTGTGATGGGGTCAGGCAGAGACTGACGCAGTGAGTGTGAGACAGTCAGGGTGATAGTAAGGGAGTAAGTGTGTGCATTCAGGCTGGTAGTGACACAGTAAGTTGAGAGCGTCATGCTGATAGTGGCCAATAAAAGTTAGGTGTTCGGGGAATAGTGACGCAGTAAGTGTGAGGTGTTAGGCTGTTAGTGATGCGGTAGATGTGAGGGGTCAGTCTGATAGTGAAGCAGTAAATATGAGGGGGTCAGGCTGATAGAGACGCAGCAAGTGTGGTGGGGTCAGGCTGATAGTGTCACAGTATGTGTGAGGGGACAGGCTCATCGTGATGCAGTAAGCGTCGGTGAGTCAGAGTGTTCCTAATGCAGGAAGTGAGAAGGGCCAGGGTGAGAGTGACGCAGTGAGTGTGAGAGGGTCAGCGTGATGGTGACAGAGTAAGTGTGAGTGTTCAGGCTGATATTGATGCAGTATGTTGAGGGCGTCAGGCTAATACTGGCCAGTAAGTGTGAAGTGACAGGGTGATAGTGATGCAGAAAATGTGTGGAGTCAGACTGATAGACACAGTAAAATTGTGAGGGGTCAGGCTGATAGTGATGCGGGAAGTGTGCGAGTGTCAGGCTGATAGTGATGCAGTAAGTGTGCTGGGAGCAGAGTGATAGGAATGCAATAAGTGTGAGAGGCTCTGGATGATAGTGACAGGTCAGTATGAGGGGAAGGATGGTAGTGGTCCAGTGAGTGTGAGGTGTCAGGATGACAGTGAAGCAGACAGTGTGAATGTGTCATTGTGATGGTGCCATGGCAAGTGTGATGGGGTCAGGGTGACAGTGACACAAATGATTTCAGGGGGTCAGGTTGTAGTGATGCAGTAATTGTGAGGGGTCAGGGTGATAGTGACGCAGTGAGTGTGAGATGTCAGTGTGATAGTGATGCAGAAGATTTGGGGGGCCAGGCTCAGTGATGCAGTATGGGCAAGGGGTCAGGGTGACAGTGATGTAGATGCACTCACAAGGCCAGGTTGTAGTAAGGCTGTAAATGTGAGTGTCTCAAGCTGATAGTGATGAAGTAAATGCGAGGGGGTAAGGCGGTTAGGGATGTAGTAAGTGTGCAAGGGTAGTTCTAGAAGTTACGCAGTAAATGTGAGTGTTGAAGCTGATAGTGATGCATTAAGTTTGAGGGGATCAGGCTGATCTTCACGCAGGAGGTGTGACGTTGTCAGGATGATAGTTACGCTGTAAGTATATGGGGGCACAATGATCTTGACGCAGTAAGAGTGGGGAGTCACGGAGATAGTGACGCAGTAAGCATGAGTGGGTAAGCCTGACAGTGAAGCAGACAGTGTGAATGTGTCATTGTGATGGTGCCATGGCAAGTGTGATGGGGTCAGGGTGACAGTGACACAAATGATTTCAGGGGGTCAGGTTGTAGTGATGCAGTAATTGTGAGGGGTCAGGGTGATAGTGACGCAGTGAGTGTGAGATGTCAGTGTGATAGTGACGCAGAACATTTGAGGGCCAGGCTTATAGTGACTCAGTATGGGTAAGGGGTCAGGGTCACAGTGATGTAGATGCACTCTCAAGGCCAGGTTGTAGTAAAGCTGTAAGTGTGAGTGTCTCAGGCTGATAGTGATGAAGTAAATGTGAAGGGGGTAAGTCGGTTAGGGATGTAGTAAGTGTGCAGGGGTAGTGCTAGAAGTGACGCAGTAAATGTGAGTGTTGAAGCTGATAGTGACCCATTTAGTTTGAGGGGATCAGGCTGATCTTGACGCAGTAAGTGCGACGTTGTCAGGATGATAGTTACGCTGTAAGTGTATGGGGGCACAATGATCTTGACGCAGTAAGAGTGGGGAGTCAGGGTGATAGTGACGCAAAAAGCATGAGTGGGTAAGCCTGATAGTGACGCAGTATATGTGAGAGAGTCAACCTGGTAGTAGCGCAGTATGTGTGAAATGGTCAGGCTGATATTGATGCAGTTAGTGTGTTGGGGTCAAAGTGATAGTGACACAATAGGTGTAAGCGGCTAAGGATGATAGTGACACAGTGGGTGTGAGATACCAGTGTGATAGTGATGCAGTAAGTGTAAGGGGTCAGGATGACAGTGACACTAAATGTACGGCTTCAGTGTGATAGTGTCACAGCAAGTGTGGGGTGTCAGGGTATAAATGACATCGTAAGTGAGAGAAGGGCATTGCGATAGTGAAGCAATAAGTGTGAGGGGGTCAGGCTGATAGTGACACAGTCAATGTGACGGGGCAGTGTTTTAGTGACAAGATAAGAGTGAGGTGTCAGTCTGATACTGACACAATAAATGAGATGGAGTCAGGCTGATAGTGACACAATAAGTGTGAGGGGCCAGCTGATAGTGACACAATAAGTGTAAGGATTCAGGGTGATAGTAACATGGGAAATGTGAGGGCGTGACTGAAAGTGATGCAATAAATGTGTGGCGGTTAGGCTGATGGGGACTCAATAAAAATAAGGCCAGCAAGGTGAAAGTGGCAAAGACTGTGTGAGTGGGTGAGAGTGATAGTGACGCAGTAAATGTGAGGAGGTCAGGGTGAGAGTGACGCAGTAAATGAGAGAGGATCAGAGTGCGAGTGACGCAGTAAGTCTGAGTGGTCAGACTGATATTGACGCAGTAAGTATGAAGAGGTCAGGCTGAGAGTGACAGTCAGTGTAAGGGGGGAGAGGTTTAGTTACACAGTAAGTGCGAGCCGTCAGACTGAAACTGATACAAAAAGTGTGAGTGGGTCAGGGTGATATTGACGCATTATGTCTGAGGGGTCAAGCTGATAGTGACGCAATCAGTGTGATGGGCCAGAGTTTTAGCAACATGGTAAGCGTGAGGCGTCAGTCTGATACTGACACAAAAAGTGTGATGGAGTCACGCTGAGAGTGACGCAGTAGGTTTTAGGAGTGAGGGTGATATTAACGTAGGAAGTGCGAGGGGGTCACTGATAGTGACACAATATGTGTGTGGCTGTCAGGCTGATAGTGATGCAGTAAAAATGAGGATGTCAAGGTGAAACTGGTGCAGTAAGGTGAGGATGGCAGATGGACAGTGATGCAGTAAGTGTGAGGGGTTCACGTTGATATTGAGGCATGCAAGTTTGAGGCGCCAGGTTGATAGTGACGCTGTGTGCTGGCGGGTCAGGCTGACAATGACGCAGAAAATGTGAGTGTCTCAATGTGACAGTGACGCATTATGTGTGAGAGGGTCAGGCTGATAATGACAGAGAAAATGTGAGGGGGTCAGGTTGATAGTGAGTAATTGTGAGCTTGATCAGCGTGATAGTGAGGGGCTCAGGCTAATAGCGACACAGCAATTGTGAGAGGGTCAGGGTAGTAGTGACGCAAAACGTGTGAGTGGGTCAGGCTAATAGTGGTGCAGTACGTGTGAGGCGTCAGGCCGATAGTGACGCAGTAAAGGTGAGAGTGTTGGTGTGCTAGTGATGCAGTAAGTGTGAGCCGCTCAGGATGATAGTGACGCAATATGCGTGAGGTTTCAGGTAGACACCCATGCAGTAAGTGTGACATGTTCAGGGTGACAGTGACGCAGACACTTTGAGGGTGTCAGATTGAGAGTGACACAGGAAATATGAGGGGAGAGGTTGAGAGTGACACAGTAAGTGTAAGAGGTCAGGCTGATAATGATATACTAATTGTGATGGAGTCAGGATAATAGTGGTGCAGTGAGTATGAATTGTCAGGGTGATAGTGACACACGGTGTGAGTGGGATAGAGTTATAGTGATGCAGCAAGTATGAGGAGGTCAGAGTGATAGTGTGCAGGGTCTGGCTGAAGGTGACGCAAGAAGAGTGAAAGTTTCAGTGTGATCTGGACGCACTAAGTTTGGGGGGTCAAGGTGATAGTGATGCTGTAAGTATGAGTGGATCAGTCTGATAGTGACACAGTACATTTGAAGGGATCAGGCTGGTAGTGATGCAGTAAGCGTGAGGGGGTCAGGCTGATATTGATGCAATAAGTGAGAGAGTGTCAAGGTGATGGTGACGCATTAAGTGTGAGTAGGTTAGAGAGAGAGTGACGCCGTTAATGAATGGGGTTTGGCTGATAGGGATGCAGTGGGTGCACACGTGTCAGGGTGTGAGTGATGCAGGAAGTATGAGGATGCCAGACGAATAGTGACGCATTGAGTATAAGGGGGTCAGAGTGATTGTGATGTAGTAATTCTGAGGGGATCAGAGAGATACCAACGCAGTAAGCATGAGGGGGTCAGGCTGTTAGTGACGCTGTCAGTGTAAGTGCCTCAGCCTAATAATGATGAAATAAATTTGAGAGAGTAATGCTGATTGTCAGGTGATAAGAGTGAGTGAATCAGGCTGGTAGTGACGCTGTAAGTGTGAGTGTTGAAGCTCATAGTGAAGCAGTAGTTGTGAGGTGGTCAGTGTGATTGTGGCGCAGTAAATGTGAGAGGGTCAAGGTGATAGTGACATAGTAAGTTTGAGGAAGCAGTGATGTAGAGACACGGTAAGTGTGAGGCGTCAGTCTGGTACTTATATAATAAGTTTGATGGAGTCAGGCTGATAGTGTCACAGTAAGTGCAAGAAGTCAGGATAATAGTAACATAGGAAGTGTAAGGGCGTGACTGATAGTGACAAAGTAAGTGTTTGGCAGTCAGGCTGATAGTGACGCAGTCAAAAAGAGGGTCTCGAAGTGAAAGTGGCGCAGTAAATGTGAGGGCGCCAGATCGATAGTGATGCAGTAAGTTTGAGACGTTCACGCTGAAATTAAGGTGGTAAGTGTGAGGGGTCAGGTCTATAGTGATGCAGTAAGTGTCGGCGGTCAGGCTGATAGTGATGCATTCAAAGATCAAATATCCAAGGCTCACTGTAGTGCTGAATAGCGAGACTTCTCAAGGCTAAGACAAAAATCAATAGTTCTCATCCTGGTCATAAATCACAATGCTTCATTTTAAAATTGTCCTCTCCTGCTTCTAGATTCACCAATGAGGGAACAAAATTTAATTGCACCACCCTGTTTATCTCTTCAAATATTTTGCAACTATCAATGAAATTACCTCTCTTGTGTTGAAACTGTTAAAAAAAAGACCGGATTTGCCCAATTTCAATTCACAGGACTAACGTTCATACATGACATCAAGACTAATCACCATTCGTGGTATTCCTCATATGGCATTAGTATCTTTCCTAAATTGAGGGTTATAATTCCTCATACTGTAGTCCATGTGCGGTCGAACTGAGCCACAATACATTGGAAACAATGCTTCGTTCTCGTGCCCTGAAATCCTTCTGCAGCTTTCACAACAGACTTCTACAACTGCTGCTAGACTTCAATGACTCAGTAAAAACTTCTCCAAGATGCAATTCTAAAAATCTGTACATCGGACTTTCTACTTCAAACCTTCGACAAATAATCTCAACACATTACCCTCCTGACAATTATGATAAAGTCAAATCGTTGCTATTTATTAAATCATGAGGGACATGGATAGGTTGACTCATCAAGGTGTTTTCCTGCTGGTGCGGAAGTCAAAATTTAGAAAACATCGGTTTAAAATTAGTGGGTAAGGAGTTAAAGGGACGTCAGGGGAAACTTTTTCAAGCGTGTCCAGAATGAGCTGCCAGAGAAATTGTTGGAGACTGGTACAACTATAACATTTAATGGCATCTGGATGGATATATGAGTAACAAGGTTTAGAGGGATGTGGGCCAAATGTTGGCAAATGTGGCCTACTAATTTACGATAACTGTCCACCATGGTCAAGTTAGAAAGAATGGCCACTTTCCGTGTTGTATTGTTCAAGGACTTGATGACTCTAGAACAACCGCAAAAACTTTGCAAATAATTCCGTCAAGACGATTTCAAGTACCAAATCTTCGGTCAATCTTCCTCTCTTGTACTCACAAGTTCATTACCTGTTGTCAGAACTTACGGATTAGTTGCTGGATCCATTCCTGAAAATTGGTTCTGCATTCTTTCTAATTCCGATTTTTTTTACGAATGTAGCTAGTGTTTATGGACTAGGCATCAATATTTCTAATACCATATTTTGATGAATATTAAAAAACAACTGTGGCACCAGATGATGAGCAATTGAGTCAAAGTCGATCGGACGCAGTGAAACAATGATCCTCTCTTCATGTGGTGTACATCCGTGACTCTAAAATTCGACGAAGAATCATTCCCACAACTTCAGCTGTGTCAGGATCTCGTTTGCGGTGAAAGCCTGTCAATCTGCTAAGGTAACGTTCGTCTAGGTCTCTGCAAAGGATTTGGCGAAATCTTTAGGTCTTGACAATTTGTTCTTCAAACAACTTGCGTATTTCATGAATTCAGTTCTTTTACTATGAAAATTGGCAACTTTTCTAAAGCTGTGATGGCCGAGAGGTTAAGGCGTTGGATTCGAAATCCAATGGGGTCTCCCCGCACAAGTTCGAATCCTGTTCACAGCGCTGATTCCTTTAAAAGTCATTAATCTCTTAGCGGAATTTGGAATTTCGTGGAGCTTGAGCTTTGCATTCAATCGAAAGTGAAATTTCAACTGTGAAGAATCCGAAGTCATTTCAAGACGTCCAATTGAATAAATTATATGTCGAGACGCAAAAAGCCACCAACTTCCAACACGAATCAGTTTTAAAACATTTGTCGAACTGTCGTGAAATTTGGATGTTCGGGAGTGGGGAGTGGGGGGTTGGGGGTGGAATTAAGCAAAACAAGAAGCAATGCAATGCATTTACCTGCAGGTGAGGAATTTTTTTTTAGGATCAGTTGAAAGTCAAGCTGAGAAAGTTCAACCTAATTTACAGCTGACTCTCAAGGCCAATAATCTATTATATCAGCAGTCAATGAATTCGAAAAAGCAACTCGACTGATCCAGGTTCCTGGCTTGAGGTGTGATAAGGCAAGTCGATATCGGTGGAGTAGAATTTTCTGGAAATATTAGAAATGGAATGTTAACGGTCTTCTGCTGTCCACATTCGTAAGAAACTGTGCAATAAGAACTGAATTTGAAAATTAACGATGAAAATCAGACTTAGCACTCTGCTTGTGGTGTAGCATTGTTCAGAACAATAGGTTGTTGTTGAGGCTAAAATGGACCAAAATAATCGATGGGGATCTTATCCACGGCCTTCGTTGGAGCAGTTGGTGTGGAGAGCTCAGCTTGAAGAACCAAATGCCAATTATTCATCTTGGCCGTCTGAATTGCTTAGTTAAACATACTCCCACTTTAATGTAAAAACCTTTGCTATCAGAGCTAGATGTCTTCATGTCAGCATGTTCCGATATGTGAAGACACTCCAAAGAGTAGATGTGACTTAAATTTTGACTCTAACGTCAGAGATGTTGACACATTTCTGCCCCGAAACAGCACTACCATTGGTATCAAATCAAACTGAACAAAGGACTAGTTCACTTAGACATTTCCTTTCTGTAGACTCTGCCAATGGACCGTTCAGGCCCGATGTAGGAATAGGGCGTGGTGACATCTGCTCGCCAGTGGATCACTTCATTCTTGCTCACGATTCATAAACCGTAATTCATTTTGAATTTCTTAGCCATCAGCATGAAAAGTGGTACATAATGCACAGGTTTGCTTCTCAAAAGAAAGAGCGAAATCTTATTCAATGCAGACGCAAATTCAAGTTGTCCCTGATCGACCAGAAGACAGATATCGCGAAACAAAATGAATACAGAAAACAATCAATGTTTTCTGGGTTCAACAAAGATGTACTGGAACAACGAAAACATATATTTGGAACTAAAGTCACATACCACTTCCGGACTAAATGTTCTTGAACCGTTATCTTAATTCGACCTTCATGTCCACTGCAAAAATTATCTTAACAACTCAGTACTTTGTGTTCTTTGATATTGTCTCCTTCATGTTTCTCTTGATTTTGAAACTAAAACCGAGCAATAGTAATGCACCCTATTTCACATGCAAAGATCAGAAGAAGATCAATTTATAAGAGAACAGAAATAAAGCTACGTCTGTCTTTCGAGAGAAAACACAGTTACCAGTTCGACTCCAAAAAGTCTTCTTCAGAAGTCTGCGCAATGAACTCGAAATAGTAAACCGAAAACGAAAAAAAGAAGCCATAATGCCGCGAATACACCACCCGCAAGCGCATCAAGTCCTACTCGAATATACTGTATTACTACTCTCAACATCAGTGGAGAACGGATCAAAGCTCATTCTGCAGTTGTCAACCTGTTATGACGTAGTTTGTAAAGTCAGAAATATGATTTGGTAAAAAGCGGGATGAAAGAGGGATATCGGAAGTCTGAAAAAAGCAAGTGCGTGCTTTGCTTTGAAGAAGGTTGGCAGTGATGAAAATGGAAATTAACTACAGTGAGGGGGGCTTCATTAATACTCAGAATCGTTGCAACACACAGCAATTATTTTTTGCTGGGTTTCTGTTCTGCCATTTTATAATCACGACTGCTGACGGGTTTGGTTTCCATTCCAGGCTTAGGTGACTGCCTGATGGAAGTTTGCACATTCGCCCAATTACTGTGTGGTAGCTCTGGTTTGCTACCACATTCTAAACATTTGCAGGTTATTTGGATTCGCCATTGAACGCACACGGTTACAGAGACAGTGATGTGGAGAGTGTCTGGATAGGACGTACTTCAGAGGATTTTTGTGAACTTAAATAGACAGAGTGGGGTTAGTCTGCTGTTTCCTGGGTGAGCTACATGGACAGAGAGGGGTCAGGGTATTCTTCCCTGAGGGAGAGATTTTGACAGAGTTGGATTAGTTGCTCTTATCTGTGTCAGTCATGCAGATACAGTAGGGTCAGTCTGCCCTTCCCTGGGCGAATTTCTTTCACAGAGTGGTGACAGTCTGCTCTTCCCTGCCTGAGTGAAACAGAAAGAGCAGGGTCAGTATTCTCTTCCCTCGATAATTTATGTTGACAGTCTGGCTTCCGTCTGCTCTTCTCTGGCGAGTTACATTGGTAGAGTGGGGTTAGTGTTCATTCATTGGGTGAGTGCAATAGACAGAATGGGATCAGTCTGCTCTTCCCTGAGTGAATTACCTTTATAGACTGGGGTCAGACTGCTCTTCAGTGAATGACTTATATTGACCGTGTGGGATCAGTCTGATGAGTTACACTGAGGGTGTGGGGTCAGTCCGCTGTTCCCTCGGTGAGTAACACTGACTGGGTGGCGTCAGTTTGCTCTTCCCTCAGTGAGTTACATTGACAGAGTGGCATCAGTCTACTTTTCACTGAGTGAGTTATTTGGACAGTGTGGGATCAGTCTGCTCTTCCCTGGGTGAGTTGCATTGAAAGAGTGGCGTCAGTCTGCAATTTCCTAGTTGTGTTAAAGTGATCACGTGAGGTCAGAGTGCTCTTCCTGGTTGAGTCACATTTACAGACTGGGCTTCATCTGCTCTTCCCTGGGAGAGTCATATTAACAGAATGGTATCAGTCTGCTCCATTCTTAGTGAGTAATATCACAGAGTGCACTCAGTCTGTTCTTCTCTGGGTGAGCAACGTTAAGAGAGTGGTGTCAGTCTGCTCCTCCACGGGCGTGTTACTTTCTCAGAATCGTGACAGTCTGCTCTTCTCTGTCTGAGTTTAACAGCAAGTATGGTTTCATTACTGTCTTCGCTGGATGATTCACATAGACAGAATGGAATAAGTCTTCTCTTCTCTGAGTGAGTTACTTTGACAGAGTGGGGTCAGGCTCGTCTCCCTGCTTGTGTTTCATTGTCAGAATCAGATCAGCCTGCTCTTTCCTGGATGAGTGACAGAGACAGAATGGGTACAGCCTGCTCTTCTCTGAGTGGTGTCAGTCTGCCATTTGCTGTGTGAGTTACATATAAAGTGTTGGGTCAGTCTACTCTTCCCTGGATGAGTAACATTGACAGAGTGGCGTCAGTCTACTCTTTCCTGGGTGAGTTACCTTAACAGAGTGCGGTCAGGCCATAATTTCCTCGTTGAGTTACATTGATCGTGTGATGTCAGACTTCTGTCCACTGGTTGAGTTACATTGACAGAGTGGGGTCCATCTACTCTTCACTGGGTGAGTTACGTTAGCAGTTTGGGGTCGGTCTGCTCTCCACAATCCAGGAACTCCATCTCTAGCGGTTTCTTGTCAGTACCTCCATACTAAGGATTTGAGGAGTTTACAAAAGTAACTCGTCTCCTACATCTTTGGGATAATTAGGGATGGGCAGTGAATCTTACCTCATTGAAAGACAACTGTGTGCCAGAAATGCATTTCTAATAATTGCATGTTCTAATTCGACACTGCAAGCGGTCGGGAATAAATTGAGGAGAGGTGCAAGGTAGAATAAATAAAGTCAAATGCAGTGATGCCGAGGAGACATGACACAAGATGTGAGTGTGGAGCTGATGGTGCAAGGCTCAGTGTCAGTGCTATTGGTTCAGCATTTATTGCTCACTGTTCACAATGACTCACACAGCACTGCTGTCAATTCACAACAATAAGCCTGTTCATCTTGGTTTGAAAATCCCTGCGTGTGTATTAACGTGGTTAATGGGACGCGAGAGGAGATGAGCACACCCTCTTTATTCTGTCAGTTTAAACAGACGAAAATATCTGTTGAATGCCAATGCAAGTGGATACTGTCTTTTTCTGTGCCTTTTTAGTGGGGCATGCTCAGCATTGAAACGTCTGTTTTTGCACAAGCAGAGTTTGATTGCCATTCATACTGCATACAGAAAACGCGTATTCGAATTCCTGTGATCAAGTGTTTCAGGCATTGCACATATGGACGAGAAATCTGGCTTTTAACGTGGCGCCATGGCTTAGCTGGTGAAAGCAGCTCCCATCACACTGGTGCCTGCTCATTGTATTGAAAGCTCGTTATTTTTTGCAAGTATTGTGTTGCTGATCGAGAAACTCAGTGTCCTGTTTGAATTGCTGTACATTCTGATTTCGCGTTCCGGCTTCATTTTCTTGGTTTAAATCCAGTAGTGTAGGTTGCTCTTTTTAACTACTATTTTAACCTGGGGATTCTTCCCGCGGTTCCACAAGCACTTCTGCTTCTCATCCTCTTATTCTCATTCCTTCATTCCCAGTTTTGTGGAAATTAAGTGGTGAGGCAGGAGACACTGCAGCATTCCCGGGAAATGTTGTGGTAATGGCACTGACACCACGACATGATCACCCTCATTCTCTGCAGTCACTATTCATTCGTTGTACACCAACAGTAAATGCATCATTGTTCTTCTTCTGCTATCATGTAATTTCTTTCTTTTTCTGTTGGATAAGGAAATAAACTTTAACTTCGAAAGGGTCTTTAGATTTTGAGGAAGAAATATCTCCTTGCCTCAGGTCGAAGTGACAGACGCATTATATAGAGAATGTGAGACTACTTCGACCGACTCCAGCCAGGCATCAGAAAGCCTCTCAGCAGTTCGAATCTGAAACTGTCTCTGAATGTCAGACTTTTCAAGAGCAGAAATGGAAAATGAGGGATATGGATAGCCAGAGAGTCGGAGAATGTGAAAAAGGCCCAGGAGGATACAGAGACAAATATAGAAAAAACAAAGACACATATTGAGGCAGACACTGAAAGAAACAATTCTCCATTCGGCGTGAATGCTAAATAACGGAAACTAAAAGGAAATGTAGCCATTAAAATATAGCCTTCCACCAGATCAGGAAAATGAAAGTAGCATGACAGCTGATTAAGTCCTTTAAAGATTGTAAATTCGATGTTTGTAAGCTCAAGAGTGATTTTGATAAATATCCTGATTCGACAGGTAAGATTATCATTTTCCCAACAGTATAATCTAGAAATCTATAACTAACCTGTTTCCTGTCTATCTTAAGAAAAAATAACCTGTTTCTCTCCACAGATGTTGCCAGTTTTAGCGGGTTTCTCTATCAGTTCTCGTTTTTAGTTCATATTTCGAAAACCTGTATCTTTTTGATTTTTGATAACCTGGCACAAAACCAAGCATTATCAGGTTCGGACCAGTGGTAAGAAATACTGGTACCACGATATATTTGCACAATAAAACATGCATTCCCTGTCCGAGAATAGAACCAACACTATTGCAGTTAGAGTTCCAAATCCTAACTACGAGATTACACGGAATGAAGGCAGACGCTCTTGCACTTATTCTCAATGAAATGGATTTTCCATTTAATTTCTGATCAGTTTCACTGCAGATTGGTTTCTACTCGTCTTCAAGTTTTGCAGAATGGAAAATACCATTTGGCCATTTGGTGCAGTCTGGTTTAAAGACATTCATCTATTCTATTCCCAGTTTCCAGCTTTGGTCCATAACCTTATGTGTTCTGATGTTTCCAGTGCAAATGGCAGTGAGGTTCTCGCTTTGATCTTAGATGACACAACAATGGGATTAAAGTTTGACATAGTCACACTGTGTTATTACCCACGTCGTGTCTCCCACAGAAAGAGACACACCGACACATTCCCCGAGAGTGGCAGAGTTCTCAGGATTTGACCAGCTCCTTGTACTTCACTTCAGATGTCCGCTCCAACATGCAAGTTCAACCGCCAAAAGGCAGCTTTTGGTTAAACCAAAGCCAGTTCTACAGACAATGAGAGACGTTGCTCTGAGCTAGAATTTGAAGTGGATGAAAGAAACTGAAAATTCGAAAACCCAAACCCTTCCGTTCCTGACAGACAACAGGAATGGACTAGCACGCTGCATCCTCGTGATTTTAAATGCGAACAGACAATCCCCTAATTCGACGTCAGGCGTGTTACCAATTCCGTCACTGACCCAAAGACCAGGTTTGGATGTGACAGTTTGTATATAGGTAATATAAACGTCCACATCAGGGAAACAGCATTCACAAAGTGAAAAATCAGCAAACATAATCACCGTCACTGTTTCACTTGGAATGCCCCACTCTGTGAAACATTTCATTACACTGTACTTTCATACTTGAAGTTTTTTACATTCCAGAGCCTGAACTAATTCAGCGAGAACCCACTGGTCATTTCGAGCCCGTCATCCGGAATGAGGCGAGTTGAACGGTGCCTTTCTTGCTGCCAACACATCAGCGCAGCTCAAAACGAGCTCGTGTTAGCATCAGTCTTTACTTAACTTGCTGCAGTATATCTGCTGAACAACAGCAGATTATCACAGCATTGCCTTCTTCACATTGAAACCAATGGTGATAATATGAACCGAGTTGGAAACTTGGAGAGAGAAACACTGCTGACGAAGACGATTATGACGTGAAGAGCAGGCACTAGAGTTTGTACAGGTCCCAAAGGCTACTGCAGTATCAATGGACATCCCTGAATATGAGTCTGAGTTTGCATTGCCCAGAACAGGCTTTCATGCCCAGTCAGGAAATGAAGAGTTAATTCTCTTCTTGTGAATTATCCGAATGAAAACTAAATCCTGGTTCCACCCAGAACACACATACGGATCCTGCCAGAACAATTCAGTGATCGATCAGCATCTGTCTGGAAGGACAATGGCAGCAAATACAAGCAAAAGCTATCACCGCAATTACCCCTCCAAGGTTCTCACGTTTCCCAGTTGAAAATATCTCGCTGTTCCTTCAATGTCACTAATTCTAAATCTTTGCCTCGTGGCATCATGCCTGTACCCCGCTACTGAGGACATACAGGGTTCTGCGGAGTAACTCAAAATCTCAATCTCTCAAGTAATTAGGGATTGATGGTGCATCCCATCACATTGAGCAATGACTTTGTCCCAGTAATACGTTTCCAAAAAGCTGCAGTTTCTAAGGGAACACTTGCAAGTTGTCGGTAATAAGTTGTGATTTGGAGATGCTGGTGTTGGACTGGGGTGTACCAAGTCAAAAATCACACAAAACCAGGTTATCGTCCAACAGGTTTAATTGGAAGCACACTAGCTTTCGGAGCGATGCTCCTTCAGCAGGTGTTTGTGGAGGGCTCGATCGAAACACAGAATGTTTCGCAAAAATTTGCAGTGTGATGTAACTGAAATTATACATTGAAGAATTGAATGTCTGTTAAGCCTTTCATCTGTTGAAAGAAGTGAAACTATCACTGTATTCCATGTGTAAATCACAAAACCCTTTTGTTAAAAAAGTTGTATTCTCGGGTTAGCTGTTAACAATGGCAATAGCTAGACAATATTTTTGAAGGTGTTAGCCCCCTGAGTTCTCTGTCTATGACCTGATGCTTATATTGATTCCAATTCAAAAAGTGAGATAACAGAGTTTTACATAATTCCATGCAGTTTTTGAGCTCAGAGTTCTACATGAATGTATGTGGTTTCTGAGCAAAGTGCAATGTAACTCTGAAAGTACCAAAAATATACACCACACAAAATATATGTGTGCATGTGGGTCTTTTTCTGTGTGTGTGTCTCCAGCGAAACCAAAAACTGACAACTCATGACCAGAAGCAGAACTGACAAAGAGAACCTATTTTCAGACATACGGACTCATGAATGCTGTCTGTGAGGCAGAGCGAGTCGTCTGGGTCATGAGCTGCTCACACAAATTGCAGTGAGGCAATTCCAAATGGTGCTTGCAACGTACTGGTGCCTTAGAGCACCAATACTTCCAGGAAAGTGCCAAGTAACATTAATCAGAACTGACTAACAATGAACCATGAAAAGTGAAGATTACCAATTACAGTCTCGATGAGATGAAGTTAATAATTGGGCTGATGTCTCCACCGGATCGAGAGGACCAATCACCAGCCTCTCTCATCAGGACAGAAATTAAGGAAATTAGGGAAAAGTAACCAAGTTTCATATCGCAATTTCCCTCCGTTTCGCAAGAACAACAAAAAACTGCGAGCAGATTCAATGTAGAACCTAATTTCACATCAACAGAGAAATAAATATCTCCATTCACTTTCAGAGAAACTGTGAAAAATGCAAATTGTCTGGAATATGAAAGTTTGGCGCAGCCTGTTTTTGAGTCGTATATTATGCTGGTGGCCTTTCAGCTGGAGGGGAACGTGACAAGTAGAGCAGAAGGAGAAAACATGGGCATTGACATATTGGTTGTTTTCTGCTGTGCCACATCACAGCCGGGTTAGAAGAAATTACTACTTTCTCTGTTCAACTTTAACAAAACTCATCCCTGCAAATCGTTGCCAGCTTAATCCAGTAGCACACGTGGCCGCGCAGGGATGCAAACACAAGCCTTCTTAAGATTTGAAATCTGAAATCAGAGTCTCAGGTCGCTCAGCAACGCGAGCACACAGGCCAAAACCGGAAACCCAAAAGCATGTACCTGATGATACCCTGCAGCAGACTCACAGCAACTGTACCAGTTCTGCAGAAAAAGCGGTGGGGAGAAATTGCTCTATCTGAGCGGTCGTGCTTGTTGTTATCATCAGCAAATATGGCTTTGAATTTGCTAGACCATATCTGCTGCCATGCTGAAACGGAATGCAATTCCGATTACTCGCTGTATAAAACTTTGCTCATTTTCTCTCCTCAGATAAAGTGATCACTGGAGATGGTGAATTCTTCTCCTGCCAGAAACGCCGACTCTCCTGCTGCTCAGATGACATGAAAAACTGGTTTAGCACTGGAATCCGAGAATGGCAGAACACGTAGCAAGACTATTGGAAACCCAGAGCCAATAAGAGTTCCAACTTTCATGTTATTACTCCATAATAGTGCATTATCCAGCAGAGCCATGAACAACTGCCACCTGGCTGCAAGCTGAGTTAGAAACCTATGTGGGAATCAAGGACATATGCCTCACTTATTGTCGGTAAATCAAACAGTTCTCACTTTGAGGTGTGCAAAAATTAGTTCCTATACATATGCAGGGAAGGTCAAAAGCGATCTGAGATGTCAAAGAGGTGGTCACTGTTCGTGATTGCGCTTTGTTCGAGTTGTGAAAAGGCGTCCCGCTTTAGTCACATTCACGTTTCTTGTTGATGACTGAATCAGACAGAAGGTATTTCACCAGAGCTGCACGTGATTTGCAATCCTCTCCCTCCCTCGCTGTCATACTTTCCTGGAACTCTGTGAGAACAAGAAAACAAAGTACATACTGTCATTCGGCAGCCTGTCTGTGATCTCCTCATTTTCAGTTACAAAATTGCTTAGACTTCAGGCCACATGGTAATATCAGACACAGTATGAGAACAAGAGACGATAGTTCATCTGTGCCTGTAAATCTTTTCATTCTGAATGAACTGCATCCGTGTTTGCTGCTTCGAAACTCGAATATGTGAACTGCTCCAAACTATGATTGAGGATTTCTGGTTTTGGTTGACACACGTTGAGAAACGCCAGACAGCGTTCAAATGAAGCTTTCAGAGCACATTTTCGGATGTATTTGACAGAGACTAACATCATGAATCCAGTGTTCCCTGTGATAGAAGGAAATGAATGCTCTCCTTGTTACTGATCGAGGCCACCTTCGCATGTAAAGCAAATGCGGTCCTGTTGTTACAGAAAGGATCAGTGCCCGGTAACTGTGTCCTTAAAGTGGACATGATCGAAAAAATAAAGAATACCATGTTGAATTATCCAGGAAATATTGGCTGAAAAGGCGTAGACAATTTTCCCTGCAGCGCTAAGACAGAGGAACATATGTAACTGCACTCTTAAACAGGATGGCCAGCAGTGATATGAACATCGCCACATATGAAGGACCACTGCGAATAGAAATTTGAAAATGAAATTCACGCAGCAGGTATTCGGAATTATATTCTTTCCACCGCTACAGTAGTATTGGGCGAGTAAATTCAAAACAAGGCTTGCTGATGAGTATGCAATAAAGCCCCATCGATCATGATATGAAAGACTGTTGTCCGTAAAGAGGGAACAACAATGTTTCTTCTAAGCTTTGTACTGGGCCACTTTCGCACAAACTGATACGGCTACTCTCCAGAAAATATCAGGGCTCGTGGCATGCACTCTTAGAAATGGTGACCATCAGTGCTGGAAACATCCCTGCATATTCAGAACAAGGAAGAAAACATATCGAATTAAAGCGAAGATGGAAATTAATTGGACTGATATTCCCTTTCACCACAACAGCTAAAATGTGCGGGGATATACAGAGTAAGGTTTACTGACCAGGTCACTTTGACACACAAGCCTATCTTTCTTTCTGTCCGTATTTTTTTTGAAGCGCCGATCCTTTCCGTAGGAGATGAAGATGATTACTGCTCCACCACAGGATCACAGTGGGGCCAGAGACCCGATCGAGCTGCTCAGAACAGTTCGTGTTTGCCGAAAATCACTGAAACTGAGATTGATGACACGTCGACACGGTGTAACAGCTGCCAACACATGTGGAGGGTTTTGGGACGGATTAGGACCCACTCTGGGAAAAAGAGTGGATCCTAAGACTGGGGAGTAAGTGTTCAGGGAGAGGACTGGAGAATGGGGTTAAGAACGATATTAGCCAAGATCGAATGGCGGAGCAGACTGGATATTCTGAAAGCGCTAACCGTCCTCCTATATCTTCCAATCTCTGGCCATCTGGTATCTAAGGAAATAGAAACAGAGTTATTTGTTCAGTTGGAAGTCCTGGGCAAAGTGAGAGATAGAACAAGCATGATACGATTTTAGAGACTGGGAAAATGTTTGGAGAGGAAGCAATAAATGTGAAGCTGAATATAAAGTTTGAAGTCAGGACATATTCAATAAAAAGTAAGTTTGTAGAAAGGCAGAGGGACATGGAGATGGAAAAAGAAGTGTCACCAGTCTCGAAATCTCATTTGGTTTTCATTTTCAAGTTGCAACCGGACCTGCTGAGATTTTCCAGCAATTTCATTTGTTGATTCTGAAACAGAAGATGGGAGTGATCCTGGACCAATCAGCTCTCCCATGTTCTAGGAATATTTGACTGACCCGTTCGATCAGATCACGTTTGTCCCACACTGAAACCTCAGAATCCTTCCCCACCCCCCCACCCCCTCGTTACTGGCAATAAACTGTTCATTACATAAACTTACATGAGCACACAACAAGAACAATTGCAAAACGTTAAGGGAGAGCTCCGTTCCGTTCCATCAGCACATTCTGAATCAGTTAATTGTTGTTCAGGACCCATGAGACATTAAGCCGTCTCTGTCAGACCACTAACAAATGGCCATTATCGTTCTATGTCATTGAACACTTTGGTTGGTGCACGGATGTAGTGGAATCTCACGTTTTGAAATGAACATCATTCATAGTATTTTCAGCTGCACTGACTGCAGGTCTGGCGCTTCCAGTAAAGTTCAGACAGTTTTCACTCAGAAACCAACATGTGATCAAAGCAGGGGGAGATATGTGTCAACGAAAGGAACACTTTTGCTCCACCAGCGTTGGTTTGCAATTCTGCATGTGGAACGAAAAGCTGGAACTCTATTAAACAGTGAAAACGACTATTATGGGGCTTGGACGCACGACTCTCTGATTAAAAACCTCACATTTCACCGAACTGAAGATATCCAGGCTTGGCACACGACGAATTAGTTTGCTATTTTATTCTGAGCACAATTCACCTGGCACAGCAATTTGCAAAGATCCAGCTCATTCCTCCCAATCACAAAGAATATAATTCACATCTTTCACTTTTGTTATTTATTCAAAACATTACAATCTATTTAACACTTGTCCCTGCATTTAAGATTCAACCCGAATATCTTCATATGAAGTGATTTCCAGTCACTCAGTCCGACAGCAAATCAGTCGGAAAATTACCTGAGGAAACCCAATCATTTCCGTTTACAGTGTTGGGAATTTCCCATCTGCTGACGAGACAGAGTCCTCACAATCAACATTTTCTTTGTTCTTCCTGCCTAAAACGTTTCCCACTTCTTATTTTCAAGACAGGAGTTTTGTTTCTAACACGTTCCAAGAACAGGAACAACCTTTCAATCTCTGAAAGCCGTTTCCAATTTAAAATGGAAGTTTTGTTCCTTTCCCACGGGAAGAGCAGTAAATGAGAAAGGATTTTCCACGAGCTGTGTCCCAGGGTTTGGCAGGAAGCCCTGATTGAAGCTGCAGTGGCCGCTTTCAGTTGGCATCGGGGGAATTGGAGAACATGGTGTCGTATTCTGCTGCGTGTAACCGTCTTGCTCCCTGTGGACTCGGGGTGAATCATGGATGAGTTTTCGGAACCACACTGCCTTCCAGTCTCTGGCCATCTGCTATCTAAGGAAATAGAAACAGAGTTATTTGTTCAGTTCGAAGTCCTGGGCGATGTGAAAGATGGAACAGTTCTGATACAAAATTGGAGACTGGGAAAATTTTTGGAGAGGAAGTAATAAAAGTGAAGCTGAATATAAAGTTGGAAGTCAGGAGACATTCAATAAAAAGGAAGAGTGTGCAAAAGCAGGTGGAGATGGACATGGAAAAGAAGTGTCACTTGTCCCGAAGTCTTAAATCGATTTATATTTCCAAGATGCTCCCAGACTTGCTGAGAGTTTCCAGTAATTTCATTTGTTGGTTTAGAAACAGAAGATGGCAGTGATCCTGGACCAAACAGCTCTCCCGTGCTCTGGGGATATTTGACTTACTGTGTCTATATCCCACACTGAAACCTCACGATCCTGCCGCACCTCCACTCTCGTTACTGCAATATACTGTTCATTACGTTAAACACAAGAAGAACAATTGCAAAACGTTGAGGGAGAGTACCCTTCGGTTTCCATCAGAACGATCTGAATCACCGAAAATTGGTTCAGGACCCATGTGACATTGATCCGTCTCTGTCAGACCCCTCGCAAGTGGCCATTCGCTTTCCGTGCCTTTGAACACTTTGGGTGGTGCATGGTTGGTTTGGAACCTCACGCTTTCAAGCGGACATCATTCATTGTATTTTCGGCTGCACTGATAAAGTTGTCTCTGGCGCCACCAGTAAAATGGAAACAGTGTTCACTCAGAAACCGACGTGTGATCAAAAGCAGGCGGACAGATGTGTCAATGAAAGCAGCAAGAACATTCCCCTGCGAAGGGTTGCAATACTGCACGTGGAACGAAGAGCCGGAATTGTATTAAGCAGTGAAAGCGCCCATTGTGAGGCTTGCACCCACCACTCTCAGATTAAGCATCTCACACTGCACCGACTGAGCTAACCAAGCACGGTGCGCTGTGGAATAGTTTGCTATTACATTGCGAGCATAATTCATCAGCAATTTGTTAGGATCCAGTTCATTCCTACTAATCACAAAAATATCATTCACACATAGAACATAGAACATTGAACAATACAGCACAGAACAGGCCCTTCGGCCCACGATGTTGTGCCCAACTTCTATCCTAGATTAAGCACCCATCCATGTACCTATCCAAATGCCGCTTAAAGGTATCCAATGATTCTGACCCTACCACTCCCACGGGCAGCGCATTCCATTCCCCCACCACTCTCTGGGTAAAGAACCCACCCCTGACATCTCCCCTATACCTTCCAACCTTCACCTTAAATTTATGTCCCCTTGTTACACTCTGTTGTACCCGGGCAAAAAGTTTCTGACTGTCTACTCTATCTATTCCTATGATCATCTTATAAACCTCTATCAAGTCACCCCTCATCCTTCGCCGTTCCAAAGAGAAAAGGCCGAGAACTCTCAACCTATCCTCGTACGACCTATTCTCCATTCCAGGCAACATCCTGGTAAATCTTCTCTGCACCCTCTCCAAAGCTTCCACATCTTTCCTAAAGTGAGGCGACCAGAACTGCACACAGTACTCTAACTGTGGCCTAACCAAAGTCCTGTACAGCTGCAACATCACTTCTCGACTCTTGAATTCAATCCCTCTGCCAATGAACGATAATACACCATAGGCCTTCTTACAAACTCTATCCACCTGAGTGGCAACTTTCAAAGATCTATGTACATAGACCCCAAGATCCCTCTGTTCCTCCACCTGACTAAGAACCCTACCATTAACCCTGTATTCCGCATTCTTATTTGTTCTTCCAAAATTGACAACCTCACACTTGGCAGGGTTGAACTCCATCTGCCACTCCTCAGCCCAGCTCTGCATCATATCTAAGTCCCTTTGCAAACGACAAATGCCCTCCTCACTGTCCACAACTCCACCTATCTTCGTATCATCTGCAAATTTACTGACCCACCCTTCGACTCCCTCATCCAAGTCATTAATAAAAATTACAAACAGCAGAGGACCCAGAACTGATCCCTGCGGAACTCCACTTGTAACTGGGATCCAGGCTGAATATTTACCATCTACCACCACTCTCTGACTTCGACCGGTAAGCCAGTTTTCTATCCAATTGGCCAAATTTCCCTCTATCCCATGCCTCCTGACTTTCCGCATAAGCCTACCATGGGGAACCTTATCAAATGCCTTACTAAAATCCATGTACACTACATCCACTGCTCTACCCTCATCCACATGCTTGGTCACCTCCTCGAAGAATTCAATAAGACTTGTAAGGCAAGAACTACCCTTCACAAATCCGAGCTGGCTGTCCCTAATCAAGCAGTGTCTTTCCAGATACTCGTAAATCCTATCCCTCAGTACCCTTTCCATTACTTTGCCTACCACAGAAGTAAGACTAACTGGCCTGTAATTCCCGGGGGTATCCCTATTCCCTTTTTTGAACAGGGGCACAACTTTCGCTACTCTCCAGTCCCCTGGTACCACCCCCGTTGACAGTGAAGACGAGAAAATCATTGCCAACGGCTCTGCAATTTCCTATCTTGCTTCCCACATAATCCTAGAATATATCCCGTCAGGCCTGGGGGAGTTGTCTATCCTCAAGCTGTTCAAAATGTCCAGCACATCTTCCTTCCTAAGAAGTATCTCTTCTTGCTTAACAGTCCGTTTCACACTCTCCTCTTCAACAATACGGTCCCTCTCGTTCGTAAATACTGAAGAGAAGTACTTGTTCAAGACCTCTCCTATCTCTTCCGACTCAATAAACAGTCTCCCACTCCTGTCCTTGATCGGACCTACCCTCGTTCTCGTCATTCTCAGGTTTCTCACATATGCATAAAATGCCTTGGGGTTATCCTTGATCCTATCCGCCAAGGATTTTTCATGCCCTCTCTTAGCTCTCCTAATCCCTTTCTTCAGGTCCCTCCTGGCTATCCTGTATCCCTCCACTGCTCTGTCTGATCCCTGTTTCCTCAACCTTATGTAAGCCTCCTTCTTCCTCTTTACTAGACATTCAACCTCCCTCGTCAACCAAGGCTCCCTCACACGACCATTTCTTTCCTGCCTGATAGGTACATACATATCAAGGACACGTCATATCTGCTCCTTGAAAAAGTTCCACATTTCCGCCACATCCTTCCCTGACAGCCTATGCTCCCAACGTATGCTCCTCAAATCCTGTCTTACAGCATCGTAATTTCCCTTCCCCCAATTCTAAAATCTACCTTGTTGTGCGTACCTATCTCTCTCTCACACCTTTCACTTCAGTTATTCCTTCAAAGCATTAAAATCTATTCCGCACTTGTCCCGGGATTCAAAATTCAACCGTAATATCTTCATATTTTTACCCTCACCTTTATGTCGCTAATGTGATTTCCAATCGCTCTGGCAGACAGTAAATCAGTCGCGAAATTACCTAAGGAAACCCAATCATTTCCGTATACAGTTTTGGGCATTTCCCATCTGCTGACGAGACAGAGTCGTCTCAATCAACACTTTCTTTTTTCTATCTACCTAAAACCTTTACCACTTCCTATTTTCAAGTCAGGAGTTTTATTTATAACACGTTCCAAGAACTGGAGCAACATTCCAATGTCCTGAAGCCCTTTCCAATTTAAAGTGAAAGTTTTGCTCCTTTCACACGGAAAGAGCTGTTACTAAGGAAGGAGTTTCCACGAGTTGTTTCCCATGGCTTGGCAGAAAGTCACTGATTGATGCTGCAGTGGCCGCTTTCTGTTGGCATCGGGAGCTTGGAGAAGGTGATATCGTATTCTGCTGTGTGAAAACGTCTCACACCCTGCGGACTTGGGGTGAATTGTGGATGAGTTTTCCCGGTTACAATGTCAATACATGGTCGGGGTAAATGCTTGTGTTGAAATAATTGAGGCTTATTCCCTGGGTGGGCTCGAACCACCAACATTTCAGCCAACTGCGCTGACCATTTGAGATAAAGAAACTGGCAACGCAGATATCCAAAAGCAAAGTTATCGACGGGATATGAGGATCTGTCGGACAGCAGGAACTTGCGATGTTTTCAGAGACGGTCGCTGATTTTATGACCGAGAGGGTAAGCACACTGAGGAGCTGCAAACACTCAAATTAAAAGGCATCCACACATGCGCAGTTCTCTCACATACATCTCCACATAGTTGCTCACTGACAATGCTGGTATTTGAAGCCACGATTCGATAGAAACTGAAGCTTAAAAATCCAGCACATTAGACCGCTCGACCACGCTACTACACAAAAGCCAGCACTCAGATTTGTTATGACTACTGTTTCAGCATGGATTCACTTCAGGCACGAAGACCTCGCAAATTTTGTAATGAAATTGGCATCATTTTAGAAGAAAGACCAAAAAAAATGCACAGACAAGGAACAGGCCCTACATCCATTCAAGCCTGAGCCGATTCAAATCTACTGCTTAAACCTGTCACGCAATTCCTAAGCATCTGTATCCCTCTGCTCCCCACCTCCTCATGCATCTGTCCAGACGCCTCTTAAACGTATTTACCGTGATTACCTCTCCCGTCTCTGCTGGGAACGCGTTCCAGACACCCACCACCCGCTGTGTCAAGTAGATGCCACGAGTATCTCTCTTAAACTTTTCACCTTTCACCTTGAAAGCGTGACCTCTCGTTTTTAATCCTTCAACCTGGGAAATAAAACTTTTCTCTATCTACCATGTCTGTACCCTTCATGATTTTGTAAACTTCAAAAAAGGTCTCCCTCAAACTCCTTTTTTCTAATGAAAACAAACCTAACCTACTCAACCTCTCTTCCTAGATTGCACCTTCCATACGAGGCAACATCTGCTTAAACCTTTTACACGCCCTCTCCAAAGCGTCAACATACTTTTGGAAATGCGGCGACCAGAAAATTACACAGTAATCTAAGTGTGGCCAGACCAATGTGTTGTTCAATTTTAACATGACCTGCCAGCCATTTTATTCAATACCACATCCAATGAAGCCAAGCATACTATATGCCTGCTTGACTACTCTATCCACCTGTGCAGCAAACTTCAGTGTATAATGGACCTGCACTCACAGATCTCTCTGTCCATCAACATTTTCCCCCCAAACCTCTTCTGTTCATTGTATAACCCCACCTAGAATTAGACTGACCGAAATGCGTCACCTCACATTTGTCTGTTTTGAACTCCAGCTGCCACTTCTCCGCCCAACTTTCCAGTATATCTCGATCCTCCTGTATTCTTTAACAGTCACTTATACTTTCTGCTAGTCCAGAAATCTTCGTGTCATCTGAAAACTTTCTGATCGTTGCAACAGTGCTCTCTTCCAGATCATTTAAGTATATCACAAACAACAGTGGCTACAACACTGACCCCTGTGGAGCACTACTGGTCATCTTTCTCCATTTCCAGAAACTCCATTCTACTGCCACTCTCTGTCTCCTATTGCTCAGCTAATTCTTTATCCACCTGTCTACAACACCCTGCACACCATGTTACTTTACGTTCTGTATTTGGTTACCATGGGGAACCTAATCTAACTCCTTACTGAAGTGGATGTATATGACATCAACAGCCTTTCCTTCATCGATTAACTTGGGCACTTCCCCGAAAAACTCTATGCCTCTCACTGATATGCACATTATTTTCTAAATTTGAATAGATCCTATGCCTCCGTACCTTTTCCAGCACCTTTCCCAACACTGATGTTAGGCCCATTGTTCTGTAGTTATCCGGAATATCCCTACTATCCTTCCTGTTCAGGGGACAATATGAGCAACGTTCCAGTCAGCCAGATCCTCACCTGTGCTGAAGGATGCCACGAAGATATCTGTCAGGGCCCCAGCTGTTTCCTCTCTCACATCACTCAGGAACCAGGAATAGATCCCATCCGTTCCTGGGGATTTGCCCACATTAATTACCCCTAGCCAGCCCAACACAGCTTTCCTACTTGTGTCAACATGATCCAGACTAATCAAATGTCTTACTCTGGACTCAACATTCATCATGTTCCTCTCCTCAGTGAACACTGATGCAAAATAATCATTCAGAATCATACTCACTCTCTCAGATTCGACATACAGCCTTCCTTAATTTTCTTTTAGTGGACCACTCCTTTCTCTGGTTACCCACTTGCTTTTTATATATGAATAATAGGCTTTAGGATTCTCCTTAATTGTGCTAGCGTAAAGTTGTTTCATGACCCCTTTTAAACCCCTTGATTCCTCGTTTCATACTTGTCCTACTCTTCTTATGTTCCTCCAGGGACCATTAAGTTGTTAGCTGCCGAGGCGTTATGTATGCTTCCCTTTTCTTCTTGGCGAGTCGTACAATATTCCTGTCATCAACAGTTCACGAATATTGCCTTTCAAATCCTTTGCCTTCAACGGCACATGCCTCTCCTGCACTATATTTAACCTAGCTTTGAAAGCCTGACACATATGAACTGTAGACTTTCCTATAAATAGCTGTGTCGAATCCACATTTCCGACCTCCTGCATAATTTTGATATAATTAGCTTTGGCCCAGTTTCGTACTCTTTCCTCAGGACCACTCTCATCTTTGTCAATGAGTATTCTAAAACTTACAAAATATTGGACACTTCCCAAAGAAATCACCCAAGGCAACTGCTATCACCAGCCCTGGCTTATTCCCCAATATCAGTTGCAATATGGCCTATTCCCTCGTCGGACTATTGATATACCGCTCCAGAAAACACACCTGGAGGCTTCTTACAAATGGTATCCCATCCAGACCTCTGACGCTAAGAGTATTCCGTTCAATGTTGGGAAAATGGAAATCTCCAATCAACTCTAAATTATTGACTCTACGTCTTTCCATGATCTGTTTAACTATTTTTTCTTACACCTCACGCTCACTGTAATACAGCCCCAAAAATCTAACCTCACCCTTCTTATTTCACTGCTCCATCTCACGACAAAAGCCCTACATGGTGTCCTCCTTTCGCACAGCCATGATATCATCCCTGACCAGCAATGCAACTCATTCCCCTTTTACTTCCCTCCCTGTCCCGTCTGAAGTGTCCATATCCTAGAACATTTGGTTGCCAACCATGCCCTTCCATCAACTAAATCTCTGTGATCGCAATAACGTCATATTCCCAGGCACCAATCTAAGCCCTAAATTCATCTGTCTATACTCGACGCATTAAAGTAGATGCATTTCAGGCCACCAGTTCTTTTGCATTCATCTGCTCTCTGCCTACTCTTCCCATTTTAATGCTAGCTTCCAGATTCTTAGCGTTTCCAGTTTCCACCTCACTACCGACCTGTTTAATCTTGTGGTTCCCAGCCCCCTGACACATTAGTATAAAACCTCCCCAATAGCAGTAGCAAAAACTCCCGAAAGGACATACGTTCCTGTCTGGTTCAGATGTAGATCGTCAGTTTTCTTATAGTCCCACATTCCCCAGAACTGGTCACAAAATCCAACAAATCTGAAACCCGTCCTGCAGCACCATTCCTCAACTCACGTGTTCACCGTGCCATTTTTTTTAATCATTTCTGCGCTGGCAGTCACATGGCACCGGCAGTAATTCCGAGATTACGACCTTTGATGTCCTCCTCTTTAATTTCTCTCCTAGCTCCTTGAATTCTCCCTGCACGTCCTCATCTCGTTTTTTTTCGTTGGTGCCTGTATGCACCAAGACAACTGGCTGTTCACGATCCCCTTTTCGAATGCTCTTCAGCCGATGGGCGACATCCCTGGCCTGAGCACCTGGGAGGCAACATAACTCTCCAGAATTGCTGACACTTCACAGTGAGTCCACCCACAGCTCCAGAGTGGCCACGCGATTAAACAAGTGCTGCAGCTGGACACACTTCTTGCAAGTGTAAGTTTAGAAAACCTTTACAAGGATTTGCAAGGTTTGCACTGCTTGGACATGAGAACGAAACTTAATAGGCTTCGACAGATTCCCAGGAGCTTCAGTGCTTAGATATGGCCTCACAGAATCTTATAAAATCATGAGGAAGACAGACAGAGTAAATAGTCAGGGAGCACTGCTTCACAAGACACGCGAGTTCAAATCTACATAGCAAACGTTTAATGTGAGAGAGGAAAAATTTAAAAGGGATGTGAGGGACACATTATTTTCACACAGAAGTTTTGTGTGTGTGGAATGAATTGTCACATTTAGTGGCAGTCTGGTGCACTCACAACATTTCAAAGACATCTGAATTGATGCATAGACAGGAAGACCTCGGAGAGATAAGGCACAAATATTGGCAGAAATGTATGGATTAATTTCGGTTATCTATTCAGCAAGGGCAAGTTGGATAGCGGGATTTGTTTCCATGCTCGACAAGTCTGAGATGCTCCAGCCACTGGCAACGCTTTGAATACACCATTTGCAAAAAAAAACGCATGATGTTTGTTACTCAGCCAGCGAGTTTGGTTATTTTGTTTGGAGGGTGGATGAGCCCAACCGATCCAGAGATGAAGGTTTTCCGGATATTTGCTGCCAATGACCATTCTTCTTGACACTTTCCCAAGTTTGCCATCAAAGATTTTGGCTGAAGAAAAATACATCACATATCGCATTACCAAATTTGCTCTCCAGCGAATCCAAAAACTGACAGCTCTTATCGTGGACCAGAATCAAAACTGAAAAGGCAGAACCATGATCAGACACACCGAAGCTTAAGTGCTGTCTGTGAGGCACTGTGAGTCGTCTCTGACATGAACTGCTCGCACAAATAACAGCGAGGCAATTCCAAACCTACTGGAGATTTAGTGTATTGCCAAGCCCCAGAAAGTGATCAAGTATCATAAAACAAAACACAACAACGAACCATTAAATGTGAACATTTCCAAGTATATCCGTGACTACATTAGGCCATCAATGCGCCGGTGCCCCATTCTGATCGAGAGAGCAAATCACCTTTCTCCCTCACCAAGACAGTAATGAAGGAAATGAAAGTATAGCAACGTTTCACATCGCGATTGCCCACCTTTTCACCACAGCATCAAAGAACGGCGAACAGATTCAATGCAGGATCTTCTTTCGAAATAACGGTGAAATAACTGTCTCTATTCACTTTCACAGTAAACGGGGAACAACGCAAGTTGTCTGGAATATGAATAACCAACATTGACTACTTGGGTCCCAGATTCTACTGATGCACAGACTTTCATATGAAAAGGTACCTTGGGCGATTGCCGTACACCCAGAAATCTTCTGGCTGCCTTCTGTTTGCCCTGTCACATTAAACTTGTGCTGCTCTAATCGAATTTGTAGTTCTTGCCATTTGTCCGTATTGCTACTAGGGATAGCTGGTCGTGGCAACTCGTGACTGCCACACAAATTCTTTGCCAAAATTGGATAGTCCCGAAACGTGATTCGCAATGCACGAACTTTGCAACGAGTACATGCCACGCGGCAAGTTAAAAAGCACGCTTCCATTTATTAAAGTAAGTTTCTGGGAACGGACAGCCAGATTCCTCCTTACACTCGGAATTATGACAACACATAAACCAACAGCCTCTCTCAGAGACAAGTGACCAATGCCCATCTTGTGCCGGACAAACGTAGTTGACAAGATTACACGCAGGGACTGCACAGAAAACGACAGCGGAGAAGCAGACAGACGACGATCGAGCTGCATTCATGCAATTCAGTTACCCTGTAAACCCCATGCACAGCTGTTCCTTGTAGGTACACACAGGGCACTGAGTGTCTCTGACTCCGGGACTTGGAACTCGGATTATATGACTATCTGCAGCACTGCTTACTTCCTTGTGTGAGGTAACTCCCAATGGAACATATGTAAAACACGATAGCTCATTGAAAAATACGTCCAAAATAGTACCCAAGAGATGTATTTCTGTTGTGTTTCGAGTCCTGTTCCTGACATGACATCCATCATTGTACTTATTGTGTGCTTCCTGACGGTTCGGTGCATGCTTCCGTGATCGCATTGTGTGCAGTAACCTGGGTTTAACTGCAATTACGTGTGTTTGAAACCCAGTGCCACCGGCCTCTATTTTATTTTCCTCTTCTCGTGCGCAATTGCAACACAGTAAATGATCAATTAATATTGGGAAATGACATACACAGGCGTGTGAAAAGCCCAGTTTCCGTGGCAATTATGCAATGGTTAGAGATTACTTTGATTCAGGAGATAAGGATGGAAAGTGTGTTTGGGTAGAGATGAGGAACATTGAGGAAAGAGGAAACCAGCCACTGTGGCTTATAAGAACACTAACGGTACCCACAGTGTAAAAAAAAGTACAGGAAAAAATACCGCCTGTGAATGATAAAATAAGGCAAGAATTATGGGAGACATTCATTTCCCTTCTTCCTCTCCCGTTTGAATTGGAAAGAAACTTTGAATAAAAACAATTGAAAAGTTATATATGCCCCATCGAACAACGTGCGCCGTACCTTGGTCATTGATTACTGTAGATTAGAATACTTACAATGTGCAAACAGGTCCTTCAGCCCAGCAACTCCACACCGACCCGCCCGAGCGCAAATGCATTCCTCTCCTTTAACCTCGTCAGTTTAACACGGCCATTTCAAATAACCAGTACATTTTTGGACCGTGGGACAAAACCAGAGCAAGCGCACGCAGCCATGGGGAGAACGTGCAAACTCCACACATTAAGTTGCTTGAGGCGGGAATTGACCCTGACTCTGTGGCATTGTGAAACAGCAGGGCTCACGATGGTGTCAGCGTGAGATGGGATTTATTTGCCTCCTTAATTGGGAAAAATCTCTGTCATTGTGAGCATCTGGAAAGATCGGTTCCTTCGACAGAAAAAGAAATGAATATGTCCTTAAACTTTGTTTATTTCATCTCCAAGAATACTCAGATCAATAGCTCCCTTGATTACCTCTGCTGGTCATGTTCGCAAAGAGATCTCGCAAATTGCCAAGTGGGATTTTCCTTTCAATGAATAATTTTGACTTAATTTGGCTGCAAATGTCTTTTCCTAACTTTGTGCTTTTCTTCTTTTACATTGGTGTCTCGCACCTTACAAATGACAGCAAAGGTATGAATGGAGATGGAAACATGTAACTCAAGTCAGCGGCAGCTTTCAATGAGATCACGGCTGATTTGGTCAATGCGGTGGATCAGAAATCCAATGGGGTTTCCCAAAGTAGGTTCGGATCCTACTGACTCTGTTATGAGTGCTTTCTTGCTGGAACAATTCAAAGTTCAGAAGGCCTGCTTCTCAAACCGGGCCTGGAATTTGTTTAGACTCGAGAAACTCGAGTTCTTCATCAGAAATGCTCCACGTTTAAAACATTATCTCTGTTTCTCTTTACAGATCCACTGCTCGACACATCGGGTTTCTGCAGTTGTTATTGAACGCCCTGAGCAGAAGTGCTGCTTTTCATTAGATTCCTTTCATCCCTTGTCCTCTGTTCTCTGACTCTGGTCATTGGCAACACTTCCGCCTGCTCGTCAGAGTGCTCATTCCCCACCGCTCCCTCTCCCATCATTACAAACAAGCGCAGGAAATTGCCACTTAACCATCTTTGTTCCAAAGTGAAACTCCCCAGCCTAGGAACTCTCTCCACCAAACGGGAATTCTCATCCCTGCACATGGTGCAAGCCAGAGGATTGTGAAGATATACTGTGAAAATATTGTCAGTTGGCAGTTGGAAAAATGTTTAGGAAGCAAACCATATAATTTAGGCTCCAGCTTTGAAATCTTGAGAAACTCTTTGAGAAATGGAATCATAGGAGATTGAAGATCTGTAAATTGTCAGTCCGAGAAGAGGAAGGGACATTGACTCTGATGTTCTCGGCACAGGAACTGATCTAAGATATTGAAAGAATTCTCGCTCTCGTACGTGAGGAATACAAACTTCATCTGGACTGTGGGACAATGAAAAACTCTGGAACACTCAAGACAATATCCAAATATTGACTGAGATCACTCAGCACGAGTACAATAGATGGGTCAGTTTTTGTCCAGTGTGTGCGAGAGGGCTTCCTGACACAGTATGTAGACATGCCTTCAAGGGAAGAAGCCACTTTGGATTTAGTACTGGGTAACGAGCCTGGCCAGGTTTTAGATTTGGAAGTAGGTGAGCACTGTAGAGACAGCGATCACAATTCTCTCAGGTTTACATTCGTGATGGAAAGGGATAGGTGTACTCCACGGAGCAAGAATTTCAGCTGGTGGAAGGGAAATCACGATGCAATGAGGAAAGATTTAGGAAGTGCAGAGTGGGGTAGGAAACTGTAGGGGGTGAGCACATTAAAAATGTGGAGCGTATTCAAGGAAAAGCTCCTGTGTGTCCTCGATAAGTATGTACCTGTCAGGCAGGGAGGAAGATATAGAACGCGTGAGCCGTCGTTTACTAAGGAAGTGGAATCCCTGGTCAAGAAGAACAAGAAGTCTTATGTTAGGACAAAACGTGAAAACTCAGTTAGAGCGCTCGAGGGTTCCAACGCTATCAGGAAAGACCTAAAAAGAGAACTGAGAAGAGCCAGGAGGACACATGAGAAGTTGTTGGCAGATAGGATCAGGGTTAACGCTAAGGTTTTCCATAGGTATGTCAGGAATAAAAGAATGACGAGAGTTAAATTTGGGACAATCAACGATAATAGTGGGAAGTCGTGTGTGGAGTCAGTGGAGGTGGAGGTAGCACTAAATAAATATTTTTCGACAGAGTTCGCTATAGATAATGAAAATGTTGGCGAGGAAGATACAGAGATACTTGCGTCTAGACTAGAAGAGATTGAGGTTCACAAGGAAGAGATATTAGAATTACTGCAGAGTGTGAAAATAGATAAGTCAGCTGGGCCGGATGGGATCTATCTGATGTTGTTTAGCAAATGTACTACAGGAAGGTAAAAATCAAGCTGATGCTAACAACGGCTCGTTTTGAGCCGCTAATTTGCAGTGAAGTGGCGGCGCCAATAAAAGGTGTCACGCAGCTCGTCTATTTCCACATCCTGAGCTCGAAATGACCAGATGTCTCTCGCTGAGTTTCGGCAGGGTCTTGCTTGGACGACACCATGACACGTTTTCACTGGAGTGGATCATGAAATCGCGTCGGGACTGTGAATAAAACGATGGACACTTCCAGCAGAGAAGGAGGCGACCCTGAAGCAGGCAGCTGAGGACAAATGTTACTCCTTTGCCAGTGAAAGGCACTGCTTCACAAATTGGAAACTTCGAAGTGAAGCAGTGTTGGTGATTATCTTCGCAGCTTTTTCACCTTTTTAATTCTGATTCCGTGAAAGTCCATGGCATTGCATATCGACATTCTGCCAACGGTGAGCGTGTCTCTTGGGCCAGTTGCGTAATGGGTAACGCGTCCGACTTCAGATCAGAAGATGGAAGGTTCAAGTCCAACCTGGCTCGTGGGGGAATGTCTGACTTTAACCGTGCCCCGCGTTGACGCTCCCCTGTGAAGTCCTGCCGGGACATCGCTTCTGTGCTTCCACATTTGAAACTTACGTTTGTCCTGTTGTGCATTTCAAATTCCAGCTTACCACAACGGAGACCTCTGTCGCATTGGGGGTATCTTTCTGTGTGTCTCCATTTGTGGGTGAAAATGAGCATGAGTTCCTCAAAAGTCGTTGTGCAAGTGTCATACATTTGCCCCATTATTGTGCCATTTAAGAACACAGGATAAAGTCATTGACATTTGCCCTGGGAACATTAGAACAGACGAGACTTTGGGCCAAAGTTGGAAACTGCGACTGGAATAGATGGCTCTCTGATTAGCCGTGATGCACACAGGCGGAATGTCCTTTTCCCACTTTGTAAATCTAAGAAGACAAGTTGAAAATAATCTGCAAGGAAAATGCTCATAAAGGGTGTTTTATTTACACCAAATACGATAGTATCTGTCGCCTTGTCTTGTTATTTACTTGTGAGGTTTCGGTACTCTCAGCACCGTGGCCCGGATCGTATTCCCGCCCATGGAATGCTGGTATTGTTCAGCTAACATATCGGTGTCCCAGTACTTCTGCCGATTTTCCGATGCGAGCAGGTCATTGGTTTTGTCCAAAACATTATGAATGTTAACATAATACAAATAGCTGCAGTTGCTGGAAATCTGAGCCTAAAACGAAAATTGTTTGCGGAACGCAGAAAGACTGGCAACAGAAACATCATCTTTCCTGCTCCTCGGATGCTGCTGTGCTTTTCCAGCATATTCTGATCTAAAATCAGGTTTCCAGCATCTGCAGTCCTCACTTTTGCCGAGTTCCTTCAGTGTCGCTGGTTCCCAATTCAAGAACTCCATCTCTAGCGGTTTCATGTCTGTACCTCCATGCTGTGGAGTTGAAGAGTGAAGAAAATTAACTCACCCCCTCCATCTCTGGGGTAATTAGGGGCTGAAAGTGAATCGTATCACATTGAAGTATATCTACAAGCGACATAATCTCTGTCTGTTATTGGGAACCATCTCTTTAATTGTAACCATCAGGAAAGACCATTTCGTTCGCTAAAAAAAGAAATGAATATGTCACTAAACTTTGTTTGTTTCATGTCCAAGAATACTCAAATCAACAGCTCCCTTGATTACCTCTGCTGGTCATGTTCGCAAAGAGATCTAGCAAATTGCCAAGTGTGATTTTCCTTTCAATAAATAATTTTGAATCAATTTTGCTGCAAATATCTTTTCCTAACTTTGTGTTTTTCTTCTTTTACATTGGTGTCTCGCACCTTACAAATGACAGCAAACGTATGAAAGGAGATGGAAACATTTCACTCGTCAGCGGCAGCTTTCAATGAGATCACGGCTGATTTGGTCACTGCTCAACGTTGCAGCTTTGTCTGTAGTCATGGCTGCGTGGTTAAGCTGAATGATTAGACGTTTTTTGGGGTTTCCCCACGTAGGTTCGTGTCCTGCTGACGTACGTTATGAAAGCTTTCCCACTGGAACAATTTCTACTCCAAGTTCAGTAAGCTTCTCTTGCAAACCAGACCGGTAATTTGATTAGACTTGGGAAACTCGAGTTCTTTTTCAGAAATGTTCTGTATTTAAAGCATTATCTCTACGAATGACGAGATGGGGCAATCAAGGATAATAGTGGGAAGTTTTGTGTGTAGTCAGAGGAGATAGGGGAAGCACTAAAATAATATTTTTCGACAGTGTTCGCTATAGAAAATGAAAATGTTGGCGAGGAAGATACAGAGATACTTGCGTCTAGTGTAGTAGAGATTGAGGTTCACAAGGATTAGGTAATAGAAATACTGAAGATTGTGAAAACAGACAAGTCCCCTGGGCCGGATGGGATCTGTCCTAGGAACCTTCTGGGACGCAAGTGAAGAGATTGATGAGCCTTTGGAATTGATCGTCAAATCATCGTTGTCTACAGGAATAGAGCCCGTGAAATGGAGCATAGCATATGTTGTTCTCTTGTGCAAAAAGTTTCGTAGAGACAACCCTGGTAATTGCAGACCAGTAAATTCACTGCAGTTGTTGGTAACGTGTTGGAAAAGGTTATTATAGATAGGATTTATGACCATCTCGAAAAGAATAATCTGATCAGGGACAGTCAGCACAGTTTTGTGATGGTTAGGCCTTGCCTGACGAATCTCGTTGACTTTTTTGACAAAGTGACCAAACAGGTAGATGACAGTAACCCGGTTGATGTGGTGTATATGGGTTTCAGCAAGTTGTTCGATAAGTTTCCCCACAATAGGCTATTATACAAAATGCGGAGGAATGGAATTATGGGAGAGATTCCAGCTTTGATCAGTAATTGGCTTGCCAATAGAAAACAGTGTTGTAGTTGATGGAACATGTTCTTCTTGGTGTTCAGGTCCTGGCGCCGTAACACAAGGGTTGGTGTTAGGTCCACTGCTGTTACATGAGATCTAACCTTGCCAATCAGTCTCCCATGGGGAACATTATTGAACGCCTTACTGAAGACCGTATGGATCACATTTACTGCTCTGCCCTCATCAATCTTCTTTGTTACTTCTTCAAAAAACTCAATCAAGTTTGTGAGACATGATTTCCCACGCACAAAGCCATGTTAACAATCCCGAATCAGTCCTTGCCTTTCCAAATACATATACATTCTGTTCCTCAGGATTCCCTCCAACAATTGGAGTATTCTTGGCAGATGCAGTTTCATGTAGGGAATGCGAGGTCATATACTTTGTTGGGAAGAATCAAAAGACACACTAGTGGTAAAATCGATAGAAATGCAAAAGAAGTGCGGTGCAGAGGAGTCTCAGTGATCTTATACATGAAACGAAGAAAGCTTAATCACATATTTATTTCTTGCTGGCAAAACAAAGCCTTTTCTGATGCTCACAATTAAAGAGATGGTATCCAAGAAAATAGGAAAATTAAGTCACCAGTAGAGTAATCAATTACCAAGATATCCCTCGTGATGCTTTATGGGACATGTGGGATT
Source organism: Chiloscyllium punctatum (assembly GCF_047496795.1). Taxonomy (NCBI): domain Eukaryota; kingdom Metazoa; phylum Chordata; class Chondrichthyes; order Orectolobiformes; family Hemiscylliidae; genus Chiloscyllium; species Chiloscyllium punctatum. The sequence continues at coordinate 9,130,832 of NC_092788.1, forward strand.
TTTTTTGATTTTCGTTCTCCAAACGTTTTTACAATAGGACCGAGAGTTTTAGATGGGAAGTTAAGATCACGCATGACGACTGCCATTTTTGTCACTCACACGCATTTTTCCCCCTTGTACGATTTATTTCGCTTTGTGGTTACTGCGAGTGGGCTTGTAAACTACACATACTTGTGAGTCCATTCCTCACTGTTCCTCAACTCCAGCCAAACAGACTTTACATCCTTATTTCCTGATTCAAGGTAATCTCTAACCATTGCATAAATGTCATTAAAAGTTCGGTATTTCACATGCCTCTATATATCATCTTTCAATATCAATTGATCCTTTACTGTATTGCAGTTGTGCATAAGTAGAGAAAAATAGAATAGAGGATGGTGGACCTACGCTTCATACACCCGTTATTGAAGCGAAAATGCAGATTTCTGCCTATAAAATGATCGTGGAACCATGTGCCGAACCCTCAGGAAACACAGAATAAGTGCAGTGCCACAGGGCATGTCAGGGACAGCACCGGAAGGACAACAGAAATGCTGCTCTAAGCTCCTATTTTGGATGTATTCCTTAATGAGCAATAGAGTGTGACATGTGTTCCATCAGGAGGTACCTCACACAAGGAAGTAACCAGTGCTGCAGACTGTCATATCATCCGAATTCAAGCCCTGGAAGCAGAGACATTCAATATTCTGTGCATAACTGCAAGGAACAGCTGTCCGAGGCGTTTTTACAGTCCAGATGAAATTATGAATGCAGCTCTCTAGTTGTCAGCCTCTTTCTCTTATGTCGTGTATCGTGCAGTCCATGCGTGGAATCTCGTCAACCACGTTTGACCTGCACATGATGCGTATTGGGCCTTGGTTTCTCGTGAGTTGTTGTCTGAGTGAGGCTCTCGGTTTCTGTGCTGTCATAAGTCCGAGCGTTCGGAGGAGTCTGGATATCGTTTTCCAGAATTTGCTTTTAACACAGGGAAGCATGATTTAAAAATTACCTCATAGCAAATCCTCGTTGCGAACTTTGTGTTCCATGCATTTGCGAATGAAGGTGGCGGATATTGGTTCTTGGCAAAGAATTTCAATGGGCGACAGTCCAGCAGTCCCTAGTAGCAATACGTACAAACGGCAAGAGCCACATATTCGACTAGAATAGCACAACAATAATAAGGCAGGGCAAGTACAAGACAGCCAGACAATTCATGGAAGCAGGGCATTCATCCACGAATTCCATCCGTTGAACCCAATCTGCAATCCCAACAAACGGAAGCAGCGGGAATGAAACCAAATGAATTTGTACCAAAACATGAGAGCAGCGCTTCACAGGAACCTCTGCAGCGCTGAGAATGTCACCCAGAAAAGGAGGAAAAGTCTGCAAACCATCTTCCTAGCGTCATCGAACTTTTCAACAAGAACTCCAGAAGCATGCGAACTTCACACCTTTCTGCTCCAAAACACTCCGCTTTTCCACGACAGAGAATTGCACACTCAACTACCGCGTGTAAGATGAGAATTGCAGCCCCTACACGACAAGGGCGGCAGTAAGAGCGAGGAGAAACAGCTGCCACTGTCATTCCACAGCTACAAACGCTCTCTTTGAAAGGAAAATTATTGTATGAATGTCAGGACAGCACTAGAATATGGGAACTAAACGGCCTGCGCTGTGTATTCATATTCTGGACAATGTGAGTTGTTCACAGTTTTCCCTGAAAGTAAGTGGACGTCGTTATTTCACCGCTGTTCTGAAGCCAGATCCTGCACTGAATCTGCTCCTCGTTTTTTGTTGTTGTGGCTAAAAGGTGGGCAATCGCAACGTGAAACTTTGTTATATTTCTCTCATTTCCTTCATTCCTGTCCTGGTGAGGGAGGCTGGAGATTGGCTCGCTCGATCAGATGGAGGCACCAGCGCATTGTTGACCTAATTTAATCGAGAATATAATTGGTAATATTCACTTTGCATGGTACATTTTTCTGTTTTGTTTAATGTTACTTGAGCACTTTCTGTTACTTGGCAATGCACTAAATCTCCGGAATGTCAGGAAGCTCCGTTTTTAATTGCTTCGGTGTTATTTGTGTGAGCAGCTCTTGACATACACGACTCGCACTGCCCCACAGACAGAAGTAATGAGTTTGTCGGTCTGATAATGACTCTGCCTTTTGAGTTTTGCACCTGGTCCACGTTAAGAGCTGTCAGTTTTTGGATTCACCGGAGAGTTGAGGGGTTAACACGATTTGTGAGGTTCTTTTTTAGTCAACGAAATTATTTGATGGAGAACTTGAGAATGTATCAAGGAGAATGGCCATTGTCTGTAAATGTCTAGAAAACATTCCTCTCTGTGTCATTTCAAAACATTAAGCCTCATGAAAAAAATAAAATTCAAACACGCTGACTTAGTAACAAACAGCATGCGTTTTTGAAAGTGGTCTATTCAAACTGTTGTCAGGTACTGGAGTGTCACAGAACTGCCGAGCACGGAAACAAACCTTCCTATCCACCTTGCACCTGTTGAACAGATGACCGTAACTAATCTAAACATATTTGCCAATATTTGTCCCTTATCTCTCCGAACAATTCCTGTCTGCATACCCATTTAGATGCCTTTCAAGTGTTGTGAGTGCACCAAACTCTGCCACTAAATGTGGCAATTTATTCCACACGCACAAAAATGTCTGTATTAAAAACAAGTGTCGCTCACATCCCTTTCAAATTGTACTGCTCTCACATTAAACCTATGCTATCTCACTTTAAACTCACGTGACTTCTGAAAAAGTGTAGATTGACTATGTTCTCTGCTCGTCTACCTCATGATTTTGTAAACTTTTCCAAGGACATCCCTCAGGCCTGAAGCTCCGGGGAAAACTGTCGAAGAATATTCAGCTTCTCAATAATGTCCACACCGTGCAAACCTTTCAAATCGTTGTAAATATTTTTTTAAAATTATGCTAAGGTATTCAGAGAAAGTGCCAGGGGAAATTGCCTGAAGTGAAGCGATGCTGAAACATTAGCCTTGACAGGTTTGGTGTTTAGTTATCGTCAGGGAGCGTCGCCGAGTGGTTGAATGTTGGTAAAAACAATGAATGCAGATGCTGGAGACCAGATTCAGGATTCGTGGTGCTGATGAGCGCAGCTGTACAGGCAGCATCCGAGGAGCATAAAATCGACGTTTCGGGCGAAACCCTGTATGAAGGGCTTTTGCCTGAAACGTCGATTTTTATTGCTCACCAGATGCTGCCTGAATTGCTGTGCTCTTCCAGCACCACTAATCTCGAGTGGTTTAATGTGCTGGGTTTAGAATCCAGTCTCTATTGCGTCGTGGGTTTGAAACCCAACTTTGCAATAGAACAACTGCAGGCAGCTTTTTATGACTGAACTACACAGGTCCTGATATTGCTTTGTGGGGGTGTTTGTTACTCCTCGGGTCTCTCACCCTCTATGCGATAAACACGGGAACATGAGCAACTGATTCTGAAAATAATGAGAACTACTGCTGTCCACATCCTCTCGAGCACTGTGCGTTTGGATGGGTACAAGCACAATTTTGCTGCCAGTTGCTGTGTCTGAAATGGTCAGAGCATTTGGCTGAAATGTTGGTTGTCCAAGCCCAAAAAGAGCACAGAGCCTCAAATATTTCACATCAAGTATTGAGATCGACCATGTACTGACAATAGAACCACGAGAACTCATCCATGCTTGACCCTGTGTCCGCAATGACTGAGACAGTCACGTGCAGCAAAATGTGACCCCACTCTCTACAAGCCCCTGCTGCCAACAGAAAGGGGCCACTGCAGTTTCAATCAGCGGCTTCCTGCCCAGCCCTGGGACACAGCTCATGGAAACTCCTTCCTCAGGAATGGCTGTTACCGTGTGAAAGGGTAAAACATTCTAATTCAAATTGGAAATGGCTTCAGAAGATTGTTCCTGTTTTTAAAACATTTTATAATCAGAATTCCTTTTATCGAATATTAGAACTGGTAAACTTTGTAGGCAGGTAGAACAAAGAAAGTGTTGATTGTGAGGACGCAGTCTCTTCAGCAGATGGGATTCCCTCCACTCTAATCAGAAATGATTTGGTTTCCTGAGGTATTTTCCCGATTGATTTGCAGTCTGCCAGAGTGTCTGGGAATCACTTCGGTGACCTAAGGATCAGGGTCAAAATATGAAAATATTAACAGAGAATAGTAAATCCCGGGGCAAGGCCTAAATGGATTGTAATGGTCTGAAGGAATAAATATGAGAATTGAACGACTTGGAAAATGTTATTTGCAATGGGGAGGAATGAACGAGATTTTTGAAAATTGCCGTGTCAGCTGAATTAAAGTCAGTATGAGATGATAAATTAAGCAACACCAATCCTGCCCTGGTACGCTCAGTCGGTACAGCTTGAGACCTTTAATCTCAATGGTGTGGGGTCGAGACCCACGCAGGGCGCTGTTGTTTGTTAATAGGTTTGCCGCTCTCCATTAATGTTGCAAAAGCGAATTCACTCGCTGAGGCAGGTTTTGTTGACACAATTTTTTCCTCCATTTTTGATCATCTCTTGGTTTCTGAGTGAAAACTGTCTCCACTGTCCTGCAGGTGCAAGAGACAAGGTTATCAGTTCAGCTGAATATGCTATAAACGATGTCCCTTCCAAATCGTGAGGTTCCATTCCAAATGTGCCCCAACCAAAATGTCCTGAGACGTCGAATGCGAATGGCCACATGACAGTGACAGCTGCATGTCAAATGGTGCTGCAATAGAATTAACTGAATGAGAATGCTTTGATGGAAACCGAATGGAACTCTCCCTGAAATTTTCCCAATTCACTCGGTAAATGATGTTGTTGTGTCCCCGTATGTGTTTACGTAATGAACAGCTTATTGTCAGTAACAGGGGTGGGGGTGATGCAGGATAGTGAGGATTCCGTGTGGGTCAGAAGTGATTTGTTCGAACAGGGAATTCAAACGTCCACAGAGCAGACATAGCTGATTGGTCCAGGATCGGACTTTTCCCTTCTGTTTCAGTACCAACAAAAGAAATTGTGGGAAAATCTCAGCAGGTCTGGTAGAATCTTGGAATGGAAAACCGAGTTAAGTCTTCAAGACCAGTGACACTTATTACTCCATGTCCATCTCCGTCTACCTTTTTATTGAATATCTCCTGACTCTCAACTTTATACTCAGTTTCTCTTTTATTACTCCATCTCCAAACATTCTCCCAGTCTCAAAATTTAATAGCAGAACTTTTCCATCTCTCACCTCGCCGAGTTATGAGAGGAGGACTTCGAAATGCACGATTAACTCTGTTTCTATTTCTTTCGGTACTGGATGGTGAGAGACCAGAAGGCATCGGATGACAGTTAGAGCTTTCAGCCCATATGGTATGCCCGCCATTCGGTCATGACTCATATCGTTCCCAAACCAATTTTCAGCCTTCTATCTGTGACACTTTTCTCCCCTGAATTTAGGATCCAGTTTTTTTCCCAGAGTGGGACTGAAACTGTCCCAACCGTCTCCACATCTGCTGGCAGCTGTTACACCGTATCTGTGTGTGATCGAGCTCAATTTCAGTCCCACACAGAAAACACGTCTGTTCTGAGCAATGCAATCCCCGCTGCATGACAGATCGATCGGGTCTCTGACCCCACGGTTTTTCTGCGAGGCAGTAGTTAGCTCCTTCTCCACCCACGGCAAGGACCGGTGCTTCAAAATGTGGGGACAAAGAACGATAGGCACAAGAGTTTGTACAGGTTAGGTCGAAAGGGTTATTGTCAACTTCAGTGGAGTCCCTGCTTCAGAGTCTGGGTTTGAATCGCCCAGGTCTGGATAAAATTCCAAGTCAGGAAATGAAGATTTATTTCTCTTCTTGTGGCTAATCTGAATGAAAACCATTTTCTGCTTCCACAGAGAGCACAGTCCCGGTTCTGCCAGAAGGAATCCAGTGATTGATTGCATCCAACTGGAATCATAGAGTCATAGAGATGTACTGCAGGGAAACAGACCCTTCGTTCAAACCTGTCCATTCTGAACGGAAATCCCAACCCAATTTGGTCCCTCTTGCCAGCACATGGCCCCTTTCCCTCCAAACCTTTTCTACTCAGATACAAATTCAAATGCCTCTTAAATGTTGCAATTGTTCGAGCTTCCACCAAATCCGCTGGCAGCCATGGCAGCACATACACGAATAAATTGTCACTGCAAATCCCCTCTAAGGATGTCGCCTTTTTGAGCTGAAACTATCTCGCTGTTCATTCAATGTCGCTATGTCTAATTCTTGGAACTCCCTACCTGTCGACATCATGGCTGTATCACTGTGTTAAGCACTTCGAGGACGAAGTAAAGTAACTTACCATCTCAATCTCTTGAGTAATTCTGGTTGGGCAGTGAAACCTATCCCAAACAGTGACGTGCATTCTCCAGAATTTCGTTTGAAAAAACTGTAGTTTCCAAGTGGACGTCCGAAAGTGGTCCGGAACAAAAGTAAAGTTTCGAAGGGAAAGTAGGATAAACTGAAAGTCAATGATGACTGAGATGAAGGAGGCAGAAAGTGAGTGAGGAGCTATTGGTACAAGGATCAATGTCAGCGCTAATGGTTTAGCTCTTACTGCCCACTGTTAACACAAAATCACACACCACTCCTGGTAAATTCACCACAATTACCCTGGTCTCTTGGTATGAGTTTCCCTCTGTGCACATTCAAGCTGTAAATCGGTCCCGAGAGGATGAATGCATACTGTTTATCCTGTCAGGTTAAAGAGGTGAAGGCATCAGTTTGAAATCAAAGCCAGAAGAGATTGCCTCTTCCTGTACATTTTCAGTGGACAGTCACCAGCTGTGAACTTCTTTCCTGCACAAACGGAGTTGATATAAATTCTAATCGAGCAGCTTTATTACAGAAATGTAGTCCGATTAACTGTGATCAAATACTTCATTAAATGCCCTTATTGATTTGAAGAACCGTGTCTTTGGTTTCGTCAGTTAAAGCATATGGTAGGAACCAGACGTTAATGGTGTCACATGCTGTCAAATGTTCTGTACATTGAAAGTTCATTGTTTACACTTCTTGTAAAAGCCGTATTGTTTATTTAACATCGCGAAAGTGACGGCTCAGCATGCTTCTTGTGTTTGAGCTCAGACCGTTATTATTTCGTGCTCCCAAGCCCTACCACCTGATGTGGACCCATTAGTCTATGTTCTATCCTGCTAATTCAACGCAGAGTTCTGTTTACTCTGTTCGACAAGGATTTGTCTATCTCTTCTACTATTATTCTCCGTCCGTCTTTTCAAGTGTTTTGGGAATAATGAAGAGACGCAGGAGACACTGCAGACTTGCAGGACAATGTTGTAGTAATAACACATCCAATGAGATAATGGCTCTCATTGTCTGCTGTCACCATTCATTGATTTTCGGCAAACGGCAATAGCATCATTGAAATCCTATAATTGGAGTGAAACTGCTTTTTTTCTGGTCTATGATGAATACTATTTAGAAGTGTAAAAGCTCATAACGTTTTGAGTGAACAAATGTCACCTGATCTCAGACCTAAGTAACACAGACATTACTTGGAGACTGTGAGCCCAGTTCTACACACTCTGGCCGGGGGTGGGGGGTTGGGGGGGGGGGGGGGGGGGGAGGAGGCGGAGAAAGCCAAGGAACAGCCTCCGATTTTAACACTTTTCCAAGAGTAGAAATGAAAAACGAGGGATATTGACCGGCAGAGAGTGGGAGAAGGTAGAAGAGAGTGAGATGGTACAGAGAGACAATGGGACACAAACATAAATTCTCCATTCACCATGGCTGCTCATCGACATAAAGGAGAAGAAAAAGGTAATGGATGCCAGCCTTTCACCAACTCAGGGCAACAGCAACAGCATAACAGCCGAAAAAGGAATTTAGCATTTTTACAGATGACGTCTGTCAGCTTATGAGAGTTTCTGGTAAGTATGCTGTTTTGCGAAGTGAAATTGACAATTACCCAGGCAATAAAACAATAAAAATTTTAAGTAGCCTGAATCTTTGGTATGAAACAATAAATCTCTTTGTCTCCACAGATACTGTCAGGCCTGCAGAGTTTCTCTGTCAATTCCTGTTGTTGATTCAGATTTCCAGGATTCACACTTCTTTGTTTTATGCTGGTCTGAATCCTGTTTGTGACAATACTGAATTAATTGCCAGTTCCATACAAATTCCCTGCTTTTGGAAGGTTGTCAACAACATAAACGGTCAGAGGAAATCCCCCATTGCTACAGCAGTGAGACCACTGAGTCCTTAACAGTAGACTTCCACGAAAGTGAAATCTGGCTCTGTATGTTTTCTCAATGAATCCACTTTTACTTTTTTTCATTTGTGATCATTTTAGCTGCACATTCAGTTTATTTCTTTCTTCCATTTCTGTCAGCTTGGAAAAGGCCTTTCCGCCCATCTGCAGTGCGGGTCATTGGACATTCATCTTTTCGAGTCCAGGAGCTACTATTTCTTGGAGGACGTTCTGCACTGCATCTCGGGTGGGGTGGGTGCGAGGCTGTACCACTATATTCACCTGTCTATAGATTTCGGAGAAGGGTCTATCTATTCCACACCACCAGGCTTCCTCATCGCTCTTCTGATTCTTTGTTATTATTACCCTTGCCATGGCACCTCATTCTTTGATAAGAGGAAACCGATATCCCGTGTCAGGTGTACCTGTAGCCGTGATGGATACTACTCAGTGCCAGTAACTGGGTACACAAGGATCTCTGTGTAAATATTTGTTGCCTTATTTATAGTTGTCCTGGTTACCAAACGGCCATGGGTGGCATGTAAACGTCAACTTAACATTCTTGGTTAAGATTACCGTCTGCTGTTGTATCCCAGACACTCCTGCCTTCACGACTCGTCCTGCCATGCAGCCCCATATTTCTATGAGTCTTCTAATCATTACTTACACTTATTTGGATCCGGTGTTGTCCAAAGTCTCCTCAAGGTCAGCTACATGTTTGCAACGGCTGGCGTGTATCAACGTGGCTCTTTCAGCGATCTTAACAGCTGTCCGTGTTGTAGGGAGCCCTTGGAACGGTCCCAGCCAGCTCTTCGCCTTCATGCTTTTGCTCCTGAAGTCTTTCACCGCTATCCAGGCTTCAGGTTCTAGATTGTGCATCTTCCCTTCTGCTGATTGGGGTCGTGCTGTCCTTCTTTTGATTTTGTATTTGAGACAGATGTGTGGAGAGATTTATACCGTAACATAATATCTCGTCCTCACAGTGGTCTGTTATCTGTTTTACAATCGGTCTTGGCCAATTCCCGTATTGGGCCACCTTCCAAACAAAATCTCAAACGTCCTAATATTTACTCTTTCTCTCCTTCATATACATTAGCACAATTGGAAATGCCTTTGTCCATGTCACCTCTAGTTCCTCACAACATTTTGCCAATTTATTTTTAAGGGTAGTTTTCTCTCTTTCCACTGCCCCACCGCTCGCTGGGTGGTAGGCACAATGTTGCCTCACCTTTATTCTCAAGTAATCACTGATCTACAGTAGGGCAATATTTATAAATGGCTTTCCACTGTCGCTGCTTAGCCTTTCAGCATTCCCATCTCGGAATTATTTCAGTTAGCAAAGCCTTGGCTACTGCACTGGCATCCTGTTTAGACGTGGGAGCACTTCCACCCCTTGGGAAAATATCAACTATTACCAGACAATGCCTTTTCCCTTCGCTGGGGGTTAGTTCAATAAAATTCGTCTTAAATGTTCAAAGGGTCTTTGGGATTGGGGGTGTTCTGCCTGATTCATTTGTATTCCCCTCCCCACATTATTAGTGGCACAGATAACACATTATTCACATTATTTTTATGAGTAATGAGTAAATCCCTTTCTGTACCAGCGTGCTGAAATATTGTCGTACATCCCCACTTTTGACACATGGTCCTTACCGTGTGTTACTTTAGCATAGAAAGGGAATAAAGATCGTGGTAGACAGGGTTTCTCACTGGGGCCACACCACACGCATTCCCTCATTCTGCACCCTGCCGTTGTCCATTCACGCTTCTCCTTCGATGTGGCCTGACACTGTAACGCCCATAAGTCTGCTTTGGATTACAAATATTTGACATACACATGTCAAACTCATCACTTGGCGGCTGATTGGTTGCCGTCCTTGCCGCTCAGTCTACATTTTCATTGCCTTGAGAAATTGAATCATAATTTTTCCTGTGGGCTTCACATGTACATACAGTGATTGATTTAGGCAATCGGACTGTTTCAAGAGGTCAGAGATCACGCCATATTATGTGATTGGCTTTCCAGTGGAGGTCAAGAAGCCCTTGTTTTTCCACAGGGATCCAAAATTATATACAACCCCGAATGCATATCGGCTGTCGATGTAAATATTCACTGTTCTTCCTTCGGCCCATGTACATGCCTCAATCAAGGCAATCAGCTCTGCCGCTTGCGCTGACAGATGAGAAGGAAGTGATCCCGCTTTGACTACCTCGTGGGCAGTTGCGACAACATACCAGACACTGGCCTATCTCTTTGATTCTGAATGCTGACCTATCCACAATAAAACGCCGAATCCAGATTCTAAATTGGTGAATCCTGCACGTCTGGACTCGGGCTTCAAATGCCATTAATTACAGCGACACAGTCATGTGGGTCTCCGTCTCCTTCTGTGGGGAGAAGACAAGCAGCATTAAAGACGTTACATCGCTTTATTGTCATGTTCGGCTTCTCCAATAGCATAGCATTGCATGTGAGCCAACGTGCTGCCGACATGTGTGCTGTGTTTTGCTCAGAAAGCAGTAAGGATACTGCATGTGGGACCAGTCGGGTTAATTCAACAAAGCCGACTATGTCCCTGGAAGCTACAACAGCCTTTTCAAATGCAGGCATGACACGGAGGCATTTATGCAATCCTGCCGTTACGGGATCTAAGTTGAGGTGAAAAGTAAGCTACTGACCTCAATTTTCCACACATAATTCTTCATCAGCACAAATGTCATGCAGGCACGCTTCTCATCCACTGTTTGTACAAAAGGCTTGTTTGGATTTGGAATCCCAGTGTCGGTGTAGTTTGGAGTGCCATTTCAATTCAACAAAGGCACTCTGGGCCTCAGGGGTCACTGCAACGGACTCTAGCTCTGCAAACCTGAACCATGAACTATGTCACTTTTAGGTGCCTAAAAGTTTGCGTAATGCGGGTTAAACATTCTAAGTAGGATCACATGACCAAAAAGGATAGCAATTGTTTCTTCACGTGAGGCTTTGAATTTTGCTGGTTTGCTTGAACTCTGTCTTGACCAATGGCCTTTCGTTGTTCAGATATTAAGTGACCTAAGAACTTCAACTGTTGTTCCACAAGTTGTAGTTTTGTGAGACTAGATGGCAGAGCATCGCAAGCCTACCTTTCTCACATTGTTTCTCTGTTGATGCTGCGATTAAGCATTCGTTTACATACTGCAGAAGCGCTGACCCCACCCCCCCCCCCCCACCCCCACCCCAATCCCCGTTAAAACAAGAGTCTCCAGACTCCTGTGTAGAGCCTCGTTAATTATGGTGGGGACTCACAGTAATCTTGAAAATGTCACGTGAAAGTATACCATTTGCCTTTGAATGGAAAAGTGAACCAGAATTGACTGTTGGCGTGTAACGGTACACAAAACAAGGCATTTGCTAAATCCACAATAGACAGCCATTTACATCCGGTGGAATTTGAGCCAATATAATATAGGGGTTGGGAACACTTGGGGTGTGCGGAACAACAGCGTTCTTGATAACCTGCAGGTCATGAACAAACCTCCATTCCCCCGATTCACCTGGAATGTTTGCCTTTTTGAATGAAAAACATGGGTGTTCTCACCAGTGATTATTCACGGGGGATTATCACTCCAGCCTATAAGAGAGTTTCAAAGACTGGAGTAATTCCTTGCACAGCCTCGGGTTTTAACGGCTCTTTTGCTTTGCAAGGACGATACTCAGACTTTGGGGTTATTCTTAAGGATTTGTATGAGCCCCACATCGTGTTTGCCTTTTGTCCTGAAATCAGTTGGGACCTTTCTTAATCTTGGGTCCAAGACATCTACCATAGGTAAACGCCAGACGGCACTCCTGCCGGGGATTACCTGGACTGCCCTGTCTGCCTGAGTTAGCCAATTTAGTTTCTTCCTATACGTCCTTATAACTGCATTGAATCAGATACCCACACCGAACCTGAAGATACAATCTTTCGTTTTTTGTGCCTGTCGTACCCATGGTCCCAAATTCTGACACCTGTCGCTGGATGCCTTCTCCAATGATCCGTGAGGAAAAGAGCCTTCCACATTAAAAAAAACAGGATCTATTTACCGTCACAGATACTTAAAAAAGTTTAAAGTGACAGCACATCTGTGATCATTACAATAAAATTCGCACAATATCAACTGATCTGGTTTAACCAATCTCCTGAACCAATCCTCTCTTATGATTTGTCAGGACCATCGCGGTGTATGTGTGCTGTGCAGTGCAGCATAGCTCCAGCAAGAAAATCGGTGTTAATGGGATTAACATGGCTACTTACTTCCTGGGTGAATGAATCGCTCACGGAACCTATCGCTTTCTGACATGCATCAGGGGTCGTGATTCATATTTTCCAGCCTGCACTGTTAAATCTTCTTTTTGTATTACCTGCAAGCCCGTCGGGGTACTGTGCAAATCGGACCCCAGTCTCACTATGAGATCCCGAGACATCAGATTTAAAGTACAGAATTCCGATAACAGAAATGAGAATTGGAATGTTTCCCCATTACTGGTTTCGCACAACAGGGGTGAGGGAAATCTCTCTCGTGTCACGACTCCTGATGCGCCCATTAAGTTCAGGAAGCTTCCGTTCATCTTTATTTGTGTCGACTCTCTGAACTGCCTTGATTTATGAACTGAATATGTTGCCCTTGTATCTTCCAAAAAAGTAAGAGGTGCACCTTCCACATATAACATAGATGTAAGCATTGACTTATATGCATCATCGTTGTACTGAAAATATAGTTCACGTTTCGCAAACTCAGTGCTCAGTATAGAGGTGGGACATGTTTCAGTGCCCATAAGGTTAGTAGTAGAGATGAGCATAAGCGAGTATTCGTTGCCAAGCATAAAGCAAAGAGGCTTACCTGTAACTTTGGGGCTGCCCACCTCCACCTCAGCCTTCCTCCATTAGTCACCCTGCTGCCCAGCCTCCAGGGCCGATTGAGGCTGTCTGGGCGTGCACTGCCTCACTCAGTGGTCCATTGCTCTGCAAACAAAGCACCCACCAGATTTACCTCTGCCAGCCCTTCTTTTCACGCAGCACCTCCTTCCAATGGCTGGGCGACCATTTGCATCATAGTAAGATGAGCTTTAAGTGTTTTCTTTTGCATCTTTAATTTCCGTTTATCCATCTCTTGGGCCAGAAACTTTTCAGCATGTAGCGCGTGAAGTTCAATCAAATTCAGTTTTCCCGTGTCCCAGGTAATACATTGGCAAGACGCCTCATGTAATGGGCGCCTGATAGCTTTTACATATTCCCTTTAAAGTTCAATTCGCTTCTTCTTATCAACACTTCAAGGACAGTGGCCTGAAGCATTTGAGTTCCTTTCCAGATATGGAGTTGTTTTTTTCTAATTCCTTGGCTGCTGATATGGTAGTTTGCTGGCCTTGTAAGTCTGCTATTAGTTCGGTTTAAATATACATAGATTTTCTTTCTGTCTGCAACACCTGCCCTCTGCAAAGTCAGGCCCTTACTTTTTTTGTTTCCCTGTGCATTTATTGGTTTCAAAAGAAATGTTAACTTTCCATTGCAATGGACATCACATTATTTTCACAGGTCGATGCAACATCGAGGGCCGAAGTGCCTTTACTCCACTGTAACGTTCTATGCTGTAAGATACATTTCCTGCTAGTTTCCGATGTCTCTCCTCACTGTGGAAACTTCCAGACACATCTTCCAGTGATTTGTCTGCACTTCATTCAATCCAGAAAACTGTAGTTCCTGCTGAGAATGTGATCTCTCTACAATGGAGAGAGGAAAACAGAGTCGGTAACAAAGCTGTGATCACTTAAGTTCTGTCCAGAATCAACAAAAAATACCCCAGTCTTCCAGTGTCCTGCCACTTTAAGATTGCATTGTGTACCCAAGCTATCATACCAGTC